>NW_019154132.1:15003064-15603064 GCF_002288905.1 Enhydra lutris kenyoni | reverse complement strand
TTATGTAACACCGAGTGCTCATGACATCACATGCCCTCCTTCATGACCATCACCCAGTTACCCCATGCCCCCAACAGCCTCCCTCCAGCAACCCTCAGCTTGTTTCCTATGATTGAGTCTCTTATGGTTTGTCTCCCTCTCTGATTTTGTCTGGTTCTATTTTTCTCTCCCTTCTCCTGTGCTCCTCTGTTTTGTTTCCTAAATTTCACATATGAGCAAAATCATAAGGTATTTGTCTTCCTCTGATTGACTTCTTTCACTCAGCATAATACCCTCTAGTTCCATGTACCTTGTTGCAAGTGGCAAGATTTCATTTTTGATGGCTGAGTAATATTCCATTATATGTATCACATCTTCGTTATCTATTCATTGGCCCGGTGACCTTGAGTGAGCTATCCTCACCACTCTGCCCATCTCAGTCCCTTCTGTCCATCCCTTCCCACTTCCAGAACACAAACCTCATCCTTGACCTCTTTGGCTCCAGGAATGATCTCTTCACTTAGGGTCTCAATGTATATTCTCCTTGACAAAAATCCCCCGTGTCATCTGTGACACATGGCTAATTTTCAGATGACCTCGTCTCAATTCATTCTGCTCTATCTGGCCATTCCCACAGAGGGCTTCATTTGCAGTGATGACCCAACTCAAGCCTTGTCTGCTCTGGCCTTTCAAGTGAGACTTTCAGAAGAGAGGGCCACTTGCTTTTTATATTCTCTCATAAGCCTGGTAGCTGGCTCCTTATGCAAAATCGGAATATCTTAGATTCGAAGTAGTACCTACCAGTCATCTAGTCTACCCTTCACTTAGAGTTAATGCTGGAATATGTATGACTATTGAGATTCTCTCAACCTTTCAAAATTCCTTTGTTTATGAGGTGTTAAAAATAAAACTACTAAGAACATTTGTATGTGGGTTTTTGCATGAACATAAGGTTCATGCAACGTAAGGTTCGTGATAGTCTCATGGTTAGTTTTTTAAGAGATAGCCAGACTGTTTTCCAGAGTGACTGGACCATTTTGCCTTCCCACCAGCAATGTATGAGTGATCCAGTCTCTCTGTATCCTCAGCAGCATTTCCTGTTGTACTATTTGATATTTTGGTTCTTCTGATGGGTGTGTAGTGATCTCGCTGTGGTTTTAGTTTGCATTTCCCTAGTGGCTAATAATGTCAAATATATTTTCATGTGCTTATGTGCCATCTGTGTATCTTCTTCAGAGAAATGTCTGTTCTTACCTTTAGGCTTATTTTTCTAATTGGATTTTTTTTTTTTTTGTAGTGTTGAACATGTAGAGTTCTTTATGTACTGTAGATATAAATCCTTTGTTAAATATGTGGTTTGCCAATATCTCCTCCCTGTCTCTAGCTTATCTCTTGATCTTCATAACAGAGTCTTTCACAGAGCATAAGTTTTTAATTTTGAAGAAGTCCAATTTATCAATTTTTCCTTTTATGAATCATGCATTTGGTGTCAGGTCTGAGAACACTCTGCTTCACCCTCTATCCAGAAGAATTTCTCTGACTTTTTTTTTTTAAAGATTTTATTTATTTATTTGACAGACAGAGATCACAAGTAGGCAGAGAGGCAGGCAGAGAGAGAAAGGGAAGCAGGCTCCCCGCCGAGCAGAGAGCCCGACGTGGGGCTTGATCCCAGGACCCTGGGATCATGACCTGAGCCAAAGGCAGAGGCTTAACCCACTGAGCCACCCAGGCGCCCCTTTGATGTTTTTTAACTAAAGGTTTTATGATCTGATGTTTCACATATAAACCCATGATCCAATTTGAGTTAATTTTTGTATACAGTGTGGAGACTTAGGTTGAGGGTGAGTTTGATTGCCCACAGATATCCAATTTCTCCAGAATCAGTTGTTGGAAAGATTATCTTTCTTAAAAAAAAAAAAAAAAAGATTATCTTTCTTACATTGAATTGCTATTGCACATTTGTCCAGAATCACTTGGGCATATTTGTGTGAGTCTATTTCTGGGTTCTTTATTATGTTGTTAGTCTATGTGTCCATATTACACCAATACCACATAGTCTTCAAACAAACAAACAAACAAATAAACCATAATTTATTTAATTTTTTTCCTTGTTGTTGACTATTTGTGTTCTTTTCTGTTTTTTTTCCTCCAGCTTTATTGAGATATTGACCTATTACTGTGTAAGTTTAAAGTGTGCAACACAATGATTGGATAGAAGTATATATTATGAAAGGATTACTGGATTAAATTTGGCTAACACATTCATCACCTCACATAGGTACTTTTGTGTGTGAGTGTGTGGTGAGAACTTTTAAGTTGTACTCACTTAGTAACTTTCCAGTATACAGTACAGTGTTGTTAACTGTCATTACCCCAATACCACAGTCTTGATTACTGTAGCTATATAATGCCTTGAAATAGTCACTGGTTTCTTCCACTTTCTTCTTTAAAACTGTTTTAGCTTTTACAAGTCTTTTGCCTTTTCATATAATTTTAGAATAATTTTGTCTATATAAAGATTCTTGCTTGTATTTTGATAGGAAGTGTGTTAAGTTTGGAAGAACTGACTTTGCTACTATATTGAGTCTTCCAATCCATGAGAATGGTATGTCTCTCAATTTAATTAGTCTTTATTTTTCGATCAGCATTTTATAGTTTTCAGCATACAAGTCCCATGCATATTTTGTTAGATTTATACCTAAGTATTTTGTTTTTTTGAGTGATTATAAATAATATTGTATTTTAATTTTGATGTCCATGTGTTCATTGCTAGTATATGAAAATTTAATGATTTTTTACATGTTTATCTTATATTCTGAAATCTTGGTGAACTCGTTTATTACTTCTAGGAATGTTTTTGTGGATTCTTTAGAATTTTCTATGCAGATAAACATATCATCTGCAAATAGGGATAGTTTTATTACTTCCTTTCCAAACTGCATTCTTTTTTTTTTTTCTTGCCTTATTATACTGGCTAGAACTTGCAGCACTATGTTGAATGAAAGTGAGAGAGCAGAAAACCTTCTCTTACTCCTAATCTTAGGGGGCAAACAGTCTTTCATCAGTAAGTATAATGTTTGCCATAGCTTTTGTTAGATTTAAAAAGTCAGTTGAGGAAGTTCCTCTGCATTCTTATTTTTCAAAGTATTTTTACCATGACTGTCTTGATTGTGTTAAAAATTTTTTTCCTGTATAGATTAACAAAATCATGTGGCTTTTATTTGTTAGCCTGCTATTATGGTGGACATTGATTGGTTTTTGAATATTGACTCAAGCCTTGCATCCGTGGACTAAGCCCAACTTGTTCATAGTCTATAGCTCTGTTTATATATTGCTAAATTCCATTTACCAATATTTAGTTAAGATTTTTTTCGACCTATATTCATCAGGGATATTTATCTGTAGTTTTCTTCTTTTTGCATTGTCCTTGCTTTCGTTATCAGGGTAATATTTGTTTCATAAAATGAATTGGGAAGTGATCCCTCCTCTTCTGTTTTTCTGGAAGAGATGGTGTAGAATTAGTATTGACATTTGTTTAATTGCTTGGTAGAATTTCCCAGTGAAACGCTCTGGGCCTGGAGATTCATTTCTTTTGAGTTTTTAAATTACAAATTCAACTCCCTTAACAGTTACAGGGCTATTTAAATTATCCCCAAGGTGCTCTTCCTCTCCTCCTCCTTCCTCTTCTCTCTTTTTTTTCTTCTTCGTCCCCTTTCCCTCCCCTGGCTCCTTCCTCCCTTTCCTCCTCCTCTTCCTCCTTCCTTTTTAGTCTTTTTCCTCTCTGTTGTTCAAGTTGGGTAATTTCCTTTTTTATTTCTTTCTATTGCTATATATCTGACGTATAATGGTATATTAGTTTCGGGTGTACAACATAATGACTCAATATTTGTATACATTGTGAAATGATCACCACATTAAGTCTAGTTAACCTTCATCACCAAACGTAGTAACAAAAACCTTTTCTTCTTTCTTGTGATGAGAACGTTTAAGACTTCATCTTGTTGACTCATAGCGGAGGCAGGGTCAGGGTGTGGTGGCCTCATTACCCCTGGGTGGTGGTGAAAGTCCCCACTCTCCACAGAGCCTCCTCTGACACCTCCTTCAGTGGGGAAGGAGGGGGGATTTCATTAGTGCTGACTCAGGTAGAAGACTCTCCATAAGTCCACCGACACGGTGTTGAGAGAGGGAGCAGGACTCATTATTACCTGGTGGGGATGAAAGTCCTGGCTCCATACTTCCCCTTTTTGGACACTTACCCCCGTATGTGTGTGGTGGTGGTGGGGTGGTATTGGAGTGCCTCACTGCAACCTGGTGAAAGTGAAAGTCTAGGGTGTTTTCTTGGCCATGGCTGGCATGGGTGGGGCATGGTCACAGAATTTTCTGTGGTGCTTGGATTTAAAGCTTTCTGACTTGCTCAGTCATGCCACTCCTAGGGAGAAGGGAGAACAGTCTTTTGCTCTGCCTTCTTTCCTCTTTGCCTGTTGCAGTTCCAGGGTTGCTGACTTCTTCAGGTCTGTGTCTGGGACACATATACGGGACAGAAAGAAACCCAAGGAAGTTACCATCATGTCAGTCCTTTGGAGCTGAGGTTCCTCCTTATCTGACTTCCTCTCTCCACCTTTCAGAGTTTTCTTATGTTTGTCTTATATATGTCATATAGATAGATAGATAGATATCTCCAGAGGTTTCCATTGCATTTAGCAGAAGGAACAGGGGAAAGTATGTCAACTCCCTCTTCCTAGAAGAGGAGTTTGACTTTCCCATATTTAATTGAGGGAGTTGGTCAATAATGTTCTCTCAAGACCTTTCCAGCTCAAAAAAAGTCTGTTATTCCATGAGGTATTAAATCCTTGTTTGTCTTTTTTCTGTTTACTAGGGGATCATGAACACTACACCATCAACATGTTCTCTAGTTCCAGCTTTATAACATGGCCACTCCTCTTCACATGTTTTCTGCATGTGTTGGTTTTTTTTAAAGATTTTATTTATTTATTTGACAGACAGAGATCACAAGTAGACAGAGAGGCAGGCAGAGAAAGAGGGGGAAGCAGGCTCCCAGCCGAGCAGAGAGCCTGCTGCGGGGCTCGATCCCAGGACCCCGAGACCCTGACCTGAGCCGAAGGCAGAGAGGCTTTAACCCACTGAGCCACCCAGGCACCACAATTGCATGTGTTTTCAGAATTCCTCATCATTCCATTTTCCAGCTCGTATCCCAAACAAGATGGTTAAGTCTTTAAAATTGGCTACATTGGCATGAACAGCAGTGTGAAATTTTGTTCAAATGTTAATGCAAGCAATTGCCGTTAACTTCCCATTTACTGTGATAAAAAACATGAAACTTGATTCATTTGGCCAGCATTTATTTTCTTTCAGAGTTCCCTCCTCGCTCCCTCATACCCCCTCCACCTATCCATCCTTTTCCTCTTTACCCAGGCTCATTCCTACAGAAATGACTTCCATTCCTTTTTTTTTTTTTTTTTTTTTAAGTAATCTCTACACCCAACATGGGGCTTGAACTCATGACCCCGAGATCCAGAATTACATGCTCTACTGACTGAGCCTGCCAGGTGCCCTGTTCTTCATTCCTTTCATTGCTCCCATGCTCCCACGATTTCCATATAATTATTTACCAGTGGGTTTTCCTTTGACATATAATAAAACTTTTATACATCGATGATCTAAATGTTAACATTTAATCCAGACAGAACCATAATTATTCTGCACTTTAATCTGTTTCTTAGTTGTGTTTTTCATAAGAATGACTTTTTTCAGTATAATCTAACTTTTTGGATTGAGATACAATTCATATACCATAAAAGCCACCATTTTATTGTGTACAATTCAATGGTTTCTAGAACATTCACGAGCTATGCGATACCCATGAAGGGACTGAGGGAGTTGGAGAGTGAAGGGCTTGAGAGATGGAGTTTGAGGTAGTAGACAGCCACTTACAATGTCATCAAGGGTACAGAAATAAAGGAGGCTGTGCAGAGGTGATAGATAAGGTCACGAGAGGGTAGAATCACCTCCATATCAAGACAGAAATGAGGAGGAGCAGAAGATCCCAGCAGGTGGGAGAAGAGAGTATGAGTTAGAGGGGTCCTTGTGCTGATAGAGGTTAAATCCAGTACAAGGGCGAAGTGCGGTCATGCACAAAGCAACTGGGGACCCTTTCCATTTGGCCGCATTGGTGAAATTCAGTTAGGGAGTCAGGCCAGCAGCTCTGCTCACTGTTGCTGGCGCAGCTACTGACCTCCCCGCCTCTCAGCCGTGGCTCCTACTGTCTTTCCATCCTGACCCCACTCCTAAGCTCTTCTGTCTTTCAGTCCCCACCACATGTCCTCTGTGAGATAATCCCCAGTGATCCTGCCCCAACGAGCTCTCTGAGTGCCTGTGCATGTTCATGGAAACCCTATGATGTAGGAGTCCTGGGTCTGCCAGCAGTCTGATCACCAGCTGCCGGATAACCTTGATCTTGAAGCCTAATTAACAACCTTGCCCGAACCGTAACTGCCAGCAGCCTGCATCGCAGTATTTCCTTCCAAGGGATCCTTTGTGTGGACTAATCTGCTGGGGCCACTGTCATAAAACACCACAGACCAAGCGGCTTCAACCACAGACACTTATAAGCCAGAAGTCCCAGATCAAGGTGCTGACAGGACAAGTTTTAGGGAGGTCCCACTTCCTGTTGTGCTGTTGGCCATATTCGTGCTGTAGCCTCACCTGGCCTTTCCTCTGTGTGCATGAGAGAGAGAGAGAGAGAGAGCTTTTGCATTTCCTCCTCCTCCTCTTCTCCTTCTTCTTCTAGACTCTATTCATTTATTTGAGAGAAAGAGAGAGTACGGGGTTGGCAGGAGGAGTAAATGCTGAGGGAGAAGCAGTTTTCCTGCTGAGCAGGGGGCCTGATGCCAGACTTCGTCCCAGGACCCTGGGATCATGACCTGAGCCAAAGGCAGATGCTTAACTGACTGAGCCACCCAGGTGCCCCTCTTCCTCTACTTATAAGGAGATCAGTTCCTTCAGGTTAGGATCCCATCTGCGTGACATTATTTAACTTTAATTACCTCCCTAGAGACCCTACCTCCAAATATTATCATATAGAGGTTTAAAGCTTCAACATAGGCATTTTGGGGGAACACAGTTCAGTCCATAACACGAAGAAAAGGTGGGGGATCCCTGCCATAGGGAAAAAAGAGTCTAGAAAATAAGACTTGGTTTCCTCTATATTTGGCTCAATGGAATAATCACACACACACACACACACACACACACACACACAGAACAGAGATCAGTCATCTTCAAACATTTCTGTTCACATATCATAATTTTGACATGCTATCCAATTCCTTACATTAACTGCGATCTAAAAATTTTCATCTTAATTTTTAAATTGTTGCACAAAATGAAATGTCTGGTCTGCTGTATTCAGAGTACTGAAAATTTAAAATAAAACTAACATCACTCATTTTATCATCACCATTTTAAAAGTACAGCTTCTGTTTTTTGATGACCTTTAATTTTAATTTGCTGTTTCTTCCCCTGAAGTTATATTTCAGTTCCACTTCCCCATAAAATTATTTCCTATTGTAATCATGTATATTTTTTACTTCAGAGTGTTTTACTAATCACCCTACCAAATTTTTCTTTAACCAAAAAACAAAATTAATTTTTTAGAGTTCCTATAACTAAAGGTTAAGATGTTAAAAAGACATCTATCTGGATTTCTATTATTAGAAATTAAGATTACTATTTATTAGACTATTATTAACTTACTATTATATTATTAATCAACCTATACACTTTGTATACTTGGAAAATGATAACTGTACATAAAAAGTAAAATTTTATTGGAAGTTCATCTATGAATGAGTGTTTTCCCCCCAATTAGTTCATAGAACTATGAGCGAATATTACCTATTTTTGAACTCTGAGATATGGTTAGATATTACTTCCATTCCTTTTCTTACTTTTGTAAGTATAAGCACTGAAAAAACTAGTCCATAGAAATAACTGGATGAGAATTGATATATTTTTCTTGTAGCAAAGTACTTAATTCCTTGAACTTTGAATTATATGCCAAGAATCACACAGTGATCTCTCACATAAATCCCTTTTAGTGATTTGTTTCTCAGCTAACAAGTCCAGTAGGTCTCCCTTCACTTTTGCTGAAAACGAAGTGCAAATTGAGTTGCTGAAGCGTTTATTATGCAGTTATTCAATTATTCAAATTGTCCCTTTTCTTTTGGTCACCCCAAAAGCTCTACGCCCCAGCAGGACGCCCCTTCACAGGACTCTGCACATGGAAGAAGGAAGCCTTTCCTTGGTAACGAGAGATACGTGCCAAGGTCAAAAGGGAAGCCTTGACCTCAGGTATGTTCTCAAGGGTACTTGTGGACATTCCGGACCTGAAACAGGTTCTCCTAAATAATCATGACCTGTGTATTTTCCCCCACCGACTCCGCCCAGGGGACGTTGTACCCCAGTTAGGAAGCTGAGGGCATGGATTGTATATCATAGAGTTGGGGTTCTAGAGACAGACAAACAGACCTCTGAATACAGACTCTGCCAAAAGCCAGTATGACATTGGGTGCATTGATTTAATCTCGCCAAATTCTCAGTTTCCTCTTCTATAACACAGGGACAATAAACATATTCAGTGTTGTTAGGAGGCTCAAATAAAGATATGCTGAGAATGGTGCAAAGCCAAGTGCCTAGAATATAAAAAGCGTTGGCATTCAACAAAAGTTTTCTGTTTCTCTCCCTCATCCCCCTTCTCTTCTTCCCTTCCTCCCCCCTTCTTCCTGCCCCCTCCCCTGTATGCAAGCTTCTCTTCAAAGCACTTTACATAGATTATTTTATGTAGACCCCTAGGATCTCTCTGAAGTATGGACTTTGCTTATTCCCAATTTACAAATGAAGAAATGGAGGCGCCAAGGAGATTAAAACCTCAAAGCCACAAATTCAATAGATGGCAGAAAATGAATTCAAAGCCAGGCAGCCTGACCCCCAGGTCCTGTGCTCTTCTCCACAACCCCTCACAATAGGGGGCACAGAGAATCCAATTCTGTTCCAGTGCTTGGAGCACAAATCTGTTGGCCAGTACTCTAAGGAGAGGGAAAACTCCAGAAATAGGAAAGTTCCCTGAACTTTGTTGGAAAGTTCATTCAGCCGTTCTTTTGTCTCCTGGACGTTTTCTGCCTTGCAGCTCCTGAAGTAAAGGCCCAAATGCCAGGTCTGTGATCCCTAGAAAGTTACTCAGGAAAATTGACATGGTGTAAGACCCTTTTGTGGTATTTCCAGGGATTATCAGGTAATGTGTTCCCCTCTTTTCATCCTAGCAAAGCACAGACTGACCCTGACTCTCCATCCTAGACTGCCTTCTATGTCCAGGATCTCAAATGCCCCAAAGATGGTCTACCACATCCTCATGGCCTCCTGCTGTGGTCTCCAGGGTCCCATTGCTGTGCCAGGCACTACTGAAATAATGTTTGGTTAAATCGACTCTGTGTTAGGATCTTGAGATACTGGGTGGGGCCCAGCGCTATGTTGCTGTTTATTTTCATCAGATTCTAGTGTTTGCAACATGGAGGCATTGGTGTAGTGGACTCGCGTTGCCTGCCATCCAAGAAATTTGGAATTGGAGCTGTTGGCAGAGGTCCTGTGTGCATCAGGGAGGGGGAGTCAAGGGAGGCTGGAGTTGTGCTTGGAAGTACGAGTTGCCAATGGAAAAGCTTGGTTCTTAATGATGCCCGGCTGGCCAATGACACAGCCCAAGTTTGGTCACTGACTGTCCAGGCTGGGAGTCCAACTAGCAACACTCTTCTACATCTGGCAGCGGGGTGGCCTGTCTGTATGGCAGCTTATTTGGGCTTCATGGCTATTACCCAGAGTCAGGCGTAATGTCTTTCATTCTGAGACGTCTAAACCCCCAACCACAGGCATGTTTTCCTCCAGGGCAGAGGGCAAATGCAATTACATCTGTGACCAATTTGCACAGCTGGGAGCTCAGCCTCCTGACAGAAACATTTATTTGAGATTCAAGTCTCCGGGGAGCTGGGGAGCCATACAGGAAGTGAGGTCCAGCAAGCGTTTGCTGTCTATGCATGCTAGTCTGAGCCTTAAGAACAAAATACAACAACAGCACACCATCAACTTTGGCTTTTATGAGCTGAAAATGAGACCACTCTTGCTACAAACCAGGAGATTTTTTGAGACATAAAAAAGAATAAGAAGATTCAAATAAGACACAGTGGCCATTGACCTCATACTAACAAAGCATGACCAGCACTCACAGAAGTAGTGGAAGGGAAAGATTCTTGCAAGTCAAAGCTGTGGCCTCCTGGACAAGTCAATTCACTCAGGTACATTCTCTTTTATGCAGGAGAGGCACAGTTTTGGGGCCCATGAACTTTTTTTTTTTAAGATTTTATTTATTTATTTGACAGACAGAGATCACAGGTAGGCAGAGAGGCAGGCAGAGAGAGAGAGGAGGAAGCAGGCTCCCCACTGAGGAGAGAGCCTGATGTGGGGCTTGATCCCAGGACCCTGGGATCATGACCTGAGCTGAAGGCAGAGGCTTTAACCCACTGAGCCCCCCAGGTGCCCCGGGGCCCATGAACTTTTTAAGAATCTAAAAAATTAGGACTGGAAGAAGATATACCACCCCAAATTCAAAGGAGGAAGTTGCCAAACAGAAAAACATTAGTCTATAAAAAACATGTTGCTGTGTCCAATTCATTAATTTTTAGATATACATTCTTAAATTCCATAATTTGAAAAGAGTCTGTTGGGTTAGAGTTTCTCACTTTAAAAGAATTCCCAAGCAGGATCAATGAGTGCGGAGAAATCACGGTGAATTATACATGATGTGTTATTCATAGCCAAAGGACTTTAAAAGCAAAATGATGAAAAATCTTGTCAATTTTAAAAAAGATTTTATTTATTTATTTGACAGAGAGAGAGAGATCACAAGTAAGCAGAGAGGCAGGCAAAGAAAGAGGGGGAAGCAGGCTCCCTGCTGAGCAGAAAGCCCGATGCGGGGCTCAATCCTAGGACCCTGAGATCAGGACCTGAGCCGAAGGCAGAGGATTAACCCATTGAGCCACCCAGGCTCCCCAAAAATCTTGTCAATTTTTTAAAAAAGATTTTATTTATTTGGAGAGAGAGAAAAAGAGAAGGGGGAGGAGCAAAGGGGGAAGGAGAGTAAGAGGAAAGGGGAAAGAACCCCAAGCAGACTCCATGCTGTGTGAGGAGCCTGATATGGGGCTCCATCTCATGACCCTGAGATCAGACCCGAGCCGAAGCCAAGAGTAGGACGTTTGACCAACTGAACCACTCGGGCGCCCCAATCTTGTCAATTTTTTGGAGTAAAAATTAAATTTTAAAACACATTTTAATATGTTTGATACATATTGTGGGCTGGGGCTTGCGCAGGTCTTATGATATCCCTGAGTTTTGCCCGTGTAGCCCTCCTTATCTGTCCAGTTGCCTTCTCAATAATATGAGGCCATCGGGTGGATAATCTGTGAGTTTCCATTGCCCTACATGGGGCATTGGCAGAGTAATCATTATGGGATACATTCTCACCAAGGTTGAGCTAATCCTTCGGAGTCTGAGCTGTGCCAGAAAGCACTGTCAGTGTTGAGATTCTGGCTGGGAATAGGAGTAAGCATCCAGGTATGTTGAGCTGTGGCCAGCTTCCTGCCATGTTTTAGCTACTAGAAACCCAAATGTGTGAGCTAGAAATATCAAATGATGGGCCCTTGTCCAGGGAAGTTCAGGTGTAGGGGCACCCCATTAACATTTCAGTTCTCATCAACACTGTATGTGTTAGGTTAGACCATAAAATTGCCGATAGGCAACCATTTTTGATCTGCAAAAGTGGCAACCTCATGTGGTTCAACCCAACACTTGTGTGTCAAGTGTCGACCAGTGGCCCCATCCTTCACAGCACTTGCAAGCGTAGGCTGATTTTAGATGATCAAGGTGATACAGTGTTTTTCTTTTAGAAACTTCAATTCCATTCCTTTTTTAAAAAAGATTTAATTAATTAATAATGTGTGAGAGAGAAATAGAGTGAGTGAGCAGTGGGGGGAGGTGGGGCAGAGGAAGAGGGAGAGAGACAATCATAAGCACACTCTGCGCTAAGCATGGAGACTGATGTGGGGCTCGATCTCACCAACCTGAGATCATGACCTGAACCAAAACCAAGAGTTGGATGCCCAACAGACCCAGATACCCAGGTGCCCCAAACTTCAATCCATCCTAAAACATGAGCTCATTCATTTTCCCAGTTACACTGTAAGGGGGCTGGACTTAAAAAATAATTCTCCTCCATAGGGAACCCTGTCCCTTTCCCCCTGAGATCCAGGGAATCTGAGGCCTTTGGATTTCTGAGATGATTGCAGTTCTTTTGCCACCACTCTGCTTGGTCCCTTCAGTTTCTAGATGCCCTTTCTAGAGCTTTCTCGAAGGAAAGGAGAGCCCCACAAAAGCATTGAATATGCAAGCCTACAAGGGACAGTCTGCAGACTCTAACTCTCTAGTATTTACTCATAGGGCAAAGACTCTGGCTTCTGTTGATTGGTTTCTTTTTCTCCTAATTTTAATTTTAATTTTTTATAGAAGTGCAGTTGACATATAATATTAGATTAATTTCAGGTGTATGATATATGTTGTTTTCTTTTTTTTTTTAAAGATTTTTAAAAAATCTATTCATTTGAGAGAGAGGGAGAGAGAGACAAGCAAGGGGAGAGGCAGAGGGAGAGGGAGAGGGAGAAGCAGACTCCTGCTGAGGTGGGAGCTCGGCATGGGGCTCGATCCCAGGACCTGGAGATCCCCCTATCCCCACCATATCCTTCCCAGCATTAAGCCAGCAATACTTTAGTTTCTGTCTCTATAGATTTGCCTATTCTATACATATCAGATGAAGTCCCAAAAGTTCAGATCAGATAAATGGAATCATACTATATGTGGTCCTTTATTACTGATCTCTTTTACTGAACCTATTGTTTTCAAGAATCACCAATGTTTTAACATGTATCAGTACTTTTCTTTCTTTTTGTGGCTGAAAAATATTCCATTATATAGAAGTACTATATGATGTCTTTCTATTTGTTCATTATGATGTGTAAGTTTATGTGTCAACATGACTGAACTAAGGGATGGCCAGATGACAGGTGAAACCAGTTATTTCTGGGTGCATCAGTGAAAGTGTTTCCAGAAGAGGTTAGCATTTAAATCAGTAGACTGAGTCAAGAAGATCTGCCCTTACCAATGTGGACAGGCATCATGTAACCCACTGAAGGTCCAAAAAGAACAAAAAGGTGGAGGAAGGCAAATTTTCTCTCTTTCTTCTTGAGCTGCTACCTCCCCCTTCTCCTGCCCTAGGACATCAGATTTCCTGGCTCCGGGGCTTTCAGATCCTTGGACTTAGACCAGAAGCCTCCTGGATCTCAAGCCTTTGGCCCTGGACTGAATTATACAACTGCCTTTCCTGGTTCTCCAGCCCGCAAGCAGCGGATTATGGGACTTTTCCAGCTCCATAACCATGGGAGCGAATTCCTACGGTAAATCTCCTCTTCACCTATCTATCTATCTATCTATCTATCCATCCATCCATCCGTCCATTTATCATTGGTTCTGTTCTCTGGAGAACACTTACTAATACATTTGTTGACGAATGTTTGGGCTGTTTCCACCTTTTTGCTATTATGAATAATGTTGCTGTGAATACTGGTATATAAATTTTTCTGTGGACATGTGTTTTCACTTCTCTTGGGTAGATCCCTGAGAGTGGAGTTACTGGATCATGTGGTAACTCTGTGTTTGAGGAACTGTCAGACTGTTTCCAAAGCAGTTGTAGTATTTTATATTCTAGCCAACAGCATAGGAAGAGTCCAATTTTTTCCACTTCCTTGAGAACTATCTTTCTTTCTCTTTCTCCCTCACTCTCTCTCTCTCCCTTTCTTTTCTTTCTTTCTTTCTTTCTTTCTTCTTTCTTTCTTTCTTTCTTTCTTTCTTTCTTTCTTTCTTTCTTTCTTTCACAGACATCTTGGTGGGTGTTAAGTGGTATTTAACTGTGGTTTTGGTTTTGACCTGCATTTCCTGATGGCTATTGTGTTGAGCATATTTTCAGCATGTATTGACCATTTAGCTATCTTCTTTGAAGAAATGTCTCTTCACATCCTTTGTCTGTTTTTAAATCGGGCTATTTGACTTTTTGTTGTTGATGTATTTTTGATACAAGTCCCATATCAGATATAAGATTTGTAAATATTTTCTTTCATTCTGTGGGCTTATCTTTTTATTTTCTTGATAGTATATTTTGGAGCACAAAAGTTTTATTTAAAATTTAACTATGCAGGGCGCCTGGGTGGCTCAGTGGGTTAAGGCCTCTGCCTTCGGCTCTGGTCTTGATCCCAGGGTCCTGGGATCAAGCCCCACATTGGGCTCTCTGCTCAGCAGGGAGCCTGCTTCCCTCTCTCTCTCTGCCTGCCTCTCTGCCTACTTGTGATCTCTGTCAAATAAATAAATAAAATCTTTAAAAAAAATAAATAAAATTTAACTATGCTCAGCTTATCTATTTTTTCTTTCATTGCTTATGCTTTTGGTGTTGTATCGAAGAAACCATTGCCTAATCCAAGATCACAAAAATTGACACCTATATTTTCTTCTAAGAGTTTTATAGTTTTAGTTACTGTACTTAGGTTTTTGATCTGTTCTGATTTTGTATATGGTGTGAGGTAGGGGTCCAAATTCTTTTTTAAATTTTTAAGTTTTTGCACATGTATATCCATTGTCCCGGGATCATATGTTGAAAAGACTATTTTTCCCCATTGAATGGTCTTGGATGGTCTTGGCATCATTGGTGAAAGTCATCTGACTATAAATATGAAGGTTTATTTCTGGACTCTTAATTCTATTCCATTGATCTATATGTCTGTCCTTATGTCAGCACAACACTATCTTTTTTTTTTTTAAGATTTTATTTATTTATTTGACAGGCAGAGATCACAAGCAGGCAGAGAGAGAGGAAGGGAAGCAGGCTCCCCACCGAGCAGAGAGCCCGATTCGGGGCTCGATCCCAGAACCCTGGGATCATGACCTGAGCCGAAGGCAGAGGCTTTAACCCACTGAGCCACCCAGGCGCCCCAGCACCACACTATCTTGATTAGCAGGTTTGTAATAAGAGTTGAAGTTGGTATCTCCTCCAACCTTGTCCTTTTTTTCAAGATTATTTTGGCTATTCTGGGTTCTTGAATTTCAATATGAATTTTAGAACTAGCTTGGCAATTTCTGCAAATAAGTCAGCTGGAATTTTGATGGAGGTTGCATTGACTCTATACTGCAATTCGGGGAGTATAGCCATCTTAACAATGTTGTCTTTTGACCCATGGACTGGGAGGATCTTTCCACGTTTTAGGTCTTTATTAGTTTCTTTCATAACATTTTTTAGTCTTCAGAGTATAGGTTTTATCCTTTTGTTATTGTTGTTAAATTTATTCCTAAGTATTTTATTTTTTTTAATGCTATTGTAAGTGCAATTCTTTTCTTAATTTCATTTTTGGTTTGTTTATTGACACTGCACAGAAATACAATGATTTTTATATTGATCTTTTATTCCGCAAATTTGCTAAATTCACTTAACAGTTTTTTCGTGGATCTCTTAGGATTTTCTATATCCAAGATTATATCATCGGAAAATAGAGATAGTTTAGCTTTTCCTTGCTAATCCACATTCTTTTAATTCATTTTTGCTTGACTTCCCTGGCTAAGGCCTTAGGCTTATATCCCAGCTGTCTACAGAGCTGAATTTCTGTTATAGGCTATTACAGAAGACTGAATTAAGGGCTCCAGTTCCTCTAACAAGGCCGTTTATGCTTAGTATTCAGCCCAGCACCCAAAATGAGAAATACACACTTCCCAGCATATATTTCCATAAAGGAATACAAGTCTGAGGCCCAAACCAGATATATACTTGGCCAGGTCCGTACACTGTTCCCAGCTGGGGTCTTGGGACACCAGGAAAGAAAGAGGGAATGGAACAACTTTGGACATGGAACCCTTTCTGCCAAGGCCAATGCCATAGGACTTCAGCCTCAGAGGAAGATAAAGGAGCTCAAAAAGGAACAGAGTAGGACTCACACGCAGGCCCAACTACAACCGTGACCTGCACGAGTCTCCCAGCAACTTCCCACCACCCACATGCTGGCTGGAAGACTGAAACAGAGAAGAAAATCACCTCTCTATCAGTTTACCAACCAAGGAAGCTATTTTCTTTTCCACCTTGGAGTCAACCAATTCTGTAAGCCATCCAAATTAACGAGGAAAGCTCCCAGGCAGGCACTTTTTTTCCCCTGGTGCCTTCAAGCCCTCTGTGCCCCCCACCCCACCACCCAGCACTCCTAGGAGCGGCTGGGCTAGGAAAGACATCTAAAGAGATCTTGGGGTCTGTGTGTCTTTGTGGTGACTGTTTGTTGGGAGAGGGAAACAGAGCCTTCTTCCTTGCTGGGGACAACACGGCGGCATGCATGACTTCAGCAGCAAGATGACATAAACAGCTTGGTTCACTGGCAAACCGGGAAGAGCAGGCTTTGTGTGGGAGTCCGCAGAGGTGCAAGAACTCTTCGGGGCTTTGCCAGAGCCTGAGAATACGCTGGCTTTGATGAGGCTTCTGGACGCCATCCAGTTCTTAGCAGAATCCCCCCCCCCCCCACCAATCTCACTCAAGTGCACCATTGAGAAAATGGCTTGAAAATAGGTTGAATGACATGGGGAGCAACATTGGTAGAATGGCTCTAATGAGCCAAAAAATGTGGTTTCCAATGCTCCTGTCTCGGAGCACCACTGCCTGACTTTGCCAGCAGATGTCAAGTCGGCTCACTGGAGCGAACTCGGAGGCGGGGCTTCTGCGTAGTCCAAGCCAGGGAGTCGCATTCACATTCAAGTCCAGAAAATCCACCCAGTGTGAGGAGAGATGGGTCTGACCTCAAGGAGAATTGTTTGTGGGGCTGGGGGGAGGAGCAGGATGTGCTCAATAAGGAAATCTCTGGGCTCTCCAGCAGGGAGGGTTTTTGGCTGGGCCTTGCCTGTTGGCTCCCAGGGAGGTGGGGGACTGTTTACTGTACAATGTGATCCTCATTATTCATGGGCTGATTATCCACTTCATGGCGTCCCTGGCTTCGTGCCTCTTCTCCTTTACAAAATTTTTCCTGACTTTTGGGGATGCTGGTGCTTCCCAGATACCGAATGGTAGAAAGAAGGGAAAGAGGATAAAAATAGTTTTGCCACATGTGAACAGTTTCCATATACTGTCTGATCAGAGAAAGGGAGCCAGCTGCGTGGTTAAGCTAGAACCTGGGGCCGGATGAGGGGGATTTCCTTCTCTGTTCTCTAAGCCTAGTGTGTTGGGTGGCTACTGACATCAGGTCTCCCTGGCAGAGTTACTGAGGAACGTTCCATATGGCAGTGCTCCTGAAGGGGGAGGGAGCAGCCGGCTGGGGGAATGTTGACTGCAGAGAGAGTCAAGCAAGGAAGTGGACCCTGAAGAAATATCTGGGCTCTACTAGGCTTGGCCTACAGCTCCTCCTGTGTCCTCCGTGGGAAGAAAGCCCCATCCAGCTCCTGGGCCACCAAAAAACGATCAAACACTTTGTAATGAGGACTTAAGGGAGTTCATTACAAATGCCCAGAGGGAAGAAGTAAAAATACAGAACTATGAGTTCCTTCCGTGAGGCCAAACTCCAAGAAAGCCATGGAAATGGCCAATGAACCTGTTAGTCCCCAAGAGAAGGTGAATGAACCATTGGGAGGAAAGTGGGGGTGACTTCTCATGAAGTTAGTGGCAGAAGAGGGCTATGACTCAAAAAAAAAAATTCTTGAATTAATGTTCCTTGAAAGGAACAACTCTTTTGTATTAACACACTTAGGCTTAGGGCTGATTAATATCATTACTCTGAATTGTAATCTCTTCATTAACTTCTCTCACTTTCCTTCATTAGTGTCCGCTTGTATTTCTTAAGTTTGTACAATGATGTACAATAAAATGATGGCAATTATATTTTAAATTTGTAATTAGGATTCTTGAATCATTCAAACTATGCTTTTCGAAGACATTTCTTCCCCACTCTAATGCACTCGTCTATTCCTCTCGTACTGCCACTTAATTCAACATTAAAGAGCTGTATTGCAATGAAAACAGAACGGGAATTATATTTCAGTCTTAAATCTTTAACCTTGCTCTTGATGTTTCTTCTTGTTATCAAATTTAAGAAAACTCAAGGTTCATTTTTTTTTACTGTTGAGGTTGACAGAAGACAAGATTTGTTATAAACTAGAGTAACTGATCCCACACCGCCAAGATTTTGCAGGAAAAAAAAAATTGTTTGAAAATAATAGTAGTCTTAAAACTTCTTTGGTCCCAGTTGACTTTGGGATTCAAATAAAATTTATGGAGCCTCTTTCTAGCAAAGTCCACATAAACACAAAAGCACAGATGCCCTAAAGCCATGTTACTCTGGTTAGAGTCTCCCACAGAAAAAGGAAAGAAAATAAAACAAAACAAAAAACAAACTGTGATCTTCAGCTTCTTCCTTGGGAGATGAGCTTTGAGGAGGATTTTGAAGGTCTTTTCTTTGTAACTGATGTAAAGAAATAAAGGACTGCCAAAAAAAAAAGTAGGACAAGAAGCACAAGTAGGACAAGAGTGTGGAGCTCAAAGGAAACAGAAATGCAAAAAGTAAAGCTCAAATTTATTGGGAAAAATGCAAAAGGAAGATCGTGGAAACCCCTTATGGTAACACCATGTGGGGGTCGATCCTGTTTTAACTGCACCAGCAACCATGGAGGGAGGACCCAGACGACAAGAGTCTGCAAAATCGCTGTCTGGAAGCCATGCAGTGATGCCAACAACAATTTGAAGCAAACACGTGAGAGGACAGCTGGGAGGAGAGAGTCTGAATTCAAAAGACCCCAGCAGGAGATGCTCTGGGACAGAATCAGACTTGACAGGCAGAGGCATTTACTTCTGCTGTCATCTCTCACCCGAAATCTCAGGGCGACATATTTAGTATGCTCTTGCGATGTCACAGTGTGTCAAGGGAGGAGCAGACGTATGTTCAAGCCACTACGGAGAACTTCACCGAAGAGTGGTCAAGATGACTCAAGGTTTCTTCTCTATTCCTAATTAAACTGTGCAGCTCTCCTGTGCTGTGGAATGGCTTGGTTAAATGCAATTCTATTAAGTATGCATTGGGAGTGCCTACTGTATTTAGATGAACCGTACCTTGCAGACTTGCCATGGCACTAGCCACTGGCCTAGCAACCGCATGTATTTGAAGGGGTTTGGCAAAAACATGTCTTTACTCCTGAAACAGGTAGATTTCATTTGAAACTGATAGATCTGTGCTGAAGAGTCTGTTATTTGATACTTCCTAAAATAACAGCGAAGGAACCAAGAGCTGCTAACAGCCATGCCTTGTCCAAGTACAGTGTGTTGCTATAGATTAAATTCACAGAACCATTACTATGTGTTTTCAAAGATAATACTATTTCACATTTCCATATGATTGACACTTGTCTTGATCTGACAAAGAAGATTTTATGTGGCTTTTATTTAAAGTGAAAGATCCGAAATCTGGCCAATAAGGCGTTATGAATTTTTTCTTTGAGATCTCCCTTCTTTTCCAAACACATAGCACTAATATAGAAAATAGGAAATTAAAAATATGGAAATACAACAACAAAATTAGAAAGACACTGTGCCTTGTTGAGGGTAACACTAACTTCTGTAATTGACAACCATACGCAAATATGTTTTTGATTGCCCAATAAAGCAAAAAAAAAAAAAAAATTAGGGTTGCTTCGGCCTCATTGGGATTCAGGCAAGGTCACACATCACATTTGATTGTTAGACCTTATTTCTCACTTGTGTAAGTTCCAACCAAATGTCCAGGGAGCTGCCCCCACGCAGTGATTCAGGGACCCATGTTCTTTTGGTTTTGTGGCTTCTCCATCTCTTAGGAGTCTTTGATCCCCAGACAATGACCAGGAGAACGTGAAACATGACGTGGGAGCTTTTTTGAGACAGGCCTAGAAATGTCATGTATCATTACTGTCCATATTTGTAGCCATAACTTGGTTATATGGCCACAACTAATTGCAAAGGATGTTCAAAATGTAGTCTAGTTTTGTGCCCCGGAAACAGAAAAAACATATTTTTAGTAGACACAAAATTTGTGCCTACCTAGTCAGCCATCTTGATGGTCCAAACATCTCCATGGGGATACGCATCTCCATAGACCAATGGCGGGATGAAAACACAAAACAGTAAGCAGGAAGTAAAGTCACTGGGCGCTGTAGTGAAGGGTCGCAGGCATAAAGGGTAGCAAAAAGGTTCGGCTTCTGGAAGGCAAATGGTACTCTTAATGCTTTACTGGTTAAAATATTTTCAGTATTTGAAATATTTTCAAAACCAATTTTCAAATCAAACTGCTAACATCTTGCACACTTCAATACAGCTCTCTAAAAATATGGTTATTTTCTGAAAGACCCCAGTGTCATCACCACTTCCTGCAAAATTTACAGTAACTTTTCTCACATCACCCAATTCCAAGTTCATAATCATGATTGCCCAATAAAGCAAAAAAAAAAAAAAAAAAAGGAAAGAAAGAAAGAAAAAAGAAAAATTCACAGTTGTTTTGGCCTCATCAGGAATCAGGCAAGGTCATACATCACATTTGATTGTTAGACCTTTTAGGTCCCTTGTAACCTGGAGTAATCTACTTTCTCTTTTTCTTTGCTGCAGAAATCAGGTTAGGTGTCTTATAGAATGTCTTAGACTCTGAATTTGCCTGTTAACTTGCTGGTGTCATTTAACACGTTCCTCTATCTTCTCAAATTCCTGTAAATGGAAGTTATCTCTAGAAGCTTCATGTTAAAGTTCTTAAGACAGCTTTATTGAGCTCTTACTCACACGCCATACAATGTACCCACTTCAAATGTACAATTCAATCATTGTTAGCATATCCACACTGATGCATCCATCACAATTAATGTGAAATCTTTCATCCCCCCCAAAAGAAACGCCATACCCATTAGCAGTCACTCCCCATCCCCACCCCTCATCCCAGCTCTTTCTGTTTCTATGGATTTGTCTATTCTGGACATTTCCGTATAAATGGGATCATAACCTACGTCATTGTTTGTGACTGGCCTCTTTGACTTAGCTTCAAGATGCTTGTCCTTCAAGATTTGAGTGGTGCTTTCAAGATTCATCCATCTTGTGGCCTGAATCTGTATTTCTTTCCTTTTTAAATGGCCAAATAATATTCTGTTGTATGGCTAGACCACATTCTCTTTTTTAAAGATTTTATTTTTAAGTAATCTCTACACCCAATGTAGGGCTCGAACTCACAACCCTGAGATCAAGAGTGGTACATTTCACTGCCTGAGCCAGCCAGGCACGCCCATGTTTTCCTTATTCATTCATTGGCTGACAAATATTGGGCTGTTTCCCGCACATAAATGCTCATTTTTATATGTATGAGCTACTTTAAAAACTTGCTTTTATTATGGAATATTTCAAACATATGCAAAAGTAGAGAAAATAATATAAGGAATTCTTTGTACTTAGCACCCAGCCCAACAACTGTCATTAGTTATCTTTTTTCTTGATATCACTGCCCATTTCCCCAACCACTCACAAATATTTTGAAGCTGATCTTAGACATCACATGATTTCACCTGAAAATATTTCAATATGTAGCCCTAAAGACAGGACCCTCCTTGTCAAACATGATTACATTATGTTTATGTTATGTTTACATTATGAAAACATGATTGTCATATCCTGAAAACTCCAACTATAATTTCTCAATATCATCAGTGTTCCTGTTTTCCTGACTGTCTCTAAAGATTCTGATTTTCATTTGATTTGTTTTATAGCTTGTCTAAATAGGATCCAAAAAGGTCTATCTATTATTGGTTAATAATTTCTCTTTTTTTGAAATTTTATTTTTAAGCAGTCTCTACACCCAAGGTGGGGCTTGAACCCACAACCCCAAGATCAGGAGTTGCATGCTCCATGACCGAGCCAGCCAGGCGCCCCTTACTGCTTAATGATTTCAAAAGTCTGAGAGGCAGGCAGATGATGGCCCTTATAGAATGCGATCGGCCAGGGCTAATCACTGCCTAAAGATGCTAATTCATTAGAACTTTCAAACTGTGATATTTCTATTATTCCTTCTTCATTTCTTAGCTAGATTACTTCTGTGAAAAGAAACTTCCTCTTGTTATATACCTGGTTACACCGAGGTACAGCTCCTGTAGAAAAGTCGAGAAAAAAGGCTTGATTTTTTTCCATGGATCAGTTTTCAAAACAGTGCATTTTTTCTCTATAGCCTTTAAAGAACATCAGTGTATCACTGTTTGATAGTATTAGGAATCAATGGATTTAGACACATTATGTGTGTCTAAATAAACATACCTACATGTTTAAATCTGTTTGAATTATCATACTTATTTTTGCTCAAATTTGTCCCTCTCTGCCCCAAAGAGCTTCCGGATCCTTTTGACACAAGCTCAACAGTTTTTGATATATTTCTTGCTATTTGGTGTGAGATGTTCTAGGCTCATCTTATACATTTCCAGGGCCAGACCTGGAATGGGTCATTTCTTTAAGGCATCTCCCTCCATACTTTTTTAAAGCAGGAAATGGTATCTAGAAAACATGATCTAAATATGCCCTTTTGGAGCCTAATATGGACACATACTCCTGGGGTTTTAATTAAATATTTCATGTGACAAAAGCGAAAACAACATTTATTTTGAATTTGGCCAACTTATGCTGTGAATCTCAGTTTTCTCATTTATAAAATTCAGACTATGCTAATCATTACTCACAAGTTTACGGCACTGATTAAATAAGTCGATTCATGTAAATCACTAGAATTGTGCCTGTGGTAGTGAACACCTAATAAATGTTAATTATGATTTAACACCTAGCACTAATGTAATATTCAGAGTTCAATATATGGTGATGTATTTCAAGATCAAAATATTATTCTTTTACAACTCAGAGCTCCTCTTGATTATCTATCCTGACACCCTAAATTTCCCTGACCTGATTTGAGTGTTCACACTCTCGTGCAGCAGGGTTCAATTAAGGAAGCCAGGAGAAAGAGCTACCAGCTCCAAAGTTATTTTTTGCTTCTTGGAAGGGCCATCTGTTGCCATGACCCATTTTACAGCATGCAAATTCATCAGCTGAGTGCAATTTCCTTTCAATCAGTGGCCCAGTAAATATAATTACATTGCTAATTTTAAATTTTCAAATGGTCATCTCAGGTTAAAGAATGCCCATTCATCAGTCAAAATTCTACAATTAATTGAGAAAACAGAGGGTCTGCATGCCAGGAATTTGACAGGCAAGTGGGAAACAAGTTTGTTTTCCTTCACCTATTAAGCCACTGGCACACAACAAGCAGAAATATTCCCGTATCTTTCCCTTTTTCTTTTTTTCTTTTCTTTTCTCTTTTTTTCTTTCTTTCTTTCTTTTTCTTTTTTCTTTTTTTGCATTGGAAAGAGCAACTAGACACTGCAGTAAATGATTAAGGAAGATTGCTTTTGCAGACCTGGTCCTTTCAAGACTGGATTGATCTCATTAAAAGGAAAGGATCTATCCTTGAGTAAACTTTATGGAGGTCCACAGAAAGCATAAATTAATTTGTGACAGCTAAATGTTTTCAAATAACAAAATAATGTATTGGTTCCCTAGAGCTGCTAAAGAGTACCAAGGTATTGTCAGACTGTAAAACACACCAAAATTTGCTTTGCAGGACATTGTTAAAACAATTGGTGAAATTGTCCTAAGATTGTAGATTAAAGTATGATGTCAATGTTAAATTTCCTGAACTTAATAACTGCTTCATTCTTAGAAAATACACATTCAGTGAAAGAAGGAAAAGGATGTGATGACTGCAAGGTAGTCTCAAGTGATTCAGAAAAAATTAATGTGTGTTTGCATGTGCGCGTGCGTGCAGAGATAGCACACGGGCACACAAGTGCTCAAACGTGGCAAAAATTGGTGAAAACAGGTGAATTTGGGTAAAAGGTACAGGGAAGTTCTTTATATCATTATTGAGATTCTTCTGTAAGTTTAAAATTTCTCAAAATAAAATGTGCTAAAAAATAATTTTAAAAAAATTTGTAAGTGACTTCAAAAGCCCAGACCAAAAAGACAAGTACATTAGAGGCTACTCAAAAGTCAAATTTATTATCATCATATAGAGAAGTGGGTAGTTCCTTAAGCATGAACATTTGGAGGTAATTATTGGAGCTAATAATTAAGAAAAACCAACAATGGAAGCCTTGAGTCTCATGATACTTGGAATACTAATGCTCATACTAATACCAGTGTGAGTCAGAATATGAATACAGATACTAGCATCACCTTGGCTATTAGAAGGAGTTAGGAGAGCTGGCCCACGGGGAAGGCCTGTTTGAAAAGCCTGCTGAAATGTCAGCCTTAGCATCTGAAGGCAATGTAGCAAGCCTTCCCATTACTGCAGGTCCCAAAGTCAGCTGTTGAAGAGTCTTGATCTTCGCCATTTGTCAGAAGAGGGCTCTCCTTTTTACCTAGTATTCTAATCCCCATTGCTCTACATACAAATATCTGCTTTGAATTAAAAAAGAAAACCCATCAAAAATCAAATCTTCTGCACAGCAAAGGAAACAGTCAAGAAAACAAAGAGGCAACCCACGGAATGGGAGAAGATATTTGCAAATGACAGTACAGACAAAAGGTTGATATCCAGGATCTATAAAGAACTCCTCAAACTCAACACACACAAAACAGGTAATCATATCAAAAAATGGGCAGAAGATATGAACAGACACTTCCCCAATGAAGACATACAAATGGCTATCAGACACATGAAAAAATGTTCATCATCACTAGCCATCAGGGACATTCAAATTAAAACCACATTGAGATATCACCTTACACCAGTTAGAATGGCCAAAATTAGCAAGACAGGAAACAACATGTGTTGGAGGGGATGTGGAGAAAGGGGAACCCTCTTACACTGTTGGTGGGAATGCAAGTTGGTGCAGCCTCTTTGGAGAACAGTGTGGAGATTCCTCAAGAAATTAAAAATAGAGCTTCCCTATGACCCTGCAATTGCACTACTGGGTATTTACCCCAAAGATACAGATGTAGTGAAAAGAAGGGCCACCTGTACCCCAATGTTTATAGCAGCAATGGCCACGGTCGCCAAACTGTGGAAAGAACCAAGATGCCCTTCAACGGACGAATGGATAAGGAAGATGTGGTCCATATACACTATGGAGTATTATGCCTCCATTAGAAAGGATGAATACCCAACTTTTGTAGCAACATGGACGGGACTGGAAGAGATGATGCTGAGTGAAATAAGTCAAGCAGAGAGAGTCAATTATCATATGGTTTCACTTATTTGTGGAGCATAACAAATAGCATGGAGGACATGGGGAGTTAGGAGAAGGCAGTTGGGGGAAATTGGAAGGAGAGGTGAACAATGAGAGACTATGGACTCTGAAAAACAATCTGAAGGGTTTGAAGAGGTGGGGGGGGGTGGGAGGTTGGGGGAGCCAGGTGGTGGGTATTAGAGAGGGCATGGACTGCATGGAGCACAGGGTGTGGTACAAAAACAATGAATACTGTTATGCTGAAAATAAATTAAAAAAATGATTAAAAAAAAAAAGAAAACCCACATGATACCAACCAGGCCTTTTCTCAGATGCTCCCCTTTCTCTAACGAATGCCCCTCAAAGCACCACTCTCCTTAATGGTTCTTGTCTTTTTAGATTTAACTCTGGTTAAGCGTGGAAAGTTGTCTCTGAGTCCTTCAGGAAGAACCGGTTGTTTCCTCTTCCTCTAACTTAGGAAGTGACCATGGTATAGAAGACTACATTTTGTACATTTTTTTATATGGCGTGCTCTCCCTGAAGGCTGAGTTCCTAGAGGGAAGGTGACCTAGGTTCTGCATCTTTTTATACTACCCCAACAGCCCTGTCAACAGTCACCGAAGGAATGAATGAACGAATGAATGAACGAATGGGCAGAGGAGCAGACAGGATCTGAGCTCAACCCGGATGTAATGAAAAGAAACAAAAAGTCAATAGAACTAGGATTTACTTATCTGACATATCTGAAATTTGAACCAAGAGCGCTAATACAGGCACAATTATTTACCAGTCGGTCAATTTCTGCATTAGTGATAAGATAGACACATTCTCAGAAGGGAGATGCTATGGAAATACATCTGGAACACATAGGTACGGAGCACCATTTCTGCCCCATGGCTTTTCCCCCACACGTTCCCAGTGAGCGTGACTTCCCAGTGAAGTCCATACTGAGGAGTTTCCATGCCTCAGGAAACCAGAGCCAGTTGAGTCCTCTTGGAATTCAGTTCTATGCGGGGCCCCTGGGTGGCTCAGTTGGTGAAGCATCGGACTTGATTTTGGCTCAGGTCATGATCTCAGGTGGTGAGATCGAGCCCTGCATCAGGCTCTGCTTTGAACATGGAGCCTAGTTAAGATTCTCTCTCTCTCTCTCTCTCTCTCTCTCCCTCTGCCCCTTACCCCTCACCCCGTCCCCAACCCTGGCTCTCCCGCGTGCTCTCCCTCTCTCTTAAAACAAAAAAAGACAAGCAAAAAAAAAAAAAAAATTAATTTCTATGAAAAATCCTCATGGAAGATAGTGCCATGTCAGGATTCCCAATTCAGAGAGTATAAATAGCCCCACTGGGGTTGAAGGTCGGTTGAGTAAATCACCTAGACTTTCTGGCCCTCAGTTTTCACACTTACAACCGTAACTAGACCTATCTATATTGGTCAGGGTTTAGTTGCCGAAAGAATCAATGCTAGCTTATTTACACAGGAAAAAATACTAAGTGTTTTACCAATTTATGGAGAGGCTCCAAGGAGCAGACTCCCCAAAGCCACACCTCCTAACCAAGTCCAGGGGAGCCACTGCCGCTTCCTGGGTCAGGAAGCCCCGAGCTCCTGAACTACCTCTCATCATGACCCAGGAAACCTTAGAATCAGGAAGCCACCCAAGGTTGCTCTCTCTCACCACGCCTGCTGTCATCAGTACCAGTAAAATGAATGCCCCACGCCCTGCTTTGTCCCACTGTGGAGCTAAGGCTGGATACAGGGGCCTCTGCTGATGATGCCAGGGAAAATCACCTGCCTCTTTTGTCCTAACTTTTTGTTCCTGCTTTGGTTACTCTCTGCTTGACAAAAATGGGATTTTCTTCCCTGTCCTTTTCTTACTCAATATTATCTCATGAAGATCTTTAAGTTGCTCGGTATAATGCCAATTCATTCAGTTTAGTGACTGCATCTACGATGCGGGTATATAATAATTCACTTACCATCATTCTACCGATCATTCTACTGAGTGCTTTATTTATAGCTTTGCTCTAATAACAATGCATTAAAAATCCTATGCATGTGATTGTTTTGAGAAACAACAGTTTGCTGCACAAATTGGAGGTATAAGCTCAATGAATTCTTTAAAAATCTAACATATCTATATAATCGGGACGCGGGTCAAGAAACAGAACATTAGGGCGCCTGGGTGGCTCAGTGGGTAAGCCGCTGCCTTCAGCTCAGGTCATGATCCCAGGGTCCTGGGATCGAGTCCCGCATCGGGCTCTCTGCTCAGCAGGGAGCCTGCTTCCCTTCCTCTCTCTGCCTGCCTCTGCCTACTTGTGATCTCTGTCTGTCAAATAAATAAATAAAATCTTTAAAAAAAAAAAAAGAAAGAAACAGAACATTACCAGCTCCCCAGAAACATTCATTATGCCTTCTTCTGGTCATTAACATCTACCCTCCTGATTTTTCTGAATTTTGTATGATTTTTAACTGCATATAAGTGGAATTATGCATTTGTGTTCTATCGTGACTGGCTTCTTTTGTGAGATTTATCCACCTTGATGTATGGAGTTATAACGTGTTCATTCTTATTTTGCACAGTGTATTTCTTCATTCTACACCTCGTGAATGTTTGGGCAGCTTCTAGTTTGGGGTTCATATCAATGGTGCTGCTGACAACATTCTCCTACATTTCTTCTTGTGAATGTATTACATATTTAAGTTGATATAGTATTGCTACATCACAGGGTGTAGATATGTTCACATTTAAAAGACACTGGCAAACAGGTTTTCAAGGTGCTGTACCAATGTACACATCTACCAGGAGTGTACAATAGTTTTGATTATTCCACCCTCTTGCCAAAAGTTGGCTTTTTTTTTTTTTTTGTACAAAAGTTTATCCTTTCCTTTTTTTTTTTTTTTAAGATTTTATTTATTTATTTGGGAGAGAGACTGAGTGAGAGAGAGAGAGCATGAGTGGGGAAGAGAGAGGGAGAAACTGAGCAGGCAGCCCAAGGCTGGGGGCAATCCCAGGACCCTGGTATCATGACCTGAGCTGAAGGCAGACGCTTAACTGCCTGAGCCACCCAGGTGCCCCAAGTTTGCTATTTCTATGGGGTAGATTGTCAGGAGTGGGATTCTTGAGGTGAGATGTATATGTATTTTTAACTTTAACAGATGTGGTCAGCTTGTTTTTCCGAAAAGTCTGTTTGCACATTTTCACCAGGAATATAAAGGAACACTCTTCTCCCTACATCTCTATGAACAAAATGTATGATTTCTCTTTAAGTTTTGCTATTCTTCTGGGTGTAGAAAATACAACACTGTTATTTTAATTTGCATTCTTTACTATTAGTCTTCCGGAAACGGTCTTTTTGAAAGGGGGTAGGTTATGGAATCCGTGACTTGTAAGAGAAGATTAAAGGAATGACGTTAGCCCAGAGAAGCAAAAGCCTACTGGGAATTGTATTAGCTGTCTTGGAATATCTGGATGCTCGTGTTCTCAGGCACTTCGTGTCCTCTATGTATCTTTTGAAGGCAGAAATGGGAATCAATGAGTGGAAGTTTTAAGGTGTCACATTTAAGTTAAATTAAGAAACCACTAGTCTTGGGGCGCTTGGGTGGCTCAGTTGGGTAAGGTCAGGCTCTTGGTTGCAGCTCCGGTCATGATCTGAGGGTCGTGAAATCAGCCCCATTGGGGCTGCTCAATGCACAGTCTTGCTTGCGATTCTTCCCCCCTCCCTCTCTCTCTCCCTCTGTTCCTCCTCCAACTTGCATGCACGCTCTCTATCTTTCAAATAAATATATAAAATCTTAAAAAGAAGAAAAACACCAATAGTGGTATCCCATTAAAAACAAACAAGTTTTGGGGCACCTGGGTGGCTCAGTGGGTTAAAGCCTCTGTCTTCAGCCCAGGTCATGATCTCAGGGTCCTGGGATCGAGCCCCGCCTCGGGCTCTCTGCTCAGCAGGGAGCCTGCTTCCTCCCTCTCTCTCTGCCTGCCTCTCTGCCTACTTGTGATTTCTCTCTGTGTGTCAAATAAATAAATAAAATCTTTAAAAAACAAAAACAAACAAACAAACAAGTTTCCTCGGAGGCTATAAATTCTTTGTCCTACATGTGTTGGCCATGAGGCTGCCTGCTTACACGTTGGGGCAAGGTAGGGGGTGGTAAGTGCTGGAGGGGATTCTGACTTGGATAAGTGGTTCCAAAACCAGGCTATGCCTAAGGATCAACCTAAAAATGTTTCAATTCAGATTCCTGGCATATTGCCTTGACATTTTTAAAAGAAGGCCTAGGGGAGGGCCTAAGAATCTGTATTTTTAAAACACTCACCAAGTGATTCTGATGTAGCCTGCATATAGGCCAAGAGTTGAAAAACGCTGAAGTAGACAACCTCTAGAATCTCTTTGAATTTTGAAATGATAGGTTCTATTAGCTGTTATGTTGGCGATGTTATTTAATACAAAATGTAGCGAGAATCAGATAATAAAGGGTTGTCAACAACCCCATCCACAGTTCTTTGCCTCTCTGACTAGGACCTACCTAAGGAAACACGAGAAATAGATTTTCCTCCTACAAATGAATGTGTCTTAACTGTAGTCCTCAGACAAATGAAACTCCTTGAAAAATTATGAGTTACAGGTTAATAATTTGCAGACAAAGCCTCTTTGGAATTCTGCTTTTGAGTGTGGGGGGTTGGGGTTCATGATCTCAGAAGTTAATTTTATAAGGAGACAAATAAATTCCCTATTTAAAATGAGCCATCGATAAAGAGAATGAGCTTTGGGTCAAACTCGCTGTCCACCTCAATCTCCTTATCTCTAAAGTGGAGACGACAATCCAACAAGAGCGACTTTGAGGGGATTTCCCCTCAGGATTAAATGAGATTGTCCAGAAAGTGCCTACCACCGGCACTTGGCACAAAGAAAATACTTAACTATTAATATCCTTGCATTCTTTCCCTCACAGACCCAGGACTCTATTTTTAACATAAGCCTGTTTTCTTCTTTCTACAAGGCAGGAAGTCAGCAAAAAAGTTTGATCTTGATATGGTGGTTGAAAAATATTACAGGTCATTGCTGGCGGGGGAGGGTTTGGGGGATGGTACAATATATGAAGGGGATTAAGAGCTACTAACTTCCAGGGGCACCTGGGTGGCTCAGTGGGTTAAGCCTCTGCCTTCAGCTCAGGTCATGATCTCAGTGTCCTGGGATTGAGCCCCACATCGGGCTCTCTGCTCAGCGGGAAGCCTGCTTCTCCCTCTCTCTCTGTCTGCCTCTCTGTCTACTTATGATCTCTCTCTCTCTGTCAGATAAATAAATAAAATCTTAAAAAAAAAAAAGAGCTACTAACTTCCAGTTATAAAATAAGTCAGCCACAGGGGTGTAAAGTACAGTATACGGAATATCGTCAATAATACTGTAATAATTTCATGTGGTAACAGATGGTAACTAGACTGATCATGGCGATCATTTTGTAATGCAAATAAACATCTAATCTCTATGGTGTGTACCTGAAACTAATATAATATTCTATGTCAACTATACTTCAGTAAAAAATATTATAAGCATTTTGATATATCTGGCTCCTTCATGATAACTATTGAAGGTACATACTGTTTGAGCTCTGGATGTTGACCAAACATTTCAAGGATATTTAAAGGAAAGTATTTATATTCAAGGAAGAGAAATATTTGGTCGTAATAGGGACATTTCAAAGGTCACGAAAGGAAGGCTATTTTCAGAGTATTTTCATCTGTTCTGAAAGGATTGAATAAATTAGTCTTTTCTTTACCTTTCAACTGGTTATTTTGGGTTTTAGCCATTTCCTCAAGTCTAGTATTCAGTTAATGTTAAGCTAACTGAATATTTTTTCTACTAAATAAGACACTGAAGGCTCGACTTGCCCAAGTGCCCCCTAATAGCATAGGAATTTGGAACTTGGTCACTGAGTCTCAGGTTGTAGTAAGGGGTAGTTAACCCTTTGGGTAAGAGGAGACACCTAGAACTTTTTCCCTTGGACCAGGTGAGCAGATAGCTAGGTCAGGCTCAGTTTTAATCAGGTTGCCAGGGACAGGGGATCTGTCTTACTTGTTTTTGTGAAATAAATACTCTATCCATCATCAGTTCTCAATAAATGCACCTCAGATAAATGAATGAATGAAATAGGAACTAGGAGCTAAGAATTGGAAACAACAAAGACTGAAGGGGAAAAGTTAAAAAGCAGTACAGATCAGTCTGGTTTTAGGCATATGGAAAACCAGAAGACCCCACACTGTTTCCTTATATCATGGTCCAATACATATTTTGGGTAATTAATGGAGAAAATATCCCTGGAATTCTTTTTGCAAGAACACTGTATAGGTCTAGAAGAAATATTTTAAGAAGCCCTTTGAGGTCGTAGGTGAGACCCCCCCCCCCCCCCACAGGACACAGCATGGGCAGTTGTCCCTATAAGGCAAGGGAGGACGGATGGATTTATGACTCCAGAATGGTGATGGGGTGAGAGGAGCCTGAACTTGCCAGAACTCCCACGTGCTGTGACGTGATTGAAGTCTACAAAAGAGTCAGAGGTGCTTGCTACTGTTGAACTTCATGTCAACAAAACAAGAGAAGAAGCAGCTTGGCAAATGGAGGCACCCAAAGGAAGCATTTCTGGAGCTGAGAGCATTGAGGCCGAGAAGTGCAGAAAGAAATGAAATGCAAGAATTTGCAGAAGCTATGAAGAGAGTTTTGGATTATCTCAGGCCTTGGAATTAGGGTTTAGACAAGTTTATCAGATCCAGAGAGACTTGTGGCATCTTTGTTGGTTTTTTTTTTTAAGAGTTATTTATTTATTTTAGAGAGTGAGAGAGCATGGGCGGAGGGACACAGAGGATATCAAGCAGACTCCAAGCTGAACATAGAGCCCGACGTGGGGCTTGATCTCATGACCCCAAGATCGTGACCTGAGTGGAAAATCAAGAGTCAGATACTTAACAGACTGTGCCCCCTCGTGCCCCCAGGGACTGGTGGACACTTACGTGAGTAGTTTCCAAGAAATTACATCCTTGGAGGAAAGCTGACTGGCCCTTCTATGGCTGTGTCTTTCCCTGGGTCAGACATTGCTGCTTAGTTGATCTCATGAACGTCCACTGACAACTTGACATCCTTTGTGTTCCTGAGACTATAGCAGGCAAGGGAGAGTCGAATAGTTATAATAATAATATGCATTATTATTAATACATATTCATCAGATGTATGCACACACACATACACGTGCAATTTTTTTCTCTAGGAGCTTACAATCTAGTAGGATGGATAGGGCAAGCTTACTAACATCAGTGCAGAGAAAACTCTATGTATTCTGAGATACAAAGGCATAGCACAGGCTCACAAGAAGGAGTCCCTTCAGGCTGGAAAGAACCCATGAAGCTGCTTCTGAGTGAGCTGGCTGGTGAAGCATGAGTCGGGTTTCTATAGGCAGCCGTCTGAGGTGAGAGCACGTCAAGTGTTTGGGATAGCAAAAGGAAAGCGATGGAGACGAGAAGAGACGCATCGTTTCAGGCAAAAGCGGGGCAGATCTGTTCTGCTGAGCAGAAGGCACACAGCTTCCTTCTGGTTCTTGAGCCCAGGCATCTGGCCATGAAACTATCCATTTCTCAGAAGAGCCCAACTGTGTTTATTGCCAAACTATGACCAACAGGTAATTGTGGATGAGCTTATGATTCAGTCTGTGACTGAGCTAGACCTAGTGCTTTTAGGCAGGCTTATTTCACTGGTCTTTACGTGAAGCTTGAAGTTCATTTTAGGATTGTTACCTATGGAGCTTAAGGGGGAGAATAGCTCAAACCACCCCTCCCAAAACACCTACTGAACCCACCTTATCAGCTGGGTTCTGCCCAATAAAGGCCACCATTCATTCATCCATTCGTCAAATATTTATTGAGTTTATTTATTGGGTCCAAATGTTCTTACACTAGCTAGAGGGCTGTGTGTTAACATTAGTTCCCAGTTAATACAGAGAGCTAAAGGGATTACCACACCCAGCCAAATGCCCTAGATCTTTTGGGTTTAATTTGTCTCTGTTCTTGAGTTTCCAGATATCCTAAGATTATTAGTGTAAGGACACTCTTCCCCCTTCTCCAAAATATACAAATATGTCAGCCTCACAGAAACTGCCATTGTTTCCACCAAGCAAAAGGAAAGCATTTTTTTTTTTAACTGCTGCAAAATTCTGCTGGAGTAAGTCAGCGGAGTATCAAAGTAGGTCTCCCATCTGATCTTTCTGCCATCTGCACCAAATGAGCAGTTGTTTCTATGGGCTTTGTGATGGTGCCAGGATTCAATACATGTTGCCAAAGGCCCCAAATCAAGCTGGCAGGTTGAGGCCAGTAGCTTATTCCTCTGCGGGGAGATGTCACTGCCTACTTCACACTTTTGGCTAGAGTGCTCAGTTTCCTACCCCAGACCTTTGATTACTAAAGTCCTGTCCTTGGAAAGCTGGGAGTTGAGCCTACAGCTTTGTTTGTTTCCTAGCAAGTTGATGTTCTGGACTGAGTAGTGACATCTGCTCCAAGACCATACTGCTGGAAATCAAGCTTTTGTTTTATGAACTCAGATGGTCCGCATGTCTGGAAATGATTCCACCCAAAACCAAAATGAACGGCCTACGTGGCAATGCATGCTCTGCTTTCAAAGCCTCATTATTTTCAAGCATTTCCCCAAGATCCCTTTGATGTAGCTCTTCTCAGAAAGCCTTTGGTTGTGCAGAAACATAAGCCTCAGGAAGTAAAATGAAAAAATTTTCAAGTTGCTGAATTGAAGATGTAATTTTTTCATTCGTTCCAATATGGTTCCTTCTCATTGTTGTAAGGTTGACCCTGCCATTCCTATTTGTCAAGTTTGGGCATTTATATTTCTTGAATTTCCAAATGCTTTCTCCACCCCCACTGTACCCTTGGGCATCTTTTCTGAAAGACATTTACTTGACCTTAAGCTTCATCATGGCAGGATTTTGTTGCATGAATAAATGTTGCCCAAGTGTGAATCAGCCATCATTTTTAAATATTTCAATTCATTTCACCTCGATTCAATTCAATTTTAATTTTTATAAATCAGTAAAAGAATGGGAAGCTGGAGAGAGTGACTCTACTTTTCTTGGACTCCCCAGAGGGTCAAGACTTGTTAGAAAGTTCTGACAGAGGAGCAATTTTGGGTCCTTATTACTGGCCAAGCATCTAGCCTCTGGGTTACAGGGAAGATAAGACAGACTTCAAGCTGAGGACATTTCATTCTAAATCATTTTTCCAACTTAAATCATTTGTAACTATTCATGGTTTCTCTGATGGGACCTGAAAAGGGAGGCTGATCTTTCAGAATGGACGGTTAAATACTGAAGATGGAAAACCGATCAGGAAATCCAGTCTTCTCAGTGGTACAGGAACACAAGGACACAGATGACAGTCTATCCAGGCATGTCTCCCCCTGCCCAGTGACATTATAGTCCCCTATAAATTTAAGACTGGGCTATTTCACTAATGTGAGGTTAGCATAGGTGCAAACAAGCATCATTAAAAGTCCACAGGAAAGTGAAATCTTCATGAACGCATAACTCCAGAAAGGGGGAGGGTTGGGAGAGCTATATCAGTGATAACTGTGACAGGACCAGAGTCATGAGACAATGTCCCCAGTCAAATGACACTCTGGATGTCCCTGCTTCTCTCACTTAACAATGTATGTCTTTGTTTCTGCAAAAATAAACAGCATTTCTGACTGTGTGTTTTAAAGCGTTGTGTGGGGACTGGTGTAGTTTGAAGTACCGTAACAGTACAAGAGAAAGCACAAAATTCCTTAGATCTGGCTCTCCCACAGAGCCCAGGAGTCCGATGCTTCATGTTTGCCTACCAATCCCAGCCACGGTTATAATTAGTTGTAATAATCCTGACCACCAATCAACATCATCATAGAAGAGCAAACTTTCCATTTGAAACTCTAGAGAAATAGCAACTCCTTGTGTAATAAAATTCAAGATACTCTTACAGAATTTTTATTTCTTCTTCCTCCTACCCTCAAATCTACCAAAAAAAAAAAAAAGTCTCTCAAGCATTTCTGTTCAGAACGACTTCACTAGACCAAAGCCCCTCATTTCTTTTTTGTTTTATTTTAAACATTTTTATTTATTTATTTGACAGAGAGATAGAGAGAGAGCCCAAGGTCAGAGTGGTAGGCAGAGAGAGAGGGAGAAGGAGGTTCCCTATTGAGCAGGGAGTCTGACGTGGGGCTCAATCCCAGGACCCTGAGGTCATGACCTGAACTGAAGGCAGCTGCTTAACTTATTGAGCCACCCAGGTGTCCCGAAACCCCTCATTTCTTAACGAAAACACAGTCCAGCTAGTTCTTTAAACATGGAAGGGGTTTTTCTAGGTTAGCTGTGCATCTTGAGATTGGCACTGGATTCTTCAGGCCCTACTGTCTCCTACCTTCTCCTTTTCTGGTTCCCCTCACAGATCACAAAATTGCCTTTGAGTCAAACAACCCACCCTCAGTCCAATTTATCATGACTTGTCTTGGTTTTTCCATGGTTGAGGAGATAGCTCTGAAAATCTCTCTTTGCAGAACTCTGCTATATATCCTTTGTCCTAGTCTATGCTTAGAACCATGAAGGGTGATTCAAGACATCTTCACCCTCACATGATTCCAACTCAATGTAATTCCTAACCAACGAAGATTCACGTGACACTCTCTGACACCCATATGATACTCCCTTTTCCCCAACCCTGTTATCCGGATATAACTGAAAGAGGTTTCTTGTGGTCATAAAATATGTCCAAATCTCTCCCACTACATTTTCCTTGCCAGTCCTGTTTTGATGAGTTTGAAAGAGATGCCTCAAATCTACTGTTTCTTTCAGCTCTTGTTTCTAAAGAATACTAATTCTTTCCATGGGCAACTCTTGTTGCTTTCATCTAAGGAGGTCTGAATGGTTTCCCTGTAAATTAAAGAAGGATGCTGAGCTCCCATCCGAGCACCCCAGGCCCCAAGGCAGTTAATTACTAGCAGAATGTCTCAGTGAACTACATTGTCCTCGCATTTCAAAGAAGTGCATTGGGTTGAAGGCAATTTTCTTGAGTGGAAACATGAAGTGCTCTAAGATCCCTAGAGTCACTCTGCCCCTGGCATTGCTATAAAAGGAGAGAGCTTCTAACCACGGAAGACCATCCAATAACCCACATAGTCCCAGGCACAAAAGGGGATAAACCTGGCAGAAGTCTACACTTTCCAGTTACATGCAATGCAAACCATCTGTAGGCAGTTTATTTTGAAATCATCCAATTGGGAAAAGAACTTGTTCTTAAAGTCTACTTCTTAATTTTGCTCACTGACCTCAAATGACATTGAATGTGGAGCACTCATTTCATTATACCACACACAGGTACCTCTAAGACACCATGAGGTATGTATGCCTTCTCCTTTCTCACTCTCTGCATAACCTATGAACATAGCTATACTCAGCTCTGCTCACAGTAGACTATTCTGGGAAAGAGGTTGGACCACTAACTGGCACTGTAATGGTCCTCTGATGTCCATTTTTTTTTAAATAAAACGTTTTATAGTAATAACAGTCTATTTTAAGCTGATAACTTGAATTCAAATGTATACAAAAACTCTACATTTATACACTTCCTCCCCCATTTTATGGCTTTGATATCACAGTTTTTACTTTTTATGTGGTGTATCCATTAACAAATTATTGTAGTTATAGTTATTTTTTAATACTTTTGTCTTTTAACCTTGGCACTAGATTTGTAAGTGATTTACCCACCACCATTAAAACATCAGAAGATTCTGAATTTAATGATATATTTACTCCTCCCCCAGTTTTATTGAGATATAATTGACTTACAGCATATATTTACTTTTGCCAATGAGATTTATATTTTTATATATTTTCCTGTTAAGATTAGCATCTTTTTGTCTCAATTTGAGGAACTCCCTTTAAGATTTCTTGTCAGGCTGCTCTAATGCTGACAAACTTCAGATTGCTTGTCTGAAAAACTCTCTCTCTCCTTCAATTTTGAAAGACAGCCTTGCTGGATAGAGTACTCTTGGTTGGTGATTTTTTTTCTATCAGCACTTTGAATATATCATGGCACTCACTCTCTTCAGGCTTGGAAAGTTTCTGCTGAAAAGTCTGCTATTTTTAGGGGGGTACCCATATAGGTAACAAGCTTTTCACAATTTAGTCTTAAGTCTTAGTGTGAGTCTCTTAGGATTCATTTTATGAATCTCCTCTGGTCTTCCTGGATTTGGATATCTGTTTCTTTCCCCAAGTTAGGGAAATTTTCAATTTTCAAATTTTCAATTTTCAATTTATAACTTTGAATAAGCTTTGTCTCTTTCTCTCTTCTCCTTGGAACCCCATTAATGTAGATATTCATCCAGTTGATGCTATCTCATAAGTCCCTTTTGCTGTCTTCACTCTTTCCCCCCCTGCTTTGGGTAGATGAATTCCACTGCCCTGTCTTCAAGTTCACTGATCCTTTCTTTGCTCAATCTAGTTTGATGTTGAACCTCTCCACTGAATTTTTTGATACATGAGCTCCATGATATCTGTTAGGTACATTTAAAAAAAATCATCTTATTTTATTTTTCATCATGATAAGTATACTCTTTAATCCCCATCCCCCCCCTTTTTTTTATTTGTTTGACAGAGAGAGAGATCACAAGTAGGCAGAGAGGCAGGCAGAGAGAGAGGGGGAAGCAGGGTCCCTGCCGAGCAGAGAGCCCGACGCGGGGTTCAATCCCAGGACCCCAGGACCATGACCCGAGCCAAAGGCAGAGGCTTAACCCACTGAGCCACCCAGGCGCCCCCCCAATCCTCTATTTCACTCATCCTTCCACCAACCTCCCCTCATAACCATGAGTTTGTTCTCTATACTTAAGAGTCCATTTCTTGATTTGTTTTTCTCTCTTTTTTTTCATTCTCATTTTGTCTTTTCTTAAATTCCACATGTGAGTGAGTCAGTGAGTGGTATTTGTCTTTCTCTGACTGGCTTATTTTGCTTAACATTTGGTACATTTTAATATTTTCTATCTCTTTGTTCAAATCTCACGTCGTCCATGCATTTACTCTGAATCTTGGTGACCATCTTTATGATTATTATTTTGCATTCTCTATCACTCATCTCTGTTTCATTAAGGTCTATTCTGGAGTACTGTCATGTTCTTTTGTTTGGAACACATGCCTCTGTTTCTTCATTGTCTTTAACTCTCCACTGGTTTCTGTGCATTAGGTAAAACAGTCACCTCTTCTACTCCCGATAGATTGGTTTTGTGTAGAAAATGAACCCTGACAATCAGCCTGGTTTGAGCTCTTGGTCGTGTCTCAGATCTTTGCAATTGCAATTGTTCAAACTACCTTTTTTCTCATGGTACTTCCCAAAAGTTGAGGGTGTGCCAAGACCCATTGGTGTCCTGAAGGGACAGCATAGTAATGAGCATCTATATGCAGAATTATTGGAACCCAAGCCCACAAACCACAGCTAGGGAAGTATGTAGCCAGGCCCCTTCCAGGGAGAAACTGGGAGATGGGCATTTTTGCCTCTTCTCTCTGCCCTTGTCCAAGGTTTATAGCCATTGGGGGAGGGGAGTTCCTCTTGTGCCCATTAATAAAGACTTGTTCATTTGCTACAGTCCTGAGAGACTCATGAATGCAAGCTCCATTGGCCATCAGAACCAGGCAATCCAGGGACACATCCTTTGACCAACAGCTGTAAAGACTGGGGAAGCTTTGTGCATAAGCTCCTTCCAGGGAGATACTGACAAATTGGAGTATCTGCAGATTAGAGTGAGAGAGAGAGGAGAGGAGAAGCTTCCCTAGTCTCTAGAGAGGATCCTGATGGTCACTTATTAAGTGTTTATGGACTGGTGAAATTTCCTACAGCCTAAAAAAAGTTTTGCTCCATGAGCCACAGGTTCTAAAGCCTAAATACAGAAAGGAATCAATTCCAGAATCTCCATCATAGGATTTATCTCAGGGGTACCTGGCTGGCTCTGTTTGAAGAGTGTGCAACTCTTGATCTTGGGGTTGTGAGCTCAAGCCTCATGTTGGGTGTAGAGATTACTATAAATAAATAAATAAATAAATAAATAAATAAATAAAATTTAAAGAAGAAGGTCTATCTGACAGTGGTAAGAGCCTTGGTATTCAATGGCTCAGAACCAAATTTTTGCCAATGATCCACAGACAGGAAAGCCACTGGAACCCAGAGTAAACCTGAGGTGGCTTCAGAGTCACCAGCAATCTCAGTTAAGAATAGTGTCTGTGCAGATGCAAAATGGACTGAAACCCTGAGTCAGAGACAAAGGCTAAATCAGAAATGACATTCTCTTAAAATAGCTCACAGAAGAAAGTTCTTTCTTTCTTTCTTTCTTTCTCTCTTTCTGTTCCTTCTCTCAATGTCTCAGATGGGAGGTTTTTGTTCTGTTACCTAAATATTAAAAAAATTGTTAGTTTTTTCCCAGAAAATAAAATCATGGAAAACATGTTTAATTTGTGTCTTGTGCCTCACCTTCTGGTCTTGCTTAAATACACCAAGAATGACCCTGGAGTCTAGGTTCTAGGACATAAAGAAAGTTATGGTAGGAGTCAACAACCACGAGAAGGTTGAATCCCAACATACTCATACCTGTCTGTCTTCTGAGCTATCCTCCACCAGGAGGTGAGTTGATGGCATTGAGGGCTGCCTCTTTGAAGCGGCTGTTGAACACACATCTTGGAAATGTCATTGCTGGTACAGGAAATGACAACTTCAACTCAAGTCAGCTTCATTCCTTGACTTACTTTATGTTTGGGAGGTAGGAAACTACCTACTTTCTGTGGATCCTTTGTTTTCCCCAAGGATGTAGTATTATGTCAACTAGACACCGTAATGTAAGAAAAAATTATATGCCCAGGAGTTTACAACCACTTTAATAAACAGCTGTGTGTGTGTGTGTGTGTGTGTGTGTGTGTGTGTGTGTTTCAGTTTTTGCAGTTCAGAACAATGACCTCTAGGTGGTGGTAAAAGTTCCAACCAGTTTTTTTTTTTTTTACAACAGGAATGAACCACTAGTCCTCAATTGCCCTGCAGGGTCTTAAGGAGTTAATTGGCAGAACTCATGCAAAGTTGACTGTTTCCTTGTGGTTTCAGTATCACGTTTGCTCTTCTGATTCTTGGTAAAAGGTGCATTGTGCATGTCAAAGAGCCATGAAAACCAAGCATGAAGTTGAAAGCAAGGCTTAGAGACTGCTTATTGTAGTTTACACTTAACTCGAAACTTTAGGTAAACACATTGCAAACCAAATCCAAATGTCTTCAAATTCTAACTTGTTTACTGTAAGGAAAGTATAATTTCCTGTTTTTAATGGGAAGTTAGGTGGTTATCAACTGCCATTAACCAGGAATCTGTTGGATGAGTACAGGAAACATACATATAGATTTGATTTCTTATATATATATTTTTAATTTAAGAGAAAAACACACTTGAAGAGTGTGTCTTAGCCTTAAGAAATACATTTTGCAAGAAAAAAAAAAATTAAATTAAATGGTGACAGCAGTAGTTCACAAACACTGGTCTCCCAAGGTGTTGACATACTAGATCTTGTCTTTCTGGAGGTCAGTCTGTCCCGAATATCAATTCCCAGACACAAGCCCTAGATAGATTTTGAAGGTCTACAGATTATTTTTCACATTCGTTTCTTACTTAGGTGGTATGAGTACCAGACTCTGAAGAACACGTCTCAGTGTGCCCTGAGCTATCTGTTGGGATGGACCTGGCTCAGGGCTTCTGATAAACGTTCCAGTTCACCTCGATAATTAGGACATGGGATATCCTACTCCGACAAACAGGCCTTGCCTGCTATTCTTCTTTGTTGCCTTAACTAGACCACAGCAATATACATTTTCGTCAGCCAACTTTATTCTAAAATCACAGCGGCAGCCACGTTAATTATGAGCATGGTAAATAAGACTGTTAATCGCATGGCCAAATTGAATAACATTTGTTGAGTACCTACTGTGTGCAGAGCACTCTGCTGGAATTTGCTGGCCAGGCTGCTATTTTCTGCCTATAGATACAACAACTCTTCCAGATTTGATTTCTTCCTCCCAAACAACCTTCTGCTTCTGTAATTTCAGTTCTCTAACTACATCCCCTTACAATTTGGGGAGGGAGGACCAGTCATACCTGTCCCACCCTTTAGCCTAGACCTATTTGATGTAGCTCACTCCTATAACACTTGTCTCCCCATTCAATATAGAACTATCAGATATAGCTGACTTTCCCATATAGACTTTTTAAAAAATATATTTTATTTATTTATTTGTCAGAGAGATAGACATCGAGCACAAGCAGGGGGAGCAGCAGGCAGAGAGAGAGGGAGAAGCAGGCTCCCTGGCCAAGCAGGGAGCCTGATGCAGGGCTTGATCCCAAGACCCCAGGATCATGACTTGAGCCAAAGACAGATGCTTAACCTACTGATCCACTCAGGTGTCCACTCCCCCACCCCCTTATATAGCCTTTAATTCCAAATCCTGTGTGTTCTATTTATTGCCTGTGCCCTAGCATAGATACTCTTAGGACCTCTGGCCCTTACATTATGGTGGAGACCAGTCACTAAGATGACAAGCCACATTACAAGTTGTGAAGAAGGAACAGGAGTGCCTACTAAGCACTTTTTCATATTCTGTTCATTTGTTGTCACAGCCAGGCAGCATGTTGTACTAAAAAGGGCACAGATTTTGGAAGTGGCAGACTACAGCTAGGCTCCAGGTTAAGCTATCTACTAACCTGTTGACCTCCGACAAGTTACTCATGGACATGAGAGTCCTCAGCTAAAAGTGCGAATGATATATCTGGCAAAGGGTTAGTATCCAAAATACATAAAGAACTTATCAAACTCAGCACCCCCAACATGAATAATCCAGTTTAAAAAATGAGCAGAAGACATAAATAGACATTTTTCCAGAGAACACCTACAGAGGTCAATGGACACATTAAAAGATGCTCAACGTCACTCATTATCAGGGAAATACAAATCAAGACTACAATGAGGTATTATCTCACACCGGTGAGGATGGCTAAAATCAACAACACAGGAAATAACAGGTGTTGGCAAAGATGTAGAGAAAGGGGAACCCTCTTACACTGTTGCTAGGAATGCAAATTGGTGCAGCCACTCTGGAAAACAGTGTGGGGGTTCCTCAAAAAGTTAATAATAAAACTACTTTATGATCCAGCAATTGCCCTACTGGTGTTTACTCAAAGGATACAAAAATACTAATTCAAAGGGATACATGCACTCTGATGTTTATAGCAGTGCCATCTGTAATAGCCAAACAATGGAAACAGTCCAGGTATCCATCAAGTGATGAATGGAAAAAATGGAAGAAGAAGTGGCACACACACACACACACACACACACGCACGCACACACGAGAATATTACTTAGCCATAAAAAAGAACAAATTCTTGCTATTCACTATGACATGGATGGAGCTAGAGAGCATTAGTCCGTCAGAGAAAGACAAATACCATATGATTTCATGCATATGTTGAATTTACGAAACAAAAGAAATGAGCAAAGGGGAAAAAAAAAGAGAGAGAAAGAGAGACAAACCAAGAAACAGACTCTTGACTATAGAGAACAATCTGATGGTGACCAGAGGGGAGGTGTGGGGGATGGGCAAAACAGGTGATGGGGATGAAGGAGGGCACTTGCCGTGATGAGCGTGGATGATATATGGAAGTGCGCAATTGCTATATTGTACACCTGAAACTGATATTATACTGTATGTTAACAGGAATTTAAATAAAAACTTAAACTAAACTGAACTAAAAAGCAAAAAGTGGGATCCTTACAACGGTCCAATTTCGTACTGCTGTAGGAATCACCAAGTGCTTAGGTCCCACACAATGTTGTTCTTACTTGTTTTTGGTGTTGAGGAAAAGTAGAGAATAGGTTATAGGCTGAGTAGGTATGTTTTATAAAACCAGTCATCAGCTCTAATGAGACTTCACAAACTAAATGGCGTATTTCAACCATTTCAAGTAAAACTGATCCCAACATAGTCCTACTTTCCTGGCAATAAATTTAGGTTAACTCCCTTCTCCTGTAGTTGCCTGAGGGATGCAACCTGACTCATTCTCAGAGATGTTTGACTGGATCGTGTGGAAGAGCTAGCTTGTTTTCCCCAGAGAAAAACCAGTAGAGATACTCCAGTTCACCCTGTAAGAGTCTGATGTTGCCACTTATTAATAAATGATTCATTTGCCTAGGAAAACCAGCTGAAAGCTTTTAAACCTCTCTCTTAAATTGTCATAAAGACGCTGGTAACACATCAACCACCATATTTTTCTTTTTCGTTCATGTGTAGTTATGAACGTCTCCAGAAAGATAGACACGAGGGCTGGAATCAGAGCTAGGATGGGCAGAATGGCAAACACAGAGGACATTTACCTTGAAAGTTCACCCGCCTCACTTTCTATACCTTTCTCCCTTCTAGTCCCTTCTTGCTTCTAGTCCCTTCTTGCCATCGCAAGAGGACATTTACCTTGAAAGTTCACCCGCCTCACTTTCTATACCTTTCTCCCTTCTAGTCCCTTCTTGCTTCTAGTCCCTTCTTGCCATCGCCTATTTTAATAATCCCTATAAAACCAGGGAGCGCCAATCCTATAGTTCTGTGGCCCAGCCTCTCCCCTCAACAAACCTATTATTTGTTCCATTTCAACTCTGCTACACTTGGGAAAGCTTTGGCAGACTCATTCATCTTATTGGCTCACAAATAGTTTTCTTTATTACCCCTTGGGGGTGGGGGAAGGGAGGAAAATATTGTTTTGTTGATGTAGGCTGGATTCACTATCTCATTTTTATCCCAGAAACAGCCATACAAAGTATTGTTGGGTCCATGGTCAAAGGAGCGAGACTGATACAAAGCGAAGGTCAAGCAAAGCTTTATTTCTCGCCAAGCATCGAGAATCAAACTGACCGGCCAGGGCCATCTCTTGCAAAGAGGCGACCTCTCTCTGCCTTACAGACTAGCTTTTAAGGGCAAAGGCCATGTGGTTGGGCCTGGCCACGCACAGGTGGCCAATGAGATTGTAACACAGAGAAAGTTGCACAGTCCTGCTAGGTCACACATAAGTAACCAATTGAATTACAATGTACCCTAGAGTAGATATTTGAACTAGCCTAACACCTTGATCAGAATTGGCGCCCAAAAGGCACCCAAAGGGCGGGGCCCATACTCCTTGGTAGCTAGGGAGACAGTATGCGCCTCCACTGATTAAATACCTCCACCTGGCCTGACCCACTCTTGTATTTGGGCTTTGTTACCTGGGACTGGTTTCTGGGACTTGCTTTTAAGTATGTCCCCTGGGGGAAGGGGGGCAGGGACAGTTTAAGTTTTACTGCATAAACAACAAAATCACTGTTTACCCAGATGGCATCGCTCTGGCTCAGTAGGCCCTTACAGTATAGATCTCAATTTCCTTATTTGCAGGTGAGAACATGGATGCTTTGAGAGGGAACATTGCCCCAAGTAGGAAAGGTCATAAATGTCAGAGGTAGAACCTGGTCCCGGGTTTTTGAAATCCCAGAGCACAAGCACCATTCACCATTGTCCTAACTGTGTTAGTATGCTTTGCCTGCAGTGGAGGCCTTGAGCACAAAGGTCACAAATCCCCAACACAATGGCCAGCTGGGGTAGAGGTCACGAGCCTCACAGAGCCAGCTTCGAGCTAGCCAGATCCTGGTAGAAATCCACTTCTCTCCCTTTGTCTTGCGTTCTAATTCAGGAGATGCCTTTTGTTTCGGTTCCTTGACCTGCTATTGTTTTCCTTGGCTAACCCAAGTACAGCCCAGTGAGAAGAGAAGGGAGAGCCTGTGTATTGTGGAAGGTGGTGAGAACGAGCAGCTCCTGTGGGCAACACAAAAGCCCCCAGAATGGGCTCCTTGGAGAGAACTTAGTTGGGGCTCCTTGGAGAGAACTTAGTTGAGCCTCCTTTGATGTGGGCAGAACAAGAGGCTCTGAGAAGGGCTCTGGGAAAGCTCTTTTCCAGAAGCCACTTCAGGCTCTCAGCGGCCAGACCTTGCTTAAAGAGAGAGAGACCAAAAAATAACTCCCTCGAGTTTCATAGAACTGAACTGATAATAGGCCCATAATGGGATGAGAATTCTAGGGTGTATGGACAACAGTCCTAGTTTTCCAAGGTCAGCATTCTATGAGTCATGGTTAAAAGGGTGTGAACCACAGGTCTGAACCACACCCCAAACTAGGGAAGAGCCCAGCGTTTCCTTCTCAACAGTACTGCTTGGTTGCCCTTCAATGAACCCATTTGGAAACTGAGGGGGCATGGAGGAGGGTAGAGAAGAAAGAGAGGTGTGGAATTTGAAGGAGCCTATTGTGTTTATTTTAGGATCAACATTGCAGGTTGTTTGCCCTGAGATTAGATCAAGTCACCAAAATGAACTCATGTGACAACATACTAAATATTTTAACTTTTCTTCTCCTCTTGCCCCCACCGCCTGGCTGGATTGATGGGAAGCAGGGGGACGGGGTGGGGTGAGTGAGTCAGGATACAGCATTTAAAATAAACAAATGGTATTGCAAAGAAAAGTACAACTTTGTGTAGACGAATGTTGGTGGCTTAAAACTCAAGGTCTGTGTGCTTATATTTAACGCTCTGGAAAATAAATAGGCCATTTTGCTTGTGTTCTGGAATTTACTGCCATCCTTCCAACCCTCCAGCCAAATGAGGGCGTAACCTGCTAAGGCTGGCAGAGTCTGTGGGCAAGAAAGTGAAACACCTCCGAACACCAGAGACAGTCGCCTTTTCAAAGGGAGAACAAATCCCATATCGTCTGCTGCCCTCAAGCGCCGGTTCGAGATCTTTCCTTCACCTCATCCATGTTTAAAAGAGGGGGGAAGTGGGGCTGCCTGTTAAGGCAGTGGAATACAATGTTGAACAATATCAAGGGAAGAGAGAGAGCAAAATCTCAGCTGTGGAAAAATTCCAGTCTGTCCAGACAGTGGAGAAACTAGTTTCCCATTAAAAAAAAAAAAAAGAAAAAAAAAAAAAAAAAGTTGCACCCCTGCCAGAGAGATAGAAAGAGAGAACTTTACAAGTTAAAGAGACTTAGGAGACATGCCAACCAGTTAAAAATGGATGGATCTTATTTTGATCCAGATTAAAGCCAACATGTAAAAATAAATGAGTAAGTAATGCAAAGAAAAATATTTACAAGGCAATAAAATTTCAACCCTGGCTGGATATTTGTTTTTTGCTTTTAGAAGACTTATTTTTTTATTTTTATTTTTGAAAGATTTTATTTATTTATTTGACAAAGAGTGAGAGAGCTCAAGCAGGGGAACAGCAGAGGGAGAGGGATAAGCAGGTTCTCCCCCCTGAGCAGGGAGCCCTATGCAGGGCTTGATCCCATGACACTGGGATCATGAATTGAGCCAAAGGCAGATGCTTAACTGATTGAGCCACCCAGATTCCCCAAGATCTATCTATTTATTTGAGAGGTAGAGAGAGAGAGAGAGAGCATGCATGTGGCAGATGTGGCGGATGTGGGGGGAGGGCCAGAGGGAGAGGTAGAGAGAGAATCTCAAGCAGGCTCTCCACTGAGTGGGGAGCCATGCAGGGGAATTGATCTCACAACCCTGAGATCACGAGCTTGGAGACAGTGTGAGGATTTGGGCCTGATTTCTCTTCATAGACACCTTGGGGGAGTTTCAGTTACATCTTCTGGATGGTGACCCCAGGCCGCTCGCTCACAAACGAACAAGAGGACTTTATCTCCATGTCAGGCGAGAGGAACAATAGGGCAATACCAGCCCAGGCTTTAGGGAAATACTGGCTCAGACACCAGGGTTGAGGCCGGAACCGAGTTGTTTCCTGGGATGGACTGTGGAAAACAGGGGCCAGGGATGAACGGGAGCCTGAGAAGTGGGCCTGAGCTGGAGCCACCAAAGGCCTACCGGAAGGCAGCCTCTGGCAGCCTCATGACTCACAGCTGAAGAGGCTCGGAGAGTTTCTGTTTCTGTCTTACTTTGTAGGCTTGACCCACAGTGTCCCCAGACTAACAAAGAACGGAGAGACAGGAAAGAAACAGAGAGAAGAGAAGAAAAGAGGTCTTTGACCACAAATACTCATGAAAGGAAGGTAGTGTGTCTGTCCCTCTTGGGACTCTGATTCTTCCAAACCACTCCCTCATGTCCCTCCCCCACCCCTCTTCTCTGCCCAAATGAGCCTAAATAGACTCCCACATGCAAATCACACTGCTCCCTGGGCTGACACTGGTAGGTCGTTTGAAAGAAAAAACAAAAAACAGATAAGGAATCCAGAATATAATTTTACATTTTTCCAGGGTCATTGAGATCTAGTGGACCTATAACTTTGCATTAGTTTAAGGTGTACAACACAATGTTTTGATATGTATGTGTAGATTAGGAAGGGATTGCTATAATAAGTTTAGTTAACACCCATCACCTCACACACTTGCCAATTTTTTTGTGTGATGAGAACTTTAAAGATCTACTGTCTTAGCACCTTCAAACCTACAACACAGTATTATTATTATTTTTAAAGATTTTATTTACTTATTTGAGAGCGAGTAGGGGGAGGAGCAGGGGGAGAAGGAGAGAGAGAGAGAGAATGAATCTTAGAGCAGACCCTGCACCGAGCATGGAGCTCAGTGCAGGGCTGATCTCACGACCCTGAGATCATGACCTGAGCTGAAACCAGGAGTCAGACACTTAACTGACTGAGCCATCCAGGCGCCCTTATAACACTGCGTTACTAACCATAGTCACCACACTGCCCCTCATATCCTCGGGATTTATTTGTCTTATAACCGGAAGTCCGTACCTTTTGACCTCCTTCACCGGTCTCCCCCACTGCCCATCTCCTGCAACCACCAATCCGTGCCCTGCTTCTGAGTCCAGTTTTCTAAGATTCCCCATATAAGTGATACACACGCTATATTTTGCCTTTCTCCGTCAGCATATTGCCCTCAAGTTTCATCCATGTTCATGCAAATGGCAGAATTTCTTTCTTTCTTGTGCCTGATTACTTCTCCATTGTGTGTGTGTATACACACACGCGTCTCCTTTACACCTTCATCCACTAACAGACACCGAGGTTGCTTCCATGTCTTGACTGTTGTGAATAATGCTGCAGTGAAGATGGGAGTGCAGATATCTCTTTGAAATCCTGTTTCAATTTCCTTTGACTATATGCCCAGAAGTGGGATTACTGGATCATATGTTAGTTCTGTTTTTAGTTTTCCGAGGAACTTCCATACTGTTTGTCACCAGCCTGCGTCCTCACCAACGGGGCACCACACCCGCCCCCCGCGTCGTCGTCAACACTTGCTGACCAAGTGTTTTTGACAGTAGCCGTTCTAACAGGTGTGCAAGGATATCTCGTTGTGGTTCTGATTTGCATTGCCCCGATGATGAGTGACGCTGGGCACCCTTTCATATGCCACTCTTGGCTCAATTCTATTTTCTGTGGCATCTAGAGGAAAGGTGTGCCCGTATTATATTTCAAGCTTCCTTAACTTTTTAAAAAATACCCTCAATTTGAGAATAGTTTTAGATTTACAGAAAAACTGCAAAGACAGTACACAGGTCCCCACATGCTCCGCACCCACTTCCCTCTATGATGAACATTCGTGTGGCTTATTTGCCACAATGAATGAACCGATGTTATTATTATTAACTGGAGCCCATAATTTATTGATACTGTCTCAGTTTTTCTCGAAAGTCCTTTTTCTGTTCCAGGAATTTGTCCAGTAAACCACATTACAGTTAGCCTTCGTCTCTCTTTTGGTAGCCCTTGGCTGTGAGATTTTCTCAGACTTTCCATGTTTTCCGTGACCTTGGCAGTTTGAGGGGTACTGGTCAGGAAGTCTGCAGAATGTTCGTTGGTTACGCTTCAACTGGTGAGACTAGGGTTATGGATTTTGAGGCGGAAGCTCCTTCACTGTTTCGTCTCTGAACATCACATGGTTGTTCCTTTAGCTCTCTTCAAAGCCAGATACAGGGCTTTAGCCTGTAAGAAACTCAGCGCCGGGGACTTGTTGTTCCTGTGCTCACACGGTCATTATTATTTGCCTTCAAGCACCTTTTGCTGTTTACTCTGCAAAAGAAGAAAATCATTTTTAGAAACTGCAGTTGTGCTTGGCAATCGCGGCAGAAAGGAAAGGTATAGAACTCGCTTCTAATTATAGTGGCTGTGCAGCATTAAGAAATGGAATAGTAGCAATGGATTATTTTCATCACAAACATGAATGGCATATAAATTCTCTTTCCCTGTGAAATAGGGTATCTGTTATTTTTCTTCTGAAATAATTTTTGCCCTTTCTATTTTTAGTTGTAATTGCTACAGGACTTAGGCTTCTCTTTAATACAATGCTGTTTTCATACCTTCCAGCAGAACTAAGATTTGGAAAAACTACTAGAAAGGATGCAAGATTGCATCAGAAAGCGAACTCTCCACCAGTATCATTTATAAATATCATTGCAACAGTCTTAAATAAAACATTAAAACACACAGTATAGCAGCTCATGAAAAAATAACCAATCACAAACAAGCAGGATTTATTCTAAGAAAGCCAGGGTGAGTCGTCATTGGAAAATTTAATAATATAATTTTTTTATTAAGAGAGCTAAAGAGAAAGATCATCTAATCATCTCCACAAAGGCATTTAATAAAGTTAACTTTTATTCAGGTTAAAAGTGTTCAGTAAAATAGTAACTAAATTAAATTACAATTTCCTTTATATGGTCTTGGGGTGTGTGTGTGTGTGTGTGTGTGTGTGCACACGTGTGCCAGCTTTAGCTCAAAACCCAGCATCTTACTTAACGTGGTAACACTAGGAATTTTCCAGTACAGTAAAGAACAAGACAAGGATGACCATTATTCTCACTACTACTTAATCCTGGGTTGGAAGTACTAGCTAATACAATTGGACAAGAAAAATTGATTAGAAGGATAGAGATTGGAAAGGAAGAGGCGAAACTCTGTAGGCAACGTGCTTTTACACATATTCACCCAAAGAACTAATGAAAAACTACTTTAAACACAGAAAATTTAATAGAATTCCAGATGACAAAATTAATATATAAAAACCAATAACCTTCCTACATACTAACTAAAAATCAGCTAGGAGATATAATGAAAGAGATGATACCGCTTTTGATAGTAAGAGAACAAAAACAAAAACCCTAGGCTGAACCCACACACTTAGAATTTATTTGAGGTTAACTATAAAGTTCTGCTAAATATACAGAGGAGGACGTGAGCAGGTGGGAAGGCATACCACGTTCTTGGGTAAAAAGTTTCAACATCAAAAATATGTCACTGTCACTAATTAATTTAAGAACTTAATGCAGCATCCCGGTAGAATTAACATTGGAGCTTGTCCTAGAGCAAGACAAGACAACTTGTTTATAAATTCATCTAGAAAAGAAAAAAAAAATAGGCAGAAAAAGCCAAAAGCCCCAAACTACAAAGCAGAAGTGGAGGCTAGCCCTCCCAGAAGTGACATATTATGAAGCCTCAACAGTAAAACAATAAGATATTGTACATGAATGGACAGGCTAACAGAAAATAATAGCAAATACAGAAATAGACCTCATGACCTCCACGAATGTAGGATGTAACGAAAGGGGGAAGATCAAATCAGAGAGGAGAAAAGGGATTTTTATTAGTGGTGCCGGGATCATTGAATGACCATATAGAAAAAAGTTATGTCTTTTTCACACCATATACCTGTGTATATTCCAAACGACTCAAAGACCTAAACGTAACATATGAAACCACCCACATACTAAAGAGGAATGAATTTCTTTCTAGCCTGGGGGTGGGAAAAATGTCCTTAGTTGTGATTTGGAATCCAGAGCAATTTAAAAATTTCAAAAAGTTCTTCAACATACAAGGGCACATACCAAAGACACCTTCCATAATGTAAAGCGGAAAATGACAAGCTGGGGAACATACCAGCAGCTTAAGTCACAGGGCACTGTTGGTGCCTTCTAGACAAAGACCACGAGGCACACATCTGTGGATGGATAAGGGAGGCTTATCGCCCCGCAGCGAGAAGACAGAGCACCGTGGTGAGAGGAGGGAAGTGGGTGGAGCCGAGCTGTGGTGAGGCAACTTTGAAGGGGTTTGAGGAAGTGGGGTTTTGCTCTGGATTGGATGTTTTCAGGGAAAAAAAGGAACAAATCTATTACTATATATGTATATATTTATGGTATATATATATGAAATATGGTTACACACACACACACACACACATACATACACAAACCTTACCTTACCTCTAAGATGGGAGAATGAATCAAGGTGAACCCTACCATTGCTAGAGTAGCAGCAGTCACTCGTGTTAGCCAGGATAGGAAGACGTGGCATTTTTGTGGCTGGGGCGTGAGCTTCTTTTTGACTGCCCGTAGACAAAACTCTCAAATGGTGTTGTGTTTGGCGGGGGGTTTCACTCCGTCACAGCTGCAGAGTGGCCTTCTCCGATGTTGGTGTTTTAAGAGACCGTTTCCATCCCACGGGACAGTGTCCCAGGCGAACAGTCAGTCCTGGGCCACCTTTGGGCAGGGAACAGGCTACGTCTCAGATGCCGGGCCTGCTTCTCTTTCTCTGGGAGCTAAAACTCCTAATATATAAAGAGCTTCTAAGAAGACAGACGAGCCCCCAGATCCTCATTCTACCTGTGTTATCAAATGCAGCTGCCAATTGTCGTGTGGGGTGATTTGAATTAAAATGAGTGAAAATGAAATCAAATAAAAAAATTCGGTTCCCCGGTCGCACCAGCCATATTTCAAATATCTGGAAACTCATGGGATTAGTGGCTCCTGCAGTACCTAATGCAGGTGTAGAACGTTTCCATCATTGCAATCACATTGAACAGCCCTGCTAAACAAAACTGCTAGAGAAACAGAGAGGTTACTGAACAGGAAATGAAAATGGCTTTTAATTATATGAAATGCAGCCCAAACTTGCATCCATTTTGCCCTAAAATATTAGCAAAAACCTAAAAGCTTGACAGTGTATGATATTGGGAAAACTGTGGGGAAGGAGGCATCTTTATTGTTGGGGCAGACACCAAAAAATGTAGAATCCATATAGAGGGGAATTTAGTCGTGTCTGGCACATTTACTCTCTGACCCAGCAGTTGCACAGAATCCCACTAAAGATGACAAGGAAAACACAAAAGGACAGATGGACAAGGCTTGTCGTGACCGGACTAATTTCAGTGGTAAAGACTGGAAAGAAACCAAAGGTCGATCATTAGGAAAGTGCTTGAATAGACCAGAGCCTGACCGTGTGATGGAGTATTACGCAGCTGTACAAAATGCTGAGGCCCATCTCTCTGTGCCAATATGGAGAGCTCCCCAAGATGTATTTTTAGGTGAGATAACCCAGGGGGACAAAGTAAGCAGGGTCTGATACTGTTTGGGACACATACACACGTGATTGTGGGGACACATACACATAACCTGCATATATATATATATATGTACATATATATATAGTTTATATCATATTTTTTTAAAATTACTTATTTCTTTTCAGTGTAACAGTATTCATTGTTTTTGCACCACACCCAGTGCTTATATTTAAAAACAAACAAGGGATGGAGGGTTACACATTAAAAAAAAATGGCAATTTTATCAGGGAAGGGTAGAATGATAGAAGCTGGATTTCTCTGGATAAACGTGGTCTTGTTTATTTGACTTTGGAACTCTGTAAAGATTTTACTCAATTGCAAAATCTTCAAGTCCTTGAAAACTTTTCCATTGAAAGTAACAATCTGTGAGAACGGAAAATAAAACAAAAACAACGAGCCTGAATGTATACCCATTCGTGAGGGCAAGATGAAGCAGTGAAAATTATTCTTAGTTATTTTACACAAGAGCTAGATAGTACGTCCCTAATGAAATACACTCTAAGAAAAATAAGGTCTTCCAAAAGCCACAAGCAAACCAAATCAGCCTACACTGTTTTCAAGAATCATATTGTTGGGGATAGTGTCAGTATTATTATTCTGAACCTGTTGGGTGCGTTTTTCGGGATAGAGCAAATGAGTAATTATATTTGAATTCCAGCATCCTCGCTGTTTTGGAATTCCAGATTCTCCGTGTGGGGAAAAAGGAGGTCCAGATGAAGACCAAGGGTTAGAAGAAAGTGTGATTTTGTGTCAGTGAGAAGCGAATGGAAGAGAAGGTGTTGGGGGGAGAACGGGGCTGCCCACGCCCACATCCCACCGAATACCTTCCCGGACTCTGCAGCTGGTCGGGGAATGCTCAGGGGCCCTCCAGGTGATCAGGAAACAAAGAAACATGAGAAAGTGCTACCTCAGGGGTCAAGTGTTTCCTCCTCTCCCTCAGCCGGTGCCTCAGACACTCCTGTCCACCTCCCCAGTGGGGCTTGCTAACCCCCTCCTTCCTTGCCCGAGAAACCTCTCTCTCTCTCTCTCTCTCTCTCTCACGGAGCTGCCCTCTGCCCTGGGTCAAAGAAGTTCCAGCTCCAAGGCTTATCCGGTTACTCTCTGGCTGAAGCTCTTTTTTTTTTTTTTTTTAAATAAAGATTTTTATTTATTTATTTGACAGAGAGAGATCACAAGTAGGCAGAGAGGCAGGCAGAGAGTGGGGCAGGGGGAAGCAGGCTCCCTGCTGAGCAGACAGCTGGTTGTGGGGCTCGATCCCAGGACCCTCCGATCATGACCTGAGCCGAAGGCAGAGGCTTAACCCACTGAGCCACCCAGGCGCCCCTGAAGTTCTTTTGAATCTCGGTTTCCTTAGACTTTTCCCATTTGTCTGGCTAACTCCAGGGAGCCCTTTAAAGTAAGACGTGGTAAACTGTGCCGGAGAGAGTATTTCTGGAGGAAACGCAAAGCATATACTTACAACATTTTGCTTCAAGCAGTAGGACCAAGGGCGCTTTTCCTATTTTGACAAACAGAATTTGAGATAAACCCGGGGACTGTTGAGGGGCAGGCATGAAGGGGTTTATCACGAAGGGTGGAAACCTGAGCTGGGACTTCAGGCTTTTGTCCAACAAATCTAGATTCAGGAGGAGAGATTCTGCACGGACACTGGCATGTGGACAACTCTAAGGCCATTGACGCTGGGGCCTTGCTCTGAATCCAAGGCAGTTCAAGGTGGGGGTGGGGGGTGGGGATAAGCCACCGTGACTTTCATCTCAGCTGGCTTTGTTCCATCCATCCCTGGAGAGCCACAGACCATGGACTGATTTGAAAAGAAGAGTAGTGTTAAAGAAGGCCTATTGCTGATTGTTTTCTGTTATTAATTATTCTCCACTCTCCATATGCCTTTGAAATAAATACTTGAGAAAGAAGCAGACTGAGAGGGTGAATTTTTAAGCAGAAAAAAAAAATTGTTTTAAGATCAGACCGAGCACGCCATTAAGCATTTGTTCTACATTCATTCCTCTCTTAAATATTTCTAAAGCACCTGCTATGTTCCCAAAGGAGCTGCCCGGGTTCTGAGGTGACCTAGGGGACAGGGTGGTCCCTGGCAAGGACAGGCTTTGGGTGAACGATGCGCTAAGTTTGACTTCCGTTAGATCAAATTAAAAAACCGGTTGTTATTTAAACATTTATATAATTACAGGCAGTCATTATCCGGGTTGTTTTCCAAAGGCCCGATTGGAGTCGGTGAAGCCCTTTGAAGACCCAAACAAGACAGCAGCCCCATGAAGCATCTTTCCAGAACAGAGCTCACCAAAGAAACTGTTACACAGGAGGCTTAGCCCAGGAAAAAGGAACAGAGAAATAGCTCTGCGTACAAAGCTCTTTATCTCCGTTTCCAAAGTGCAGTGGTTTAACATATAAATAGGGCACTCTGGGGAAGGTTTTTCCCCTGGAAGTTCCTTTCACACATTTACAGTCACGAACTACAATGGAGCCGTGAACATCTTCTACTCTCCAGAGAGGATTTTCCTCCTTTGACTTACGTATTAGATTAAAATAGCACTTCACTTCTCTTCAAGCCCGAAAACAAGATTGCCTCAGAGTCTGGGTCTTCCATTTGGAAATGAGAATTGCTCACTGGCAGGTAATGAGACCTGACTCTTGACCTGCCAGTCCTCACCATCGTGAGGGTTGGCACCTTCTGTCCATAAAGTTCCCCCCAGGGAACATGAGCACCAGAGGTCTGTAAATATCCACACTGTCACCTCCGTCCCCTTGTCCCCTTGCATGGACAAAACATTTTTTAAAAAGATTTTAAAAATTTATTTATTTGACAGAGACATCACAAGTGGGCAGAGAGGCAGGCAGAGGGGGAGGGGGAAGCAGGCTCCCTGCTGAGCAGAGAGCCCGATGAGGGGCTCGATCCCAGGACCCTGAGATCATGACCTGAGCCGAAGGCAGATGCTTAACCCACTGAGCCACCCAGGTGCCCTCGGACAAAACATTTTAATGGTTGTTTTTCCTGGTCCGATCCCACTGCCTGAAGACATTGCAATATTCATTTCTTGACTCATTTCTCTCCTGAGCTCCCGGAGCTTTTCACTCCTTAAAATAAAAGGAGAAAGTGAGAGTGAGTAGATCAGTGTCCCTTTAGACGCATCTCTGGTTTAAACTGTTGACACTCCAAACCTGAGACGAGATAGGTCTGCTGTGATTTTTACACTTTGTCAACGTGTCTGAATCTGAATCGTGTTCCCTGATTCAGAGAAATGCTAGGATGGTACCAACTTCTCTTTAAAGAATCGACAAAACAAAGCGATCTGACAGGCAAACTCATTAACCGGGAGTATTGACTACTTGGATTTCTGATATTAAAAAAAATGTGAATTGGTAGAAAAGTCAAATCATAGCTAGATGGATTTCTGACATGTTCTGTAGAACACATGTTCTCCTAGCAACATTTTTCTAATGAGATTAGACATGATAAAGTTCTACTAACATAATATAATTAATGATAATATATTAATATTATAAAGCGCTAATAATGCCCAGGGTTATAATCTCAGAGCTGCAGAGACTTGTATTGGCAATCCAGCCTCCTTATTTTGCCATCATGGAAAACGAGGACCAGAGAGGTTAAGGGACTTTCCCAATATCACATCACTAGACTTCAGTCTACGCCTTTCTGCAAGATAACTGCATTAGAGAATAAAAGAAGGAAATATCTAAAGAATGTCCCCAAATAAGAAGTCTTCTTTTAAAAGAAGGCCTTAGTTCAAGTGGCACCCCTACTTGGGACGCCTGGGTGGCTCAGTTGGTTAAGCGTCTGCCTTTGGCTCAGATCGTGATGCTGGGATTCTGGGTCAAGCCCCGCATCGGGCTCCTTGCTCAGTGTGGAGCCTGCTTCTCCCTCTCCCCCCACAGCCGCCACCCCCCAAGCTCATGTATGCTCTCTCCCTGCCCAATAAATAAAATCTTAAAAAAAAAAAATCTCATCTCTGCACTCAGGACATCTTTCTGCACATCCTTGCTAAAAACACTGGACCTCTTCCCGAGTGCATGTATTTATCACATTCTGGTGTCGTCTGCACTAGAATGTCAGCTCCGGGGGGCAGAAGCCCTGTCTGTTTCATTCACTGCTCTGTCCGAGCCCCAGGACAGTGCTTGGCTCCTGGGTGACGCTCAGTATTTGAAAGAATAAGTGAACAACATGAAATCTGGTTCCCACCAGAGCCGAGAACCATGACAGGAGGAACAAACGGAAGATATGAAAAGGCTGAATGTTCTTATACTACAATTTAAAAAAATAATAACAAACTGGAGCACCTGGGTGGCTCTGTTGGTGGAGCGGCCGACTCTTGATTTTGGCTCAGGTCATGATCTCAGGGTCACGAGATTGAGCCCCGCTTCGGGCTCCATGTTCAAGGCGGAGTCTGTTTTTTCTTCTCCCCTGCCCACTTGTGTTCTCTCCTAAATAAATAAGTAAAATCTTTAAATAATAATAATAAAATAAGAATAAACTGAGTGGCTGTCTTGTGAATTTTTCTATAAATTCCATCCTCCCTCCTGCCCCATGAAGGCTAAGAAGACCCCGGATATTGCGATCTTCTATACCCAATACCCAAGCCCTTCCTTACTAGGGTGAAACTCCTGGCATTTAACCATTTAATTTATGCTGGCTAGACATTTTATAATAATATTTCAGATATTAGAATGAAAAGCGCCAGTGGTGTCAGCAAGAAGAAGGGGAAGCCAAGACCTAGAACTAAACTTCCGGCTCTAGACTGTCCCGAGTTGCTCCAGTAGAGGTCTGGGGACCTCAACATGCAGCTGGCATTGATGTCCTTCTTCCTGGGTTCCCAAACAGCCCAAACTCATGCATGTTGCCTGTCATCTTGTGGGGACTCTAAAAATTCAATTTGACTTAATTCGAATCAATTTCAGATATTGAGCGTCTAATCCACACATTATTACACTCGGCGTTTCAGGGAGATCTTAACAAAAAAGGTCGTGTTCTGTTAAATGCTGGCTGTTTGATGTATGGCCTGCTTGGCCTATTGCCTGCGGGACGCCCGTGACAGAGAATTTTTTATCTTACAATTATGAGGCAGGAAGGATAGGGGAGGAGCCCTCTCTGTTGGATTAATAGGCAGATAATCAAACCTGAGGACAAAGATGTCAGATCTGAAATACGTTCAGTGGGAATAAAGAGCCTCCTAATGACCCAGATGAGAGACCCTTTCAATCAAGAGAAAAACAGGAAAAATAAAAATGAAACAATCAGGCAACGAAGGCATTGGCTGCTCAAAAGGCACAAAAGATTTAAAGATTGTTTTCTTAACATTTATTCTTAAACACAGTTTTCAGTGCCTTGATTTTATGCAAGGTCAAGAAAAGCAGGAAAGGAAGAATAGAGAGCTTTCAGACGGAAATAAACGCCAAAGAAAGATGGCGCTCTAGACAGGTGAACACAACCAAAAGTCTCCAGACGTCCCCACTGACAGCAGACTCAGCAAGAGATTGGGCATATGAGGAATTAAAACAGGGTGTTCAGCACCCAACAGGAAAGAATCTTAAGAAAGAGAAAAAGAAAATTTGTCATAAAATCCCAACAAGTTGTCCAAATAGAAGCCAACACAAATGTTTCCCCCTTAAAGGTATTGTTGACTTAAGTTTCTAGCATTTCTTATTGGTTGAATCGGGTACCAGTGGCTTCACAGGTAGCAAATGCCAACTTGTAAGCTAGAGACAATGACACAACAAAATAGACACCAGTGGTGTCTCAGTGATGGTATACCAGCTTCCTGCCCTGTGTTCCTTGCAGTTGGTTGTTGGCGACAGCCCTTCAGGAAGACGCTAGAGCCATTTCTAAGAGTGTGGGGTCCGTGTGTTAATCATGATGCTTTGGGCCGTAGGGGATAAGAAAACCAAATAAAGTGGCTTCAACAATTAGAAAAAAAAAAATGGGTTACCACCTGTAACAGTTGAGTTGGGAGGTAGTGGGTAAGGCGGATCGCTGGACCGGTGAGCTCTGCTGCTTGGTGCTGTCGTCCTGACCCAGATTCTTTCCATGCGTGTGGTCTGCCATTCTCTCCACGTGTGCTGCCCCGCCCCCACAGTCTTCACAAAATTGCTGCTCCAGGCATCACATCTTAACTCCGTACCAAGAGCCGGAAAAAAACCAGTAAATCCCAAAAGGCACATGACTGTCCTGGAGCCTCTATTGGAAGAGAAAATAGAACTCGAGCAGAAGCTTCCAGACTTCGCCCCCTGCTCCACCATCTTGGATTGGCACAAATTCTATCAAATGCCATTCTTAGCCAATCAGTGACTAAAGGAATTGGATTTTTAATTGGTTTAGATGAATCAAGATGTATCTTTAAGCAGCGGGGAAGGTCGATCCTCCCCTGAATAAAATCAGGATGGTGTTCGGCAAGAAGTTGGTTGGGTGTGGGAAGAAGACTGTTGTGTGGGCAGCAAAGGTGTGTACATACCCCCTCTCTATTTATACACGATAGCGATCCCTCCTTGTGGTCTGTAGTTCTGTGGGTTTTGGCAAATGCATAGACGTGTGTAATCACCACCACTACCATCAGGATTTAGAGAAGTATATTATAAGAGTGGTTGGTAGGTTTATGATCAAGGTCATGGGCTTACCATTGTGGTATAGACAAGCATGAGAGAGTCATGGTCCTTCGCCCTATATGAACACACTTCCAGGCGATAGAGGTTTAAATAGCTGGTCTGGGGGCTTACAGAAGCTCCTCACTCTGGAGCTATAGCTGATCTCATCCTTGGGATGATGTATGGTCACCCAAAAAAACAGAGGCTGCAAGGTTCCTTATTCCCGAGAGGACGAGCTAGCCTCAGGATGGCACAGTGCTAACTCGGGTTTGCCTTTCGATCTTTATTACGGCAGGTAGATGATGTTGGCGAACTATTTTCGGAGACAGGCCTGGCCTCTGCGAAGAGTTTGAACACAGTAAATAACATTGTAAAATAAAATGATTATAGTAAGAACGACAAACACAGCAGTCAACTTTTACAAACCAAAAGACTGTCTGGAGAGAGCAGCTTTTCAGCCCCACTCAACAATACTGACAGTGTTTAGAGTCCCAGAAATGAGCCCAGTGCTGGCTACGATCACAGTCATCTATCCTGGCTGCTTTCTTCCAGGAAGCTGGGGGCGGGTCTTTGCTGCCTGGGGCAGGTCGTTGCCCATAGAGTGCCTTCGTGAAAAGTACAAGAATCTCCTCTTCCTTTACTTTATTGACATCGATTAGAAAAATCATTGCAGTAAGCATAAAATTGTACTAGTCCGTATACAAATCCGTGGGGCATGAACTCTGAATAGTGTCTCTTAGGTTGTAATCAGCAGATCTGTGCGTCATTGCTCAGAACCCGGTTGTCTGGAGGACAAGAACAAGATCCATTGCTTCAGAAATGTAGCAGGTCTGGACCAATGGCTTGGAGGATCCCTGGCAGGTTATTAATTTATCCGTTGGGGATTTATAGAGTGGTATTCTCTTCTACGTGCTGTGCTAAGGGCTAGATGAGCATTAGCTCATTTAATCTCCACAAAATAACTGTGAACAGGTATTAATTCCATCCCTATTTCACAGACAAGGAAATCAAAGTGTAGAGAGCTTGTATGGCTTGCCTCTCATTCACAGGGTCAGGAGCTAATGGAGCTGTGCTGGCATCTTAGCTCAGCTCTTAGCTGATACTAAGAGCTCTGAATGTCCATGTGCATGTGTACGTATAAATATATATTTACAGATAACAATTCTGGTGGAATTGATGTCAATGATTCTTCTAGATGTTCCCATTGTAGCTCTTTATTTTAATAGCTTTTGGCTGCATTTCTCAGAAAGAAACGAGGGGCCCCGTGGTAACTAAGGTGTGGCAGGAGACGATGATGTAAAGATGAAATTAAAAACTGCAAAGATGAAAGGGAAGTATTTATCTGTTTCTGATCGGATGGCTGAGGGTACAAGCAGCCGGGCAGTGGTCCCGGTGAATGGCACGGTGCTTCCGTGGCGCCTGTTTCAATGGGGGACTGGTGTCCTTTGGCTCAATTAGGAGGATTAGCTTTCCAAATTAGGAGCATGCTGGCCACGATTCAAGCCCGAGACGCTGAGCTTTCTCAGTGGTAATCCTCAGGGTCTTAGGAAAGGCGATGTGGCAGCTTCCTCCCCAGCACATGCCAGAGAGGAACCTCCGTGGCCAGAGACCAGGTTTTTCTTTCTTTGCAGTTTCTGTCGGCGTGGGAGCACAGCGTCTGGCCCCACAGCACATCGGCGCTCAGTCTGCCTTTCTGGCCACCGTGTCTGAGGAAGCTGAATAAAGTGAATGAGGAATGGAAAAATTTGCCCGGCAGCCTCTTCCTGGTTCTCTTACATGAGGGATTCTTCCTAATTAGATCGAGCTGTGAGGATTCCCCAGGAAGCTCAAGTTTTCCTGTGGAAGTCCTGCCCTCCATCCCGTCTGCCTGCCTCCCAGCACCTTACAGCCTCCTACTTGCACGGAAACCCAGGTCTCCTCTTCAAAGCAGAAGAGAGGTTCGGTGCCAGGTCCTAGTGTCCATGCAGGTGCCAACCACTTTGCCGGCCACTCTGGGGCGATGGGAAAGGGGGCAGGACAGTCTGGGAGCACTAGGATCCCATGAACCCTTCATGCATACAGTTAACGCCTATTTATTGGGTACTTACTGCCTGCCAGGCACCGTCCTAGGCATGGGGGATACGGTGGCAAACAAATGAGACAAAAATCTCTGTACTTTCTGGTGGGGGAGATGGACGATAAAGAAAGAAGCAAGCAAATGTAGAGTGTGTTTCATGGGGGAAGGACAACAAAGCAACTGTTGAGGTCTGTATTCAGAAACGGACCCCTCCTGTGCTCTGTGTTGGTGCAAAGTGCTCTGGGTTTACAGTGGAAGAAGAAATTCTTTTTGACGGAGGAGGGGAGATTCGTGGAAGGATTCGAGCAAGTGGTGAGATGGAAGCTGGCTCTCAAGAAAGTTTTGGCCCAGCGAATGAAGGTAGCCGTCATGCGAGGAGGCAAGGACAGCAAGGCTCCCCAGGCGTTATGAGACATGGCAGTGAAGGCTCAAGAGTGAGGAAAGGGGATGAAAAGTACACTCAGAGGAGCGGAATAGCTTCTCCAGTCTCAACGGTGGGTGGGATGACTGGTGGAGCAGGAAGAGTCTGGAGAGGTGTAGAGAGGCTGAGTGATGGAGGGTTTTGCCTGCGAAGGATATGGGTTGAGTTCTGCATGGAGTGGGGGATTATACCGAGTGTTTTCTTTGGGGAGTGCCCAGGGCTGATGTGTTTACAGAGGGGCAGTGTGTCTGCCGGATGCCTTGTCCAAGTACAGGGAGACACCTGGATGGTGGTGGCTCTGGTGGCTGACCCCTTGTGGCCTTGAGACAGGAAAAGTCTTGGGTTTCCCTTAAATACCAGGAGGCATTGTCTTATGACACAAGTGATTCAGGATAACAAGCTGGACATTTCCATTCAAACGCGATCTTTCCTTCCTTCCCAAGCCATTGATATTCAAGTTCAAGGGGAATAAACTGAGGTTGGAACAGACAGGTCCGAAGTTTCTTTACAGTTGTGGTGAGGCAACCCAGGAGCTGACGCTCTCGAGATCTTCTGGTAACTCGCAGTGGCTTCTCGCACCAAGCCCCTGTGGAGGCTTGAATTAAGAGGGCTGACCTGAGTCTTCTCTTAACAAATTGCCTGTAGATGGTCAGAGAAATCTGGAAAGGAATGAATTCATCATCTTCACCACCCTGACCTTGCAATCCACACTCATGGTTTCTGAGTAATACAGAGTTCCAAGGAGAAGAGAGGAAGCGGAGACTTACATTTGACAAGTCTCATTAATATCCTTCTGCTCACTCAGCCAACAAAGGTATTTGGTTCGTCTGAGTTAAAGAAAAACATCTAACTCCCTAGTTCTTTCTCTTCTTCCACATTTTCCTTCCCTGTATTGACTACGCTCATCGTCTTTTCTGCTCTCTTTGTTGGTATTTATAATGTCTGGGAAGGAGGAACATACACGCTTACATGGGCGATTTGAGACATTTTGGCCACACTGTATGTGGGATGTAAATCTTGCCCCATCTTTCCTTGAGTTTTGAGGGAAGCATCCATGTCTCAGGAAAGTATTTGGGCCTTTCTCCCGGGAGGTGTGGGCCTGGAACAGGGGGTTCCCTTGTGGGGGACCGTTCACAAAGAGTGTGTGGGACCCGTATGTTCTCCCCTCAGACTCAAAGACCTAACTGGCCCATGCTCTCGTTCTCTCCCCAGGGATTAGTGGTGGAAATTTGAAGCCAGTCGAGGAGGGCTGGCAAAGAAATGGGTATTAACATTGATACTTTGAAAGTGCAAAGGCTTGCCAAGACCTGATGCCTTCAGTTGTTTTGATGGTCCTTTTAAACACACAGCACTGGAAGTCCCAGAATCCTGATCTCATTTGGCTCTACCTGTATGCCTTCTGACTGCTCACAGTGTTTTGCCCCTAAAAAAACAAAACAAAACAAAACAAAACCACCTGGTACTTACCAAAAGATAGTGTTGTGAAATTGCTTCCTGGGAAGGAGTTGGGCTGCTTCTGAAATTCTGCTCCTTCTGAAAGGGGACGTGTGAGAACCGGAATGAAGGAGGTCCACGACACTTAAAAGCTACACCTTCCAAGCTCCAGGGCTTGGGACAGAATTGGGGCTGTTAGTGACACTCCTTAGAAAAAACAAAGCAAACAAAAACAAACACAACCATTCATTGCCTTTCTGTCTCTTCAGATGTTCTGTGTGAAACATCTGAGGCCATGTGTCCTTTCGAAACGGCGTCGGGAAGTTAACCCTGTCCTTCTGGGTTTTTATGGAGACTTCGTGCTACAGACACGAAGGATGAACTCCTGGGCTATTGGTCACTGATTCGACTTTCAGTCCTTCTCTTGATCCCGCAGGTCAGAAGGGGGGACTGAAAGTTCCAACCCTCTCATCACACGCTTGAGTCCCCTGGCACCCAGCCCCCATCCTTAGGTTCTTTCCAAAGTCTCCTCTTTGGAGTAACAAAAGACACCTTGATCCCTCTCATCTCTTGGGAAATTCCAAGGGTTTTAGGAGGTCTGTGCCAGAAACAGGATGAAGACCAAATATGTATTTCTTATTACAAATCACAACATCACCATTGGACTCCTGGCTCTCCCTTTCTCTAGCTCTGTGCATAAGATCTATAAATATGGTCCCCAAGAGTACCAGCTTCCTGGGCATGTGGCGGAGAAGTAATGAGCGGATTCCTGGAACACTACAGCTGCCCAGCATCGCATGTTGGGCCCTTATTCCCCCTCAGGCTGAGAAAGCCCACCAAGGATTCTCTAGCTCCCTATGTAGATTTCGGGTGAATTCTAGAAAGCCACGGGGAGGCGTGGCTGCTTCTCAAAGGGAAAAAAGAGCATTCAAACCTCAGGGTGATAATGGGCTGGGAAACACTTCCTAGAATCAATTACAGGTCATACCTCATTTTTCGGGGCTTGGCTTTATTGTGCTTCATGGATACCGTGGTTTTTTTTAATAAATGGAAGGTTGGTGGTGACCTAGCGTCGGGCAAGTCTGTTGGCCTCACTTTTCCAACAGCATTTGCTCACTTCGTGTCTCTGACACATTTTGGCAATTCTCACACTATTTCAAACTCTTTCATTATTATTACATCTGAATTGCTGCAATCTCGTGGTAACACATGAGCAGAGGCAGAAGTGGTTCTAAGAGATGAGCAAAGAGAGTGGTTTCTTGAGATGGAGTCTGTGTCCGGCGAAGACTGTTGGCATGACCACGAAGGATTTAGAATATTACATGAATTCGGTTGGTCAAGGAGCAGCAGGGTTGGAGAGGACTGACTCCAATTCCGAAAGAAGTTCAACGGTGGGTAAAATGCTATCAAATGGCATCCCAAGCTACAGGGAAATCACTAGTGGAAAAAGAGTGAATGGATGTGGCAGACCTCGTGGCTGCATTATTTTAAGAAATGGTCATGGAACCCCCACCTTCAGCAACCACCACCCTGGTCCGTCAGCAGCCAGCAGCCCCAGCAAAAGGATTGCAGCTCGCTCAAAGCTCGGACGATGGTTCGCACTTGTTAGCGGTATTTTAAATTTAAGGTATGTCCATTTTTTTTTAGGCGTATCCTATTGCACACTTAACAGACCACAGGAGAGTGTTGGTATCCCTCTACAAGCACCGGGAAACCAAAACCTTCATCTCATTCTTGATTGTTCTATTTACTTCATCGCGAGGAGGTCTGGAACCAAACCCAGGAGAGGGGAGCTCATGGCTCCCTCAGACGGGGAAGGAGAGGTGCACCTTATACCTTCTCCTACAAAGAGGGGAAAGCGGAAGATGGTGCCCTGAGAAAGATTCATAATTCTGCTTCGAGTCTCCTTTTCTGGAGTAACACGTTCATTTGTAGAGGTTGTGCTAACTTTGGTAGAGCTTCTATAATACCTCAACCCCAGGAGAGCCATGATCAAACATCGTTGGGAGTGGGGCTTGAACACGTAACCCGAGTGCCCTTCCAGAAGGTGCTGCCTGCGTCTAAGGGCTGCACACTCCCTCCACCCATGACCCTGGCTCCTATAGGAATGGCCCTTGGAGAAGCTTATGAGTGGTAGCTTTGTCTCCCTCCCCCTCCACCCCCTGACAGTGCTCCTGAGTACTCTCCTGGCCAGAGGCAGCAGGAGAACGCCGATTTTGGACACAAAGGACATTTGTTGCAAGGAATCGTTGTATAAAGCTGGCCTACTTCCATGATGAATAATCAGAAAATTGGGGGTGGGAGAGAAAGGTAACTGCACGTTTGAAGTTATGAAAGGGCCGTGATTCATTTTTGGTCTCTTTCTTACGAGGCTTAGTCTCAGTTAGATCATTTGCAGCCAAGTTTTACCCCGGAGCTGGTTTCCTCAGTCATGTTAAATTCATGGGGGGAAAATCCTCCTAGGATTTCGACCTGAAAAATAGACAGCTTTAATAACAGAAACGCTGATGTGAAGAGCAGGGAAAGGCAGCGTATTCTAACCATTTAGGGAAAAAATGGGGAAGATGTTGCTAATAAGCTCTGCTCTATTTTTATCTTACCGTTTTCTTCATCTGAAGGAATATTGAGATGAGGTTTTAAATTCTGAATGATTATCTGACAGCTTCCATCTCCAGGGCAAATTATTAGCAAGAGTTATATTTTGCTATTACCTTTACTCAAAACTCAGAGGACACACACTTATCAGAGCCCAGATGAGAAGTAGAATCCGGAGACGAGAACGCCGTGAACAAGGCGCCAGGTCCCAGCTCTTTCTAGACTCCCTTTTGTGACCTTTGTGGATTTTGACCTTCTTCTCCAGTACAGCGGGGGGAGGGATGGGCTGGACCCCTCGCAGCTTCCTGGATACGTTCTGCCCCCCACCCAGTGCCATCTGTCACCATTCTACCCCAACCCATCCCACTGCATGCCGGATATTCCACGGACACCAAACGCCCAGTGGTCCCAAACAGGCTGCCTTTTTGGTTTCCTATTTATTTATTTAATTTTATTTTTTAAGAGAGAGAGACTGTGTGTGTCCATGCCTGGGGGGGATGGCAGTGCGAGGGGGAGAGAGAGAATCTTAAGCAGTCTCCATGCTCAGCGCTCAGTGTGGGGCTCGATCTCACAACCCTGAGATCTCACAACCCTGAGACTTGAGCCGAAACCGAGAGTCGGACACTTAACTCACTGAGTCACCCATGCACCCCTGGGCCACCATTTTTTTTTTCTTTTCTTTTTTTTTTTTTTCTTAAAGAGAGAGATCACAAGTAGGCAGAGAGGCAGGCAAAGAGAGAGGGGGAAGCAGGCTCCCTGCTGTGCAGAGAGCCTAATGTGGGGCTCGATCCCAGGACCCTGAGATCACGACCTGAGCTGAAGGTAGAGGCTTAACCCACTGAGCCACCCAGGTGCCCCCCCCCTTTTTTTTTCTGGGCCACCATTTTTGAACATTCTCCTCCCACCCGCCATTCCCCTCTGGGTAACCGTCCTCTCATATTTTAAGGCTCATCTCCAGTATGACTTCCTTCCAGAACTCTTTCCGACCCCAAGCAGAGTTAATGGCATCTCTTTCTGCTCTGATGTAACACCCCGTCTCTTTTCCGCTGTGGAGCTTGGTATACCGGAATTTTCGTTTGTCGTGTCCCCTCCCCAGCGTAACCCAGAGGGCAAGGACTTGATCTCAGATACTTGTCCCCTCTAGCCCGGGGTTTCTCAACAAGAGGAATATTGACATTTGGGACTAGAAAGTTCCTTGTTGTAGGAATCATCCCTACCTCCTCCCCGGTCTATGCTAGGGTCACCCCATCCCCAGTGTGACAACGAAAGCTACCTCTAGACATTGCCCGCTGCCTCCTGGGGGAGAAAAGTGCCCCTGGTTGAGGACAACCGTTCCAGGCCTAACAGAGAGCCTGATGTGCACTAGGTGCTTAAGAAATATTTGCTGAGTTGATCAATCAATGTCCGAGTTAATGAATACAAGGCCGAGTGAATCAGCAGATGTAGAAAGACTTTACTACAGCTTCTGCACACTCGCCCTTCATCCAGGCGGTCAAGGCTCTGGGTGAACTCGCTCTACTTCTTCCTTAAAATTCCCTTGTCCCCTTGGCTTCGCATCTGTGGTCTCTTCTCCAACCTCACACTTGGTTTTCCCTCCCACCGCTCTAAATTCTGTACATACTTCCACACAAAGAAGAACTTAATTACTTCAGAAAGGCTTCCCCAACTCACTCGGTCTACAGTGATCTCAAGATTTATGAATAGGATGGATGAGGGAAAATTACAAGAATACATATATACGGGGGCCCCTGGGGGGCTCCATCAGTGAAGCCTCTATCTTCGGCTCAGGTCATGATCTCAGGGTCCTGGGATCGAGCCCCGCATCAGGCTCTCTGCTCAGCGGGGAGCCTGCTTCCTCCTCTCTCTCTGCCTGCCTCTCTGCCTACTTGTGATCTCTCGCTCTGTGTGTCAAATAAATATATAAAATCTTTTTAAAAAATTAAAAAAATAAAAATAAAAAAGAGAACACGTGTATATGTAATGTGTATGTATTACATTGGTCTATACCCACATATACATATGCACATGTTGTTTTGGGTCTTAGAACTATTCATCTTTTCGTTTCATAAACATGTATAGGAATTTCCTCCTGAACCAGAAGGAACACTCCTTGATAGAGGGCCCACTTGCACCTTTACAAGTGTTTTTCTTTTCCTCCGCAGCAGCAGCACAAGCTAATTTATGAATGAGAGACGCTTAGCTTTGGCTTGGGGTGAATTATTTTCTTTAAGCAACTGGCAGGCGTGTGAAGTCTGTGTCGTCTGCAGGCTCCTAGCATTTGATTTTAAAAGGCATAGGGCTAATTCTTCAATATCTTGCAGTTTTCAAACAAACTCATTTCAAGGAGGTTCTGCAAACATGAATGAAAGTGATGGACACTTTAGGATTTCTGTGAGAAGGCATTAAACACGAAAAGCACTGAGAAAGACAAGAATGGCTCCTTTTGTCTCAGATTTTGACTGTGCTCAAACTGCATCTAGGCTTTTACCCATTGCTTGGAAGAACCGTATTAAAAGCTTTGGCCATGGGGCACCTGGGTGGCCCAGTGGGTTAAGCATCTGTCTTCGGTCCAGGTCATCATCTCGGGGTCCTGGGATCAAGCCCTGTGTTGGGTCCCCTGCTCAGCGAGGTTGTCTGTCTCTCCCTCTGCCTCTATTTCTCCCCCCACCCCACTTGTGTTTGCTAATAAATAAAATCCTTAAAAAACAAAACAAAACCAAAACTTTGGCCTTTGTGGCTGACTCTGAACTCTCTCAGCACCCAGGCATCCCTCGTACTCCTCCTCCTTCCGGCACCCTTGCCGTGACTGCTGGCACGCACTTTCCCCCATGTCTGTGCTGGGAAATTTGCTCCAACTTCTGTCCCACAGGGCATTTCTCAAGTTTTTCTCGGAAGAGATCATGCTTTACCCATGAGCCGTCACCCATGAGACTTCTGGTCCTCCATGTGCAAGGGCAGAGGTAAGGGGACAACCCCAGAATCGGTCAGCATCGCATTTGGGTCCCCATCCATGAGGGGGTAAATACAGACATACGGGAATGGGGCAGGATGGGGAAAACCATTTATTTTTGTAACCGTTAATAAAAAGGTGAAAGAATTCTTTTGTTCAAGTCTTACCACTTATGTCTTTTGACAGAAGAGCCTCCTGAGGCTTCTGTCTTTCCATTTATCCCTCCCTGCTGTGTCTTTTAAGCACCCTGTCCAGGGCTGTCTCCTCCAGGCCAACCCACGCCTCCCACTGAAAATACTAAACCACGATGCTTCTCTGGCCTGGCCTCCTCCTAGAGCACCTCCCTGATTTATTCCCCTCACTACCATACACGCCATCTCTGTCCTTAGCGCACTGCCCTCTGGCAAGCTCATAGCGTCTCTTCACTTCTCAAAGTACACTCACTTTTTCCCAGAACCTAAGCCATGTTTTATGACCACCTTCTTGTGACTCAACCTCTCGACCCTGCCGTGACTCTTCCGGGGCTTGTGTTCTACGACTCCAGTATTACTGAGCCTCTCCCTATGAAGCAATGACAGATCACTCCCGTCTCGACCACTGTTACGTTTCCAGCAAGCGTCAATAACCTAGGTAGTCAACACATGTGTGGCGTGAACCAAGCATTGCTAGAATGCGATGGAAGATAGGATTAGGCATAGGAATCGGAGAAAACAAATCCCCATCTCTCAATTTTTAGAAGATCATTTTCTGGAAATAATTGTAGTGGTCAAGGGCTGAACTTCTGCCGCAGCTGAAATCGCATCCTTCCACTGCTACAGGTAATTATCAGTTCCATACACGATGCCCAGGTTCCTGACGGCACTGAGCACTTCCTGAGCCGCGCCAGCGGACATGCCTGGAGCGGATCCTAGCAGCTTGACGTCACACAGAACGCGGCCTCGAGTGTGCCGCTGAGACAGTGACTGTTCGGACCTGGACAGGTGCTCCCCTGTCCCGACCAGGCAACTAACTTAGCAGCCATCACCTGAGTTTAAATGGTTAGCTTCCAACTCCACGATTCCTTTCCCTCTGCGGTAACTTTATAGTCCTGTCCCCAGTGTTAAAATTTCATCCGTTTATGTATCTTCTTCCACTTTCACCTACATTTCATTCCTGGACCAGAAAACAGAGGAATGAGTCACGGGATGAATGTTCTCGATTAGGGCTGATAGCCTCAACATTTTCAAATTTTCTGTATGGGACCAAAGTAGGTACCAAGCGGGATGTTATCGATGTTCCTCCTTTTTTTAGTGAATAAACCTGGTTTAAATGACAAGAAACATGAAGACACAAGCACCACATCTGCTTTAAAGTCTTTATTATCCTGAATACAAAAGACAGAAGTCCTTTAGGATATAACAGAATTCTTTATGTGGAAACATTATTTTTTTTTTACAAGTGAAAAAATAAATACCTCTTGGAATAAAGGCTTATATGCTAATATGTGCCATAAAAAAGTAGAGTTTTAATATTTGACAAAATGTCTGTGCAAAGAAACAAATGCATAAACACATTACTGCTACATTAAGGCAATATGAAAAGTATACTCGGAAATCTCAGTAAAGTGACAGTGTAGGCTTCTAGCTTTCACTGAGCTAGTATTGCACCCAATAAGGTCATCTAGGTGTCCCGACGTCCTAGAAAACCCACAAGCTGACCAGCGTCCAAAATGCCCCAGTGGGAGTGGAAAATGTGACTAAGAATGTAGAAACAAAGAAATTCAAAACCCCTCAAAGACCTAGAGAGGGGACCACTGGAAGTTAATACTTAAGCATTTACTACCAAAAAAAAAAGCATACGATAATCTAAGATACCTACGATAAGGCTATAAAAGGCTTGATGGCTTGAGCAAAAGCAACCCCAGGGGATGAAGCTGTAGTGGAGGTTTTGGGAGAAGTGGGGACCCCCCCCCCGGGTTCTACATCGTGAGGCTTCATCTCTGCAGGCAATTCTCTGCTTCCCGAGGAACATGTGTCCCCTTTTCAACTTCAAAAAAATATCCCACCAACTCGAGAGTCCAAGGAGTGCGGACTGCTCCACAGAAATCTTATAACCAGACTGGTAGCATTTTATACTCGAAAGACTTGGGGGAAAGAGGGCAGGGAGGGGGAAAGGAAGCCGTGCATACTGAGCTCTCTGTCTTCCACTAGCCAGACCGGTTTACGTCTGACAACCTGGCCGTCAACGTTTTGAAAGTCACAGAACGGACTCTCTGACATGTTTGCCTTCCAGTCGTTCTTGAGCAAGTTACAAAACAGAAATGACATTAAAATGACAGTTTCTTTAAGAAAAGTTTCCTATTAAAATGTTCAGAGCTCCACGACCGTACAAAAAGAACCAAGTAAATTCTTAAAACGAATTCTTACAAAATTTGCTGCCACGTAGGAAACTTACCTCGGGATACATCAGGAGACTTCACAACATCCTTTCCTAAAAGGTACCCACTTTTTGGCTCTGCTGCCACTTAACGGACATCACAGATCCTACTTATTCCTCTAACTGGATCATGAGAAGAGTGAGTCCGGGAACGTGTCTGTGTCCAGAACTCTTCCCGGCCCCACCACCGCCGGCGCGGACTCTACACGTGGTATGTTTTGGCGGGGAGGAAAACTCTATTTGTCCTTTTCTTCCTTTTTAAAATGTTGCATGGCAGATGGGCGTGTCGGGCTTTTTGTTTTCTCCATGATCCATCATTTGTGTAGTTAAGTAGCAGTGCGGTCCATGGAAACGTGGCACGTCCCGTGAAGGGCACAACCCGTCAGATCACGGTCAGGTTGAGCAGACTGGTGTGGGTCGGCAGATAGACGTGCTGCACGTGCTCCACCCGCGACCTGCAGACCGGACACGACTGCAAAAGAGAAGGCCACGGCACTCGTTAGGACGCCTCCAAGGATGTGTGTTCAGGGCTCACGAGCGGCACCTACTCTAGTCAGTCTGCTATGTAACTTGTGGCCGTGACAATTTCTAGATCTAAAGGGGTAGAGATCTTTGTGGTCTCTCTCTCTTTTTTAAAGATTTTATTTATTTATTTGATACAGAGAGAGAGAGAGAGAGAGAGAGAGAGCATGCATGAGCAGGGGGAAGGGCAGAGGGAGAAGCAGGCTCCCTACTAGGCAGGGAGCCCGATGTGGGGTTCGATCCCAGGACCCTGGACTGTGACCCGAGCCAAAGGCAGATGCTAAACCAACTGAGCCACCTAGGTGCCCTGATATCTTTGCTTTCTAACAGGTTTGAAAGTCTATACCTTACTAGGGGTTCAAAATATTATGAAAAAGTACAAACCGCAGGCAAATAATTAGGTTTTTCGTCCCATTCTAACCCAGGCACGATGAGTAAAGTGATTAGCACGGAATTCTTAAAGTGTGGTGAGGCTGTGTTCCCTGCAAGGGCAGAGTGCAACCCTCTGGCAGTGGGATGCAGGAGAGCTGAGACCCTTCCAGAGTCCAGGTGTCCCTGGCTAAGGGGGCTGACCCAGGCCAGGGCGGCTGGGCTGATGCCATGTGGCCCATGAACTTGGCTCTGTTCTGAATCCCATGTCACAGCTTCACATCCCCAGCTGGCTTCTCAGCAAGCATGGCCCTCCCTCAGCCACAGGGGAGCATTAGGCCTGAGGGTCCAACCATGTGGGGGGAGGTGGGGAAAGGCAAGTCCTTGACCTACTGTTCCTGGAGAAGAAACTCCTTGTTATTAACTCATTATCTACTCTCAGGAAGGACAAAGGCGTCCTGCCAGCTCAGTATATAACCATAAAAATAGTTCCGAAATTAGCAGCTTTTGAAGGACTAGATAGTGTTTGGGGCTAATCTGAAAATAAAACCACAGCGACATTTAGCAACCAGTTCTTAGAAATGACAACATGCTGAAAAAATTACTGTAAGCGGAAAGTGTAAGGTGCGAAAAAGGAAAACAGGTGAGTTGCTTTTGTTGATTGTATTAATATTAAAATTGGTTTGACTTGCCACCTAAGAGCCGATCCAGGACGCCCTGGAGGTACATGCGGCAGTAAGAGGAAGGTAATGACCGGTCACCACGGCCGGCAGTCCCTCCGTGGAACAGAAAGTGAGCTCTACCTACCACTTCTCAGTGTTCTTTTCCAATATTTTAAGTAAATCATAAAGACACTGCTCCTCAGTGTCAGGAAGCGGGGAGCAATGGTCCTAGCCTCCGGCTCACCAGCTCACGAGATGTTACCTTGTGAGTCTGAGCCTCGTTTCCAGAACCTAGAAAGGGTCTACGATTTAGAGCAATTACACTGTTGGAGACAGTGCGCTGATCCAGGGTGTTTCCCAAGAGCAGTGCCTTTGAAGTCCCCACAAGGGAAGCCCCCATCCCGGGGTGCAGGTGGGGCTGGGCATTCCGGTCGCACCCGGCACCCGGCAGGCGCTCACTGACCATGAGAAGGGGGAGGGGCGGCCGCCGAGCACCCCTCACCTGCAGCTGGGCGGCGCAGCCTTCACAGCACACGGTGTGGCCGCAGGGGCAGAAGGCCGAGTTGATCTCCTCCTCACAGCACACCATGCACAGCATGGCCTCCTTCAGCTTGCGCAGCTTCTCCTGGAGCGCCCTGGTCTGCTGGCAGCTGAGGCCCTCACAGCTGGCGCAGTTCAGGCTGCTCTCCGAGGACTTAAGCGGGGAGCTGGGAGGGCTGTGCTCGCTTCTCGACACGAGGTCCACAACGCCGGCATTGTACAGAGCCCTCCTGGCGTGGTCATACACCTCCTTTGACGTTCTTTTAATATCGAAGACGTACTTCTTGCCAAGGTTAATATTTTCATTCAGAAACAGAGAGGCCAAGTGGCCCTTCAGGTCTCGGCTGTACTGCATCATGACGGCACTGGTCACCGTGTCACACCTGCAGGGACAGACGGAACGTCCGCTTCAGTACCGTAAGCCCGGGCATTCCCATGATTCGGACCCTCCGGTGCTACCATACCTAAGAATATTCATGTCAGTAGACATTTGTATTCTTTACTGCATGCCCAAAAGTAAATTCTTCCAGGGTTATGTGTGTTAAACATTTCAATGATTCTACCTCTCTGTTTCTCCAGTGTCCCCAGAGGACCTGGGATAAAGCAGCCGTCAATGGAGAGGACAGTGAGCGTGCGCCTCCACCTCCGGGGACAGGAGCTCCAGTCAAAAACAGCTCATGGCAAGATAAAAAGGACATGTTCTTCTTTCCTGACTTTATGCTAAAAATTCCCAATTTTCCATTCTGCTCCAAAATTTTTATGTCTATCTTAACAGAAAAAAGGTTAAGATTGCAATTAAATTTCTCAGCCTTAATTTCTCACATATTTGGGTCAAATCACAAGTCTGCTTTAAAGCACCTTCCGAGGGGCGCCTGGGTGGCTCAGTGGGTTGAGGCCTCTGCCTTCGGCTCAGGTCATGGTCCCAGGGTCCTGGGATCGAGCCCCGCATCAGGCTCTCTGCTCAGCAGGGAGCCTGCTTCCTCTTCTCTCTCTCTGCCTGCCTCTCTGCCTACTTGTGATCTCTATCTGTCAAATAAATAAATAAAATCTTAAAAAAAAAAATAAATAAATAAATAAAGCACCTTCTGAAATGAGGGTATCGCTAGTGTGGCTAGAAAATCCTTTCTGGGCGCTGAGCAATTGGTGGGGGGGCGGTAGCCACTCTCCCACAGAGACGACTTAGGTCACCCTGCTGGGGAAGAGCAAAGCAGCTGTGGGTCAGGCCCAACGAGGAGGCGCCGTGAGGGAATAAGGTCAGAGAAGCAGGGGTGTGTGTGTGCAGCTCGTTCCCACGCACGTGCTGTGGGGAGAGCGGGACCACATTGATAAGGACCCCCGTGCTACAGCAGAGCAGGACCAATGTTCGAAAGCGGTGGATTTCCGCTTGCACAAGATCCACGGACACAATGGTACCAGAAACCACAGGGACCTTGTTGTCACCTGAAAACCCGGAGCTGCGGACCGACGCTAAGGTTGTGGGGCACAGGGCGCTACGTGCCTGTAGAAAGCGTGGGTCTCCGTTATTGCTCGGTAGAGCCCGCTGGCCGCCCTGGTGCTGATCATCTTGAACAAGAGCACCACGCTGTTCCCAGACTCCTTGGTGACGGTCAAGTACACGTTCTTTCCCGACTGGGTGGCCATCTGCACCACAGGGTAAGCGATCCTGAAAACCCGGGAAGAGAAAAGTGAGCCGGCCCTGGAGGGGAGATCTGTCACGGGCTGTGCTCGGGACCCAGCGGGGCAAGCAGACGCTTGGTATGGGGCCGGAGTAGCCGCCGCACTCCCTGCTCAGAAAGGCGTGGGAGAACGGTGTGGAGAGAAGTGCTGCAGTGAGCTGTGTGTGTGTGTAGGTGGGAAGGAGACTTTAACAGCAGTGAACTTTTTTGAAAAATATTAACTCTGCCATATCAGTACACTTGAGTTCATAGTTTAAAAATAATGTAGGGACCCCTGGGGGGCTCAGTCGGGGAAGCGTCTGCCTTCGGCTCAGGTCGTGATCCCAGGGTCCTGGGATGGAGCCCCAGGTCAGGGTTCCCGCTCAGAGGGGCATCTGCGTCTCTCTCTGCCTCTGCCCCTCCCCCAGCTCATGCACGCTCTCTTTCTCCCTCTCAAACAAAATCTTTAAAAAAAATAAATGAAATAAAAAATAATTAAATGGTTGTCAAGGCCTGAATAAAATTAATATCCATGCCCAAAATGAAACATCTGATTCCTAAAAGGTAAGTGTCTAGCAAATCCCTTTCTGGTTTGATCTATTTTCCTATGCAGAGCTATAAAGGGATATGCATGCTTTGGGCTCAATAAAAATGTAAGACGTAGGTTACCTATTAATTGGGCAGAAGTCGTCTTTGCAAATTGAGATTCCTTCAGGTCCAACACCAATGAGGAGCTTCTGGCCCTCGCTGTCCCTCACGGAATGCCACTCGATGCCATAGTTTTCCATTGCTGACACAATCTGCAACACCTGGTATTCGGCTGAAGCCTGGCTGGTCCCCTCCAACTCTTTATGCTTCGCAACAATGCTGTTGGACACCAAAAGGGCAGAGAGATATGGAGAGATGAACTGATGTGGACTTTAGAGAGAAATCAGTATCATTTTCACTAGTGAATCACGCGGATGTCAAAAACTCAAAGCAATGTAGCATCGGCATTTCATTTATTTAGCAAATTCACTGTAAAACACTTCTGAGGCACCACTCCAGATCCCAAGTGTCCAATATTCAGTAGAAAAAGCAAGTGGGGATGCCGGATGGGGTGAACTGGAAGAATTATGGAAAATCTCTAGAAATATACGTTAAGAAATTTTGCATATAGGAACTCACACAGGTGTCTACACTTACTTTGTAAGTTTCATTTAAGGGACTGATGAGATCATCTGCAACTGAAGACTGCAGGATTTATTCTATCTGTGGTGGCAGACAGCCTCTAACACAGTCCTTCAAGATCCCTACCTCCCGAGAGTCACACCCTTGTACACGTCCCTTCACCCGAGTGTTGTGTACCAGCTGTGTTAACAGCTGGCTGGATTCACAACTCACTTCTAATGCACAGAACATAGCAGAAGTGATGGGATGTCACTCACTTCTGAGATTAAGTTCTAAAAGGACTTGACTTCGGTCTTGGGTGTTCCCTCTTGCTCTGACTGATGGCTTGTCCTGGGGGAAGCCAGCTACCATGTTATGAAACAGCGCCCCGGAGAGGCCTGTGTGGTAAGGGAGGAAGGCCCTGCCAACACACCACGTGAGTCAGCCTGGAAGGGGATCCCTCTTTTGGTTGAGCCTTTGGATGACAATGAACTCCACCAACAGTTTGCCTCATGAAAGATTGTGGAGAACCCAGCTGGGCCACAGCCAGATTTCTGACCCACAGTAGGGAGAGATACTGTTTGTTGCTGTAATTCCCTAAGTTTGGGGTAACTTATTCCCCAGGAATAGGTAACTAAGACACGTTAGGTCTCTTGGTTTAATCCTTGCCGGGACGAAGAAAATACCAACATACGTGATAGACTTTTGAAGAAATCTGTATCCTTCAGAGGTCAAGAGATTTTAAAAATTCCTCTTCCATAGCATTTTATAAAAGGGCATTGATTTAGGTGGGATTATGTTTGGTATCTGTAAATTTCTCAAAGAAAAGGCTAAGAATCTTTGGAAAATAACTGGCTAAATTGGGCAATGGTCTAGTCTCAGCCTTACAAATTATCCGTATAGAGACCGTAGATCCATTTTCTCCAGGAAATACGGATAAATTCACTAGCTGTATGAACACAGTTGCCCCAGGGCAGCCTCACCTGTTCAAGGTGGCGCTGGAGAGCTCCTTCGCACACAGTTCCTCGTAGCTGTACTTGGCCGTGTTCTGATTGTAGTCTCCGAACTTGGTCTGGGCCAGGAGGGCGCTGAGTTCCACTGCCTGCTCCGGGGAGCACTGGAGGTGGCCGGCCAGAAGGGTCTCCTTGATGTGCAAGAAGAAGATATGCCTGCAGAGCCATGCGAGAAGGAGGTTATCCCGGGGACGAGCTTGATATCAAGCTTAACCTGCTTAGCAACTTCATAAACCGTTTTAGGTAAGGAAAACACAGTAATTTAAAAAGCTACCCTGAAAATGCTTGCCACTAAAGAGCCGTTTTTGTTTTTGTTTTTGTTTTCAAAATCATGAGTATTAAGGCAACATAAGTGTAAGAACTTAAGTTTCTCTAGAATAAAATGTATAACCGAGACAAAAATAAATCTAATTAAGACAAATCCAGCAACATTCAAGTTATCAAATATAAAATAACTTCACACAAGTTTCTGCATTCAATTAAAAAAAATTTTAAAGAAATTATCTTGAGAAAAACTTGATCTCGATGTGGACTTGATATCTTAGCTCCTCACCTTTATTCAAATGACCCTCAAATCTCTAGTTTGCCCCAACTTCTCTAAGCATGATATTCAAATGATATTCAAATGTCAAATATAGACACCTCCACTTGGGATATTCAGGATCCTAATTTCACTTTGTTCAAAACCAGACTCACCGCCTTCCTTCCCAAACCCACTTTTTCTCCCAGTGGAAACCTGAGGCTTATTTGTTATTTTACCCATAGACCCACTTTTGACATTTTGTTTTGTTTCTACCTACTTTCTATCTCTGCAAACTCTTTAAAGTCAGTTGTAGTCTCCCTATTATTACCTCCTATGTCCTACTTGTGTCTCTCAACTGAGAATTTACAGTCTCCCCCAAGCCGATCTCTTTAGACTCTGCCAATCCACCTTCCAAGCTACTTGCTTCTGGGACAAGTCTGCCATTTGTCAGCTCAAAAACTCTTCAAGGGATCCCATCTGTTTGCCAAGGAAGCATGCTATTGGCATGAATCCGGGTTCTGTGGGTCTGGCCCCCAACGTTCAGCCACATGTCCCATCATTCCCTCCACCAACTATGCCCCCAGAAAGGGACAAGTTCTTTTCCTGGAAAGAACTAGCATGTTCATGTCCTCGTGTCTCTGGTCTTGGCTGCTCCCTATGTCCTGAGGGGCATTTTTCCTGTCCCCTCACTGAGATACTCTTTCATCCATATCATGTGCAAACTGTTTATTTCTCTATCACAGTATTTGAAATTAACTTTTACAGTTAGCTGCACAGTAGCTGACTTCTCAAGTGTCTCGAGCACCAGAGAACCTTGTGAATGGATATAAAAGCCCACATCGTCTGCCGACCTCAAGTTCCATTCCATTTGTGCCTGTCCTAACTGCATACAATATTACATGCTACGTTTCCTATAAGGTGTGTCAGACTTAGAAACTCCCAGGAAATGCCACCTACGTTGCCCGTTAATCCAGACTGCCCAAGATTCCCAACAGAGTATCTAAAACCGCTACAGTCAGACCAGCCTAGGTTATAAAATTTGACTGTGGCAAACGTACGGGTATAACCTTCCTTTGATGACTTGTTATAGCTTTTCAAACTTGCTTAAATACCACAATATTCCTCCCACTAACAAATGAGTTACGACCAGCAGTAAATCTCCGACACTGCTCTGAATACAGCTCATACGCCCAGCTTCCCGCATGCACTGGATACCCTGATTCCAGTCCTCAACAGTGCTTTTTTTTTTTTTTTTTAGTTTTTATTTATTTATTTATTTATTTACTTATTTGACAGAGATCACAAGGAGGCAGAGAGGCAGGCAGAGAGAGAGGAAGAAGCAGGCTCCCTGCGGAGCAGAGAACCCGATGCGGGACTCAATCTCAGGACCCTGCAATCATGACCTGAGCTGAAGGCAGAGGCTTTAACCCACTAAGCCACCCAGGTGCCCCATCAACAATGCTTTTATTTATATACTAGTCCTATGTCTGACATCCTAGGTAGAAGGGACACATGAGCAATATAAGAAAAGCAGAGAGAAGCTGGACTAGAAGTACAAGGGGGAGGGGCCCTATGGACAGTCTCATAACATCAGGCAGACAAGAACCACTAATCTTCCTTTAAGAGATGTTTAAGTTCAACATTTTGTGTGTTCTAGAAAGATAAAGAAATATTTAAAGTTATCAGACTCTGACAAATACTGCAGGTTTTTCTGGATTCAAAGCCCCAATGACGAAATCACGGTAAGAATGCCTAAGAGCATGGAAAGAAGATAAGCACGATTTTTATTAACCCAAACATCTGTTAAAGTATTTTTGACACCACTCAACTGAGAAGGGGGTCCCTACTGGGGCAAAGAAATAACCACAGAAATAGCTTGTTTTAAAATAGCTATCCGAGCAGTGAGGGCTCGCACTCCCATGCGATCGTGGTGGTACAACACTGCTTCAGCTGTCCAAGGCTTTCTCGATGGCTGTTCAGTAAATTTCATCTTGGGGGACGTATCCCTGTCTCTGTCCTCACGGGAGGGCCAACAGTTGGACACAAAACTCTGAACACATGGTGATAGTAAAGAAGAAATTACAGGCTGAACGAGTGTAAGGGCATCACCACAAACCAAGTCTTCTCCATGTAAATACTGCTCAGGTATCTTTTAACTTCTTTATATTAACCTAGAGACTAGTTCTCTGTTGCATGAGTGACGTTTCACCTCCAAGAGTCTCAAAATCGATCCAAGTTCTCTTTCTGAACTACCCACGCCCGCTCCTAGAGAGGCAGCTGCCGGAGTCAAAGGCAAAGGAGTAGGAACAGAATACGAACAGGTGGTCGGGGGTCTGAGACCACATGCAGCTCTTTTCTCAGCCTGTGGGTCAGCATTTCAAAAGGGGAGCAGCAGAAGGACAACTGGCCTTTTCTACGTACCCCCTTCTAGGCTGGACGGCAGTGCATACCTGTAAGTAGAACAGTCCTCCCCTTCCCCGCTAGGTGAACTTTCTGATAGGGCCCTTCCTGTATTCTGCAGTTTCATGGCTATCAGGGAATCTTTTCATTTGAAGTCAACAAATATTTGTCATTCATTGCCTCTGTGCCAAGCCCTACCCTGGGGTCACAGGGTGAACCGATCTGATAGATCCTTTTTACGTGGAACAGGTGGGCCTTTAGCATGAAGGAATGATGCCCTATTGTGATAACTCCTCAAACTGGTTTTTGGGGGACACGCTGATGCTCTTGAGGAGAACAAGACAAGGAAGCAATGACCACAAGGGTCACCAGCTGCGGTGAGCCATCAGCAGATTCTCATGACCTCTTCCCAACAGGGACGGTGGCACAGCTCGGAGACATTTTCCAACAAGGAATCCAGTGATGGCTCAAGTGTTCGCAGGGTGATTTTGAATCAAACGCTTTTTTTTCCTATTATTTTTCTCTTGAACCATTTGCTCTGTAACTATCTAGTTCATGGACTAGCCCCCCGCCTTCCCCTTTTGTAAAATGGGCGAAAGGTTTCCAATCATATCAAAATAAGCAGATGTAAGCAAAGAAGTCACACCTGCAATGAAACTGTTTAGGATTTTATTTACTTGAGAGAGAGTAGAGAGAGAAAGAGAGAGCGCACCAGCAGAGGGGAGGGGCAGAGGGAGAAGCAGGCTTCCCACCGAGCAGGGAGCCCGATGCGAGGCTCAACCCCAGGACCTTGGGACCATGACCTGAGCCAAAGGCTGTTGCTTAACTGACCGAGCCACCCAGGCACCCCAGTGAAAATTATTTTTAACTAAAGATCAAAAGTGGTTGACATCTCTCATTGGCTTTAGGCTATGTGCTAGAATCACAAACAGAAAGAAAGTCTTTGGGAAAAAAAAATTCTTTGTCTTAAGCAAATATCTGTGAATATGTCCTGCAGACAAAAGCTCAAGCTGAATTTTCTAAACATTCTTCTGGCTGTGTGATTCCTCAGGTTTTACTCAGTCATTAAGCAAATGGATTCCATCAATATGCGGATCGGTCTGGAGGCTCAAAGCGAAACATTCTGGCTCACTCAGGTCTTTGCATCACGGGTACAAATGAATTCACCCCTGCTGTGTCATTATGGAAGATTTTAAAAAATGGAGTAAATATTAAGGATATACCATATTCTAATTAAAAAAAGTCACATATCCTTAAGACATTTTTGTTTCAAAGTCCTTCAAATTTCTTCTACTTTAAAAATTAATGCCTTTCCATAGCTTTAAGGAATAAGGTGAGTTCATTTAAGAACTGTGAGCAGAGAACTGTCCTCTGAACACCGGCTTGTCTCATAAAGAAATCACCTAATAATCAAAGCAGAACTTTCTGGCAAACCGACAGGGGTCGCTGACCTGCCCATCACAGGGGAGGTTGTACTCAATCACTGCCATCTGGTAGCTTCCCGGTGACGTCATTTTGAAGAACTTTCTGTGACACAAATGTAAATCAACTATATTCACATTTGCTGTTAGACTCAACACTGGAGTAACAAGCCTAAAGCATCTTTAAAATGGCTAAGAAGTGATTTTTAAAAACTCTCCAATGCCAACAACTGAACAGTGTTTCTCCCCCAGACCTGACTGACCCTGGCCAGGGATGCCGGTGTGTCTCTCACCCAGTCAGACCCCCTCTGAGCTCCCCCGCGTGCCTGCCTCAGGTCAGTGAGCCGGTTCACCACACGGGTTTATTTTAAACCAAGCTCCAACTGCCGAGCTATATTTAAAAACCATCAAATTAAAAAAAAAAAAAAAAGAATTACTATACATTTTTTGTTTCGTGTCTTAAATTCCACTGAAATAAAAATCAGTTCATGACGGATCCTAGGCTTCAATGTAAAAGCTAAAACCACAACAACTCTTAGACACATGAGAGGGTATCTCCATCACTTGGGCGGTAGGCAAAGGTGTCTCAGGACACAGTAAGAATCAGAAAAGAGAAAAACGGATAAATCAGACTTTACCAAAATTAAAAATTTCTACTCATCAAAAGGGATTAAGAAAACAGGCAAGGGGCGTCTGGGTGGCTTAGTTGGTTAAGTGTCTGCCTGCAGCTCAGGTCATGATCTCAGGGTCCTGGGAACGGTCCCACATGGGGCTCCCTGCTCAGCAAGAAGCCTGCTTCTCCCTCTGTCTCTGGCCCTCCCCCTGCTTGTGCTCTCTCTCAGTAAATAAAAAAAAATTTTTTTTTAATTTATTCGACAGAGAGAGACACAGCGAGAGAGGGACCACAAGTAGGGAAAGTGGGAGAGGGAGAAACAGACTTCCTGCTGAGCAGGGAGCCCTATATGGGCCTTGATCCCAGGACCCCGGGATCATGACCTGAGTTGAAGACAGACGCTTAATGACTGAGCCACCCAGGCACCCCAATAAATAAAAAAACTTAAAAAAAAAAAAAAAAAGAAAAGAAACTGGGAAAGCCACAGGAGAAAATACGTTTACAAAACACGTCTCTGACAGAGAACTGGTAGATAGCAGAATCTGCATGGATCAAAAACAAAGGCAACAATTCATTAAAAATGGGTAAATGACGAGTATAGATACTTCACAAAAGAATATATAGGAAAGGCCAATAAGCACATGAATAAAGTATTTAACATTATTAATTAAAAGAGACCTATCAATGACCAACCGCCCCCTACCGCCGCCCCCCGCCCCTCTGGCCCCGAGCCTGGCAGGGATGTGGAGGACTCAGAGACTCTCAGTGGGAGGACAGAGTGGGACACTTTGGGGAAAGGGCTGGTAGTTACTGACAAAACTAAATGATCACCTCCTCTGTGACCCAGCTACCCCATTCTGAGGTATTTCCTCAAGAGAAATGAAATATATGTCTACAAAAGAGATTGTACTTGACCACAGCAGCTTTACTGGGAATAGCTGGAAAACAGGTGTTCCCCAGCACAAGTACGGATCGACAGAAGCCTATTCACACGATGGACTGCTACCTAGCAAGCAACAGCCACTGATATATATGTTAACAATAAGATGAATCTCTAAAAAATTAAAATGAACAAAAGACGCCAGACACAAAAAAGCACGTAGTACAAGATCCCATCTGTGTGAAGCAGGACAGACATAACTACCCCATGCTGGGAAAACACACAACCCTGTGTTGTGCAGTGGGGGGGCAGGAGTGGGGAAGGAGGGTGGAGACCGACTTCGGAAGGGCATGAGGGAACTTTCTGGAGTGGTGCTAATGTTCTAAATCTCAATAAGGATTTTGTTTAAGCAGACATATCCATTTGTCAAACCTCATCAAATGGTATAATTAGGATTTACACATTTTGTCCTATGTAAATATCTTATCAAAAGGGAAAAAAAAGAACTGTAGACAAATGCAGAGTTCTACTTAAGGATATGCATACTGAAGTCTTTAGGGGGAAGTATACTTACCCACAACTTAGTCTGAAAAACGTCAAAAAACAAACTTGTGATAAAGCAAGTGTATTAAGCTGATTAAACTATAATAGTAGAATTTAGATCAGGATATTGGCTGTTCACTGTAAAAATCTTCAACTTATCTACATGTTAGAAAATATTTATAGTAAGAGGCTCAGTAAATAACAGTAGTGGGAATCCTTTTGGTCATGGTTCAGAATTCAAATGAATAGCTACCTATCTTAAAATGAACTATCAAATCTACTACACTCCATGGAAGGCTTGTGATTGAGAAGCTGTCAGGACCAAATAATGACCAAGTCAGGTCTCTATTCAGCTTAAGGAAATCCTTCTCAAAGCCGAAAATGGGAACCATGGAACAAATTTGTTCTTCCTCAGATTCCAAAGCAGTTAAAAGACACAGGGTTGGGGGGGGGGGTGGTAGGGCAGAAAGGGAAGGGAAACCTCCTATCTCAGAAGTGATTACCAGAAGCATGAGATCTGCACTTGGAAAAAATAGGATTACTAACTCACAACAGATACCTGACCCAGGCAAAGAACAACCCAGGCCATCCTGCAGTTTAAATGTGTTCCCTACAAGATCTTTCCCAATGGTCTGGATCATGGGGAGTGCTGTTAGATCCAGGAGAGTTCTAGAAACAGGCTACAGTGGGGCATGACTGAGAGAGGACCTCATTCGCCTAGAGCTGTGCGTCACTGGGCACCGAGTCTGACCCTATGTGCCAACTAAATAGTCCACTTTTAGTTCAAATGACAGATTTAAAATTAAAAGTTCATTTTGGTTACATAAAAAATCAATTTCTTAATGTTCTTTGGAAACTTCATACATATATACAAGTATGAGAAATTCATAAAGATACTTGAACGTGTCCAGACGGGAGATCTGTGGCTAAAATAAATATATAGTCCTATAAACATCCTATACTCTGCGCAAAAAGAAAGACTTAATAGTTAAATTAGAATTCAGAAATCTAAATACTTTCTGAAAACAGTAGCAAAGTCTGTTTTTCTTTCCTGGAGCCTGTTTTGTCCTTGGTCATACAAAAAAAAAAGAAAAGAAAAGGAATGTGTCATTCTACTCTTTGGCATAGAGTTGATATGAAAAACACAGTGACACCTTTACAGCAGATAAATATTGCTGCAACAGTATCTACAGAACATACCCACTCTGAACCCCACAAAGGTAAATTATGCTAAGCAGCCTTTACCAACAGTGACAACGTACTGAAAAATTTTGTATATGATTACAGGTCCTGGCTAGGATCTATATGATTTGGTTTGAACACCTTTTTAAAAAGATTTTATTTATTTATTTATTTGAGAGAGAGAGAGAGAGAGAGAGAGAGAGAGAGAAAGCACCAGAGCAGGGCGGGTCAGAGGGAGAAGCAGACTCTCCACCAGGCGGGGAGCCCAATGTGGGACTCGATCTGGAGACTCAAGAATCATGACCTCAGCTGAAGGCAGACTCTACCCATGGTTGCATTTGGCACTTGCTTTGTGGATTCAATGAGGCCATCTTCCCTGGATTTTGACATCCAAGTGATTTTTTGCTGGGAGAAAGGGGACACATGGTTCAGTAAGTACTTCGAACCTACAAACTGGCTAAAAATTAGATTAAGAGAGCCTCTTGCTCGAAAACTATCTGAATTTCATAAAAGGTCTAGGCGAGTGGTAGTTCATTTTAGATGAGAACTAATAGCCACAGTAAACAAAAGGCTTGGGGTGGGGTAGAAAGAGTGAAGGAAGGAAGCAAAAGAATGCCGAGCACAGAGAAAATTCTTAACAGACAGTAATCACTACAAAACATTTTTTAATGGTGAGATTTCTTTTAGATTGTCTCAAACTTTTCAGTTTATAGAAGCAAACTGGTAAATGTTTCACTAGCTGTAAGAAAATTTATATTATTAATATCTGTTAACCCCATTTTTATTTCTAATTTCTTAATTCATGGATTCAAGAAATGTTTATGCACCAGACACCTGGTAGACTCTGGGGATACAATGTTGATCAGCCCCCTGCTTCATGGAATTTAAATTATTAGAGTAGCTGACAATAAACAAATTGTCACATAAGTAAATGGTAGTGTTATACGCTCATTAGATGCTATAAAGGAAAGCTACATGATGTCTTGGGACAGGGCAATCTCCTGGGCAGACCCAGCAAAGGCTTTCCCAAGGAGCAATGGAGGACAGAGGGATTTAACAAGTGGAGTCAAACTCAGCACCACTTGCTCGCACGGCTGAAATCTTGATGAAATTCAACGTTCAGGATTACAGCATTTCTCCAACATGTAGTTCAGGACTCATGGAACCCTTGTACTGAGGCTGATTTCTGGGAAAGAGAATTCAGGTGTTGATGAGTCTTAAGGACGTGTGGGAGGGCCCCTAGCAAAGATCACAGAACTCTGCTAAAATGTAGCAAAGTCAGGAGAAACAAAGATTTTATTGGCAGTGGGCAGTATAATCACCATCTCTGAAGAGGAAGCATGTAATTCTCAAATCTCTGGCTTTGAAAATGTTGACAAAATCTGGTCTCAATTGCTGTGAATAACTGAGACTTTAAAAGGCAAGAATTTCAAAGATCATTATTATTTCAGATCTACCTCCAGAATACATTAGTTTCACTTTTAGTTTTAATGCACAGCATGGCAAACATCTGCGGAATATACCTGCTTGTCTCTGCCTCTGAAATGACCAGCTGAGTCTGAACCAGACTCTCTGGTTACTTTCCAGACACCCCTCCCCCCTCAAACCTGCCACCACCTTCAAAGCCAAACATAATAATCTGGGTAAAGAACCAAATCTAAAATTGGGCCAAATCAGAGACCAGATTAACTGTATCAATCTAAGCAGACACTTGATATGGTTTCTCTTCCTTCATTTTTGGGGGGGGGTGTCTTCAGAAAAATCTATTTAGGAAAACATTGAGGAAAATAAGATAGACAGGAATCAGAAGCAAAGAAAAAAAAATTACTGCTAGAAAGGATTTTTAGAGACAAACTCTTCCTGGGCTCTCAACTTGAGAAGCAGCTCAGGGTTGGCTCAGTCTTGGAAGTCTGGACACTCTGGTAGTTGGGGGCAGAGCTGTACCTAGAATGCAGCACTGCTGCCCCTCTCCCCTCCCAACTACTCTCCTCTTACCAACAGGCCTTCCTGTTTGCCCTTCTTTGGCTGCCTCCTTAATCTGATGCAAACTAATACATTCACTGCCCCCACTTCGACCAGCTCTACCGTGAGTAGGTTACTTTAATTCTCCACAGAGACCAATTTGGCCAGGATAGCTCAGAACCATTTAATAAACTATCCAGACACTTTCAGTATACTAAATGTCCCCTCCTGACTTGACTTTGAGATGGTAGAAAATCACAGCTCATAACTGGACTGGCAGAGCTGGGTTTACAAACCATGTAAACCGATCTACTTTATTTTCACAGGAGTTCATATAAATATTTTATAACGAATTATTAAACATCAAAAAGTTTACCAACTAGCTTTATCTGACTGACATGACGTGAGAGAAAATCAGTATTTTTGCTCCAGAGTTACATGCACATAAAAACAAGGCTAATTGTAACTATACTGGATCCAGCACAACTTATGATCCTAATAAAAAGGTACAAATGTTAATTACAATCTCTTTAGTTACTAAAGCAGAATGCTCTATGCTTTAGGTGGCATTTTCTTCAAATTCTGTATTTTGGACAACCCCATGAAAAAACAGTAAAATTCACCAATATTTTAAAAGCAAATCAAATGCTTAGGTCACGCTAACTTTTTGATAAGATTTCAAAAGGAACTAGAGTCAAAAATTACCTAGGTAACTAGGTATATATTCTCTGAGTGCTATTCGGCATGAATCTCAAGAGTTAAAGTCAACTGAGTCAACAAAGTAGGAAATTTCTAACTCACAGAATATCTCTTTTTCTTGCATGAATAAAATGGACTTAATAATGGTTATTAACTCATTTGCAGAAAGCACAGGTAAAGACCATCCAGTGGCAAACTTTAAAGTCTATAATCATTCATAACACCATTGGATCATGCTATTATGACTGCAGCCATTGTTTAAATGAGATGTAGTTGGTCCTCAAAGCTTCTGCAGATTTAAAAAATAAAGCTGTAACATCAAAATAGATTTGCATCCAGAGATCTGCAAAGGATTGCAAAACTACGCAATGAAAATTCCAATATGTTGTAGTGTGTGTGTGTGTGTGTGTGTGTGTGTGTGCGCGCGCGCGCGCGCACACATCCTTTTCTCTTACTCAACTCCCAAGTTATCACACTGAAGTGCAGAGTGGAAACTTTCATGAATCAGCTCTAAGTTAAAAAACAAACCAGCAAACAAACAGCACCTATTCTGATTAATATAAACAGCTAAAACAATCTTAAACATTCAATTATGTGAATATTTTGCAAGACATTTTCAGGAACACTAAGAATGCAATATACTAGCTTGCCCAGAGACAAACTGAACATTTCCCTTACCCGTTAATAAAGTTCTGTAACAAGGTAAAGGAGACATTTCAAATTCAAATGAACAGTATTTCAAAATATGTTTCTATCGGTCCTTCAGCAGAGGACAAAAAAAAAAAAATGACATGCTAACACTCTTAAAGGATTTTGCTCACTTATCTTTACTCGAGATTGTCACGCTCACGTTTTTCACGTGCATGGCAAATTTCCAAACCAAAGGATTATGAAAAAATATTAGAATTCAGATCCAAAGTTTGTTATTTTTAAAAGTCGTTTTCTTTTTTTTCGTTCTTTTTTTTGTACCATGCCGCTATGATTTAGATCTCTTACATTTCAGCAATAAATACTGAACGCCAGTTTCTTAATTTGGCTCATCCTTGAGAAGTATTAGTCAGTCCAGGGGAGAAAGAATTTTCTGTTTGAAAAAGGAAACAACATGCTCCGGTTGTCTACCACGGCTGGTGGTTTTCTAGAAGTAAAGAGATGAATTCAACAACCTCAACAATCATGTGTTATTTATCTATAGGTTGGAGTTCGATTACACCAGCCTTACAAAGTTCTCTTACCAAGTATACAAGAAACTTAAAAACTTCTACAATTCTGCTCTGAGTCAGACAGAGCGCTTTGCTGCGTATTGTAATCTGACACTAGGCAGAAGTTGACTAAGTTTAAGTAACCCAAGAGGAACTGTTTCCTGCTTTCTGTTAGAACGGTCTACAGTGACCTGTAGTAACACGGCTGAGGCAGAGGTTACTATCGGGCATTATATGCCGCTATCAGGAAGTCAGTTAGGGTTTTAACCTTTTTTTTTTTTTTTTTTCTGCGTTGTGGCACTGATCCCGAGTGTCTGTAAGTATTCAACCCTGCTGCCTCATTGTTTACAAGACAAGAAAAACCTCAAGAGCTAGAAAATGCGCTGCAGGCCAACTGGGCAGCTCACTGTTCACCTCAGCAGAAGGGCTAGGCCGTGGAAAACTTCTCAGTTACGAACCAGCTCACTCTGTAGCAAACCATTTGCCTGTGAACATCGCTGGGGAAGGGCAACGGCCCTTTCTAAATGGAATCAAAGGTCTATCTGACATTGGTTTATTTCGGTGTCACTTTACCTAGTCTGCTCCTGTAAGATGAGATGAGGCTCCACGAAGAACTTGACTCTCAGTTTAAGCCGGTAAGGGGCTAGCCCATCCATCTGCTGGGAGATCCGATTTCTCAGATTTAGCCATAAACTTTCACCTTTGCTACCCGTAAATTGCAGTCCAAAATAATCAACTTCTATAATCCCCAACCGCCTGCACACCTAGAACAAAAATGAAGGCAACAAGGATGAGGAGATGGTCCATGGAGTCCAAGCAAACCCAAGGACACCATCTGGGTCTAAGATTCCTGCCTGCTTTTCAACAAAGTTCAACAAAGGTGTTACGATGCCTGTTTTAAGCTGTAAGAACAAAGTTCTAGGATCCCAGTGTTGCTAAACCAATGGAGAGGCTTGTGCTTCCTTTATCACCCAGGACACTGTCCTCTGCAGTAGAGAAAAAGATGTCCTCAAAAGCAACCTTCCAGAAAGGCTGAGGAAGGGAATCTACAGGGTATTTTCCCTCTTATTCCAATCACTGGAATTTCCTCCACCAGCACAATCTGCACAGCTGATCTGGCAGATTATCTGGACAATTTTAACCATCTGGACTCCAAAAAAACAAACACATTGAGGAAACACGCCACAAGTGTCAGCTAAGCTTGTTACAAGAGGTTTTGCAAACATCTCAGGTCTAGGGGGTGTGAGGGCACAGCTTTCCACTTGAGATTAAATTTGCTGTCTGTCCTACCAACATGCACTGTTTCGAACCACTCTTCTCGACTCCTAAGGGAATGCGTGCTTTAAAGTCAGCGGAGTGCATGACCAAAACCCACGGTCCTCTCGAGCCCCGCAAACGGGAAGGTGCAGGTGAACGGTCCATTTGAAAAGCAGCAAGAGAAGAGGACCCCGCTTGTCTGCCAAGCAACCCGAGGGACCTGAGACCGCCAGCAGCCACTTCATCTCAGGGCTCAGCTGGCGCTGCCAGACCCCAAGGGGACCCGACAGGCGGCATCATGCACACACCTGCGGCAGGTGTGCTGGGCCGCCTTCTTCCGGGAAAGTGCGGGGTTTGGGGCGGGGCAGGGTGGCAGGCCCGCCGCGCGCGTCCTCGGCACCCCCCCCACGCGCTCGCAGCCTGCAGGGACCGCGTGCCCCCACGGCCGCGCGGAGGAGGGGGCGCGGGCCGAGCGCCCGGGACGCGCTCCCCGCGGCCGCCGCCGCAGCGCCGCCCGCCCCCCGGCTAGCCGCGCTCCCCGGAGTCTGGCGCCGCCGCGAGGCCCCTCGGCCTCGGGGGACCAGCCGACCCCCACCCCCGCCTGGCCCCCCGTCGTCACCTGGTTGAGGCAGTCCTCGCCGTTGGCTTTCGCCTCCACCTCCACCTCCATCAGCACCGCGTCCGGCCTCGTCACATAGCACAGCATGGCTGGGGCCGCCGCTGCCGCCACAGCCGCCTCCTCTTTGGTGTGCGCGGGGCTGCCGCCTCGCCACCGCTCAGACCCAGCCCCGGGCTCGGCGAGGCTGGCCCTCGGGAGGCTGCAGCGCCGCAGTCCGCTGCCCCGCGCCCCGCGGCCCCCCGCGCCGTCCTCCCCGCCACCCCCTCGCCAGCCCGCCCGCCCACCCGCTGCCCGGGTCTCTGCCGCGGCGCCGCACTCCAGCAGCCCGACTGCCTGCGGCGCGACAGGGGCTCCTCTGATATAGTGGCCCCGCCCCCTCCGGCTGGGGCCCCCGCCAATCACGGCGGCCCCGCCCCTCCGCCGCCGCCCGGCCAGCCAATAGCGGCGCCGGCTCCGCCGCGGCCCGACCTGCCAGCGCCCGCCGAGTTCTCCCCGCCGCCCCGCGAGGGGGCCGCCTGCGGACGCGGTAGGCTGCGGGAGCAGGGCGGCTCCGGAACGCGCCCGCCGCCTCTGCCCGCTGGGCGACGCTGCTCCGAGCCAGCGGCAGCCCGGGGCTCCGAGGCGGGGGCGCGCTCGGTCGGGCTGGACCTGACAGTGACTCCGCGCCTCGGAGCCGCCGCGGGTCTCCGGCAAGCCTGGGATCGCTCCGAGAAAGCTCTTCGGGAGAGGCGCACGCGGAGAGCCCAGGGAGCCGCCCCCAAGCCCACTGCAAACTCTTTTCCCCGGGGGTTTGCCACAGCGGGTGGTTGGAAGGAGGGACGGTTGCTCCTCATTTTGGACCTCGTCAGCTGAAAAACAAAATCTGAGTATAAAAGTTTGTGCCGTTGACCGCTGAGCCGGGGAGCTTGGTCCAGAGCTTTTGTATAGATCCTCTCCGGAGGCTTCTGTTTACTGGTTGTGCGGAACCAGAACGCCTTGCAGGGCCCTAAGGCCCTCTCTGGTGTGGTGCATCCTATCTCGTGCGTCATTCATTCATTAAACGTTAATTGAGCCCTTGCTGTGCTCCCAGGCCCTTCTCGGCAACCAGATGTTATCCCTGTCTTTTTTTTTTTTTTTTTTTTTTTAAGATTTTACCCATTTATTTGACAGACAGAGATCACAGGTAGACAGAGAGGCAGGCAAAGAGAGAGGGAAGCAGGCTCCCTGCTGAGCAGAGAGCCCGACGTGGGGCTCCATCCCAGGACCCCGAGATCATGACCCGAGCCAAAGGCAGAAGGTTTAACCCACTGAGCCACCCAGGCGCCCCTGTTATCCCTGTCTTGAAGGTTAGGGACTTATCTCAGAACCTAACAGAGGGGAACCTCAGTGATGGCTACTAATAATTCAAAGCCTACTACTCCTCATTCATTTACTACTTGTTCCTTTTTGCCAGTACACCAGTTAGCCTTCCTCTTTGGTTTCTTTATAGGAGAAATGAGAAGATGTGGGTTTTAGCCTTGGACCCTTGGAAAACCCATTTCCTCCCTCTGAAATTCAGTGTTTTCAACGGTAAAATGAAAACCACAATATCTGCTCTGCTCTCCCCCCCACAGCCCCCCAGTACTGCGGGGAAGAGCAGCAGAGATATGTTCCTGACAGCATTTGAATGACCCCATATTTGCAAGAAAGAGATCTATGATGTCAGCTCGGCTACTGCTTGCCAATGGCTTCTGGTCTTACCCCTTTTCCTGAATCTCAGTGATCTCCATCCCAGTGGCTTTTATTGCTGAACAAATAAGCAGGGCATTGGGCGCAGTTTTTCACTAAAGCCAACTATGGGTAAAATTGTAAGTACTCAAAGTCCTTACCCCCTGTGGGACACTGGGGGTAAGTGAGGACTTATGCACTCACAGCTTTCTTTGTGTCTTACAAATATACCTCGTCATATCCTACTGCTGAAATATTCTCCTCTCATATCAGCTCCTGTTTCTCCTTCCCTTAAATCCGGTCTACTGCTTGGAAAATTTATCTGGGAAGACAAAATTTGGATCACTGCTACCTAATCTATGCTTAAGCACTAGCAAATTTAGGACAGGAGGAAGAGATGAGAGCCAAGATGAGACCCAGGCATATGGGTTAATATTTTTGTTTGTGAACAACTAAGCTGGCTAACCCAAAGCCAGCTAACCAAAAGTTGGCTAACGTAGGCAAAAGGGAATCGAGGGCACAACTTTTGGTAGCTCATAAAATCAATGGGGACAAGGCATGGAAATGAATAGAAAGGGAGAGATATTGGGTGGCTGAAAACGAACATAAAAATGGCAAAACAAGCCACGACCAAAACCAAACACTTGTTTTGTTGAGGAACCACTTTAAAAATAATTTATATTTTTGGTCTTGGCAGGGATGTGTCTAATCCAAACCCAGATTATGCTCCTCCTATGGGATGGTTGATAAAGATTGCAATTGTTTTTGAAATTAAGAATCACTGGGCAGGTGGGTGGAGGGATGGGTGAAACAGATAAAGGGGATTAAGAGCACATTTATCATGATGAGCACTGAGTAATGCATAGAATTGTTGAATCATTATATTATACACCCGAAACTACTATAACACTTTATGCTAATTATACTTCAATAAAAAATAAATAAAAAAGAATCACCAGATAAGCCTAAGCAGGAGATGGATTTTTTAAAAGATCTTTATTTATTTATTTGAGAGAGAGAAAGAGAGAACAAGATGGGGGGGAGGGCAGAGGGAGAGGAAGAAGCTGACTCCCCACTGAGCAGGGAGCCTGACGTGGGACCAGATCTTAGGACCCTGGGATCATCACCTGAGCTGAAGCAGATGCTTAATGATTGAGCCACCCAGGTGTCCTGAGGAGACAGGTTTCTTAAAATAAAACAAAACAAGGCTAAAAATATGAACGTGACCCTTGAGGAGGTGGGAGAAATCCTGATGACTGAGAAGAAAAATAATATTGGCTTCTACTAGCATATATGGAAAATAGGAGACCATAATCTCCCTCTCCTTCTCCTCTCTCTGGTCCCTGTCTTCCTCTCCTAATTTCTTCCTAGAGTAGACATAGAGACTGGTTAGTTAGGGAATGGGAAGGCTGAGTTTGCTGGGGGTGAGAAACACATTATGTTCAAAGACCTGGTTAGGGAATAGAAAGCCCACAGAATTACTTCCTAAGAGGATCCCACCATCTGGTAATGCTACTAAACATCTGGAGCCAGTTTCAAGCCCCAGCTGGGTCTAACTGCAAAATCGGAGACTCTGAACACCCAGGCCTGGGTGTCGCAACTGTATCGATCGGAACCAGAGCTGTAACTGATGCAGTTTGGAACAAGCCTGAGAGGTGTTACATTTTATCTGCCTCTGCCTTCTTTCGCTGACAATTAGCTATCCCCTCTTAAAGGATTAAAATTAACCAGCAAAGCAGAAGGATCAGCTGCACAAAGGTAGAATTTTAAACAGAAACCATAACTAAGGGGTAGAGCAGGTTAAGCCAGTTGAGTCCTTGCTGTCCAAACACACCCAAAGCACTTACAGTTAGTTTTCTGTCTCCTCGACTAGGGCTCAACACAGAACACTAGGTAATAACTGAAGGATGTGATGTGATGGTTGACTGGCTGCAAAATTTTTCTTCTGGTTGAGCGCAAGGTCTGATCCCGCTGGCTGAAGATCTGATCCGGTGGGCGGGATACCTGTCCCTGCTCATTTCTCTCTCAGCCCTGCCCACCCCCTGCAGACACCCTGCTCTGGGTCAAAGGAAAGGCCCTTCTCCTTACCTCTCCACCTTCCTTCGTGGGAGCAGGGAGGGAAGAACATTCTGTGGTTGCCTCAAACACCGTCCTTTTTGCTTCCACACATCATTCAAGCTGATTATTCTCCTAAGCAATGTTTCGTGGGGCACAAGTGGGTTAGAATGTGTTGAGTGCGAGCTGAGAGCTCTCACCGGACATATTAGACTTGTAAAACCAGGAGTGGTTTAATCTGATCCTGGCCTCCCTTCAAAGAAGAGTGTCTTGTTTCCTAAACTGCTGGTTTGAGGAGCAGAGAAAGGGATGGAGAAGATGCAACGCCCTGTCTCTCAAACTCTGGAACATGTAAAATGGTTTCATCTTCGTTAATGGGCAGTTTATGTGATTTTATTTTATAGTGAGAGTAGTTCATGCTCCTGGCAGACTACTCAGAAAAGACGAGAAAGCCAGGAAGTACCTGTAACTTTTTCAGGCATTTCCTGTGAGTGGTGATGTTTTACTTTTGTACAGTGCAGACAATGCGTTGTAAACCTTGTGACATCGTCAAATACTGACCGTGAACTTCTGGAGACACATCAAGAGAGTACAAGACGCTTGGGGTGGGGCGTTCCCAATCTACAGCTAATGTTATGAACATTAGGAAAACTGTAAACAGAAAGAACAACCTTTGTGGAAAAGTTCCAACTACTAATGTTTCTCAGCTGTCTTGTCTTCTGGGATACTACTCCCTCCCCTATCTGCTTTTCTTCTCACTGCCAGTATGCCCAGCAAGGTCACATTTTGTGGTAATGCTTACGTCTCAGGCAGGGAGCATTTAATTGAGAGATGCTCAGAGCTGGGAAATCACTTCTGACTTGGTTCATTTTGTGTAACAATAGAAAGTTTTCATTTAATATTTTTGATTTTTTGATTAAAAATATTTTTAATATTTTGATTGCATTCGTTGATGGGGAAGGTCCAAAATTAGCCATGTGCCCTTATACCTCTCAAGTCTGGTGCTACGCAGGTGCTGATCCACCCACAACAGGGTTCACCATCATTTTGACCTTGAAGGAGGCTGGGTGAATGTTGGGGATGCAGCTGGGAGCCACGAAACACAGAACAGGCCCAAGTGGCCCAAGGCTCAAACTCACAAAGCTAGCCCAACTGGCAGTGTTCTAACCAGCAGATCTGTAAGGACACGTCTCCTCTGTCCGTCCCTTGTTTGAGCATGCCTTGCTGTAAACGATGTATATTATGTGTGTGGCTGTGACTCAGAACTTGGTGGGGGAGGCCATTCCCAAGATCAGTGGCACAGCAGGGTGTACCAACTTTCCAGAGAAGAAGTGATGACTGTTAGAAGTGCTATAGGAGGGGCGCCTGAGTGGTTCAGTTGGTTAATTTCGGCTCAGATCACCATCTCAGGGTCAGAGATCGAGTCCCAAGTTGGGCTCCACACTCAGTGGAGTGTCTGCTTGAGATTCTGTCTCTTCCTTTCCCTCTGCCCCTCCCCCCAGCTTTAAAAAAAAAAGATTTTATTTATTTGTCAGAGAGAGAGAGAGAGAGAGCACAAGCAGGAGGAGTGGGAGATGGAGAAGTAGCCTCCCGGCTGAGCAGGGAGCCTGATGCAGGGCTCTTTCCCAGGACCCTGAGATCATGACCTGAGCCGAAGGCAGACACCTAACAACCTGAGCCAACCAGGCGCCCCAAATAAATAAATCTTTTAAAAAAATGCTATAGAGATCCCCAAAGTACATGAAAATCAGCTACATCTGTTGGAGGCACCACACACTTCTACTAAGCAATACTGAAAACAACGTAATGGAAACTATGAGTGCTTTGGCAAGAGGCAACTTCTCACTAAACTTCAATTACCTCGTCCCCTCCCAGCTCATTTATTGTTGCTGACATTTGCATTGTTTATATCACTTGATATGCAAATCTTACTCCTCTTTCAGTTATTCAATATTTTGTTCTGGCGGTGTCCTCAGAGATTGTGATTGTTTGAAAATGACTTGAAAACAAGACTAATTCTGCCCTGGCAGTCTCTCCGCGGTTATAAGTAACCAGCACACTCCAGCAATTGCTTTCTCCTCTCTCCTGTGTTCAGAATTCCTGGGAGAACTGCACAGGAAGCCATGGCATCCCAGGGGGAGCGAGGAAGTCCTGTCTCGCCCATGAGGGATCTGGACCTCAGATCCTAATCCTATATTCCCTCCATAACATGCATTTTAGGCCTGGAGCCCAGGGACACAGCAATGATAAGGTGGAGGTTGTGAGCGTTTCCCTGATTGGCACAGCAGGAGATCCTGCCCTCCCTCAGGTCCAGACTTTAGGGGGAAGAGGTTTCTGAGCAGGTGTCCCTTGGTGGTTGGTATGACGCTTGGTGTCCACCGAGAGCTAGGTCTGCATGGGTATTATGACGCCCAGAGAGCAAACCAGGTCTTGAGCTGATCTACCTAGATTTTGTGGAGTCACGCTTGGTTATCTCTTACTCATTTGTACAACTTGCCCAAACAGCCCAGCCCAGTTTTTGCACCATTGTGGTGAGAATGGCCTCAGGATCTCCCTTGGGTCTGAGTTCTAAAGTAGAACACCCCTGGGACCAGTGTGAAAGCAATAATAGTAATCACAAGAGAGTAATTCTAGAGAAAGGAAAGAAGTCCAGCAGCCCACCCATGGATGTGGGATGTTTGCTTCTTATTTCTCATCTTGGAGGGTGTGGTTTGTAATTTTATTCAGTGTCTTCGTCCACTCAGGCTGCCATAGCAACACACCATAGACTGGACGATTAAGCGACAGAAATGCATTCTCTCCCAGTTCTGGAGGCTGGGACGTCCAAGATCAAGGTGCTGGCGTGGTCAGTTCCTGGTTTACTCTATCCCTGTGTCCTCACATGATGGAGAGAGAAGAAGCAAGCTCTCTGATGTCGCTTCTCAGAAGGGCACTAATCCCATCATGAATGCCCCACTCTCCTGGCCTTGTCTAAATCTGATCACCTCCAAAGCCCCCACCTCCAAATACCATCCCATTGAGGGCTAGGGCTTCAACATGGGAAATTCAGGGGACACTATTTAGTCCATAGGATTCAGAAAGGCAGCACTGTCTCTTCCCACATACATTTCACATTTTTATCCATTTTCATAAAATGAGTAAATTCAAATACATGTCTATTAACGTTGACCTGGGGAAGGAGCTATTCATAGTTCATCAATGGAGGTTTGGTTCCTATTTTCACTGAGAAATATAGTAGCTTGTTAGCTAAAGTACAATTCTTTCTAGCACCTGTTTACAGGATATAAACTGAGCTGCACGTCTGCTATGGCGTTCACTACAGGAAAATTGAACATACTCTTGTATTTGTCCACACTAAAATCAGCGAAAGAGTAAAGATAGACAAACCAGCAAACAAAATATTTATAACTGATAGCTGTGGCAGAGCACAGTTCATAAATTTGTTCATAGCTATTATTATTATTATTATTCATTGCTATGAACCTTTATTTGGTCTTTAGCCTACACTCATTTATTCAACAAATGAATTATGTGCCAGGCATTGGTGATAGAACAAAGAACAAAGCTGCCTCGTGAAACTTACATTCCAGGAAAGGAAACAGACCATAAACAAGATAAGCAAGTAAACTGTAAATATTAAACAAAAAACTGAAGCAAGGAAGGGGAACAGGAAGCAGAGGGGTTAAGGGTGGGGTATGATTTGCAATTTGGGATAGATTGGCCATGGAAGTCTCATGGAGATAGTTACAAAAGCAAGACTCAAAGAATGCAAGGGCGCCTGGTTGGCTCAGTGGGTAGAGAGGGTCACTCTTCATCTTGAGGTCATGAGTTGAAGCCCTACGTTGAGTGCAAAGATTACTTAAAAAAAAAAAGTTGCGAGGAATGGTGAGGTGGAGTCCTGTGGATGAACACTTGTGGGGGAACCCTCCCTGGAAAAGGAAGTCACCAGTGCAAAAGTCTCTGAAGGGGCTGTGGCCACAGCAGGGGGCAGAGGGAATGAACTTGAGGGCAAAGGGGGGTATTAGGCAGACAAGTGACATCACACAGAGTCTGAATTACATCCATCATTAAAAATTACTGCATTTATTTTCCTCAGATTTTAAAGATAAAGTACAGTAGAATTAAACATGTAAATAATTGACAAATTGTCTCAGAAATCCTTACATTTGACCCACTTTCCCTTCCAGATACTGAAAGTTAAAATCCATTGTTTTTTTTTTTCTTTTCCTTTTCCATCAACCTAAAAAAAACCTCTTTTTTTTCCATCTGTTTCTCAGAATCTGGTCACCAAGGAATGGTGCTAGTAAATGCAAGGAAGACAATGTTTAAACACCAAATCTCTTCATCTCAGGGTGTCATTTAGGTGGAGAGAGTCTTGTGATACAAAATTCTAATTAGCTTCATCGTAATAGATTAGGACTAACATACTTACAAATACAAGATTCCACTTGGGTTGATGTCATTGTTCTTGTCATGGCTAAAAGACATTTTGATTTATCATAGACAGATTGCCCAAGACAGGTGTCAGATCTGAGGATTGTGATGGATGAAGACTAAGGTATATTTCTGGGTGCTTTTAGAATAACACAATTCTCCTATTGCTAGCCGCAGTCAGTAAGAGGTCTTTCTCAGATTGTAGTTATTTTTAACCAGCTTCAAGTATATGTATATAATTTAAATCTCATCTGTAGTTATTTTTAACCAGCCTTTTATATATATATGCACACACACACACACATAATCTCATCTAGCTGTGAAACGTGTACTTAAAAACTGCAAGTCTAAGATAGCACATGAATGCAAGGTATAAAATGAAATAATATAGGCAAAAACATGTAGAGGAGAAAAAGTGATATTCAAATGTACAGTAGTAAAATGACATTCCTTTAAATTCTCCTCTATGCCATGTGTTTTTATCATCCATGTGAGGTCCAGATGTGTACATCAGTTCTCTTGGGGGACAATTCCTGCTACTGGATGACTGAACCAATTGCTGATGTTCATAGCATAAGACCAGATAGATCATTATTTTTTTTTATTTTTTCCATTTTATTTTATTTCTTTTCAGTGTTTCAAAATTCATTGTTTATGCACCACACCCAGTTAGATCATTATTTATTGTATATGTTAAATTGTGTTCTGCCTTTAGAATTTTAGTGTGTATCATGAAAAGCAAAACATATTATCAATAATTAAAACTACTCTAAGTATTTACAGTGGTGCCTTGCAATATTTATGTAATGTTAACAATACCATCTTAAACATTTTTTAAGGTTTTAAAAGCTATTTTTTATTATTGAAAACTTTTTATTTGGCTTAATTTTCATCTTACGGAACAAAGACTTTCCTGATAGAGCCCTCAAATATTAACATTTGATTACATTAGCTTCACCTTTCTCTCTTTCTGTATCTACTTTTTTACTGAATTGTATGAGAGTAAATTACAGACATAATGCTACCTTTAACTCTAAATACTTCAAAGATAAGTATTAATCCAAATAATTATCCAAATATCCCAAAATAAGGATATTATCTTATAGATTATCATAGTCAGGAAGTTAAGATTGGTGCAGTACTACTGTTTAATACCCAGACCCTACTCATATGCACACCAATTGTTCCCTGACCGTCTTTTCTAGCAAAAGAAAAACTTGGAGTACACATTGCATTTTGATATCAAGTCTCCCTACCTTCCTTTGACCTGGAACAGTCTGTCAGGGTTTCATGGGCATTATGAAGAGCACAGACCCTGTAGAATATCCCTCAGTTTAAGAATGATCATTTTTGTGCAAGTCAATCAGAGAAAGGGAATAATCAGATGGTTTCACTCATATGTGGAATTTAAGGAATAGTGCAGAGGACAATAGGGGAAGGGAGGGAAAACTGAAATGCAAGAAATATTAGAGAGGGAGACAAACTATATGAGACTCTTGACTCTGAGAAACAAACTGAGGGTTGTGGAAAGGGAGGTGGGTGGAGGGATGGGGTACTGGGTGATGATGGGCATTAAGGAGGGCATGTGATGTGATGAGCATTGGCTGTTATTCACAACTAAGAATCATTGAACATTGCAACAAAAGCTAATGATGTACTATATGTTGGCTAATTGAATTTAGAAATTTTTTTTTCAAGGGTTTTTTTTTATTGTCTGTTTATTTGTTTGTTTTTTGGTCAGAGAGGAATGGAGAGAGCACAAGCAGGGGAGTGGCAGGCAGAGGGAGACGCAGACTCCCCGCTGAGCAAGGAGCCTGATGCAGGGCTCTATCCCCGGACAGGGGGATCATGACCTGAGCAGAAGGCAGATGCTTAACAGACTCAACCATGCAGGTGGCCTGGTTAATTGAATTAAAAAAAAAAACAAACAAACACCCAAATCAAGACAAAACAAAACAAAAATGAATGATCATTTTTTAGGTAAAAATAAAACCAAAAAACCATCCAGCATGTAACCCTGTAACACCATCTAACACACATTCAAAAGAAATATAAACATTTTATAAAAGTTCACGGTGTCCCTTTTACACGCTTTTGCTCTTTCCTAAATCAGTTGTCACAAAAGAGACTTTCAGATTTTGGAATCTTAGCTGGAAAGCCCAGGAGGAGAAAGGCTAAGACTCTTTATTTGCCGTGACAATTTGATTGCTGTGATCAGCTTCCAATGAGACGGGTTGCAAGTCAACTCTGTTGAGGGTCGGCCATTCCTCACAAGCCTGACCTCCGTTCCTGTTGCAGCCTTTTCTGAGCTATGCAAGCCCTCACTGGATATTGTTATTAAAAGAAATCAAACTTGGGACACCTGGGTGGCTTGAGATCAAGTCCCGAATTCGGGGCTCCCTGCTTAGCGGGGAGCCTGCTTTTCCCTCTGCCTTTGTTACTCCCCCTGCTTGTGCTCATGCGCTCTCTCTGATGAATAAAGAAAGAAAGAAAGTCTTAAAAAAGTGAAAAATCAAAGAAATCAAACTAGAGAAAGAGTTCCCTGCTCGCCATTGCTGCCCTCATCTTTGGGACTCTCCGGATCCTGTAGCCCGCATCCTCGTCTCAGGAGCCTTTCCACCTTCCCGCTCAAGAGACCGTGGCCCCTTGATAGGAATGCTTTGCTGCTTGTCAGCAATCTGCTTGGGTTGCAGGTTTCAGCTCTCCTTCCCCTCATTGTTTTCATGGAAAACGAAGTGTCACATCGGCCTCAGAAGCAAGGAAAAGCCTTGGTGGCCCAGAGAGGAGGCAAGCCTGGTGTAGACGGTTTAAAACACCTCCTCTTGGGGTGCCTGCGTGGCTCAGTGGGTTAAAGCCTCTGCCTTCAGCTCAGGTCGTGATCCCGGGGTCCTGGGATGAAGCCCCACATCAGGCTCTCTGCTCAGCGGGGAGCCTGCTTCCTCCTCTCTCTCTACCTGCCTTCCTGTCTACTTGTGATCTCTGTCTGTCAAATAAATAAGTAAAATCCTTAAAAAAAATAAAAAAAAAATAAAACATCTCCCCTGGGGCTGACTCTCAGGTGTTTACCTTCAAGGTGTTCTCAGCCTTTGTCTCCGCACTGCCCAGAGTTCCTCCCACTAGCCTCTGAGAGTGGACAGCGTGTGTGGGCTTAGCGTCATCCGTATTCATCTGCAGGAACATGAGAAGAGGACAGAGAGCCCATGAATGTGCCCAAGTTGTCAGTGGAGGCAGCTGAGCCTTTGGGGGGACGATGTATGGCTCCTCCTCTCCCTCCTTCCTTCACTGCCCAACTGAGTTTAAGAAAAAGGGCAATACCATTGCTCGAATGTAAGACGCACGCCAGATCTATGCAGGAACATAATCTGGAAGGAAATACTCCAGGACGTGGGCTGTGATTGTTAAATTGGCAGAAATCTCTAAAAGCAATTAGCATAGAAAAGATCTACTACCTATTTTTCTTTATTTTAGTACTTTATCTATATGAGTGGCCATTGCTTTTGTCATCTAAAAGAAATACTTAAAAATAGTCAAGTGTCGTCCTTCCTCCGCATTACTTAAAATATTAATGAAGTATTTTAAACTAACCAAGGAAATAAAACTTCGATACAGGGCTTCACTACGAGTAAAACGAAACTCCATTAGTTGTACTTCAAAGGATAAATATTAATATCATTCTACCCGATCTGTCAATTCAAGGTATAATTATGTATTCGGTTTATTTCTCCCCAAAATGCCTAACAGTATTTATACTTGAACAAGTAGGTTACTGGAAAAGTGGTAGGGAGTTCTTCTAGTCTTTAAGCTCTACCAAACTCAGGTTTCTTATTTTGTAAAATACCATACATTCTAATTACTTGAAAACCCTTTGAACCTTGTTAATTATAATAATATCATCTCAGTGCCCCAGGACAAATAGTAAGGCAGGACTTTTCCAGGTTATTCATCTAGCACCAACATGTAGTTTCAGATACAAAGGCAGGAACCATCTGTCTCATGCCAAAGAGATTTTCATGTACAAGAATGTCTCATTATACACACACACACACACACACACACACACACACACACCAAGTGTGTCTTAACATTGGCAACATCTGCAATATTTTAGGAGAGGGAAAAAAAAAGATGCTTTCTCTAAGGGCTCATGAGCAAAGTAAAGGAGGTTACCAGGAAGTTGCTGGTAACCTAGGTTGTAGCAGTTTCTATCCCTCGAATGTAAGATCATTCTTCTAGAATGACTCACAAAGAGTCTTTCATGCAGTACCCTGCCCAGGGAAAACGGAAGCATGGCCAATGAAGACTGCCAGTCTTCAGCTTGTTGGGCTAGCAAGGTGTACTTGGGTGGATTTTGGTTCTGACCTTGCAAGATATACCAAGTTCACAACCCACGGTTCAATTTTCGGAGCTATAAAATGGAGTAACACCCGTCCCCTGTTGACCCTGGGTTGTTAAAATATTTAAATGAGATAAGTTACATGAAAGCACTATCGAAATATAAAGCAGACATTTTTCCTTAACATTCAGTAGAAGATACACTTAGTTTTCTGTTTCATAAAGTTCAAAGGATTACAGTACATAACATAATGAAATAATATAATGCAAAATTACAAAAAAAAAAAGTGCTCTGCAATGATATCAGAGGCCATGTGCACATTCTCTTTAAGAGTCATAGAGACGGAGGGTTCTTTCTGCTAGGTCTCTGAGCACCACAGAAATATCAATGGCTGGGATGTCCGGGTGTCTCAGTCTGTGAAACGTCTGCCTTTGGCTCAGTTCATGATTCCAGGATCCTGGGATCAAGTCCCACATCAGGCTTCCTGCTTAATGTGGAGCCTGTTTCTCCCTCTGCCTGCCCCTCCCCCTGCTTGTGCGTGGGTGTGCACTCTCTCTCTCTCTGTCTGACAAATAAATAAAAACTAAAAAAAAAAAAAAAAAAAAAAAAAGAAGTATCAATGGCCTTTGAAGGAAACTCTGCCCTCTCCTTGGCTGGCCTGCACAAAGGAAAAGGGAAGCTTTTTCCTTTCAGAAGAAAGAATTACATAATATTCTTTTATGTGTTACATATCATTCTTTTTAACATGTGATGTTTGAAACAAATCACCAAAAAAAAAAAAAATATATATATATATATATTTTAATTTTAAAGGAAATATAAACAGACTTAACTTCCTTTTCTATATTGCTGGATTTGATTTTACGAGGTTATGCAAAAGATTTTTGCACCTATGCTCATCGGGAATATTGGTCTCTATAGTTATCTTTTCTTGTAATATCTTTGTCTGGTTTTGGTATTAGGATAATGCCACTCTCATAGAATGAGTTGGGTAGTGTTCCCTTCTCTTGTGTTCTCTGGAAGAGTTTAAGTAGAGCTGGTCTAAATTCTCCCCCAGCTGGTAGAATTCACCAATGGAGCCCCAGTTTTTTTCTAACCAAGGCCAAAGCCCCCAGTCTCCCTACATTTCATCACAGCCAGTTTCTGGTCTGCTGACAGAGTGAGGTGAGCACCCAACGCCGAATTCTTTTCAAGAATGGGGCTACTCCAGAGCAGAGCAGAGCAGATCTCTCTAGACATCAGGGATCTTTGTGTCCATCTTCCTCGCAGATGGGTAAACCACAATCTCTGATCTCACTCTGTTCCCTTTCCTTAAATACCCTGCTGGCTTCACATTTATGTTCTTCCTTTTTTTTTTTTAATTAATATGTGAGAAAACATTGCATTTGGACTACCTTTATTGTTATTGGCCTCGACTTATCATTTTATTGAACGGAGTGTATCTGTCCTAAATGCACTTCTGCCCTGGGCTCTTGGAAAGGAGATCTTTCAAAACTTTCCTCCATGAACACCACAGTTTACTCAGCAAAGTCATAGCTGCTCATTTAAGTCAAGTAGTGGCATGAGAACTCAAGAGCAGAAAAACACTTCTAGACCATGTGTAGAAATTGTAACTCAATCTAGATGAGTCTAGACGATTAAACACGGACTGTAGATCAAACATTATGCAAGGCATAATGTTTATGCTACATAATTACTTAAAAAAATCACTACACTTTTATACCGGCAGTTTCATTTTGGAGGGACTTAGCTGGACTTTTAGCTCTAAAACAAACAGAAAAGGACCTATAGCAAAGCAGAATTAGGCCAAATGTTTTCTTCGAACTAGCGATACTGATCTCAAGACTAAATGCAGAATTCTCAAATGATACAATTCTTTAAAATTATGCCAGTCCCAGAATTTTCTTCTCCTGTTGTCTCTTTTTATTTCAGTAAAAGGATATCATTTTTTTTTTGTCTCCACCTTCCTGATTGTGACTTAAACTTTATATTATACAGGCTTTCTAAAGGACAAGCTGACATACAATCTGAAGTTATACAGACGTGAGGAAGTGAATTATTTTATCTTTGTGATCTTTATGTGTGGTTAAAAAAAAAAGACTTTCTCCTCTCTTTGTGAAAAAGAATCTAATAACATGGCCTTTTTTCCTCAATCAGAGGTTATTTTCTGGGCCATCAATTCAACTCTGAATAGTTGATATTCTTTAAAACTCTTAGTGAATAGAATCATTACTGATTGTTATTTTACATCTGTAGTTTCATTATCTGGTTTCCTCCACCTCCAACCAAAGCTTGCAGAAATTTTTCTCCTCTGGTCTAGAATGTAGAGAATGGGATGTCGTCTGGGCTAATAAAATCTGAATTCTCATTGTTTCATAATGTATTCAGCAGGCTCAATTAGTCCTTTCAGATCTATTCGACAAATAGTAGGGGTGCATTAAGTACTTTTTGAGTTAATAGATGTTCAAATTATTTTAGAATAATTTGCAAAGATAGTACAGAGAGTTTCCATATACCCTTTACTCATTTCCCCTAATGATAGCATGGTACATTTGTCAAAACTAAGAAACTGACAGTACATTTCTATTAATGAAACAATAAACATTTTGTTGTTGATAAATTTCAACACTTTTTTCCACTAGTATTTTTTTTTTTTCTCTGCCAGGATCCCCTTCATGATGCCACATTACACTTAGCTGTCATGTTTCGTGAGTTTGCCTTAATCTGGGACGGTTTTTCTGACTCCTTTCACTTTCCATGACCTGGAAGGTTTTGAAGAGTACTGTTGGCTATCTTGTCAAAAGTCCTGCAGTGTAAGTTTGTTGGACGCACAGAGGGGAAGTGCCATTCTCATCCCATCTTATCAGGAGATACAAGATAGTAACAGGACTTCTTGCTAACCTTAATGCCTTGATTATGGTAATGTGTACCAGGTTAATGTAATTATTCTTAATGGGAAAATAAAACTATCAATGCAGACTTCAGGGAAAGCCAAGTTACATATTTGCAAGCATGAACTTGACACATACAAAGTAGTAAGTGTTAGTTACAATAATTGCATAAAACATGCAGATAATGACTATATACTCATTTCAGTGATATTTCCTTCTCTTCTTTAAATGAATTATTAAATTCATTACTTATCTTAAAAATCTGTGTAGTGATTGCATGGGAATGTAAATTAAGATTATTTCTGCATTTCTTTTTCATATTAAAGTAAAAAAATTCATAGAAATAAAAGTTTTAAATTGTCTCTACAGTAACATTGAAGACACATTAATAATCCCCAAACTATAGCAAGTCACTTCAGTTGTAATAATTTGGTTGATATGTATAATTATCTTCCATTTTGCCAATGACAATATTTGAAAATATTTTTGGCATTGTACCATATACTATAGGCCATGCAATCTGAAATGGTATCTTTGTATAACAGTGGCATACTGAAAATTTGGTCCGGCATACTAATTTAATTTTCTGAGTCAGTTCATTCAGATTTGTCATCTAAATGAACATACATGGTCAAACTTTTAAACGTTTTGGGTCAAGCACTTCATCTTCCCCACAGATCAATATCTTCAATTTTGTAGGCTATCAAGTAGGATGTTCAAAAGTTGCCCCCCGGTTTTAATACTATAGTCTGAAATAATTCCAGAAACGAAGAAAGTTGCAAGACTAGTACAAAGAGCTCCTTCTTGAGAAACTGTTGTGTTTGCCCTCCAGCCAAATTACCCAACTGTCAGCATTTTACTGTATTTGCTTCATTAGTCTCTCCGTGTGTGTAATATTTTTCTATACTGTTTGAGAATAGATCGCAGACATGCTTCCCCCTTATCCTCAACACCTCCCTATGTATTTCCTAAGAACAAGGGCATGGTCTTAAATAACCTCAGTAGAACTCATTCAAATCAGGAAATGAAGTTAATAAATACTATTATCTAATCAACGCCCCATATTCCAACTTTGCCAAATATCCCCATCATGTCCAGTACAGCAAAACTAAGATAGCATGGGAGAAAAGAATCCAGTCCGGGCACACTCTGGGATCACATATTGCCAAACCGCTGCAGGTTTTTCTTTAATCTGGAGTAGTTCCTCACTCTGTGTGCTCTATGACCTTGATATTGTTGACAAGTTCAGACCAGTTATTCTGCAGAAAGTCTCTCAACCGGGCGTGTCTAATGTTTCTTCAGATTAGGCTGAGGTTGTGCGTTTTTGGAATCCGATCAAAATGATGTTGTGTTCTCAGTGCCTGCTATCAGACAGCGGGATGTCAGTTTGTTCTGTGATGGGTGAAATTCACATGGGTCACTTGGTTAAGGTGGTGTCTACCCTGTGTCCCTTGGTAAAGCTACTGTTTCCTCCTTCGTAATCAATAACTATCCTGTGTAAGGATATTACGAGATTGTGTAGTTATCCTATTCCTCACCACTCTCACCCAGTAATTTTTGGCATCTATTAATGATTCTTGCTGCAATCAACCCCTCATTGCTTTTCCCTTTGTCAAGTGGTTATTCTTCTCATTCCATCATTTTGTCTACATTTATTTGTTGGTATTTTACTACAGTCAAGCGCTTTTCCTTCTCATTCACTCATTTCTTTATTCACTTATTTCTTGTGACTGTGGGGACTCGTAGATTCCTATTTTATTCAGTGGGTCATAATTTATTATTCATATTATTTATTTTGAGGTTAAAATGATGTCAGATTTGGCCAGTGGCAAACCTTTGAGCTGTTTCACATGTCTTTTGATGTGGCCGCATCCTTCTTTGAACAAACACTTCTTTCTGATATTTCAAGCTCATCTTTTTCTATTTTTACAGATATTTATTTATTTATTTATTTATTTAGAGAACATGGCGGGAGGGGCAGAGAGAGAGAGTCTAAGGCTGATTCCATAGCCAGCGCAGAAACCGATGCGGGGCTCGATCTCACCACCCTGAGATCACAGCCTGAGCTGATATCAAGAGTCGGACACTCAGTAGACTGAGCCACCCAGGTGCCCCCTCAGGCTCATCTTTTATTTTCTTTTCCAACCGAGGAATCAGCCATTTCTTCTTGTTCCTTTTAGTGAAGAGTAACATCTAGAAATATTTGGGCACAAGGTATACTCACTGCTTCTTGACCCTCTCAGTAAATACAGCTAGGGTGTGTGTGTGTGTGTGTGTGTGTGTGTGTGTGTGGTGCAGATTGACTTCCCGAGGAGTCAAAACCTGAGACAGACATTAGGAGCAGAAACCGTAACAGGGAATCTTCTAGGGAGGAACTCCTCTGGAGGGCGAAGGAAGTAGGATTGGGCAAAGGGAGAAGATGGGTTCTGACGTGGTATCTACAAGGCCTTCGCTGACCCCCGGGGGGAGGGAGCATGGGGTGGACCATGCTGGATGGTCCTTCTGAATGGTTCTGAGTTGGAGTGAATTTTAGGCCTTCAGATCCCTCTACCCATCATTCACAGGGCACGGGCTATCCAGAGAAAGGGTCATGAAGTCAGACCATTCTGAAGAGGGCTGAACAGAGCTGCTAGTCAACAACATCCCCTGCATTTCTGGTAATAAACCCCACAGTCCTAAGAAGAATCTGGGCAGCATGGAGTGTTCATGACAAATCCACAGACATGCTTATCCCTATCTACAGGTCTGTCTGTCATCCATCCACCCATCCATCCTTCCATCCTTCCATGTATCTCTCTACCTATCTACCTGAAAAACCAGGAGTTTATAGTGATAACTTTCGATTTCAACCCAACACCACAAATTTCAGTCTATAATTTCCTTCCCTTATTTGTAACTCTCATTTCTGATCGTGGGAAACCTGGCACCCACAATCAATCTAGGCTCAATCCTAGAGTTTGTTGGAAGCATGGCTGAGCCATTTTGAAACTGACACACTAACTTAACAAACGTTTAACTGCTCCCCTTAAGGAAACTCTGGGTAACCCGATGGATTTATAAGTCTGTTTTGCATATGTTCACCCACCACCAATAAGGCTAGCAGAGACTGAAGCAAACCAGGAAGAATTCTTGCAGTTGAGCAAAAGAGAACAAGAGTAAACCCAAGTAACCTTGGTGACAACACGCTCCGAGAACCACTGCCCTAGTCATGCCCACGCAGCCAGTTAATGAACGTGTGTCTCATGATTCCTGAGTGGGCAGGCTCAGAAAGGAGGGCCCCTCCCTTTCCTCGACATCCAATCAGCATATTCCATTCTACTTACCTACCCAGTGTTATTAAGACCCTTTACCCTTAAATAACATCCAGCCCTAACCCTTGGGGAGGTGGATTTGAGAAGTTTTCTCTCCTCACTTTGTTTGGGGTCCAGTAATGTATCTTTTTCTCTGCAAAAGACCGGTGCTGCTCTGTTCGGCTGTTCCCTTTGGCTCGGTTACAATTCCATTGCAAAAGCAAACCTACCACTGAGTATTCAACATTGGTTTAGAATTCTTTTTATTTCTAGTGAGTGTATAATTGAAACACTGTGTTCAAAAGTTCCTTGAGTTCTCTCCCCCGTCTCCCCCCCCCCCCCCCCCCCCCCCCCCCCCCCCGCCCCGGGTGGTTTGCTATTCATTTGAAATGCAGATAGATTCCATTGTGTTTTCCTTTTTAGGGCTTTCCCTGATATTATTCATTTTCTGGTATATCTTTCCTCTTTTATTTTTGCAAATCAAGCAAGTTCTTACATTTCCTTTCTTTTCCTTCTTTCTTACATAAGAAGTAGCATACTATAGAACATTGTTTCAGACTTTGCTTTTTTACTAAACAGTATATCCTGGTAATCACTCTTGATCAGCTCAAAAAGGCCTTCTCTGTTTCTGTTTGCACAATGTCACTCTCCATTGCGTAGACATACCATAGTTCACTTCACCACCTTCCTAGCTGGGCATGTAGGATGTCTCCAACATTTTGCAAATACAGACAACACTGCATATGCATTCTCCTAGTGTGGAAGCCTTCTGAGGTTTTTAAATAAATCTCTTCTGTCTTTTCTCCCCTCTGTTCTCTTTATTGTATTACTAGGTTATTATTCATTGAGCCTAGGCTTTATGGCAGTATCAAATAGCAGTGGGCAGTCCTGGGATCTCTGTTCTCAATAGACAATTCTCAGGGGAAAATTGGACTTTGATAGGCTACTTAGCTAACCAAGCACGTACTGATAAACTGATTAATAAGCTTATTAATGGCAATAATACTTGCTTTTTATAATAGTATATTTGTTATAGTTTATCACAATTAATGCTTATACATTTATTATTAAAATGTGTCTATTCTTGGATCAAGGATGAGTAATTTTAGTTTTGCTGATGGCGAGTGTGACCTTGAGCGCGTCGCTTAACCTCTCTGTGCCTGTTCCCTCACCTCGACAATGGAAATAATAACTGTATGTCTTCACTAGACTGTTAGGAATCTCCAATTTAATGCGTCCAAAAGCAAAACTCTGGCTTCCCACATACTCCTGCTCCCCCACCAAACCTCCTCCTGCCTCAGTTTCCCCATCTCAGTGAATGGCAGCTTCATCAAGGGCAGGGGAGCGGTGGGAGTGGGGGGGAAGCTCTGGGATTGTCACTGACTCTTTTTCCCACTCTCGCATCTAGTCCGCCTGCAAGACCTTGGCGGTCTTCTCACCGTCCTCTCCGCCTGTTTGTGACGCTCTGCCCTGTAACCTCCATACAGGGTCATGGTCATGCTTTTCAAAACAAATCTTTCGGTGTCACTCTTCTGCTCATAACCTTTGAATGGCTTCCTGTCTCCCTCAGACTAGAAGTCAGGAAGCTGGCAGTCCCCATCTCCTCTCGATCAGTGTTCACTGTCTTGCAGCCACACGGGCCTCCTTGCTGCTCCTGGACCAAACACCTTTGCACCTCAGGGCTTGGCACGGGCTGTTCCCTCTGCTTAGAGAGCTCTGCCCTTGGATTTTTCCATGACTCACTTCCTTATGTCCTTCAGCTCTCACTCGAAGCCTTCCATGACTCCCCTATTCAAAATGGCAAGACCCGAACCCGACATTCTATATTCCTTTCCTGCTTTGTTGTTCTCCAGAGCACTTCTTACCATCGACACATGATATAATTTGCTTGTGTATTTTTGTGAAAATATGTTTGTGAAAATACTCCAAAAAGAATGCAAGCTCTGTGGGTCAGTTACTTTCATATTGCTTGCCTATACGCCCTCCACAGCTAGAAGAAGTGCTTGGCGCATTGGACACTGATCACATGTGTGTCAGGGTTCCCGGACCACTTCCTGGTCTGGTGATTCACTAGGGGGACAGCAGAAGTCAGTGGAAGTCTGACTATAGAGGGAAAAGGGACATGAGGCAAAGGGTGGGGAAAACAGACCCCCCATCAAGCTTCTCAGTGTCCTCTCCCCATCCCCTCACATAGGCTATGCTTCCTTCCTCCAGCAATGAGTGGACCCAGTACCTGGGCAATGTTTTCGACCAGGAAATTTCACTAGAGACCCAGTGCCCGGAGGTTTCACTGTGGGTTGGTCCCCTAGACCCCCCTCTGCCTGGCAGGTCCCAAAATTTCAGACTCCCTAAAGGAAAGCAGGGGTTTAGCCTAAACCGTATTGTTTGCGTAAGACATTTGGGCACAGAGTCATTCTTATCAGTTCTGGGGGGGTGGCGGGAACCCTCCCCAAATCCAAATTCCCAGATGTCAGCTGAGGACCTGTCTTGCAAACGGGCCTTTCTAAAGATAGCAGCCTCGGGCCTGCTGCAGCAAATCCGTTTCTGCACAGCCTGTTAGAGGAATTTGTCACTTTTTAACTGACAGAAATGAAGCTCCTTGGAGTTCAAGAGCAAGATAGGCTCAATTAAAGAAAACGAAGCTTCTTTGTTTGCACATTGGAATCCTGCTTTATAAATTTTGACCTTATTTACACACAGGGACACGGTCTGCATAGTTTTAATGTGGCCTGGCACAGAGAGAAAATGTAGTTAAAGGCTTACAAATTGTTTGCATTCTACACATTCTAGGATCTGCTTCTGAAGGGAAGGCAAAGAAGCAAGACCTAGGTGGAGCTGTCTGTGACAGCCTTTAGTATTTACGTATTTGTTTATTTATTTAGGTTTTTGGTTTTCCAGTATTGAGTGCTCAGCAAAGTGTCTAGCATCAACAAAGAACTACATAAACATTCGTAGGTCTCACATGTGATACTACTACAGCTGTTAACAACGGTTCCATTTTATAGGCATGTGAGTAAATTTCAACTCAAATTAAGAAGAAATGTGACTAGTGGCAGATGCTGATTACAACTCCTGTGAGAAAACAGGTTAAAATATTTTTATTGAATCTTATTTAGATGTGCTGGAATTGTAAATAAATAGTTGGTATGTACTGCTTTTGTTTGGTTAAACTAAAAGAAGGGGGGAACACACACACACACACACACCCCTAGAAACTGTCTGCAGTCATGTCAGGTTGGGGAAAGAGAATCCCTAGTTGTCCAAATCTACACTTTTTTACAGCAGCCTTCTTAAATGTGAGAATTTTATAATACTGTGGAGACCGTGGGGAGCCTTCGCAGGACAAAATCTCCTAGGAAACTCAGGCCAAATCACTTCACAATTGTAAGACCAGTCATAGTAAGGCTAGTTTACTGGGGTCTGAAATGAAACAGGTAGAGAATTAAGAAAAGTGCTTCAAGTGTTGATGTCAAGATGGCATCCTGTGGTTTTGGACCTTTGCCCATTGACACTTCTGTCGTATACATAGGATATGCTGCGCCTGACAGATATTTCTAGAGCATTATTTAAAAGGAGCATGCTAATTTGGTTTAACTTCTGAGGAAAATTAGCATGGCTTTTATATCTACACATACACATAAACACATGTGCATACATATGTGTGTGTGTGTGTGTGTGTGAGTATGTTAATCTTGTATGACTGATTGAAAATATCTACTTACTACTACCTTGTTGTAAAATCCAAAATCTATTTATTTTTAAAATTATTATTATTATTTTATTATTATTATATATTATATATTATTATATTATTATTTTCAGAGGTAGAGTTTAGTGATTCATCAGTTGGATATAACACCCAGGGCTCTTCACTTCCCCTGCCCTCCTTGATGCCTATCAACCAGGTCCCCCACCCCCCTGCCCACCTCCTCTCCAGCAGCCCTCAGTTAAGAGCTCCCTGGAGCTAAGAGTCTCTTATGGTTTGTCTCCCCCTCTGATTTCATCTTGTTTTATTCCCCCCCCTCCCCTTATGATCCAGTTTTGTTTTTTAAATTCCATATATGAGTGAAATCATACGATAATTGTCTTTCTCTGATTGACTTATGAAATCCAAAATTTATGATGGGAGAGAGTAAGACACTCCAGAAGTGTTAACTCTTTCTGATACAGGCAAACTCAACACTGGTTCACAGTTGTGGCCGGTGGCTAACATAGTGGTTGACTATATAAAGATAGATACATATATAGTTACATATATATACACACATATATACATATATAGTTATATATGTATTCATATGTATATTTAACTCTATATATTTATATATTGTTATTTATATATTTTTGTATTTATATTTATAAATTGTTATATATATAAATACTTATATACAAATTTTTTTTCTTTTCTTTTTAAGTAGGCTTCATGCCCAGCAGGGTTTGATCTAACAACCCTGAGATCAAGACCTGAGCTGAGATGAAGAGTTGAATACCCAACCGACTGAGCCACCCAGGCACCCTAATTGTTAACAATATTTTAATATTCAAGAGTAAAAGGAAGAAGAAATGGTCCTGTGAAAAACACAGTGTAAACACACAAAAAAATGTGATATCCTGAGACAAGTAAGAGTTCCTCCTTTCTGCAGAGGGGGACGGCCCCTCTACCGTATTACTGTGGCAGTTCCTCTGAGAAATTGATTCAACAAGCAACAGGAACTTGGAAAGTCTATTTCTAGATGTAAGACTTGAAAATAAAATGCTAAACATTTTTTTCTGGGCTACAGCATAATTAGGTATTCCTAGAGTTTTTGAGCAGAGTCTCATCTTAAGGGGCCCAGACACAATTTCTCATTGTTCAGGCCAGGAAACTAGGCCTAGAAATTGGAAGGCATGTACCTAAGATCACACAATGAGTTTGGGGCCAGCAGAAGAACCCCATGGCTCCCACTTCTAGAAATCAATCCAGGATATCCTACTGCTTCCTTTGGTCTCCCTAGAAGGAATTCAGACCTTAGTTACCTGTCATAGGTGCAATAGCATAGGAATTTCTGAATTAACACAGCCTTCATCAGAAGGTGATCTTATGCAATCTTTTTTTTTAACATCTTAATTTAATTTTATTTTTTTCAGTGTTCCAAGATCCATTGTTTCTGCACCACACCCAGTGTTCCATGCAATACGTGACCTCCTTAATACCTACCGCCAGGCTCCACCACCCCCCAACCCCTCCCTCCAAAACCCTCCGTTTGTTTCTCAGAGTCCACAGTCTCTCATCTTAAACTAAAGCAGTCAGGCTTTCCTATGTGACCCCATTTTTAAGTTGTACTTGAGAGAGTAAACAACTGAGGTAAAAGCGTACCGTCATTGGCCTTGCCGTGGAAACCGGTACTCTCCAAAAGCCCATTGAGACTCTGAAGACTTTGATGTTAACTCTGTGTTTGGGCAGAAGAGTCCTGAAGTTTTGGGGGGAGGGTCTGCATTTTTCTCCTATACCACTTTGCAACAGGCTTCTTTCCTTCGGTGGGAAGACTACCGTGCTCGAGCTGAAGCTGGTGAGCCTAACGCGCGTACAGCTGGTCTGTGCAGCTTGAATTTAGGGCAGTGACTTAAATTTAGTTGCAAATCCTATATTAGAACCTGAAGAGTGTTTTTAGTGTGTAGCGATATATTCTTAAAGAACGGGTGGGTTGCTTGTGCCTGGGGATTCTCAGTGACAGGTGACTCCATAAATCGGGAGTTCTGGTGGCCCTCTCTCTCCAGGGCGGCCTGAGTTGAGATAGCCGTCGCCCAGTCGGAGCTGCTGTGAGGCACCGGTCACATCCTCTTGTGGGGGAGCTGTATGCCTGCTGGCCTTGGGGACAGTCCCCTCGTCACCCTCTGCACACTCAGCGACCCCCTAACTACAGCGAGCCTGCTCGCTGAGTACAACCGCTGCATCTTAATGGTAAGTAAACCTACTTCTGGTTCTACCTCCTGAAAGAGAAAATTAGTCTTTAATGACACAGGCACAATCTATAAGTGTTTGATAAATACACCCCTGATTGCACAGAAGGATCGCTCCCACCTCCCTCCTCCCCCAGCAAATCAGGTTAGTACCTTTGCAACAAAAAATTGTCATCATACAATACCTCATTAACTCGATGTTCATCCGAGGGCAGCAGCCAGGCAGAAATTAGCATGAAGAATTTTGCTTCTTCAGGCAGAGTGGGACCAAATCCACTTGCCAGCCACAAGAAGAGTGCAGGCTTATTGGATTTCCTTACCAGGACCCAAAGGATTCAACAAAATTCTCACCACCCTTGCTGTACCCAGAACCAACCATTGCTAATTTCCTTAAGAAAATTAACATTTACAAATGCTAAAATATGCAATGGCTGGAAAAAGGCAAACCTTCTTTTTAGCTATTATTGTATCAACCACTGCTTTGAATTTGCCAGCAATAACACTCAGTCCTCAGGGCACCTGGGTGACTTAGTCGTTAAGCATCTGCCTTCAGCTCAGGTCATGATCCCAGGGTCCTGGGATCGAGCCCCACATTGGGTTCCCTGCTTAGCGGGAAGCTGCCTCTCCCTCTCCCATGCCCCCTCTTTGTGTTCTCTCTTTCTGTCAAATAAATAAATCAAATCTTTAAAACAACAACAACAACTCAGCCCTCATTGCAAAAGGCTGTGACTTGCACCAGCTGGAATGACAATTCACAAAACCCTAGCTGGGACACGCCAACATCTACTGGCTGAAATGGGCTCAAAACGGGATCAGACCTCTTGCCCCATGCTCCAGAGACGGACCCAGGGCCAGAAGCAAAGGGAAACACTGAACACTAGAATGAGGCATATGTAGGTAATAAACTTACCATGTGCTTTCTCAACATCTGGCAGAACATCTGTTGGGGAGGAGGCCAGGGAGATGACCACGGAGTCTGTTATTTTCCATTTACAATACAGAAAATAAAAATAGAAAATGACCACACAGTATGTTTCTGTGATCTGTATGCTTGTACCACAACAAGTTTTGACTGATAATATTTGGCATTTTAGGCCTGCCAAAAAAAGATATTCTCTCACCCTTTTCAGTGCTACAATGGAAAACACTCTCATGGTGAACAAAATAAATGGAAAAAAATGACCTTCATATATCACACGTTAGCTTGAAGGCAATGAGGAATGAAGATATCATCTAAAACTCACCTTGGAATAGTTCTCCTCATTAGCTACCATGTACCTAACTATAACGAATATATGTGTTTGCTTCAGGAACTTCTCAGTGCCTAGATTTTAAATACTTATTAGAATGCATATCTAAAAATCTTTATTCTTTCCCTACATGCTAAATTTTAGTCAATGCTATCTTAGCCATAAATTTCAGTAATATGTTAGTCTAGAAGAGAAATCAGTTTTTTCTTTTTTGTTAAGATTTTAATTTAAATTTCAGTTAGTTGACGTACAGTGTAATATTTGTTTCAGGTGTACAGCATAAGGATTCAACAGAAAATAATTCAGTTTTAAGACCACCATTCCAAAAAAAAAAAAAAAAACCCACCATTCCAGTCTCCTAATTTAGGACAATATTTTTAAAAGCAAAGATAGTCTGCGCTTTTAGAAGTGTTATTATTTTTTCTTACAAGAGTCATGGTTTTATTTTTTTTTAAGTTCCATCATACGAAAACAGCAGCATTGATAGCCGGGCTTCCTGTGTAACTAACAGAACGTGGATTTGATATTCCTCCTTTGGACATTTCAAGTGGGCACAAACATGTAACAATATAGCTAATGATCTAAGGAAAGCTAAAATGTTATATTTTCAATTGGTATAAAATTTTCTTGCCTGATCTGGTCCACATTCGTGCCTACATTGGTGTGTTAGTCAAATTGATATTATCTGAAAGATCTCGGGACATTAGAGAAAACTAAGTTAAGAACTTCTTGGAATAGATTTGGGACATGTTATCGACTGACTGTGTCTCCTCTGAGATCCTTGTTTTGAAATCTAAAACCCCAACGAGATGGTAGTAGGAGGTAGAGCCTTTGAAAGGTCTTTAGGTTTTGAAGGCAGAACCCTCATGAATGAGATTAATGCCCTTAGAAAAGGGCATTTTTGAAGACAGGCATTTTGAAGAAGAGTCTTCTGTCCCTTCCACGACATGAAGATATAATGAAAAGATGCCTCTGAACTAGGATGTGAGTCCTCACCAGACACTGAACCTGCCAGCCCCCTGACCTTGGACTTCCCAGCCTCCAGAATTGTGAGAAAGAAATGTCTTGTTCTCATCATCCACCTTGTCTCTGGTATTTTTGTTGTAGCTGCTTGAATGGAATGGGTAGAACACCACCAAAACTTAACTCTTACCTCTTACTGTCATGGTTAACACATCTCCACCAAAGCTTTGGCTCTAACTTTCTTTTTTCATTCTATAGCTACAATAAGACCTTTACCCTACTAGACTTCATACACCTGTTGGTCTTTGTGTTGGACTTTTGGTCTCAGCGTTGAAGCAAGATTGACCTGCAGCTATACCTTCTATCAGCTTTCATCTTTGGCAGGCTGACTTCATACGTGTACTTTAGATCAGATATTGTTGTCCAACTGGGCTGAAAGGTTGGTATTGATTGCGTCTTCATTTGGTCAAAGAGTTTTGATGTGAATATGGCTCTTCTTGAAGGCAATTTGAAATAACCCGGGGAGATATTGATGAGCAATAGAAGTGCACTACTCCTTCCACAGAAACTTTGTGCTATTTGCCTTTTATTCTCCTCTGGGAATTATAAAGAAAGGCTGAATGGTTATATTCAAGCCAGTAACGTAGACACCGAGGTTTACGTTTCTTTGCTTATCTGTAAGATAAAATCATTTTAACAACAATCCAAATAGTGCCTGACGTGAATTTGGAGAGCCCCCTTATTTTCATATATGTTTAAGACAACTTCTCAAAGGTTACTAGACTCTTGGGTCATGGCTGATCCAAATAAAATTTACATAGCCACTGCAAGCACCTGGTCTTTGTCCCCAGATCCTGCCATGTGCTCACAATTCAGACCTGAAAACTTTTCTCAGAGTGATTCTGTTCTTTTAAATAATTCAGAAGACTTTGAATTATGCATGCAAAAATTTTGTTATTTTTAATGCCCTGGGTGTCTTTGTTTCCCCATATTATCTCTCCTGACAGACATAGAAGAGTTTTGCAGACAAGAGGAAAATCAAATAATTGATGTACTGGTATCAACGCCTTTGGGTGCTGACAAGCGAAGCCAAGAAGTCTTACCCATTCTGATCTGAAGCTAGAGTGCTAATTCAGATACTTGAGTACGTTTTAATAAAGACATCATGTGGTGAACCGCTTGAAATTCTCCCTCCTAGAATGGGGCAGCTTTGGAAGGACGTTAGCGTATTTCAGGAGGCGATTTCCTATCCCTAGAGGCAGCAGGGATTTCAACAGGTTCTTCTACTTTCATGCTGCCAGTCAAGACAGAGAACCAAGGGAGGAAGATGTAGAGATGGCCAGCAGACAGCACTAGGTCTTCTTTAAAAGCTTGAGAGAAAAGAGGGAGATAACCTCTTATTCAAGATCCTGCCCAGCACTGCTCTGATCTCAGGGGAATTGGCCAAAATGGGGCTTAGTGTAGGTTAACTGATCTCAGATTTTCTTTTTTAAAATTAAAAAAAAAATAGTTAATGAATTAATTAGAACATAAGTGGGGGGAGGGGCAGAGGGAGAAGGATAGAATCTCAAGCAGACTCCATGCTAGGTGTGGAGCCCAACGTGGGGCTCTATCTCATGACCCTGAGATCATGATCTGAGCCAAAAACAAGAGTCAGATGCTTAACAGAGTGAGCCATCCAGGCACCCCTGACCTCAGGTTTTCTATGGGGCATGCTGTCTCTTCTGTGCTATACCTTTGCCCAGGTGAAGTGTAGAGGATGTTTCCTGGACACTGAAGGTTACTAAAAACTGAACAGACACAGTAACTATCTCTTTGCCAGTTTATGTTGTGGTTTGAATGTTGTCCTCACAGAGATACACTGAAGTCTGAACCCCCAGAGCCTGTGAATGTGACCTTATTTGGAAAAAGTCTTTGCAAATGGAATTGGGTTGGATTCATACTGGACTGGGGAGGGCTCTTCTCCAATGACTGGTGTCTTTAAAAGAAGAGAAAACAGATGCACGCGTGCACATACACACACACACACAGGAGCATGCCTTCTGATGATGGGGACAGAGATTGCAGTGATGTGCCTACAAACTGAGGAAAGTTGCAGATTGCCAGAAATCACTGGAAGGTAGGAGAGAAGCGTGAAACCGATTCTCTCTAGAGTCTTCCATGGGAACCAACTGTGTCAAACACCTTGATTTCAGACTTCTAGCTTCCAGAGCTCTACGAGTATACAATTCTGTTATTTTTAGTCACTCAGTATGTGGTGTTTAGTTACCAGTGCCATGGGAAACGAATACTCTCCACCACACAGTGAGGGAGTAACGGTGTTCGGCTTTCTCCCATCACTTCCACAGGACAGCAGCTGGAAGGAAGGCAGAAGCAGTGTCTCCTGGCTGCTTTAAAAGAGCAGAGTGGGGCTTGGGCTCTCAAGTGTGGGGGCCTGACTCACCGCCACAAGTCGCCTCTCCTTCATGGCCTGCCACTGCTCTACTCTGTGTGAAGGGCTGTGCGTGTTGTTTAAGTCAACAGCTCTGGGAGGCTGCCTGCATCTCACAGAAAAGGAATCTGGGGCTCAGATTTGGTGACTTGTGCAGGTCACGGGGCTCATACGTGGGGAAGCTGGGAGAGGGTCTCCAGCTCGGCGCCTGCCGAGAACCCTACCGTCTTTTGGGAAATCCTACTGGAATATTTGATGGCTTGTCACCGAGAGGCACAAGGAGGTGGCTTCTGAGGGCAGTCAGTGATGATGGTTTCCTTGCATGTCTGGAATTTAACTCAGTGACTCTTAAAAACATTGGCCTTAACTCCATTTTTTAGGGCACTACAGGGAAAATGGAAAGGTAATAAAGAAAACTAGTTGTCACATTAGGAAAAGGAGTAAGGAGAAGACAGAGAGCAGTGGTCTGACATTTTTACATTTCTTTACTTTGCTGACATTTTAAATGACACATTAAATTTTCTGTGAAACATGAATGATTGAGTTTACTAAAATTAAAACTAATAAAACTAATGAGCCGGGAGGTGATCTTGTCAGTGACTGCGGGTAGGACAAATAAGTCTAAAACCACCTTGAACAGTTGGGGAGGCTCAGTTTTTGCTGTAGTGAAATGGTCTTGTTCCTCTCATGAAGCCCCTCGTCTGTCCTGAAGGAACAATCAACTTGACCCACTCTAAAGGTTTGCTTTTGATGGGTAGGAAGGCCACATAAGCCATGAAGCAAAAGTCGTGTGTATAGATACAAAGATAGTACATCTGTGGGCTTATATAAAAACACCTAGCCCTTTCACAGTGAGAGCCAGTAGATTTTACCTCTGAGTTTTCATGCAAATTCATGTGTCATCTTCTGCATATTTAATTAAGCATACACTTATACCTTGTGCACAAGTCATAAATGAGCCTTCACTTGTATTGAAAGTGTCCATAATCCAAACAAAACTGTAAGACACGTTGAAGCTCAGAACAGTAGGGAAACCTTGAGCTACCATGAGTTATTCATCTTTGGTCTTACCATAATCCCCTGCTGAACCCATTCTGTGGGAGGAATTAAGTGATTTGTTCGCATTCATCTGAGTATCATCAGGAGTAGTCAAGTGACAGAGTCACGGGGCTGTTCCCTCCAAAACTACTTCTTCCTCTTCCTGGGTGCACTGCTGGACTACATTTCCCAGCCACCCTTGCAGTGAGGGGGGCCATGTGACTGAGTTCTAGCCTAACAGGTGTGTGGGGGGGAGTGATTTGTGCCACTCCAAGTCACAGTTTTTAAGAAGTGGATGCTTCCCCTCCCATTTCCTTCCTTTTTTGCCAGATGGATCCAGTCCAAAAGGGTGCCCACAGGATGGTGGGGCAAAGTATGGAAGGAGCCTGGGTCCCCGAGTCATCAGGTAGAGGAGAACCCCGCTCAGACAGTTAAGTGGCCCGTGAGTGGAGGACATATTTCTACTGTGTTAAGCCGCTGACATTTGGGGACTATTTAAAATCTAGTTTGATCATAATGTAGCTCCTGCAAGCGTAGTCCACAATTTGGTGCTGACTGATGAACAATTTATTATTAGTGAACAAGAAGTACAGAAATGTGTGAGTAAACATTAACAAGCGTTTACAGCAGTTTGACACCATTGCATCTAAGCGCCTGATGAATGGATTCATTGCATCGAAGAGAGTATCACCAATTTGCATACTTATAAGAAATCACATGGTGAGTTGCATATGGTACAAGCAACATACTAGTCATGTGCAGTGAGTGGAATCACACATTGTGGTTCGCATACTGGAAATAAAAAAGGAAAAGCTTGTTCTTTCCTCCAGCTGTGTAGGAAGCCCCAGTCTACCCTACCCCAGTGAATTCAGGCCCCTCTGAAACTCTGGCAGGCAACCCCAGCTTTCTGCTTTGCTGACTGCACTAGCTATTAATAGAAATCCTGCCAGTCCTACCTCCCACCCACATATTTACTGAATATATATATATTCCCCTTTACCCAACTTTAGCTTAGGTCTCAACCTCTTTGACGTGGACTACTAGTGATTGCCTCACTGTTTCTCCTTCTAATCCAGAGCCCCAACCTGTCATCAGACGGACGCTTCCAAATGAAAATCTGACCCGAGGATGCCCTACTTGGAAACTTCCCATAGCTTCCATTGTTTTAGAAGTACCTTTGACATCGACTGGATATTAACTAAAATGTTAGCCTCAATTATTGCTGCTCTCTTCTTTGCAAACTTTGATCCAGTGATAGGGGAAATTTCATGGTCTTGTCACTGCCTAGAATTGTTTTCTCCCTTCCCTCTAAAACCCAATGGAAAAAAATTCTCATTCTTTTAAAATCAGTTGAAGTAACCAAAGATCTTTTCTGAATAATTTCTCCTGAGTGTAATTAAGGAATCCTTTCTCTATGCTACTCTTATATCTCGTATGTCTTTCCATTATTTCACTTGTCATCTAGTGCTTTCAAAATTTATCTCCATCTCAGTTTACCAAGCTTTATAACTCTGGTGCTGGGCATGGGGTCTGGCCCACAGAAGGCAATGTCAATGATGGATGAATGAATGGATGAATGAGTGAATAATGCAATAAACAGCTTGACTCGTTAAGTGATTTTGCCCCTTGCCCTCACCTTTGCTATTGAAAAACCATTTCGGCCTGTCTGACATCAACTTTCTTCCAATTTGTAACCTGAATGCAACTACACAGTTGGGTATAGTTAACATAAGAGGTGAAAAAAGGAATGGCTCTCCACCCCACTTTTATGCCTTCATGCTTTGGATTTATGAACACATGAAGTGAGGTCTGTTAAAGATCTATGCTAGCAAACATGCCTGCTACTAGTGAATTTTTAAAAATATATATGGCTTTTGCCTTTCTCTAAAAAATATTTGCAGGTCAGAATAAATGAGGGGTCCTCCACCAGTTCTGAGACAAATCAGTTTCAACTCAATCCTAACATCTTGTTTTTACAAGTGTTCTGTTTTGAGTACAACCCAAGACCCTTTCCTCACCACCTTTCAGGAAATTGTGAGGTCTTTGTACGTACAAGATAACAAACATATAATACAAACTCTAGCACACATTTTGAAGCCAGATTCAAGCATGCATTTTGAAATCAAGGGTAATAAATCAAGAGAGGTCTGTATCTGAAAAAAGACTCGGGTAGGCATTTTAAAAGGAAGGGAGTCATGGTTTTCGTTGAAGAACTAAGAGGCTATGATCTTCAGAAAGTAAAGTACCAGGAATATTTCTGGCAATTGTGTTTTAAACATTTAGAATATAGGATAGGTGTTGTCAAATTATTTTGATCATGGAAGGGCTGGTTTCCTTCATCACCCTGCCTCTGGGTGTGCAAATGAGCACGCTGATATCTGTAGCGTCATGAAGCTCTGATCCTAGCTTTCCAGGATTGTAATTCTTCACTGTCAAGTGTAAGGGACACTTGAGGAAAGTGGTCAAGGTGAGAAAAAGGAAGGAGGACCTTCCACTAAGGGAGAAGCAGACTAGAGCTGTACACAAAGCTTATGCACTGTGCAATGGGTATTAGCCTGGAGATTTCACAGTTCATGGTGATGGCCTTGAGGCTATGTGTTCTGCCTCCCTACGCAGTTCTTCAGTGCTTGCCTGTGTTCTTGGTTCAGTCATGAGCCTCCTGCTCTCAGTCCCAAGCTGCCCCACACCTGTGGGGTGTCCACTAGGCTTCCTGAGTTCTTGAATGGTACCCCAGATTTGCACAAGTCAGCTTCCACTTGTATTTTCTAAAGGAACAATGAGAAAAGACGTTTACAAAATTATTTTACATCTATTTCAGTGTCCATATTTGAAGTGCAGGACATAATCAATCAATTGATATTGATCTTACAGTTTCCTAAAAGTTGTTCTAAGGCCATATTGTATTTTGTCAACCCTGTTATTGTGGCATGTGTGTTAGTTTATCTCCCCAACTGGAGAATAATAAGTAAGTCTATTTATAGATTGTTTTGGGGGGGGTGGAATATTTTGGAATACTAGCTGCTTCTTGTTTTCTGTTTTTGTTTTTGTTTTTTTATACTTCAATGATTTTTATTAAGTTGTAGAGCTGTGCACCCAGTACCACAACCATTTTAGAATATTGTTGTTGCCCCCAAAAGATCCCTTATGCTCACCCCAGCCCCACTGAATCTGCTCTCTCTTTCTGAGAATTTTATTTTGAGAAAGAAACCTTATTTTAGATAGTTTTTTTTTTTAAGGTACATTTGTTCATTGGATCATCCCATTCATAGGCACGTTGTATTTCTTTTCTTTTCTTTTTTTAGACTTTATTCTTGTTTTGATGGCAATTTGGATGTAGCTGTGGTTTGGTATCCCGGGGTCTTTGGGCATAGTGTAGAGCTGATTCACAATGAGATACACGTGTCTCTAGGGATGGTCAGGAGAATTTCACAGAACACAGTCCACTGGAAAGTTGGCCTTTTTCCAGAATCTCCGTAGCCAGTTTCCTGGCAGAATGACTATGTTGGGAGGAATCCAGCCGATCCTGGACTGGCAGCTCACACTTCTGCGCAGAAAGTACTTGGAATAGATGTGATCATTGATGACAGCAAGTGCCCTCCAGGTGCCATTTTAAAGATCTTGGAACTTGATAGGTTCTTGCATTCTTTCCAATTCTTAGGGCCATCAAACATTTAAAGATATTAAAATAATATTTGATTGAATTTTGGATTCTTTACATGGCTTTCTTTGACTTGGGTAACCACACCTGGGGTCATTCTACTGATAACTCCCTTGAGTCAAAAACATCATCTAACACATGTGTTTGCGTTTACTAGATTGGACAACAACAGTCCACAGGGACATTAGTTTGAACAATGTAAATTTTTAAGGTTACAAAGAGTTAAAGAATGACAATTTCACCTGGCTCGATCAAATACATTTATTCTACAAGGTGAGCTATTTTGAATGGTGTGGTCAAGGTCTCTGGTTGCAGGCTTAGAATTTAAGTGAGAGAGTCCACCTTTGCCCAAAAGCAGAGGAAATGCAAGCTTCTTCCGGGCCACCCCCAACCAGACTCGTGGGGCCCAAGGTTGAATTGTGAAATGGGCAAGAGTGATCTTCCCTGCTGACCTCGTGTTGAGCACCTGCCCTCCCTTCCCCTACACCCACAGACCTTTGGCCTACCTCGGATTGCCTTGTCGGTGTTATCACCATCTGCCAGACAGCCCAGCAAGGTGGTTTTCTGTTCATATCAGCCGGCTGCCTGCATCTGCACTGTTGAGTGACTTTGCTCTGTTTTAATGAAATCTACTGAGACACACACTTAGAAGGTTCTAGAAGGAATAACTTGCTGCTGTTGAAGAAAGTACGGCCCCCAGGCTTTATTCAACCCTATAAAATGAACAGTTTCCATACTAATCTGTATAATTGCTCCTGTTTGCCCAAAAAATATCTGGCCAAGTCTGGTACCTGCCTGGTAGTGAAGGTCTCTGCCCAAGCAGGTAGACAAAGAAGCCAGTTGAAATGGCGACAGAATGTTCTGCTAAGTGCATGCAGGCCTCGCTGGACCGGGTCCTTGGTTCCTTTTTTGGTTCTCATGCCTGAACTGTGGCTTCTCAGAAGGCTCTGGAAGGCTTCCCAGAGCCTGCCTTGCTTGTCTTGCCTGCCCAGTCACTACAATGGTGCTGACTGTCGCAACATTGCCTCCAGGGTCACTGACAACGCTGGATCCCAGTTACCAGACCCAGCAAGCCCAGAACTGGCCTGGCCAATATGCCAGGATCTGGTGTGTTTAGAAGGTTGTCATATATATGACATGATTGTCACTCACATCATCTTGAATATTGGCTTGCTCATCAGTTTATTTTGCAAAAGTAGAAGGAATCTCATAATGTGTCTGATAGGCATGCAAGATAGCATGTAGATCAATACAGAACCACACAAAGATAACAGAAGTAACCCTCCCCTTTCTTGATTGTTCTAACAGTCCACACTTGCCCCTGGAACTTTCCATTTCTTGTTATAGGAAATTTGCCTTTTCCAGAAATAAGTACAAAGGAGACTGACATTCATTTCCAAATCATATTTCATGTAAGGTGCTTTTGAGTTCTCTACAGCACAGAGTTATTATGTATAATATGAAGATACGTTGTTTCTAATGTATCTTCCACCAAAGAACTCAAAGTAGTTTACAGACATGAGCTCATTTGGTTTCGTAATAGTCTACAAGAGAAGACTGAAACAGATTCTATTTCTTCTTGAGATATTTAGGTAACAAATATTGAAGTGATCAGATTGATATCCCCACACCAAATCACTCTATCACATACATATTGGAAACAAGAATTTCTGTTTTGTCTCCAAACTTTCTGGTTTATACTGGCTAACTAAGATTGTAAGCGGCTGAACATCAAGCCACAACAGCAGCCAACTTAAATTTTAATAATCCAGTATAAATAAAGGGGCCATGAGTAATATGCTTTGTGCAGCAACCACATGTACCGAATTGGGGAATATCACCATATTATGTTGACTGTGAGGATATACAGAAAACAACACTGACATTTTAAAGGAATTCCTTATCTCATAAGACGGTCACTACCAAGAAAATGTCCATCTCTCTCTCTATCTCTTTTTAATTTTTTATTTAAATTCAATTTAGTTAACATATAGTGTATTATGAGTTTCAGGGGTAGAATTTAGTGATTCATCGGTTGCATACAACACCCAATGTTCATTCCATCAAGTGCCCTCCTGAATGCCCATCCCCCCGACTGCCGTTCTCCCATCCCCCTGTCCACCTCCCCTCCAGCAACCCTCACTTTTAGAGTTAAGAGTCTCTTACTGTTTGCCTCCCTCTCTGATTTCATCTTATTTTTCCTTCCCTTCCCCTCTGTTCATTTGTTTTGTTTCCTAAATTCTACATGTGAGTGAAATCACATGGTATTTTGTCTTTCTCTGGCAGACTTATTTTGCTTAGCATAATACCCTCTAGTTCCATCCACGTCATTGCAAGTAAAACTTCCTATTTGCATGTACTTACAGTACTGATGTACGCCCAGTGGTGTACAGCAGGGATGCGGGGTCCCTCTAGGTTTACTGATTAACCAGAAGGCACTCACAGAGTCATGGCAGTGGTCAAAGAACTTTCCCCTCTCTGCTACAGATTAAGCCCTAAAGGTAGCTAGTGCACTGTGTTCTTTCTCTTGTGTGGCCGGGAGCATGGTGGTGACAGGCACTGATTCTGCTAGAAGATCTGGGTTCTGATACCAGCTCCACTCTTCACCAGACACGGGGCTCTGAGCAACTTCCTTGACCTTCGTTTTCTCGTTTTCAAAATGCAGATACTAATACCTACTGCAGAGAGTGAAGGTGGGTTATGAAGTAGAAAGTGCTCAGTGTCACTGCGAGGACCTAGTACGTGCTACATGTTAGCAATGTTATTGTGAATGTGGTGATCACTAGTTGTCATTTGAGACCAAGGGGGACTTCACTAGCAAGTGAGGTCCCGTCTTAGAGGACCCTTTGGGGTAAACAGTCTGTCGAGAGATACAAAGCAAGAATGCAGAGAGGACAATGAAGGTAGGTGACAAACACAGAGACAAAAATAAAGAAGTTTTCTGAGCTCCTCAAGACGGTGAAAATTGGGAATGAGTTCTTCTGAATGATGAAAATTCGGCTGAAGCTGACTGGGGCTCTTCCCCATTTGCTAAATAGAAGAGAGGGTCCTGGTAAGAAAAGATACATATATAAATATGTAGCAGTGTATTACAGCAGGAAGGCATTTAAATCACTGAATTACCTTAGGTAAGTCCTAGGTGACTCAGTTGGTTAAGCGTCTGCCTTCGGGTCAGGTCGTGATCTCAGGGTCCTGGGATTGAGTCCCGCATTGGGCTCTCTGCTCAGCGGGGGGTCTGCTTCTTTCTCTATCCCTCCCCCATTGCTCGTGATCTCTCTCTCTCTCACTCTCTCTCAAATAAATAAATGAAAATTTTTTTTTAAAATGCTGTTTCTTTTTCCTCATGGGCTCAATAGGAGTTTTCTTTCTTTTTTTTTTTTCAATAGGAGTTTTCTATATATTTGAAGTATGTTGAGGTTTATGAAAGGGACTTGGGGATCTTTCGCATAAAAAGTATTCAATATAATTTGATGCATGCATTTATGCATAAATTCATCGATACATCTGAGAAAGAAACAACTTTCTGGTGACTTCTACACCTGTTTTATTTCATGTCATGTTAACACACACTCACAAAACAAGCGTAAACTCTAAGATGGCGACCATGCAGAGATGAGCAGGACACAACCCATGCCTTTAGGAAATTCACAGTCAAGTGGAAAAGGTAAAACCTGCCCTCCATTAACCCACATGCACTAACTGGAGACAAAGTATCAAGTTGAGGGACAAAGGCTTTCTGTCCTGTGGAAAGCCTGCTTCTAGTCTTCTCATGACAAGGTGTGGAGGGCTGGTTGGGACTTAAAGAGCAGGACCCAGTCAAGCCCTGTAAAGTCAGCACTTACTCTGCACATTAGGGAAATACTCTCCTTTGACCTGATACACCAACTCTGTGATCACTGTGCTTCCTACTAGCTGCAATTTATGGTGAGACATTGGCAGTTCAGAAAGGGCATGTCTGTTGGCGCTGGTGATGTAGCTAGTGATAGGCAGAACCCAAAGTCCATGCCCTTCTCCCCACTACTGATGCTGGGCATAATCCTTCCCAGTCTGGCCACCGTCACGGCATCTGGAGAGCCACCCACAGGGGTGTCCCAGTGAATACTTATTTGTGCTCAATGGTTTTATAAAACACATGTGAGCAAATAGGTAAAACCCAATCCCCCACTTTTGAGAATATAAAATTCTTGGTAAAAAGTAGAGAGAGGGGCGCCTGGATGGCTCCATGGGTTAAGTGTCTGACTCTTGATTTCGGCTCAGGTCATGTTTTCATGGGTCATGGGATGGAGTCCCGTGTCAGGCTCCATGCTCAATGGGGAGTCCCGTGTCAGGCTCCATGCTCAGTGGGGAGTCTGCTTCTCTCCCTCTCCCTCTGCCCCTACCCCCACCTGCACGCACGCGCTCTCTCTCTCTCTCTCTCTCTCAAATAAATAAATAAATAAATATTTTTTTTAAGAAGGTAGAGAGGATGTTTGAGCTGTGCAAATGTCAAGTTGGTGCCTTAGTATTTTTGTCTTGATATTTAAAAAAAAATTACGCTCAAGTGAAATAGGATATTCACATTTTTTAAACGGGGAAGAAATGACTGAATTAGTAGGTGTCCTTGCCTGCCCCACCAAAATAGCCAGTCCTTCTGAAAAGGAGAGGATTCCTGTTTTCTGGTCAGACACACTCTCAATAGCAGGAGGGTGGAATGTTATTCCGAACCTTCCTTTCAATTGCTATCTCTATTTTGTTTTTAAAGTTATGTTCATTTGCTTCTTGTTTTTCGTACATACCAAAGCACTTAAGAAACCCAACCATCCTCATATAGACTGCAATGTAATACTTTTAATAAAGACTTTTAATAAAGACTTAATAAATGGACATTTAATTATAATAGACATTTATTTATAATAAAAATCATAAGCATGCAAAGTGGGGTCAAAAGAACAGAATAAGGGAGCCTACATCTATGCAAGATTTGAGTTTGAGGCACTAAATCACATGGGCTCAGTTAAACTGGTAACTTGAGAAGGATCATTATTCACCTGGTTGATATGCAAGTCTGCTAAGCTGGATTATTTAGGTGAAAAAAGGTCTTCTCCAGAATTAGGGTAATTTTGATGGGCTATCTTCACTGATTCAACCAAGCAGTTAATTGACCAGATCTTCATTTCACATGGGGCTGGTGCAGCATTAATGTTAGTCCTCCAAAGACATGCCTCCGTCCTACACGGCTGAGCAAGGCAGCCCTAGAGCTGTTTTCTGGTGCGGCCAGGCTGGAAGGAACTGAAAAGAAGCAGTGTTATCCTCAGTACACCATTGTTCATGCTGCCTGAGATTCAGAGGGGCAAGTGAGAGTCAATATTGACTCAGATCTCCCTAACACCTTTTTTCTTAGAAGGGCAAGCCAACTTACATTAATTAAATTAGATTCTCCTGGTGTTTAAACTATGCTTTAAGAGTACTACAAGCAGACTCTGGCTTTTAAGGTACCCAGCAACCAGAATAGCAGCAGATACACAGTGAGCACTGGGTAAATAATTGCTCAATAAACAGATAAATGAGTAGGTGAATTTACCAATATTTAAACCCCTGGTTTTAACATTTCATTAGAAACACAAAAGCCCTTACCGTATGTTATTCTCTGGAGCTTTTGTACGAAAAGAATCCGAATCATTACATCCATTATATTTAAAGAACCCTAATGCAATACAAAGAAAATAAGTATAATCATTATTTTCATTTTTCAAACTTCTCACCATGGAGTTAAGTGACTGGTTGAAGCAAATCCAGAGTAAACAGTCAGAAACAGAAAGAGGCCCTCAGATCAGTAATTCACAATCTACTTCTCCACGGATCATTAATTTGCAACTTGCTAAACTAGCAATATAATAAGCCTACAGAAAACATAAAAAGGAAATGAAGGATTTGTTTGCTTTACCTCTGGGTTCTCTACTCTACTGTATATCATTGATCCTGGGTTATCTGAGCTCAACTGAGCGAGGAATAAACAAATCCCAGGTAATATTATTTCCCTTCAGTCAATTAACAAAATTCTTCATCAGTCTTTTACCGGAGTTGGTAATCATTAGGTTGATTTCTTTGAGTTTCATCTCCCAACTCCTGGGGTCAAAGAAAAATGGAGAAAAAAAGAGCCCAAGGAGTGTACCCACTGGATAAGCCCCTGATTAACAATTACAACAGGGGGTCATAAGAACGTCTCGGTGGAATGCGGCATCCATGAGCTATCCCTGCCCTCACCTGCAGAATCCGTGAGTATTCGCTTCCATGGCATGAAACGGGGCTTTGCAGGTGTGATGAGGTTAAGGATCTGGAGATCGGGAGATTATTCTGGGTTACCCAAGTAGCCCGAAATGCAGTCATCTGTATTTTTATGAGGGAGGCAGAAGCAGATTTAACACATGCAGAGGAGAAAGTGACGTGAAAACAGAGCGGGGACAGATTTCCGGATGTTGGCCTTGAGGAGTGGAGTGGTGCAGCCCCATCAAGGAATGCCAGAGCCCCCAAGAACAAAAAGGGACAGAGCCTAGAGCCTCTGGAAGGAGAGAGCCCTATGACACCTTGATCTTAGTCCACTCATACTCGATTTCTGGCCTCCAAAAGCATGAGAGGATACAACTCTGCTGCTTTAATCACATTTGTGGTCATTTGTTACCGGAGACTCAGGAGGAGACTCAGACTATCTCCATGTAGGATTCTAGTCAGCCCATGTACGTAGCTATAGATCTGGGTGTGTCTCTGCAACGGAGAAGGAGGCCTCATAGCTTTGCTTGGTCGGAAGGATGAGGAAATCATCCAATTTACTGCTGTTCTAGGTTTCTAATCACAGCCGTCCTTGGGCAATGTGGCTTCAAGGGAGCATGGTCTTTCCGTAATATCTGGTAACTCTCCAGTTGGGTCAGTTTCCCGTGTGAAGGCCACATAGCAAATTAGAACCTTTGTGTGCTGATAGGAAGTATGAATTTCTGCATCCTATAAAACTAAAAAGGAAACAACATACAAAATAAGAAACTTTCCTGTGACTTGGAAGTTATTTATTTATGTGTTCTTTGGGGTGGGTGCATGTGAGCTTGTGTGTGTGTGTGTGTGTGTGTGTGTGTGTGTGTGTTGGGGCAACAGTTGGTAATGTTATATTCATGAGGACCAGACTCCTCTCCGTGCAGGGTTGGCCACTGGTCATATGCTGGGCCGTCCGAGAGACTATTCACTTCTCGTCATTCAGCAAATATTCATAAGTGCTTTCTCTGATCAGACCACGTGCCAAAGAGCTACAGAGGATGAAAAGGTATAAAACTTGTTTACTGGCTTTATGATATCTACAACGCAGTTGAGTTGAAAAATTGATTCAAATAAAGAATTGAAAAACGGTGAAATACAGCCATATGAGAAAAGCTATAAAACACACAGCTGATTTATTTCCTGAGACATTATTACTTTGAGTTTTGTTCTTTGAATTTCCACGCTGCCACCCCTGTTTCAAACAGGGAGCTGGGTCCTTACCACTCCTGCCCGGGCAGAGCCAACAACACTACTGCCATTTGCGAAACTCTGAGTTTATGGCATACATTATTGGTATGGACTGAATGTTTCTAGCCCTCCGAAATTCATATGTTGCAGACCCGAAATTCATATGTTGAAGACCCAGTGCCCAATATGATATTGTTTGAGGGTGGGGCCTTTGGGAGGTAATTAGATTTAGATGATGGGATTAGTGCTTTTCTAAGAAGAGGAAGAGAAGGGCACCTGGGTGGCTTAGTTGGTTAAGTGTCTGCCTTTGGCTCAGGTCATGATCCCAGGGTCCTGGGCTCGAGTCCCACATTGGACTCCCTGCTCAGTGGAGAGTCGGCTTCCCCTCGCCCCGCCCCTCCATTTGCTTGTGCTCTCTCTTACACACACACACACACACACACACACACACACACACACACTCAAATAAATAAGTAAAATCTTTTAAAAATTAAAAAAAAAAAAACAAAAGAAGAGGAAGAGACAAGAGCTCTCTCTCTAAGCACGCACAGTGAGAAGGCGGCTGTCCACAAGCCAGGAAGAGGGCTCCCACCAAGAACCAAATATTTCAGCACCTTTATCTTGGACTTTGCAGCCTCCAGAATGGTGAGAAAAATAAACATATATTGTTTAAGTCCCCTGGTTTATGGCATTCTGTGACATCAACCTGAGCTGACGAATATAATTATATGAGGGCGTCCCTGAGGCAGGTCGAGGATGAAAGGCTGCCTTTGAAGGTGGCAAGAGGGGAGAGGGAGCTATTCCCCCAAAGCAGAGAGGTGATAGAAGTGCCGGGAGGGACGGCCCCTCGGCTAAGTTCCCAGGAAGGTGAGGTGCCTCAGGGCTCCGTGGCTGCACAGCCCACCCAGAGAGGCTGGTCCAGCCGATGCCCAGTGAAGACAACTATGTCTGCTTCTCACTCTCGAAGTGAAAGTTACAAGGACATCTGTGACTGCTCAGGCTTCGACCATGAGGACCTCAGTGATGACTCTGGTCCCGGAGAGCATAGAGGTTTCTATCCTATTATCTGTGGACCCTACAAAGCCCCCCACACTTTCATGTAACCAGAGGGAGGGAGAGGGTACCCCATCATGGCCAACATGGGCTTTCCCACCTGCTGGGTGGCAGAGGGGCTCTGAGTCTGGGTTACGCGGTTGTTGGTGGCGTAAAGAAGTGTGATATTTTGCATACCTTAGCTAGGGATGCAGATTTCTACTTCTTCAACAGTCCATCCCGCTGTACACCCCATGTTTCAACTTCCATGGTCGACCTCGTGTCCTACCAACTCACCCCAGAGCTCATCAGGCTGGATCTAATTACAAATCTAACCTTTTCCCCACATACCACACGTTTTCAAGACTCGGTTAGAATCTCATCTGCTCTAAGAAGACTTCCTAGAGTCTCCCAGTCAGAATTGATCCTCCTTTCTGCCCACTCAATATTTCGTATCTCTAGCTTACGCTTATTGCTCCTTGCCTCCTAGGATGTGAATGTCTGGTGCGTGTCTTTCCCCAGATCACGAACTCCTGGGCACTGGGCAGGTGCACACGGTTGGGTCTCCTCCTTCAGCTCTTTCCCCACCCAGGATCCCACCACCTCGTCACCCCCCACCGTGGCACCCAGCCAAGTGGTCTTTTCTCTCAAGGGTTTGCAGTAATTGTTGAATTTCATCTAACAGCAGGCTCTGGTCAATCAGAAGAGGCAGAGAAATAGCAGATGAAATCATCCCACCAGGCTTTTGGGGAGGAACCAGACATTCGTTGGAGCCCCCAGGAGAGATGAGTTTGTTTTTCTAAACCTGAATGGTTCTTTGCAAACAGAGTGCCACTCTAGAGACCTGAAAACCAGAGGACTCTGAATCAGCTTCCTTACTCTGAAGGAATGATTCACCCTGGAAAAAAATCCGACTGAGCGGGTTCTTTTCAGACATGAAAAAAATCTCATTAACTTGGGCTTCAGTCATCAGATTTCAAAAGAGCAATAATACCCAACATTTGAATAGGGTTTTCTGTTTATAAAGGGCAATTTCCCATCCTTAAAACTTGTTTCATCCCAACACAATCTTTTGAGGCTTGTATCAATCCCAAACCAAGGCAGAAATAAAATTGGCGAGGGTAGACAATTCGTCTCCAGCCCTGGTTTTTAAATTTTTTCCCTCCACAAAACCGCACCTGACTGAAGGCTATCATCAGATCGGAGTTAGAGATCAGCTAGCTACAGACCCCTCTGAGGCTTAGAGTCTCTCTGAACCTTGACTAGAAAGTGGCAAGGTCAAAAGCTTGCTTTAGTAAGCAAATGAACAGGAAAACAAAAATTAAATGGATATTTTAAAAAATTACTTCTGTGAATAGACTTGAAAAATGCATTCCTAGAGAAGCCGGATTTTTAGGAAATAGAACTAAACCGGAGGTATCGATGAGCTCATGACAAATCAGAGACACTAGAGAATGTGAGCGAGGGGGCTGTGATAATTCCACTTCGTCCTTGTTTATTTGCTAAAACGAGTCCTTGAAGGACCGTTAGCAGACATCCCTTAATTAGCCTAGCTCGAGTTTATATGTGCTTGAAGGCAATAAAAATTGTATTTCTTGAAAGTGCAGACGATAAACGCAACCTTTTTATTGATTTCGTCTGGTCTCTCAACCAGTTAGTTAAAAAAAAAAATGTGACAATCAACTGTATTTCTTTGTCAGACTGGGCTCTGAGACAGTGGCGTGTGGGTACCTGACTTTGTCAGGAGAGGTCTACATCCTCGCCTTTCATAGGAAAATGGGCTCTCTGTCCCATGCCGTAGGACTGACCTGTATACTCACTTTATTTTTCGAAAGAAAATTCAAGGACCAAAAGCATCACATGCCATGAATTATAAAAGAGCCAGATCTTGGTTTTATAAGACTTCAAGACAAAGCACTGAAGAGCAAAGAATGCTGTAGAAGCTGAAATAAAAGGTTTTTGTGGAGGAAGAGGTTTGGGTTTTCAGAAATCTGGCTTTTCTAGAGAGTTTTTGTGAAGCACAAAAATGAAACCTAGATCAGTGGGTAAACAGGCAGAATGACGGCTCTTTTGGTTCTGTCGCTTTTGGTTCCCTGGTGTATGATGGCTCCATCCATGACCACAGATCCCACTGCCAGCTTTGAGGAGCAATGATTAAATCCAATTTTCCTGGAAGCTTTCTCGTCTGTGGTTAGTATGGAGTTTTGCATGCTTTGCACACTTGGCACTCTGGGATCGGATTCTTTTGTTTTCCTGCAAAGAGATGTAGCGCGCTTGACGTCCTCTGGGAGATGGTGAAGCCGGTCTTCCTTGTTCCCATTTCTGTAGGAGGGAGGAAGTAGTCTTGCCGCTCCTTTTATGTGAGAGATGAAAGAAGAAAATATAAAAATCTCTTTAGCTGTTGCCCAGAGTTTGACCTGCAGTTTGCAAGTGTTTTTCCAATCACGGTAACAGACTTTGCATGAGCAAAGTGCAGTACAGAGGAGCCCTGAAAAATTGACCTGCCAACCCTGTACCAACAAAAATATGTCAAGAGCCCTCTCCCAGGGAGTTTTTTATTAGTCTAGACAACACAGAAGTTTCTGGACACAGAGGCAGATGCTAATATATGAGACTTTAGTCTGGGCTGTGAAACTGTCTAGTTCTTATCACTGAGCCCCCCCGCCCCCAGAAGCATCCTGTTAGCCCCTCATCTCCAAGTCCACCAACACGTTATCCTTATGGTACACCCTGGCCCTCAGGCTCCCACACCAGATCTCTGGTTGTCCGATAGCAAGTCCTCTCACACTTGAACGTGCTCTCACATCTCCTGGGACCTTGTTAAAATTCGATTCTGATCAACTAGGTCTGGGGTCGGGTGTGAAATTCATTTCTGACAAGGCCTCAGGTGACACGATGCTGCTGGTCCATGGAACACACTTTGAGTAACGAGCTTCTAGACAAGCTAACCTGTGTTGTGTGTTTCCTCCCTTGGTTAATATTAAACATTTATCCCCAAATTTCGAGAATTTGTGTTTCTTCTTCAGAGCCTAGTGACGTAAGAACATGTGCTGTGGCACCAATAGATCTGGGCTGGTCCCGGATCTCAGTCTTTTCATCTGTAAAATGGGGCAGTAATAGTCCCTGCACACAGAATAAGGCAGAGGAAAAATGAGAAAGTGTTTGCAAGTATAAACCTTCAAGTGCCTTGTAAACAGTAGTGAACCTGTAATACCTCCCAGATACAGTGAGAGGGAGAACTTTGAACCCCAGAACCTCAGTGTCCCACCCTGTAATGAAGGAGAAATTATTATTGGTTGTTTGGTTCATTACCAATGGATAGGGTTACTGTGTCCCAAAGGCAGGTGTCCAAGCTCCTCCTTTCTGTGTTTCCTGTCTCAGACCTGGGCAGGGCCTGGATCCTAGGGGCAGTCCAACCCGGTTAATTCCCTTTATTTTCTGTCTTCTCCTTGCATGGAGGTATAAGTAGCTTTCTCTGCAGAACTGGCCTGCTGTCTTGAACTTGCTGCTGACCTCCTCATGTCAGTGTGTTCCACCCGAGATTTAAAATCTGGAGGGATGGGGCGCCTGGGTGGCTCAGTTGATCAAGCATCCAATTCTTGATTTTGGCTCAGGTCATGACCTCGGGGTTGTGAGATCGAGCCCCAAGTGAGGCTCTGTGCTGAGTGTGGATCCCGCTTAAGATTCTCTCTCTCCCTCTCCATCTGCCCTTCCCCCTCCCTCTCTAAAATAAATAAATAAATAAATAAATAAATAAATAAAAGCTGGAGGGAGTTGGGGGGAATAGAAGCAGGAGATCCCCATCTTGTCTTGGGTTTGAACTCATCTGCATGTATGAATAAAGTAGAACCTACTTTCTGGATCCCCATAACTTAAGAACAAGATAACGATAGTTACAGAACTTCAAACCCTAGATTTGTTTATTTGTGGAGTGGCATGGCAAAGCTACAGCATGGACATTTGATGTAGATGTTTTGGTATTTGTGAAGAGACCAGCGCTGATTGGAAAAATGTGACAACAACTATCAGTTTATCTAGAAAGCAGTGATGTACCAAAATCTTTGCTGGCATCGGCACCTCTAAGGGAAGACATTATGGTTTATCCCATGATGGCCACCCAGCCCTCAGCCATGGTGGAAGAGCAAGGAGGTTTGGAGAATTGCTCTGTTTCAGCTCAGGACCTCACCAGTTTCAATCAGTCGTGGTAATTCCCACTCCCCAGACTAGTTACTGATTCAGGAATCCAGGCCCTGGTGGTCAGATAATGGTGGATGGATGGGCCCGTGGCTTCTTGGGCCCAATCGGGCAGAAGGAAAGGGCTCTTGGGACTCTCTCTCTTTTTCCAAACTCAAACAGAGAATCAAGCCAAATTACTTCTTCCAGGAAACCATCCAGCCACCTCGAAGGAACCAGATGGAGCCAACCCCACAGGGGGGTCCTTCACGTCATCATGGAACGGCTCAGTCAGTGAACTCCAAAACTGCTTTGGTCAAGGTTTTCCATTACCTGGAGCTGAAGGTATCCTAAGGGACAGATTTGCCACACCCACAGCTTCCCGATCTTTCCGTTACAGCCATCCACTCATCCGTGCATTTACGAATGAATTTGCAAACTGATTTTCAGAGCATCTATCCTGTGCCAGCCTCCATTCTAAGTATTCAGGATATGATCACGAATGAGACACAGCTCCTGAGCGCTTATTCTAGCAGAACAGCTCCAGGTATTAAATAGTGATGATAATCCGCTGTAATAAAAGGAAGTAGAGGCTTCAGGACGAGCATGTTGGCTGAGGCTGAACCACCACGACTGAGCAGCTGGGCCTTCACGGGAGGGTGCTGGGGGTGCAGAGCAGCAAAAGGGTCCAATGAAGACGGATGGATTCTCCTCACAGAGGGGCCAAGGAGAAGTTCCCCCACCATACACCAATGGATCCCCATCTTCTTCCGGTTGTTGCAATGGTGGGGGTGGGGGTGGGGGTAGGCAGAGGCACACAGCAAATCCACTACAAAGCCAGTCTGTGCAGGCGGTTCCCCAGCCCCCGCTGTCCCATCGCGTTATGGTCCCAAATTCAGCAACAGGATCCAAGTACCTGTCATTTCTCATCAGCACAGGAACACGTCGACTATCATTTTACATTGACATTATTTAATTCGTGATTGGAAAATGTCTGAAACTGGGGGAAAAACTGGTTTTAAGGGCCATGTGCAGATTGAAGAACAGGCTTTGAACTTGTAAAAAGCATCATAAATATAAAGGACGTTTCTTTTCACGGGCACTTGTTAATATTTCTAGATCATGCCACAGGGAGAGAGTTTGGAGACATTAACCACTGAAAAGACACGGATTCGGGCACATGGATACGTTTACAGTTATTACAATGAGAACATGAACTATTCACATGGAACCCTTAAGAGAATATGTTATGGGGCGCCTGGGTGGCTCAGTCAGTTAAGCGTCTGTCTTTAGCTCAGGTCATGATGCGGGGGTCCTGGGATCGAGTCCCACATGGGGCTCTTTGCTCAGCAGGGAGTCTGCTTCTCCCTCTCCCTTTGCTCCCTCTGCTTCTGCTGTCTTGCTTCCTCTATCTCAAATAAATAAATAAAATCTTAAAAAAAAAAAAACAGAAAATGTTACACATTGTAGTAAGGACCCAATTATTTCTCTGACACACAAAGATACAGAGAACAGTCTGTCTCTCTGTCTCTTCCTCTGGTAACCACGAGATAAATCCTCCACGAACCCAGAGGATTTCTTTAACTTCATTAGTTGCTGTCACCACGGGAGTCCCCGAGTCCACAAGAGGTTTCTTACCAGACTGCACCCTGTTCTGCTATCCACAGCTTCCCAAGGCTTCTGGCCAACAAGTAAGGCTAACAAAGCTTACTGCAAAAAACATCTTTGGTTTTAAAAAGACTCGTTCCAGAATTGCTGTTTTTAGGGACTTGAATTTTGACTCCCAAGAGATCTCATAAAGATGCGAATTTTATCTGTTGCCAAATATGTTCATAATGTATCTTGCCTTATACTCAGGATTTGGAGAATATCAAAAGAAAGGAAAAACACATTTTTCCCCCGGCTCTCCTGCATTGTTCAAGTTAAACCATTTGCTATGCGTAGACACATCTGGAATTACCCAATGTCATTCTTTGCCGCAAATAAACCAGAATATGTATAAGAACATAAGTTATAAAAATATCTTTGACTCACAGCTGAATTCACATCATTGTTGATTAGAGCCTGACAATCTAAGATGACTATAAAAGGAATAATAATTTATAATGCTAAGTAGTTACATTTAATGTGACCACAAAGCTTAATTTCCCCCTGTAATCTTTACCAGTCTAGCTACATTTTATGTCATATTTTTCATATATGATAGAGCACCAGGAACGCTTACTGTCAGAAGGGAGGGTTTGGTTTTTAGAACTGAGGTCTTGTCTTTAGACCATGATTAACTCATTAATCTTTTGAAAATATGTTCAAAAAAATTTTTTTTTAGTTCGCTGTTTACCCGATTAGAAGATTCTGGGGAGTTACGCCTTTTGTGCTCATGCACACACTCTAATGTATACGAAAGCCTGAAAACAAAGGGAAGGAGAACATTTCTTCCCTCTGATCACAGGCTTCATTTTCTCCCCCAGCTTCAGCTCTCAGAAGCACTTTGAGCTCCAGGTGGAGAGTCTTTGTGGAGTTTAAAGGTCCCCAATGGCAGCCGAAGAAACAGAGGCATAACATCAGGGAGGCTGGTGTGATCACCCTGGATGTGGGGTGATGAGCCTGGCTCCCGGGTCTTCCCCAGCCTCCTGTGTGTCCCTCGTGAAGTCACACACCTTCTCTATGTCTTGGTATTAACTCCTTTGCTTTTAAGCTTAAAAGGCACCTTGATGTTGTAAGATAAAACAGATGTGAAAACAGATGTAAACAGGAAGAAAAGATTCTCCCTGCTTTCCGTGCTCAGCTAGATAGAAGGTCCTTTCTCCAGTCAGAAGAGGAAGGCAAGAGTTGAAGGGGAAAAAAAAAATCAAGAAAACTTAGAAACGGTGGTTCCTGCCAGGAGGAAGCCTGAGAAGACAGGAGAAGGTCACAAGAGATATGCCCATGTGAAGTTTGGGGATCCAAGAGTAGGGAAGTCCCTCCCCCCATAGATCCATGGAGAAGTCCCAGAGTCCTTCTGGCTGAGGGTGGAGAAGAACGGGGTGAGTGGTTACCATCCACCCCGGGCATGGCACCTTCCGAATGAGGAGACGGGGACTGGAGCTCATTTCCACATTCCCAGGGGTCCCAGGTGAGAGGAAACACTACCGGAGCGTGAGACACAAATAGTAATGAGAGATCCCTGGGCCCACAGCGGGGCTGAACATGGGAACAAGGAGGGGACAGGGCAGGAGACAGAGAGCCAAGGGCGGGCAGAGTCAGCATCAGCTGAATGGGTCGGTGTGTTACGGTTCTCCAGAGAAACAGAACCAGCGGGAGATGTATGTATCCAGATACATTGATATCTAGAAACGTGTTATAAAGAGTTGGCACACGTGAGTATGGTGGCTGAGAAGTCCCACAATCGGCTCTCTGCAGACTAGAGACCCAGGAAGCCTCGTGATGTAGTCTGAGGGCCCACGAGCCAGAGAGTGGCCGGCGTAGATGTCCAGGCCAAGCCAGCAGGCCGCAGCAGTAGGGAGACTGCCGTCCCAGCACCGCAGTCAGGCAGAGCGCAAACCTTCCCTTCTTCGGCCTTCTTTTCCAGGCAGGCCCCCAGCAGGTTAGGTGATCCCTGTCCACATTGGGGAGGTCAATGCACTTTACTCTTTCTATTGATTCAGGCGCTAATCTCGTCCGGAAACACCTCCATGGGCACATCCAGAAATACTATTTAACTAGATATCTGGACATCCTGCGATCCAGTCAAGCCAATGCATAAAATTACCCTTATTCCCCTAGGGCATTATTATTCCGAGCAGAGTCTCTCCCTCTTGGGGGCTTCTGAAGTTCCCAATGCCTGGGCCGTGGCCCTTAATCACCATCTCTGATGATGATAGCCAGGCACTCCTGTGTTTTACATCTGCCTGTGGAATTTCAGTGTGAGATTAAGGCGGGGAGCCCTCAATCCATTTTGTTCTGCACACCCTTGCTGCGTGTTCCAAGTGCGGCCCGTAGACCAGCAAGTCAGCACCGTGTGGGCGTGTGCTAGAAATACAAAACCTGAGGTCTCATCCCACACCTGTTCAGAATGTGCAATTTAAAGATTTTATTCATTTATTTATTTGACAGAGATCACAAACAGGCAGAGAGACAGACAGAGAGAGAGGAGGAAACAGGCTCCCCGCTGAGCAGAGAACCGATGTGGGACTCGATCCCAGGACCCTGGGATCATGACCTGAGCTGAAGGCAGAGGCCTTAACCCACTGAGCCACCCAGGCGCCCTGTTAGTACACGTGCTGCCGAAGTGAGCACCAGAAGGCGCAATTTAAAGCGATCCTGGGGGCTTGGGTACACATTACAGTTTGAGAAGACCGCTGCTTAGTCAGAGGTGAGAACCGGATGAGATAAGCTTGACCTACAGTCGAAGGTCCATGTGGGGCTTAGATCTGTGATTCCCAGCCTTTGGAATGTTTAAAAATACAGACGCCAGGGCACCTGGGTGGCTTAGTCGGTTAAACTTGATTTCAGCTTAGGTCATGATCTCAGGCGTTGTGGGATTGAGCCCCGCATCAGGCTCTGCACTCAGTGAGGGGTCTGCATGGGATTCTATCCTTCCTTCTCCCTCCTCCCCCTGCCTGCCTTTCTCTCTCTCTCTCTCTCAAGTAAGTAAATAAAGTATTTAAAAAATACAAATGCCCGGGCCTCAGTCCAGCCCTCTGAGATCAGAATGTCTAGATGGAGGGAGAAGGTCTCGGCTTTGTCATATTTTAAACTCAGCTTGGCTGATGTTAATAGGCAATCGGGGTTGAGATCTGCTGACTTAGACCCAGAAGCTGACAGCTCCTTCTCTATAGACACCTCTGGGACAGAAGGGTCGGGAACAGGCCAGAGGGGCGTTTGAACATGAATGTGACCCACTTACAAGTCTGAACTGACTTAGAAGTCATTGCAGTGGACTGAGTTCACATGGAAGCAACTGGATTAAGTATCTGCTTCTGACAGAATAGGACTTGGAGACAGAGCGTTGCACTGAGTTTTATAAAGACAAGTATACATGTTTGCAGGCCTGAGCCTGTGACTGAAATGGCTCCGTATATGCAATGTTGGTACAGTGCCTGGCATGTAGTACTTACTCAATGAATGGTTATTATTATTGTTATTTTAGATCTTATTTATTTGACAGATAGAGATCACAAGCAGGCAGAGAGGCAGGTTGGGGGTGGTGGGAAGCAGGCTTCTTGCTGAGCAGAGAGACCGATCCCAGGCTCGATCGAGTGGGGCTCGATCCCAGGACCCTGAGATCATTATCTGAGCTGAAGGCAGAGGCTTTAACCCACTGAGCCACTCAGGTGCCCCTGAATGGTTATATACTATAATACTAATATTATATATTATTATATTGTATATAATATGGTTTTATATATAATATGGTTATATGTGTATATAACCATATTATATTATAGCCGTATATTCCTTTGGTTTCTGAATGTGAGGAGGAGTATCTTGCAACAGTTTTAGGAACTCTGTCAATGTCCCCTCCTTCATTCTCTTTACCAATAAATTGTAAGTAGACATAGATCAGGTCTTCCCGCTCTACTCTTTGTGACATTTATCAACCCGTCATGTTTCGTCTCTGTTTCTCCATGTTGCATTTTGAGTGATAGTTCTTCAAATCTGTTCTCTAATTTACCAATTCTTTAAACTGGGCCTCCTCTGTTTGTAGTTAGTCCTTCAAGCTTTACAGTTTACTATAATTTTATTAATAAAATAAGTCTTTCCCCATTTCTATTATTTTTATTGTCTCTTATTTGTACTCCGAATCTCTCTTTTATACCCTTGAACAATTTAATCATACTTAATCTGTAGTCTTTGTTCAACTCTAAAATTATTAGGAGTTTGATGTTGCTGTGTGTTGTTTCTTCTGGCTCTTGTATGTTGCATGTAGTAGGTTATCTTTGTAGTGTGAGTATGTGTGTCTTTGTGCATGTGTGTGTGTGTCTGTAAGTTCATGCTTTGTTTATAGCAATTCTTTGAGTTTTGGTGGGTAACTCCTTTTGGCTTATCCAGCAATCTTTGTGTTGGCTTCTTCTAGACTGCACTGAGCATTACCAGCCCATGACACTTTAAAAGAACTTATTAGCTTGAAGTTTGTAGGACAACATATGTAGAGTGAATTTGAACAGCAAATGTGCAAAGGAGTCTGCTTCCAACTACTGTTGTTTGGAGTCAGACTTGTCTCCCTTCTACCCAAAGCTGAACTGGAAACATTTTTCCTTGTTTTCTCTGTCTGTGAGGCGGGTGTATTTCTCGTAGACCTTTACAACAAGAGTAGTCCTTTGGCGACCCAGCTCTATGCACTGTCTCTTATTAGAATCTCACCTTAGGTGGAACCCTGTTTTTATCTTTTTTGCCCCTGTACCCCACACAGCTGTTAGAGCAGACGTTTCCAGTCCCCAGGGTCAGCCTCTGCTCCCAGGGTGAAAGCCAGTGTTAAGTGTTCGCTTTTCTGCTTTCACTTGATGCTTGGCCTTTCCTTAATGCCAGCTCAGTAATGCATTTTTCAGTGATTTTTTTTTAAACTTTTCCAGCATTTTCAGTTGTTTCACGGGTAAGGTTATCCTTACCACAATACTGTCAGATACAGAAGACCTCTTAGTAATTTCTGTCCTGTCTATATATATATATATATATATATATATATATAAAATATATATATATACTTACTTATTTATTTTTGGAGGGACAGCTTTCAAGGCTCAGGAAAGAAAGCTGCAAAATGAAGACATCTTTCAGAATGGTAAGGCGTTGTTCAGAGAACCAACATTGAAACTTGTATTCCTTGTCATCATTTTTCAAAGTGTCGTCTTGTAGGAATGGAAGAGACAAAATGAAATTCTGTGAAGTTCTTTGCTCTTGGAGGAGTGTTGGTTATTTAAATTTCTGCAAAAACAGCAACAATCTCCCTGAGCCAGAGGGCCACATGAAAAGGAAACAATAATCCTATCCTGATGCTGATTTAGTAGTTGACAGAAAGCTGAGTGCAAACTCTATTGCACATCACAAGGATGAAAACTCATTTACCTTTGTGGAGGCCTCTCATGAAAATTTGAAAAACCGTCTCATAGATGACAGTAATATCACTCACCAAAAATAATGGCTTCGATAAGGGTCATCTTATCAGATGACTTTGGGCCCACGTATTTTTTTTTTTAAGATTTTATTTGACAGAGACAGACAGAGATCACAAGTAGGCAGGGAGGCAGGCAGGGGGGTGGGGAAGCAGGCTCCCCACTGAGCAGAGAGCCCAATGCAGGGCTTGATCCCAGGACCCTGAGACCATGACCTGAGCCAAAGGCAGAGGCTTAACCCACTGAGCCACCCAGGCGCCCGCCCCCCCCCCCCCAATGGCCCACGTATCAAGTCGCTTCATTTCTTGGACCCGCACAGGACAATTTAAAGACTTCCTAGCTTAGTTATTCAACCAGCCTCAGAGAAGTCTCCAGAAGTGTCTGAAATGGCCCATGTTTCTGCTTCAAAAGATTAGAACTACAGGTTCTTCAAGGTAAAACACGTTCCAGAACCGTTGTTAGGTAACATGTTATGGTTGTCTGCATGAAATATATGAGTCATCCTACTTGAAAGTGCCCTCTTCCCAACTAACGCCACTGTGGAGATTTTCAGGGTCTGGAGTTTTTAGCAAGAGTTGCCATCCAGGTTTAATTTTTTCCATAGCTTTTGAAATAATTGATTATATCCAGAAAGTGAGGATAAGAGAGAAATTTATTTTAAACTGGATTTGACCAACACCAACTAGGCAGGCCTCCTTATGGCTGATGAGATGCAGGCACAAAAAAGTCAGGACACAATGGGCAAACAGGAATGGGTCCATCCCAAGGGCATTCACCTGAGCCTGGACCATGGCCCATAGCATACTGACTCCGTCGTGCCTCTATTCTCACCTGCTGTTGGCATTCTTGATGGAGTGTTCTGTGTTGGCTCATCTTCCCATGTGGTCCCTTTCCCCCACATAGCCTTGACATATAACAGCCCCCCCAACCCCCACCCAGGTATTTTATCCTCCTCAGGGCAACAACTGATATGGTCTATGCCAATAAAACCAACATTTTTAAAAATCTAGATTAGCCATAAGTTACATAATTTCCTTAGGTGTTCTGAATTCCTAAACGTTCTTATCTGACTTTATGATAAGATATGATACCACAAATACATTCTTTAAAAGGCTTTCAGCCAGTAAAAATGAAGGACAAGTCAACTTTTGGCTGGAAGGAACAAGCAAAAACAATGCTCAGTGTCATTTTCCTGATTGCAAAAGGACCGAGTAGTAAAATAGACATAAAGTTTGTAACACTAATCATTATTAAGTGTACAACTAGTGTCAGTGAGTGCATTAATGTGGTTGTGCACTCATCGTGGCTATCCCTCTCCAAAACCCTTTTATCATCCCAAACTGAAACTCTACCTCTTAAACAATACATTCCCAATACCCCCTCCCCTCGGCAACCATCATTCTACCTTCCATCTCTATGGATTTGCCTGCCCTAGGGACCTCATCTAAATGGAATCAGGTATTTGTCCTTTTGTATCTGACTTCTTTCCCTCAGCGTGATGTCTTTGAGGTTCATCTATGTTGTAGCCTGTATCTGAATTTCCTTCTTTTTATGACCGAATACTATTCCCTTGTATGGCTAGACCACATGTTGTTTATCCATTCATCTGTTGATGGATAATTAGTTTTGGCTAATATGAATAGTGCTGCTATGAACACAGTGTGCAAATATTGGTTGAGTCCCTGCTCTCGAATCCTTTGGGTAGTTGCCTGGAAGTGGAATTTCTGGATCGTAGGGTAGTTCCATGTTCAATTTTTTGAGGAGCCGCCATATTGTTTCTCACAGCAGCTGCATCATTTTACCTTCCCACCAATGGTGCACCAGGGATCCAGTTTTCCTACATCCTCACCAATACAGCTTTTTAAAGATTTATTTATGTATTTATTTATTTGAGAGAGACAGAGATAACGACAGAGAGCACAAACAGGGAGGAGAGGGAGAAGCAGGGTCCCCACGGAGCGGGGAGCCCAATGCGGGACTGCATCCCAGGACCCTGGGATCATGACCTGAGCTGAAGGCAGAGGCTTAACTGACAGCCACCCAGGTGCCCCTGGTTTTTTTGTTTGTTTGTTTTTGTTTTTAGTGATAGCCATATTAATGGATGTGAGTCGTACCTCACTGTGCTTTTGATTTGCATTTCCCTAATGATTAGTGAAGTTGTGGGGTTTTTGTGTGTGTGTGTGTGGTTTTTTTTAAGATTGTATTTATTTATTTAACACACAGAGAGAGAGATCACAAGTAGGCAGAGAGTAGGGGGTGGGGAGCAGGCTCCCTGCTGAGCAGAGAGCCAGATACAGGGCTTGATCCCAGGACCCTGAGATCATGACCTGAGCTGAAGGCAGAGGCTTAACCCACTGAGCCACGCAGGTGTCCCATGATGTTGTGGTTTTTTATGTTTTTGTTGAGGATGTGTTTCTCTGTGTCTGTTTGTCTTGAGGAAGGACTCACTTGCCAGGAGGTATTTTTTATTTTGGAAAACAAATAAAGCTTAAACTTTCCCATTTGTTTTCCAGGAGGATTTATATACCTCACTTGTCCAGATTTGAGGAGGCAACTAAGCTTCTGGATACCTCATCTCAATTCCTTTAATTCCCAACGAGAACCATGCACCAGGCATTTCCTTCTTTTTCTTCTTTAAGCACTGGTTTTAGGGTGGGCCTCGGCCTAGCTCAGCCAACAGGAACTACAGCCTGAGAGGGGCTTCCCAGCTTCTGAGGACAGGGAGGTGACCCTGGGCCTCTGCTCAAGCGGGCCATGGTGCAAACATGCATCCCCGTATTGGAAAGAAGCCTTAATGTGTCAGGGGCGGTACTGCACAGAGGAGACCACACCACGCAGCAGCGTTATGACAAGAACAAATGCCTCCATTTGGATTGCGCTCAGGAAAACGGATGATTTGCCATGCAGCGCTGGAGCGGAGAAATCGTTCATTAGTGAAGGACGGGCAAAACCAGTTAAAAATAGTTGGCGATATCTAGGAATCAGAATGCAGGAGGGAGCCTGACACATGTTGTCGCATGTCTGACTTTTACAAGTTGTTTTCAAAGATGTGTTGGGGAACAGAGACTTCTTTCCTGTGGCAAGTTAGCTTGAACAGAAATTACTAGAAAGCTATGACTTGTATTAACTCAAGGATCATCCTTACAAAACAATTAGGTTCTCTTTTGTATGGGCCCTAGCTAGAACTCGAACCTGCCTAAAATGACATCAGGTTCACTCACTTAAAATAAAAAAGTATGATCTGAATTAACTCAATACTGTATTTTAGAATAAATGAAGTGTTAGCCAGTAATAGACACTAACACAGTTTTCCATTTGTACTGTAATTAGTACATTAAAGGCAAATAGTGATGCTAAGGGTGTTTTGTGTTCTTGATAAGTTAAATAACCCATCTGAAACCCTATTCATATTTAATTTGCTAAGCAATCTGTTTCTTTGTAGATGGCACAAAGGTAAAGTTTAGCTCCGTTCTTGCGTGCTTTAGTGGGATTTAAATTATTGAGATTTTACTGTGGAGACTGAATCAGCACGCTGGGTTGAGATTTCTATTGTGAACATCTAATTATCCCAGTTTCAAGGATATTGCCTTTATAATGTTAAATAATACTCACTTCACGGTTTCTTTTATTTTTGTTCAGTAAAAGACTCAAAATCCACTTTATTATGTTTTGGTTTTGAAGTTGTTTTAAAGAATCCATAAATCGACAATTTACCCATGGGGCTTGTCTTTAATCTTAAAGTTGGAGGTTTCCCTGAGGCCCCACAAAACCATCAAATGGTATAAATAGTAAATAAATATTGTATGTGGCTCTCTCTCTCTCTTCCTTTCTTTCCTACCTTCTTTTCTTTCTTTTTTTCTTTTCTTTCTTTTCTTCTTTTTCTTCCTATTTGGTCATTTGACACTCAAATATGATGGACATTGTTAAGAATCCATTCTATAAAAGATGTGGCTTGCTGATTCCACCAGCCAAGATGCCAGAATGTTGGTGGTCATTGCCAATTTTGGTCATGTAGTTCAGATCTTAATTATACTTTAAGTAGGGCAGATTCCTACTCTAGAACTACATAGAGTACGCTGAATTGTTTATAATGCAAAACTCAGCATATAGCATTTAGAATGGGTGCAGGGTGCTCCTGGTGTTTTCTAGCAATGCCCCAGCAGGGAGAAGGTGAGACCTTTCCCAGGTGTCACTAACAGCAATGCCTCTGTCCTGCTTCTGTTCCTGGTCTTCTCTACTTGTCTGCTCCTTCGTGGCCATTGGTCCTGGTTCTCCACCCATCCTGGCCCAGTTCATATTGGTCAGTTTCCAAGAAACTGTTATGTTGTTTATCTAAATAATATTAATAAGAATTTCTGCCTATGTTTTTATTCCCCAAAGTTAAACTTGAAGAAAATGAGAGATTTCACTAAATGGGAGTTATCACAAACTCATGTAGATGCTTGAGTTGCAACCTCCGGCTTTGGAACCCCGTGTTACAGCAATTGCCGGTTACAAAATATTTCCTCCGTGTGGTGGAGAAGGAGGGCTGGTGGATGGTTCTAGACCTCCCTGGCTTTTGTTGGGAAGGGCATAACTTCCCAGGAGTTTTGCCTTTAAGCCTCATCCCCTGGTACTCAGGACAACGCTCTTCGAATACTGTCCCTACATACTAACTGTAGGGGAGGAAAAGTTTTCTTCCCTTCTAGGTTCTTTGGCTGGTCTAATAATTAAATGGTAGTAAGATGAGTTAACAGGAGAAAACCAAATTTAATTTTGTACATACGGGAGGTCATAGAAATATGACACTCAAAGAAATGACCCAAACAGGAAGCTTTTATACCTTTTAATAAAGAAACAATAAATTACAAAGAATTGACAAGACAAAGAAGTTTGGCCTTGGGATAGTAAACCTGTTTCTATAGTCTTCTTGTCCCTGAATTCTCTCTTTGGTGACAAGGATGTCTCTAGGAACTGGTACACCAAGGGTACCTTTCATATGGGAGGCAAAGAGGGTCAGAGTCCTTCTTACCCTGGGCTGTTTCTTAAATAACTTTAATTCAAAATAATCAGTATGCCAAAGTGACATATTTTGGGGTGGCCTGCTCTGAACCCCATCATATCCAGTTAGTGCGTTCTTTTATCTCCTTCAAGTCTTCGAATCTTATCTTTTCATTGAAGTTCCCCATTTAATGCTGGAACCCACCTTCCTTATTTCCCCTGTCTTTTTTGTTCTGCTTTGATCGTTCTTTTGTCCACAGCACTTAGCTCCTTCTAACTCATTCTAATACTCATTTATTTTCATTGTGCGTACTATCAAACCTCTCCCACCCCTGAAAAACATAAGCTCTGGAAAGGCAAGAATATTTGTCTGTTTTATTCACAGACAAATCTCAAGTGCCCAGGACAATGTCTGGCACATAGTAGGTGCTCAACAAACATTTTGTTCCATGAACTTAAATGCAATGGAGCCCATCATAATTGCTGATATTTACTGCACACTTCTTGTACTTCAAATGTTACACTTGTGTATTTTTAAAATACATTATCTTTTTCTTCTTCCAAAAGCCCCATGCTATTGGTATAATCATTATCATCATCACTTTACACGTGGTAAAACTGAGGTTTAGAGAAGTTAATTCATTAGTGAAAAGTACTCAGCTAGTAAACAGTAGACTTGAGGTTGAGGCCAGAAATATTCTGCATCTGGGTTCTTAATCACTCTCTATAATTGCCTGCAACAGGCAGGACATGGAAAGGTTCTGTCCTTTGTAATTTGCAGGACAAGGAAAGTTCCTTGTTCAAGAACTGTTGGAATTTCAAGATGGTGGCAGCAGAGCATTAAACCAAGTGAAGGGTCTTGTGTGACAGTGCAAGCTACCTGTTTATGAAGCAGGCCTGGGCCTAATAAGTGGACATGCCCAGCCATGGAGACCTAGGGTAAGCACTATTCTTTTGCCCTTTGGGTAATTCTCAGTCTTGTTTTAAATTCAGAGATAGAAGGAATGCCAGAATTTAGTTAGTTCATTGCACCAACCTGACAGATGAGGAAACGGAGTCTCAGAAAAGCATTTTTTGTGAAGGAAAATGCATGCAGTCCGTTGGTAGCAAAAGAGAACAGAGCGTTTTTTACTATAATCAACAGAGTCTGGGTCATTGGTAATATTTCCAATATTGATAATTTTCAGGGATTTGTTAAAAAAAAAACTAAAAAGAATTCAAGGGTATCTATCCTCATGATGATGTCACTCCCATTTGCATTCATATACTCTTAAGAAAAACAATAGAGTGCATCCCACTTCTGTGTTTGATAAAAAGAAAAAGTTCAGCCCACAGATTCAGATGATTGTTCCAGGCTAAAATATCCTCTGGTATGTTCCTCCTTGGCCCCACCCTTCTAACTGAAGGATACTTCTTCCATCAGGTCTTCATTTCCGTTTAACCTAAGTTGACATACGCTGTTTATGCAAGTTGTACCAATATGTATCATTTTGGAAATTAAGGCAGAACATGGTGTAAACCATATCAGTACATAAGCATGCATTCCATGAGCTGTCAGGGAGCAGCTATGTCAGAGAGATTAATTAATTGCTTACCCAAATCCATTCCTTCTTTTTTTGCAGATAGAAGTGCAAATTTGTTCAGGATGATGAGGCACCCAGTTAAAAATATTCACTTCCTTAGTCTACCATGATATAAGCCCTGGGAAATGCCACTGTGCACGCAGGGGAATGAAAGGCAAACAGTATCTTAGTATTATTACAAAATATTATTTTTAAATTTGCATTATATAAAATACATATAATAAAAACTGCCATTTTAATCATTTTTAAGTGTGCAATTCAGTGGCATTAATTACTTTCACAATATTGTGCAGTTACCACCAGCTTCTATTTCTAAAACATTTGTATCACCCCAAACAGAAACTCTCAAGCAATTGTCAAGCAATAACTCACAACCTGTTGCTCATCTACCCAGCCCCTGGTAACCTCTAACCTCCCTTCTGTGTCTATAAATTTGCCTATTCTTGATATTTCATATAAACGGAATCATACAATATTTGTCTTTTAATGTCAGGCTTATTTCACTTAGTATAACATTTTCAATGTGTTTCCATGTATCAGAACCTCATTCCTTTTTATGGCATAATTGTATCCCTCTGTATGAATGTAGCACATTTAGTTTATCCATTCATTTGTTGGTGAGCACTCGGGTTGTTTCTGCTTTTTGGCTACTGTAAATAATGTTGCTATGAATATGGATTTACAATATCTGTTTGAGTACCTGCCTTCCATTCTTTGGGGTCTCTACCAAGGAGTAGAATTGCTGGGTCACCTGGCTGGGTCAGATGTACATTTAATCCTTTGAGAAATCACCAAATTATTGGCAGAGTGACTGCAATTCCCACCAGTGATGCACAAGGTTCCCAATTTCTCTATGTTTTCACCCACACTGGTTATTTTCTATTTTTGTGACCGTGGCCACCCTAGCGATGTGAAATGGGAGTTCGTGGTGGTTTTATTTACATTTACCTAGAGACAATGTTGTTGGGTACCTTTTTATGTGGGAAATCCTTTTGATCTCATAGATCTTCACTGCAGACAGCACCAAATCTACAGCGTTCCTGCACTTTGCCAAATTCCCACAGCGCTTATGCATTAAGAATGTGATTATTTTAAAACCTCTCCTTTTTGAATAGCACCCTGTACCACTACCCGTATGTGGAAAGTTTACCCAAAGTATTCTTGATTAATCAATTGCATACTCAAATCCATTTCTTCTCTTTTACAGAGAGAAATGCAAATTTGTTCAGAGCAATGATGATGTACTCCATTAATAATGCTCATTTCCTTAAGTTGGGAGTGGCTACGTGAGCCAGATTTGATGGCATAATCAAATTCTATGGGGTGGGGCCTCTAGGAAAGCTGTTTTATGGCAAAAAGGGATACTCTCACCTGCGGTATGCTCCTTCCCTTTTGTTCCCTTTCCTCTTGTGTGTCATATAGACACCAAGTCTGTATGAGGAGTCCACATCAGGCAGCCCTTGGGACAAAATCATGTGGTAAGGATAGCAGAGCAAGAAATGAGAAGGAACCTGAACCCTTGATGTCTTTCTCAAGGCTCTGCCTGGGTCTGTGGATGTTTGGACTTTTCTTTCAGCTAGGAAAGCCTGACTTGGTTAAGCCTATGTAGTTGGCTTTTTGGTACATATGACCCAAAGGGATCCTAACTGTGAAGCTGTAGAGGTCTTGACTGATGGGAATCTAGAACTAACTGAACCTAAAGAGAAAAAAGGAGGCAGAGAAGAGAAATCAGATGTGTTATAGAGCTAACTGCATGGCAAAGATCTCTGGAGGTAAAATGCAGAGCAGAGAGCATCTTTCATGTCCCGTCCCATTTCCCAGCTGCTCATGGTCATGGTCTCCCCCTGCATCAAAAGACACTTCAAGCCTCTTCTCACTTCCTCTAGGGTCTTGGTACATCCTGGTTGGCTAGATCAGACTTTCTCTGAGAAGAGCTTAAGCCTCATGAATTAGAAACTGGAGGACGAAGAACCACAATCTCTGAACCATTAGCTTAATTGTCCATCCCTGCTGCGTGGGGGTGTCCCAGCAGTGAGAAACAACCTTGATTCTCCTTGAAGGGTAAATGTAGAAAATTGGGAATAAAAAACCTCTTTTGATGCTTTTCAGAACAATGAAATTCTCAACATACCTAGTTCCTTTAAATCTCTTGATTTATTGTGCAATAAAAATAAATAGGAAATTAAAGGACCTTCCTTTCATGAAAAATCTATTTTTATAAATACATAGGCTCATATCCCAAACTTCAGCTGCTTTGCTCATTAATTCCATGGTGTGTATGAGTGTTGCCACGTATTTGTTTTCTTTTCAGGTCATTTAAGAGTATCGATTCCTCCTTCTGTAGTGTAGAACTCAATTCTCTAAGGACTGGTTAGCAAAACATTTCCCAGCTCACACTGTGCCATTTAAAAATGATTACGTTTGGTGTCTTCAGTTTAAAATTTCCTTTGCTGGCTCCCATATGCTAGCAGTTTGTACACTTCTCTTTTATGCTTTAATTCTTAAGGGCAACTCCAAGATATTCTGCCCATGTCATTCCCTCTAACTACCTTCTCTTGGGGGCTAAAACATCAGGGACAATGTCTATACCAGATAAGCTGTCGAGATTATTGTTTTCACTGCCAAAAGTTTTTGAGGGGAAAGAAAACCACTGTAGGTGGTCATGTGTCATTTTGGCTCCAAAGGAAAATGCTAAGTCGCGCATTAGTTGTTGCATAAATTTGCATATTGATATATACAATCCCAACGATTTTAATAGCATTGCAGATTAGCAGAGACAGATGGACGCAGACACACACAGGCTGACATTCAGAGATTCCCAGTCAGAGACAAACAGAGCCTGGGAAAGGGGGTGGGGAGGGGTCACTGAGGGCAGGGAAAATCGGACAGGACACAGAGGGTGGTAAGGGAAAGATGGCGGGGCGGGGGGAGGGAGCCTGGAAGAGCAGAGGGTACTTGTTAGGTGGCTTTAAGGAACCTCCCTGCCCCAGACCCCAACTCTCCTTCAGTTTTTAGACTCAGCCCTGAATGGAGTGTGGAGGAAGTGGGGCTGGAGACCTAGAGAGGCTAGGAGTGAATCAGAAGATCCAGAAATCGTCTAAGGCCCACAAGAGAATTTAGATTTATTTTACTACAATAAATAGGCTCTTTATTTCTTTCTTTTTCATTTGTTACTCATTTTGGTGTATCGTTCTCTCTCCCATGACCTGACTAGGACATCCAAGCACAGCACCAAGCCTTAGATTTCTGTATGTCTAGAACTCTTTGACATTTTGCCAGGAACCCTAAGGTCCTTGAGTGAAAATTCTACTGGATTGACTTGCAAACCAAACCACCAATTTGTTACATTTTCTATGGAAAACATACACATCCTGAAGACCAGGGTGTTTACCGCTGAAGAGTCTACTCTCCACTAGGAACCTGGTGCCTGGGAAAACTCATTAAAAATTAGAACAAAGGGCAAAGAATTCTTTAAGGAATATCTTCCATGTGCTTCAAGAGGCTACCTGGCTCTACTCCCCTCCCCCCTGCCACCCGACCCAGTGATTATGAACCTGCCAACTGGTCACAGTTCAGTGTTGGAAAAATATTCTCAAATTCTTAGTCTCGGCCTCTCGAGGTTGCTTATTCCAATCTGTGTGTGTGTGTGTGTGTGTGTGTGTGTGTGTGTGTGTTTGCATTGGTCATTGGAAAATCAGTAACTTCTGGCTGCAGTGAACTTCTGTCATTTTATAATTATTTACTGAGCTCTCAAGATAGGGTAGGTGTTCCCCTGGGTGTTAGGTACTGCGGGGGAGACAAAGAGTAGTAAGACTCAGGGCCAGGCTCTGAAAAGACTCACAGTGGCAAAAGGAGGATTACACAAATCCACTTGGCTGTCTACAGGGGGAGAAAATTACCTTAGAGAAATATCTGCAAGGATTCAAGAAGGAAACACCAAAGTTGTTTACTGAGGTGGAGGAAGGCTGGTTCATAGATAAGGTAGCATTTAAGCTCTAACCTAAAGAATGGGTCTGATTTTAACAAGCGGAATTGTTCGGATGGGGGAGTAGGGAGGAATTGGGGGAGAGAGAAAGGGAGGAGGGATGGCCAAGAGGGAGCCCATGAAAAGGAGGGGAGATGCAGCAGAAGCACGCAGAGTGCTTTGATCAGGTGTATGCCTCATGCTTAGGCTAGACGTACAGAAAGAATTAGAGGGCGCCATGGGAGACAGGGCTGGGAAGCCCGTTGGGGCCAAAACATGGACACCCATCATGTCAGTAGCTTCATTCCATGGGCACTGGACACTCACAGGTTTTTATACGAGGAAGAGCTGTGACTGCAGATCCTGATGCTTAATTTGGTCTCAGTGTCCACGATAGGCTGCAGGCAAGGAAAGTAGAGAAGGTGAGGAGGGCCCATGTGGAGGTCTTGCTACAGGATTTCAGAACAGAAGTAACGAGGGCCTGGCCGAACCAGGAAAGCAGCAGGGGGCATTTAAAAGGTAGAGGGGGCGTGGGAGAGATGTGAGGACAGTCTTCGTCTTGGTGATGAGCTGGACATAGGAAGTAGAGGAAGGTTGAGTCAAAGATAACGGAGCCTGACATTGACGGCTGTGCTAGGCACTTTACGTGTAATGATGCATTTGATCCTAACAATTGCATGAAGTACAAATAACTAGTATTCCCATTTTACAGATGGGCAAACTGAAACACAGGGCTTATGTAATTTCTCCAGGGTTGCTTGCTTATTGGAGGAGTCTCCCTAGAGTCCTGGCTTGCTGCTCATTCCTGTACCAGGTTGTCCCCAGTTGGATGGTTCCTGCTCTCTTGTCTGGATGGTTCCTGCTCTCTCCTCTGGATGGTTCCTGCTCTCTCCTCCACCCCGTCCATAAATACCTGTTTACTGAATTGCCCTCTTGTCATGACCAGCAGAAGCAAAGGAAAAGTAACCACAGTCCTGGAAACAAATCCATTTTCATCACTGAATCCAAGCAGTCAGTGCTGCTAGAAAGGCATAAAACTCTGCCATTGTATTCAGACTCAGTTAAAAAAAAAAATTCCCTAACGGCAGTTGGCATTGTGATTAAGATTTTCATTTTATTTATTACTTTGTTATGGCAAAACAAAACAAAACAAATCCTGCCTGAATTATCTCCCATGTGTCAGTAGAAAGACATTTTTCCTACCAGTATACTTCCCGCTACGTGAATATATTGATAATCAACCTGATCGTCACTCAGTGACATCGGTCCCCTGGGTTTGGGGCTAGGTCCGAGCCGTTTTAGAACAAAGATCATCTTCCTTGTTCTAGAGTGGCCCATGGGCTTGCACCAGCTCTGTTCAGTCCTCAAGGTTGGGCTCTGGATTCGACCTCTTTCTTCCTGTTTTCTTTCTCATGCTAAAGTACAGCACAGAAAACTCTTGATTGGAATTCAGGTACTGGTAGGATAATCATAGTGCCGCCGTCTTAAACACATGCTACGGCAGCAGCTTTTAGAGCGGCAAAATGAAGGTTTATTGTGTAATTACAGATCTGTGCTCTGCAAGAAAGGGACCAATTTCGCCAAAAACCAAATGGTTGGCTTTTTTTGTTTTTTTAGAACTGAAGAGCCTTTTATGGCTTGCTGGCAACCTGTTTCATCACCCTAATAATTGGAAATGTCCCTGTCGTTAACAGTCAACTGCTTCCATATATTCCGCCCAAGAACAGAACATGCAGAATCGGTGGAAAGAGATCGTGTTTGTGAATGTGTGCATGTGTGTGTGCGCTTGTGAATATATCCCAGAAATGATGTGCGGGTACCTGTGTGCATATGTGTGTGTGTGTGTGTGTGTGTGTGCATGCATGCTTGTGTTTGAATCTGAGCCCCAAATGTGCAAGTGGAGAAAAATGCCCCTGCTACAGTGTGCTGAGTTATGGGGGGGCCCACCTGCTGTGGAAAAATCACCTTCGTGATTTTACATTGCACCAATACCGAAAGGCCCTGAGCTTTTTTTTTTTTTTTTTTTTTTTGAAAGATTTTATTTATTTTTTGGAGAAAGAGACAGCATTTCGGGGGAAAGGGGCAGAGGGAGAGGGGAAAGCGTCTTCCAGCTGATCAAGGAGCCTGACATGGGGGTCAATCCCAGGGTCCTGGGATCATGACCTGAGCCAAAGGCAGACACTGTTAACCACTTAATCAAGTGAACCACCCAGGCGTCCCCTGCCAGTTCTTCTAAAGACAGTCTTCTTTTCCTTTTACTCTGTTGAACCCGAGTTCCTGTCCTTTACAACTTCAAATTCTTTTTAATACGAAATCCATCCTAAAGTGCTAATTCTTTTTTTTTTTTTAAAGATTTTATTTATTTATTTGACAGACAGAGATCACAAGAGGGCAGAGCAGCAGGCAGGGGGGGGGGGAAGCAGGCTCCCTACTGAGCAGAGAGCCCGATGTGGGGCTCGATCCCAGGGCCCTGGGATCATGACCTGAGCCAAAGGCAGAGGCTTTAACCCACTGAGCCACCCAGGTGCCCCTAAAGTGCTAATTCTTTAAGCGAAGCAAAGACTGGGCTGGGTATTTTCTCTCATCCCAAATCTCTTGCTCCTTTTTCATCCAGAAGGTAGGGTCAACGTTGGGGAAGCTTATCTTTTTCATTTACTTGGCCTAGAAATAAAATGTCCATGAATCCCTTTTGAGAGTAAGACACCAAGGACAAGGAATGAGTTACTTAGTGCCGTGGAGAAGCAATGTCTGTGGTGTCTTAATGGAGTCATCCTGCCTTTAAGGCCCTGGTTTAATTTTTTTCCTGGAGCCAGTGGTTCTCCAATCTCATGTTGCATCAGGATCACCTGGGAAGTTTTGAAAAAACTTTTAATGCCCAGGGATGCTGATTTAATCTTTTGAGGTGGGGCAGCGAGTCCATATTATTTAAAAGCTCCCCAAATGATTCTGAGGAGTGAAGTCAGAGGAGGACTGAAAACTTGCCATTCCAGACCCTAGAACCCCCAAATCCATTGGCTTTAAAATCCCATTAGATCCTATGTTGAGTGCTGTGAAGTGTGTAAACCTGGCAATTCACAGATCTGTACCCCTAGGACTAATAATACATTATATGTTAATAAAAAGTAAAAAATTTTTTAAAATCCCATTAGATCAACTGGAGAACTTTTACAAAGTACCAATGCTGAGGCCCCCCTCTGAGACCAAATATATCAGCATATCTGGGATGGGGTCAACACCCCTGGGCACTTATTCAAAATTCCTTGAGTGATTCTAATGTGTGGGCAAGATTAAAAATTAGTAGTCTAGGTTATAGATTTATGCCAATATATGTGATGTGGATTTTACAAAAGCATCAGTAAGAAAATAGTATAAAGTGTTCTGTTACATACCACAGGGCAAACTCATTCAACATTTTTTTTCTTTTAACATCTTTGCTTTTTCTCTTAAGTTTTTTGTTTTGTTTTGTTTAAGACTTTATTTATTTATTTATTTATTTGAGAGAGACAGAGTGCGCAATGAGGGAGAGAGAGAAGCAGACTCCCTGCTGAGCAGGGAGCCCGACGTGGGGCTTGATCCCAGGACCTTGAGATCATGACCTGAGCCAAAGGCAGACGCTTAACCAACTGAGCCACTCAAGCATCCCTGTTTTTGTTTTCTGAAGATTCATCTCTCTTCTCTCTCTCCCTCCTAGAAATATTTTTTCCTCAGTAGCTTCTCAGGCTACTTTCCCCCATAGCTGGGTCTTCTTTTCTCTTTAACGGCTTCCCTCGTCAAATTCAGCAGAATATCTTTTACTTCTCACTCCTACATCAGAAGCCTCAAGTTATCCTTCCCAAATTAGGGATAAATCATTTATGTATTAAAGCTTCAGAAAGATACGAGACCAGAAGGAAAATGGCACCCCTACCTGAAGGGAGACATAACTTAACAGATAGAGCTAAAAATACCCAGTAACAGAAGAGCATCCCACATCCAAGACGATTCATCATGACAGAGCACACAGGGGTGGAATTAGCTGCCTGAATGATGCCTCTTATCTTCGGTTTTTCCATACTGTTTCCCCTGTCATCCCTGGATCAGACCCTCTTAACACTTCCCCGGACAACTCTTAACATCTTTCTAACTAGACGTCCATTCCCATACACCTTTGGGCCCGATCCCTAGCCTTATGTTAGGCAAGTATGAGTCCAATGAGTTTTCTAGCCTCCCTTAAATGTTAATAGTAATTCTTAAAATTTTTGTGGTCATGGACCCCTCTGAGGGTTTGATGAAAACTATAGACTCTTCTTGAACAATGAAACACAGGTTCATATAATTTGGCATAGAATTCCAGAGACTTCATGGAACCTCCGGTAACACAATGACAGACCTACAGTGCACAGACTACACATTAGCCTAAATTTGTTACTGTCTCTAAAGCTTGAAAAGAGTCAAGGTAGTTGAAACATTTGAGTTACCTATATTCGGACTAATCGATTTTTCTACTTCCTTTTTGGTCATCAGATGAAGTGATGGGGATTTAGAATTCAACACTGAGTATCACTTAACAGTTGAAAGGAACATATATATATGATATACGGAATTAAATATAATTTTATTTATTTATAATATATTAATAATATTTATATTATATATATTCCATTTAATTTACACAAGAAAAATGAGCATTGAAGAAATTAAATTGCTCACTTGAGGTGGCACGGTGCGGAGGTGAATGAGCAGGGATTGGGACGCTGAAATCCTGCCTCCCAGGCCAGTGCTGCTCACTCACATCTGATTGGTCAAGATGTTCTCCCTTCTTAGCATCTCAGGTTTACTCCTTCCTATCCGGTTAGACTTTCCCCATTATCATTCATTCATTGATTCATTCAATAATTTTTCATGAGTGACTTATGGAGGACAAGGAGGAGACCTCATTACAGATACCAGTTTAAGGAACTAAGTTATGTGTTAATAATAAGGGGCCATGAAGCTATAAGAGAGGCCTGATCACATATGGCAAAGAGGCTCAGGGAAGGTTTTGTCGAGGAGATCAAATGTGATCTCAGGTGCAGGTGATGAAAGATACACCTGAGGAGAAAGGCAAAAATCCAGGCAATGGGGGAAACCATTGGAAAGGCTCGGAGGTGAGAATCACAGGGGAGTGGGCCATGTCCATTTGGGCAGAAGTGGCCTTTGGGGAGTCCTAAGCAATGAGGCAGGAGAGTAGGCCGGGTCTTACAGGCCACAGTGAACAGTGTGTTCTCCATTCAAGGGCGAGTGGAGGTCCTAGAGGGTTGGAACAGAGAGATATTGGTGCTGCATTATGTTTTAAGATCTGTTTGGTGTGGCAATGCCAAATATGAATTGAGGTTGGAGAAGGGTCTTTTCTGCAATCTTATCTTGTTTAATGTTCTTCAACATCTTGCTTAAGCTTTCGTTCTTAAGGATGGAATCTGCAAGTTAATATTTAGTCCACAGTTTAAAAAAAAAACTGGAATTTGTAACCCTTTACAAAGTGCATTAGGCTTTAGGAGGTAAACAGATCTTCTAGAACTGGGTTATATGTTCATGTGTAGAATTCTCTTCTTTTTTTTTCCAAGCTGAGAAGTTTTACAGCTTCTCTCAGCTTCTCAACGGGATCCACAATCCAAGAGGACCACTGCTTGATGCTTCAAGGAAGTAGAACAATTGTGAATTTGCCCAACATAGGATAGCACTGAGGCCTGAAGGTATATGTGATACTCATTGAAACAAGATGTACTGCTAGTTCTAATGAAAAAAAAAAAAAAAAACAACAACAAAAAACCTTTTTTTTGTCAAATGGGTCAGAAAATATTAGCAATGGAGACATCTAGAAATATTAATTCTTTCACTTAACAGAAGTTGAAACCAGGAATCCTACTGGATAGCATGTTCCTCAAATCCGCCCAGAGAGTTCTAGAACCAAGGAAAATCCTTTCAGAAATAGACAAGCTTTACCTTCTCTTGTATTGATGTCATCAACATAACTGAATTTTCTTTTAAGTGTTTTATGTAAGATAATAACAATATCTCATCATTAGGACAATCTAAATACTGATAAGTGTACTGCTGGGTATGTTAAAAACACCATGTTGCTGGTTTCTGTATCTGATGAGAAAAACACAATTTCCTGAAGTTTGTAAATATCTTCAAAATGATTTCCATAAATCAGCAGTAAAATATTTTCTGTGATTAGCTTATTCCCTATTAAAATGGCCATTAGACCATCAGCCTTATCTGTCTCTACCCATAACTAGACGATTGTTGAGTGACTTTTTAAACATTTTTATTTAGACGTCAGCATGCCCCGCTAGCCTGTCTCCAGGTGAGGCAAGAACTCCTTCCTGCCATTGACCTATCAATTTTCGACACATGTAAGGTCTTGGATTCTAAATTTTTAAATTGAAAACATAATTACTTCAAGGCTTTCATCGATAGAAAGTGCTAACCATTGCCAAGGACAAGCAGAGAATGTTGTCTAAGAAGAGATTTCACAAGGAACCAACCTAATTTTCCCAAGGACCTTTCAAGACGCCAGGACCATTATCATAAAATCCACTAACCAAACCTCTCAGTGAAAAGGATGATTCTAGTTCTCAGTTTTGGAATATTTTAGGGTTAATGAGAAAAAGGTCTCCCCACCCCCTCTCTTTTTCTCCCCGAGCTCTGCTGACCTTCCTCATAAGAAACAACTTGCATTGGCCAGATAGCTAGCTGGAGGGAGGAGGTGGAATAGGCCCCTGGGACCAGTACCAAGCTAACGAGTACTCAGGAGGATTGGACTGAGGTCAGCCTCATTAGCACGAGATTGTAGCTGACTTTGTTCAACCTCCCTCAGGAGAGGAAGGGAATCAAAAAGTATTCTTGTGGTCAGACTGTGGCTGATGGTAAAGCCATTTCAGAAGAACGAGGTAACGATATGCCACAGGGAGAAAACAAACCATTAGTTGAAGAGCTGGCAGCAGAATATTTCGAAGAAGAAACCTCTCTGTGTTTAAGGATCCAACAGCTGTCCGTTCGAGGTGGGGAGGTTGCTCTCGGGCGTGGCTGGCAGGTCCTTGGGTGAGATAAAGCAACAGCTCCACTGCTTTGTCGGAACGGAGCCCACAACATTGGGAGTCTCGGGGCTCAGGTGGAGTAGACAGAGCTTCTGGGAACTTAACTTAAGAGGCGGGGGAGTGAGTAAGAGCATGACGAATTTAAGGTGACAGGATTTGTGCAAATTATTCCGGCAGTTGAGCCCAGGAGAAAGAGCTGAGCTGGGACCATGAGAACTTCCACTGTATTCGTCATTGTTTCTTGAACTGTAACTTAAGGGTCAACTGTGCACAGCTACGCCGCCCCCCTCCCCCAGGTCCTCGGGGAAGGGGGCCCCAAGTCATCGTTTTTATCCTGCTCGCCAGATGCTTCTTAAGCATGCCTACGTTGGATCACCACAGCTGGACGCTGACTGATGCAATGGGAGAGGATGGGCAAGTTCGGAGAGGATGGCCAAAGGAAAGGGCTAAGGAGACAGAGTAGGAAAGTGAATGTAGTTATCCACTGGATGGGCAGTGAGGCGGTCCTCGAGGCCCTGAGTAAGGATGGTTGGGAGTTCCAATAGGGTGGATATGCGAGCACGAAGTTTTTGTGATCTTGTCGCAGGCAAGCCTCTGTGCGTGTGCGTGTGCGTGCGTGCATGTGCGTGTGTGCGTGTGTGTATTAACCAGGCCATCCTACTGAGTCGACACACCTGCTTGTTAGTCCTAAGGATCACGGACCTTCGGCAGGCTATTATATGTCTGCCCCATCCTGTCTCCTCAAACGAACCTCTGACACTCCCCACATCTTGTTACATGATATTTTTTAGAAAGCGATGCTAACGTTCAAAATGATGTAATTGCAAAAAATTTTGGAAAAATAAAAGAAAGGAAATAAACCATATTATCATTTGTAGTTCTACTATCATTTTTGGCAGTGTGAGATGCTTCCTTCCGGTATGTGAGTGTGTACAGTTACGTGCATACAGCATATAGGTATACACGCACACATGCACACACACACAGACATATATATACAATTTCCTCCACACACATGAATTAAAAATGTATATATGGTCTCGCAACCTCCTTTTTCACTCAGTGCAATAAAATCAGCATTCCCTCACACCATGATATGTTCCACGCAAACATGAATTTTGTTAACTGCGAAGGTGCATCTCTGGGAGGTCTCTACTTTATGGCACCCTAGTGCCCCTTATACTTATTTTTGAGCAGATCGAAGACCATTTTTATGAAAGGGCACATTCCATACCTCTTCAGACTCAGGAGGCAGCACATGCCATATAATCCACATACATTCTTTTTTTTTTTTTAAATCATTTACTGCATTTAAAAAATTATTTAAATTCAGTTTAATTGCATATAATGTATTATTAGTTTCAGGGGTAGGATTTAGTGACTCCTCAGCTGTACACAACACATTTTTAATCCATTCATCTACCTTACCTGTAGGCACAAGCTCAGTCTTTTCTCCAAGTTCACAAAAAAACGTTCTTTCTCTCTTCTTGAGGCTCTGGTCTATTGGACTCTGTCCATTCCCAGCCTCTTCTGATTAGAACACTAAAAACAACATTTCCCAAGCTCCCCTGTAGCTAGTGAGCTAGATACAAAAGTGGCTGTGACAGTGAGGCCTTGGGGTGAAGGCAGGAGGTGCTGCCTTTGGAATGAGAGTCCTGATCATGGGCTGGGATGGTGAGAGCCCAGAGTGACAGAGGGTAAGGTCACCCTGAGAGTCAAGGTGAGTGTAGTCAGCAGGGCCAGAGCTGGGATCAAAATGGCTTTACCTCCGGAGGTCTTCTGTGGTGGATAATTTATGATGTATCCCTAGCACTGAAATAGATGGGAATCCTACTAAGGTTGAATTTGATGTGTATACCCGATGAAAGAAACCTTCGGTCTGGTGACTGTTTACCAGAATTCCCTACCTAATTTCCCTATCGGAGTCAGTTCACGGACTCTGGACTCCAAACGAAGAGACGACATTCCTTTAAGAAAAAGACATGCAACATTCCCACATGACTGTATTATAAAATCTCCTGAACCTTCCCTAGAGAGTTCTGAGGCTGCTTACCAGGCTGCAGGTGCACTGAGGAAAGAAGGGTACCAGATTTGGGGGCAATTTTGAACACATCTGGACACCTGTGCTGTGAACTTATTCTTTTTCTTGCATTAAAATGAGTTCCTTAGTCAGAAACAATGTTGTGGGTGCACCACAGGCATCTCAGTATCCAGAGTTTCTTGGAAACCCACTGATCAGATGGGGAGTTATGGGATTTTAATGATAAAAAGAGTTTTTATTAGAGTTTGTCTCACCTTGGGCCCAGGGGGTCCTGTGTACGTACCCTGTGTTTATTTCCCCAGCTCATGAATGCAAAATTTGGCAATCAAAGAAATTCCACATTTGTTCTCTGACTCAGGGAATGAGGGAAGAAGGGCTACAGGGGAGCCCGCCTCCTACTGTGAATGACTACCTCCTAGGAGAAGTTGCAGAATTATTGTCCACATGAAGGTCTTGGAGAACATGTGGGAATTGATTTAAATCCATCTCTTCAGCCTGTGCGGAAGTGCTAGAGGTCTGGGAGAATGGCTGGATTTCAGGGAACTTACCTAGGGAGTGACTCTAACTGCAGAGCCTGTTACAGACATGATCTGTTTTTATGGAGCAAATCAACACAGTTCCTGGAGTCTGATATACAGTTGTCAATCTGGGGACACTTCTTTCCCTAACTAATAAGCAGATACCACTTAATGCAGTTTGCTCGTATCCAGCAGCAAGGGATCCTCACTGGCATCCAGCTAGCTGCCTTAATCTAGTTTGTAGGGACCTTGATCACTATTGTCCCATAAGACATCCCTGTTCCACTGTATTGACTACATCATGGTGATTGGGAAAAAGTATCAAGGACCCCGGATATCCTGATAAAACATGTATGTGCCAGAGGATCAGTGATAAATCCCATGAACACTGAGAAATCTCAGTGAGTCTCAGTGAAGATTCTCAGGGTTTAGTGATGTGAGACATTCAAGAGATTCCCCAAAGTGAAACACAGCTTGTGTCATCTTTGCATTCTCCCCCATTAAGAAAGAGGCAAATAAATGCTCCAATCTATTGCCAAGTAACCCTTAAAACTGCTGGTCATAAGTGTGGCCCAAAGCCAGACAGGTTCTATAATTTGTTCAAGTTCAGGTCTTCTACTGGGGCCTCATGACCCAAGGGATCCAAAGTTGGTAGGGTGTCCCACACTGTATTGTTTCTGAACAAGGAAGTCATTCTATCACAAAAAAAGGAGGGTCAATGAGTTTATCCATGTGAATTTACTGGTCTTACCATGAATCCTATCACTCAGGAAAAGCTGACCAGAAAAATGGTAGAATAGCCTTTGGAAGATCCAACTATGGCGCAAGCTGAGAGACCACAGCTTTTCCCATTTGGAGGGCTATCTTACAAGATGTTCCATTGCTTTGAGTAAGTAAGCAATAAACAAACATATAGTGCTATTCCTCCCGCAGGCAGATCTCATGAGTACAAAACCAAGGGGAGTCATCTCTTACTGTTTCACCTACTGAATGACATTCACATGCAATTTTTGCTTCCCATACTTATCAGATGCCATTGATGGCCTCTCATATTCCCTTGGCCTACTGTGAAGCTTTCCGGGAATAGCCAGAAGTGCTGGGAGTTAATGCCCCAGGAGTTCTGGATAACTCACTTGGTCTCCTCACACTCCAAAGGGAGAATTCTGAGGCACGTGCCACTGTCTCTCAACTAGTGTCCAGCGGGATTTGAGTCTTGTGTGGAACCTACAAAGTCTTGCCCCGTTTTGAAATTATATTTCAAACCTACTAATGTTCTGTTCTTGTGCTATAATGTTTCATTTCACTTTTGACACTTTGACAGATGTAAAAATTCTTTTAGTATGAGGTGTCGTAGAAATACAATAAAATTTTCCAATGACTATCCGGTTATCACAGAATCATTTATTAAGTAATCCATCATTTCCTCACTGATTTGAATTGCCACCTTTATTGTATTCTAAATACCTATATTGGGTTCTGGCCTACTTCTGTACTTTCTAGCCTACTGATATGTCTGTCAATTCATGTGGCAGTGCCACTTTTTAAAATTACTGTAACTTTATAATGAATTGCACTACCTGGAAAGACAACTGACTTCCCAAAACTCTGATTTTTTGGAATATTCTTGGCTATTCTCATTTATTAGTTTTCCTATGTTTTTTAGTCATTTTGACTGCTTCCCACTCAAAAAATCCAGTAGGTATTTTTTCGAGGGGGTGATGTCAATGAACTCAGTAAGATTCTCTTTCCTTTCCTTTCCTTTCCTTTCCTTTCCTTTCCTTTCCTTTCCTTTCCTTTTCCTTTTCCTTTCCTTCCTCTCCTCCTTATTCTCCTTCTTCTTTTCTTTTCCTCAGCCAAATTATTTATTCAGAATTCTCAGGTCATTAACTTTCAGCCCTTCACTTTCTTTTCTTTGGTCTTTTAGTTGGGTGTAACTTACATGTACTTGGTTCATCTCTTTTGGAAAGGAGTCATGACCCAGTGGGATAAGGAAACCAAGTTCTTTGTTCATAACTTTGCCATTCTCTATCTGAAAGTCTTCCCTGTCTCTCTCTCTCTCTCTTTTTTCCTTGCCATAATCTTTCATATGTATTTTGTAAATAACCAAGGGCGAACAAACCCCCAAATGTGTCGAGACAGAAGATCATATATTAGAACAGAAGTAGCGGCTCTAGCAATTACAGCTGGTTAGCCTTTCTCCCTTCTACTTAATATTCAAATCCATTAAACGGGGCTAGTAGTAATAACTTACTACGAAGTTAAATAAGATGGAATCAATTAAATTAGTACAGAATTTGCGGGAGATGGCATTTCTGGCCTCAATGCATTATTTCTTCAATTATGCAAATTCCTGACTCTGTAACATTTTTAGCGCCTTCCCACTCTGCCTCTGGGCTCAGTCCCATGATGGACTTTGACCAATGTAATATTAGCAAAAATGCTGTGAGAAGAGGGCTGTGAAGCACCTGGATGCTAGGACCTGCTCTGGCTCTTGCCGCCTGACACTCCCACGGAAACATGTCCAGACTAGCCTGCTGGAAGATGAGAGAATTTTGATCCAGTCAACTCCACGGCCTGTCAGCGAACCGCTGACAAACCCCCAATCCCCACACAAGTGAACGGGCCACACAAGTGGATGAGAAGTGCCACCCGACGGAGTCTGATGGAAGTCACCGACCTATAGACTATTGAACCACGTCTTTATCACATTAAACCACTAAGTTTGAGGTAGTTTGTTTATGTCCGTAAATTGTGTCAGTAAATACATTATCCCAAACTTGACACATAGGTGGGGCTTAAACATTGTTTACATAATAGCCATGTGGCGATGCAAGTATCTTTTCATTGAAACCAGAGATAGTTCCCCACCTCTCCCAACCCTTCTGGTCCTTGGTAGCATCCTCCATAAGGCGTCCAACCTAACTATACTGTTGCGTTTAATACGCTGACTTAGTGATTTGACATACTTCAAATTGCTTCTAAACTGTGTCTTGTCTTTTTTAATGGCAAAAAACGTTTTTGTCACAGTCTACTGATTGTCAGCGTTTTCTTTGGGTCTCTGAGGGGATATAAGAGAAATTGGAGAGAGAGCCCTCCCTTCAATTCCACAAAGCTACCTGATAAGAATTACTCATTTCAGGCAAATATGGTATACAGAGAAGCATTGAAAGGAAACTGGGAAATTCAAGGAGTTGGAGCTGAGTATATTTAGTCTGTGATTTTTTTGAAGCAAGGTATGAAGATTTACTTAAGGAAGAGAACTAGAAAGACAAAATGAATAACTGACCTATTTGTTTTACTTCTAATGTGGCCTCCTAGGTTGTGGTGGGGTTGTGAAATGGGAACAGGGTACACAAGTGTTGTCTCTTGACATTCTCCTTCACCTCTTTAGCAAACATGTTCATGGGTGCCTTTCTTGTGATGGAAAGGGTGCTGTGTTCTAGTGATGAGGTTAGTGGTGTTTATAATACTGTGCCTTGAAAGGATGGATCAGTAGAAAGAGTACGATTACATCTGCTTTAACTCTGCTACATCTACATCCATTTAGGACTCCTAGAAACTCTCAGTTTTATTTTTCCACCCCAGTCAAAGAAAAGGCCACGTTAAATGTTACCCAGCTTACTGGGATGAATGGGGCTGACACTGAATGTGGGCCCTCATTGAGAGGGAAAATTGGCCCCCGGTTCACTCCTCCCACAGCTGCTGATTAAGAGCTCGTGCTGGTTTCTGGTCTGACCTTTAACTGAACAGCACGAATTACAACTCCCTAATGAATGTATCCTTGGGCTCTCCACCAACTATTATTTCTGAACAGAGCACGGTCATGAGCAAAGCAAAATCATCCTGCCAGAAGTGATGCCAACTGACCCAATGGCCATTGGAAGAAAGGGGAGATCAAAAATTTCTCTTTTCCCCAGCAGCCCACTTTGCCCCTTGTTTTCTGACGCATGCAATTTGTTTCTTCTCATTCATTGGCGTTAGAGTCCACACAGTTCAACTTTATGTTCTGCAGAAAACAAAGAAGGTTTGTGCTTCTGGCCTGATGTAAGGGGAAAAGAGGCAGCTTCTTAGCTGGAGCAAGTTAAGGATTGGCTGAAAGGTCTGCAGCCCCCGAAGATGCAGACTCAAGAGGTATTTGTTCTGTAAGGAGGCTTGGAGTCATTTCTACTGGGTATTTCCAAATGGCTTTTGCTCGGAACTCAGACAAAGCCCTAGCTGACTATATAAGTAAATAAGACAGAAAGAAACAGGACCAGAAAGCAGGGTGGATATGTGGGTGTGGAGACAAACCCTTGTATCTGTGGGGAGCAGTGTTAGAAACCCACTCATCTTGGCCAACTTCTTTTCTTTTTTTTTTTTTTTTTTTTTTTTTTTTTTTTTTAGAGATTCAAGGGAGTGAAATGACTGGTCTACAAACAGACAGCTGGGTCATGATGGAACAGAAGCCAGAACTCCTAGCCTGACTTCTGAGGCAGTATGCTCTCCTGCCTTTTAGATAATCAGTGAGAAGTATGAGTAAATGTGTATTGTCAATGGGGTCATTCGAAGAGACCCTTGAATTCTAGTACATAACACTACCTTATAAGAAATTCTAGAATTTTCTGTTTTCTCAAAGTATGTTAATAATGAAAACAATTTTTAAAAATCCAACTTGGGAATTAACTTTAAAAATACTCTCCTGTCCCTATTTCCCATCCCTTCCCAGAAGTCACTGCTAATAGTTTGAATCATCCAGACATTCTTCTACGAACACACACCCTCGCTTAAATCCGCATATGTGATCCTATCCACGTCTATGTGTTTGTTGTTATTTGCAAAATTATAAATAGTGGACATGTGACCGTGGAACTCTAAAAAATAAAGAAAGGGACACCTTTCCACCTTTCTCACCTTTTGTCAGCTCTAGAGCTGCACACAGGGCATGGATGTTATCCATAACTCTGTTGGTTAACGTTGAGGTTATTTTCAAGACTTCATTATTAATGAGGCTACAATTGAGATTTTTGACATGCATGTTTGTCCCCTTTGGCAAATATTTATGCCAGAGAGATCCTCAGAGGATTTGCCGGGTCAAAGAGACACTTAGATTTTTGATAAATGTTGCCAAATTGCTGCACGGAGCGGTGGGGCTGGTTGATTCGTCCGCTTTATACTGACAACTGACGTGCTGTTTGCCAACGATAACATTAGTTGCTAATCTTACTAACCTTGCCAATCTGATACGCGGCAAGCTCATACGGCTTTGATATTTAAGTCAAGCTTCTTTCTTCTCGGGCGTTTATGATTCATTTGTGTTCCTCTCTGAGTGCTCTTCCCCCCCAACCCACGTATAAATTAGGCTGTTTGTTCTTTGCTGATTGAGTGCTAGGAACTTCTCATTAAGTCTTGCCACTAACCTTTTGATTACGTATGTTCCAAGTATTTTTTTCCGCATCTGCTGTTCGTCACTTAATTTTGTTTGTGGAATCTTTGGTTGTACAGAGATTTTTAAGTCATGAAGTCAAATGCGCCAATCTCTTCCTTTGTAGGGAAGCTCACATTTCTAATATCCTTTCGTAAATCTGGAGTCCTCTCATCACTGCTAGGCTAACGGCAGCAGTGATACACCTTTCATTGAAAATAAATCATTCTAAATTTAAAATGCAAATTTAAGCTTGCCGCTGATGCCTTGACTAACAAAATCAGTCTTTAGAGAGGAAAATAGAATTCTCCTATGTAACTGCATACAGATCAGTATAGTCTCCAGAAGGCCCAGGGGAATGGTGAGTCTTTCAAACTGGACGTTGTGATAGATTGGAAATATTACGTTAAAAATTCCAACTTCTTACCAGTCTGTTCCTCTCTTTCAGAGGATCGTCTGTCAGCAGTTCCTCAAAGCTTGCTCCTAGGACTCAAGATTTAGCAGATTATTAACATATAAATGGATTATTAAGCCTTTATGAGCAACTGACATCTTTAGACGAGCCTACGGATTGTTTGAGGAAGTAGAACACAGGAAGACTCAGTTTTGTTGAATGACGATCAAGTTGGGACAGGAGAGGAAATTTGCTGCTATGGGAATATTGAGGTCTTCATAGGAAATCACACCAGGTGGCCCAGGAAAGCCAGTAGTGAGTATAAAGGTATGGGGTGCAGAAGATGATATGGGGGGGTGGTAGGAGATGGAGGGGAAGGGAAGAAATAGAGAAGAAAGGACTGAGAAAAATTCTTGAGAATTTCTTTCGCAATAATACTCACTGAGGTGATCAAAATTAAGAATAAAATTTAGGCTTGGGCATTCCCATCCTCCTCTGTAACTGTTTGGTCTAAAAACAGAATTAGAAGGAAGATTTGCTGTTTGCTGTTGGAGCCCAGTGCCCTTTTAAAGACCTAATTTAGAAGTTGGAGAAGCCAGACAGGGCTTTCTGTCCCAGTGGAGCTTATCAGTTATGACAGGGATCAGCGGGGACTCTCTTTCTCTCTCCATCTCATTGCCTCAAGACAGATGAAATGAAGACTGTATCAGAACTAAAAATATTGTCTAAAATCAGGGATAGTAAGCAGACAAACAAACAAGCAGCACCCATCATCTTTCTTTTGCAATGCATTCTAGAAGGATGCAAGGGAAAAATCCATACATACGACTTATATTTTACATGGACACAACATTGGCAAGCCTAATCATTGAAAATTCTTATGTAAAAAGGATCCAGATAGCTAAAAAGGAATCCAAAAAGAAACTAGAGCTTAGTGCTGAGCTAATATTGATGTGGCAACTCCAGGGAGGTTATCACATTTCAGAGCACTGGATCTGGAATGAGACCCCGCCGCTCTCCCTGAGCTATGCCTGTCGCAAGTGGTTGAACCTCAGAGCCACGCCTCAACCCACCCCCCCCCACTCCCTCACTGTTTCCTCATAAGAGTGGTAACACTCACCCCCAGTGATGCTCTGCCGGCTCAGGGAGGGAGGGCGTGCGTGTCACATATAGGACTTTGCTGCCCCGTGTGCCATCATTATTTTCTCCTCTATACTTCATTTTGAAAAGCTCACGCTGTGCAAGATCAGGTTTCCACTAGTGTGCCCCCTTCCTGGATTTCTGCAAAGAGCTGATCTAATTATAGAATGTGTGCTTTAGAGTTGAAGGTATCTTGGCTTTGTCAAAGAGCCCTGTGCTCCCCCGGAGAACTCCCCGTGCAGAGTCTTTCTTGGTATCCTAACCCGGGGCTCTGAAATAAACGCACCCGAAGTCACCAGTTGGACAGGACCCAGGAGGAGGAGAGGAGTCAGTGATACTGACTGCCTGGCAGGAGCACCTAACTGCTACTGACCCTTCACAACCTTGGACAGGAGTGCTCAGATGGCTTTTGATTTGCTCGTTTCCTGCACAGGGAGCTGCTGTGGTGTAACTGTGCGTTAGAGCCGAGTACAGAAAAAGTATCTGGCTTACACACACTTGGGTCTGTCATCATGGCTCCCAAATCCCAGAGGAGATAAACAAAGGGACAGCAGTGACAACCAAAAACTCAGCTTCTATCTAATGGTATGCATCACGCATGCAATCTTCAGAAAAAGTGTAAAACCATTTACAATGCAGAGAAACTCACAAGATGCTTTCTTGTACTACAAAAATACTCATCATAGAATTCCTTTGAATAGCAAGTTATCTAGCACAGCAAAATAATATTGACCTACCCAAATTTATTATTCATAGCTTTCCTGAGTATTTCTGGGTTTATGTGAAAATTCATTTGTATTATTGTTGAATAACGCAAATCTCAGATCTTTTACCTAGAATAAAACACGGCAGGGTGCATAGACAGTATGTATTTCCTTTTCAAGCCTGTGGACCAAATTCCAAATGAATGATGTGAAATACAGGTAGGGCTTCTGGCGGCTTCTGGCTACCTCTTTGACCCAGCCCATTTGTGTTCTCTGCGTGACTGACAGATTGGTTGCCAAGGATCTCCAACCCCTTGCAGACATATCAAAAGAGGTGGCTGTGATCACTTAATTAGAGTAGAAGTGAGGGGGGAAAGTCCCTGCTGGTTATCCAGGATTCATGTGATCAGCTGTTATCAAAGTCCCCAGGCTTTCCCTTCTGATGAAAATGTCAACCTCAGGAAGAAATGTCTGCCACAGCTTCTCGAAACACTGAGGCCAGGGGAATCTGGAGAAAGGTCTTTAAAACATTTTAATTGAGATCTCTGACAATGAGCATCAGCAAGGGTCTTGCAAAGGCTCTATATAAGCTTTCATAACATTTGCTGCCCTTCCCCTTTCTCAGAGTGAAGGTCACGCCAATCAAACCCTCACCAGCCCCATTGGCCCTCCTGCCGCATCCTCCCCCCCAGTGGAGGTGTGAACAGGATCCAGAAAATAATTGCACAGATTTAGATGCACGGCTCCCTTGTCTTTTCCTGTTCCTGGTGACATTAGCCTCCAGGAGCAGACCCAGGCATAATCCTTTCCAGACGTTCTAAACCATTCTGCACCCCCTGTACATGCACCCAGATAACCCGCAAGCTGCAGATGTCTGACTTGCCGTATGATGGAGGACGTGGCATGGAACTGCATCCTTTTCTCCTTGGCGGGTCCATGTTCTGGGTTCACCCCCCACCCTCAGCGGAGTAGAACAGACAGTAAGTGAAGTATGGCTTCTTGGCAAATGATTTGATGAGAAGAATTTGTCTCGTGTCACTTTGGAGCCAAGTAAGAAATGAGGTATCCAAGATTTGAAACACTTGGGCATTCACTGAATTCTATCTAATCGTATACATTAAATATTTGCCTGAGAAGAGTCCCTCTTTGCTAGAGTGCGTCTTATGGTTTATAATAAATGCATAGCCATACGGACCCATTCCTTCTGCACTGGGAGACAGACAGTCCATGGGTCTGAAATGAAACCCATTTCATTTCATTGTTCATTGCATTCAGGAATTCATTCATTAGAAACATGCAGTACTCGTGGCTCAGGTTTATTATAGCAATGATATAGAGCAAAAGCATCAGGGAAGAGGTTTGTGTCAGTCGAGTCTGGAGAGCTCAGGCAGGGAATTCTGTGTCATTTCCCTTCTGGACCTAGACAGGCAAACATGGAAATATAGGGATATATGTGGTATGTCTCTACCCAAGGAAGCCCTGATGGGTCTGGGGTTTTGGTTACATAGCTATCTCCTGCTATGCAACCAGCCATGGCAACAGAAACTCAGGACACCCCCCCCCAATAAAACCAGGTACACATCCTCAGTCTTGATGTTTGTGTAAAGCAGCCTGACAAAATAGCGTGGTATGGTTCATCGCCGTAGGTGTAAGTACCAAAATCATCGATCCCTAACGTCAAGGGTACTCTGAGAGCCACGGTCCCAGAAGTTGGTCAGTGGTCAAGCATGATTCCAGATTCTTTTGGAGATTCAAATGTTCTGAGCCCTCAGATTCCGGATTCTGTCCAGTTGACCCTACCATGCAGTTAAAGTTGAAAACCACAGTGACGGGTGCCTAAGAGCCCTCGGTAGAGTTTGAGTGGTGGAGAAACTTGGTAGATTTGGGGTCTTAGGGAGCTGAGGTCCTGGAGCAGGGGTGGCCTGGAGAGAGGGAGCTAGTTAGGTGTCTTTCTCAATGATAGAGCCATGAAGGTGTGATGGAAGGTTTACACTGAAGTTTGTGTTCCCCTGAAACCTAAACTGGTGAAGAACTCAGTTCTCTGAGTTTGTAGCCACTATATGTCCCAGGAGTGGGGCTGCACGCTGTTTCTGGAACAGTGACCTGCCTCCCAAACCTGCCCAGCATGGAAAGCCAGGAAGCCAGGAAGCAGCAAGCCTCATAAATGATCCTTTCTCTGCACAGCCATACTGATAGTATTTCTAGCAACTTCCAGCACTACTCCAGAAAGAACAAGGTGAACTTTTCCAGGACTGACCCAGCCTCGTCATTAGTTTACTCCCTCCAAATTCACTCAAAAGCTGAGCGCACAAAAGGAAAATTCCCAGCTGAGTGAGAGTCACAACCAGAGCCATGTGGGCCACCACCCCTCTCGCTCTTGGTGCTGTCCATCAACTCAGACAATCTGGTGTTCTGAAACACCAGAATTCACCCACCAGCCCTCAAATGACAGCTACGTGTGGGTGGAGGCTATCAGTCCCCAGTGGGATGGAAATGGATCAGTCACCAGCGTGGAGAACTCATCCTTAAGATCCTGTCTCTCTGGAGCCACTTCTGGTACCAGACTCCGTGCACGCCCAGGTGCAAAAACAGTTCAATGGCTTCCTCTCGCACAGATCATCCCACCCAAAGTTTTTGTCTCAGCTTATAAGATCCTTCAAAGTCTGGTGCTCTCTGGCCTCCTCCTGGCATAAAGCCCCCACGCCACACCTCTCCTGAGATCCAACGTTCCAGTTGAAGACCTAATATTCTCCCTTGGATTCATTTGTGCCTGCCTAATTCCTAGTCATCATGCCTGTGTTTAGCTCTCACTTCTTTCAGGAAGCCTTCTCTGATTCCCGAAAACTGGATCAGGTCAGCCTCCTGACACTTCATGTGGGCCCCGTGCCTTTGTAACGGTCGGGTCACTGCAGTGAACTCTTCTGTGTCATCTCCTATGAGGACAGGGACCATGTCTGTCTTTTCCACATCGTATCCTTGTAACCTTGGGATATCCTTGGTACCTTGCCTATTCCTGGCTAATGGTAGGCAATGATAAATATTTATGGAATAAATGAGTGCAATATGCCCCTTCTAGTTACGCTAAAGCACCCATAAGTACTCTGCAGGGATCACCTACCAAATTTAGGAAAAACATACTTAAGTGGCACCATATAAATTCACCTAAAATCTTTATCTTTTTTCCGATGAATGTGGATTGCAAAAATGGTGAAATGGGTGCTCATGGGTGCAATTACTCTTCTTCAAAATACACGAATTAGCTAATTCTTGAGGAGACCTTCCTCTCTTATATAAACGAGGCCTACAGTGGTCAACATGAGAAATGGGGACAGCACCGTGCAGCTCTTCATTAGAAATTCAAGAGCAAAAGAATGTTAAGCAAAATTTCATCATTATTTTTGCTAGAGCAGCAGCCCAGAGATCTTGAGGGGAAAGAAGTCATACATAATAACATGAAAGGCAATAGGCTAGATTTTTAAAAGAAATGACAAAAAAATAATAGAGATGAAAAATGGCCGTGCTATACTAAATCCTTGGAGAATGGCTTTTATCATTCATTACTATGGCTATGGGGCTCGTGCACGTACTTTTTAAACTTGCCTAAATATTTAGCTGTCCAAGGAGAAGGTATCTTTCATTTCCCTGCCCCCCATGCTATACCAAGGAGAGCTCGTGTCAATGAAAACTGGCTTAAAATGAAACATCAAACGAGTTACACTTGCCTGGAACACTGTGGTCATTTGTCATTTATTAAAATGTCAACATGAACGATTTCCAAAATTTTCAAGCCTCTGTTCTGGAATAAGTCATTCTATTCATGCAGGTGATAAGGAAAAAATAGAAGGATACCTCTTTTATTTGTAGGAAAATGCAAAGATTTCCAATGAAATGAACTAAAAACGAATATGGAATATTCCAGATGATTTATACAGGCTTTTATTATAGAAAACCCATTTTAGGGGCACCTGGGTGGCTCAGTGGGTTAAAGCCTCTGCCTTCGGCTCAGGTCATGATCCCGGGGTCCTGGGATCGAGCCCCGCATCGGGCTCTCTGCTCCGTGGGGAGCCTGCTTCCTTCTCTCTTTCTCTCTGCCTCTCTGACTACTTGTGATCTTTGCCTGTCAAAAAATAAATAAATAAAAGTCTTACAAAAAAGAGAAAAGCCATTTTAGATAAAGTTATTGCTTATAATACCTCTTCCTGACTCTTCCAGAACATAAATAATAACCTTAGACCATATACTTAATGAATGCTAAATTATATATTCAGATGTTAGAAATGGGAATCAATCTCCAAAATGCTCCAGCAAGATGACTTGATTAGTGAATACATAGCATTAATAAAATACTTCACCTTTTTTTGGTTTAACTGTGCAAGCTAATGGGTTTAATGGACAATTAGTGGAGACTAAGATGTCTAGCCCACTAGACCAGAGTGTTTGCATCTTACGCACAAGCCACATTCGGTGAGAGCACTGGCACATCTAAAGCATCTTGGAAGCTGCAGGGTTTCGATCACATTGGACGTAATTTCTGCACTTCTCTTTGGTGGGTGGTGTAAACATTCCCACCTGAGCTAGAGGGCAACAGCAGGGCACACGAGCAGAACTGTGATTCAAGAGAGGCTCAGAGCTGAACACTGGGTAGCTCAAAAGCATCACCTGTCCAAGGCGCTGGACGGAGACTAAAGGAAGCATAAGGGCAACATGGGCAGGGGGAACTAAGAGCAGTGCAATCAGGAGCAGAGAGAGGACAAGGGGCTGGCCTGGAAGAATTCTGGAGCCAGAGTATTCAAGGGATTGTTGCATAACCTGTAATTTACCTTAAAACCCTTCCTCACAGAAAGGCTAGTGTTGGGGCGCCTGGGTGGCTCAGTGGGTTAAGCCTCTGCCTTTGGCTCAGGTCATGATCTCAGGGTCCTGGGATCGAGCCCCGCATTGGGCTCTCTGCTCAGCAGGGAGCTTGCTTTCCTGCTCTCTCTGCCTGCCTCTCTGCCTACTTGTGATCTGTCAAATAAATAAATAATGTTTTTTAAAAAATCTTTTATAAAAAAAACAAAAAACTAACATTCCATGGTGGAAATTTTCTTCACCTATTCATAAAGCCAGAGTTTAAATTTGCCTTTTTTAAAACCTTATATAAATAGATAAAGATACTTAGCATACATTATTTTGTGTCTGGCTTTTTGGATTCGTTGGTTGTAGGTTTTGTATTTATGTATGTATGTAGGTTATGTACTCTGGATATGAGTCAATTGTCAATTACATGAATTTCACATACCTCTCTCTATGGTCTGTCTGCCTTTGTATTCTGTGAATAGTGACTTTTGGTAAGCACATTATTTTTAAAGTGTTAAAATTTATTTATATTCTTTTATGTTCTGATAAAAATTTAGGGGAATTTTGGGTTGACTTTATAATAAATGATTTGGAGAGAATTAATACATGACAGCATTTATCCTTCAGTCCTTCAACAGAATACATCCGTCCACTTATCCACATCTTTAATGCCTCCCAATTCTTTTCATAGCTTTTTGAGTAGAGGTCTTGCCCATCTTTTCAGCCCAAGGTTATGGAATGTGTAGAGTATTTGACAGCTGGATAGCATTTATGACACTTTCTCTATGTGATATGGTTAGTTTGGAAAGTAATCAAAAAACCATCAGGGATCACAATCTTCCTGACTTGTTCTTTAGTTTAAAAATGAACTCACGACTAAAAATAATAAACTTACATTTTCAAAACAGTGTTCAAATTCAATAAAATCGTTCACCTAGGAGGTAAAGTTTGCACTTCCCCAAACAAAATTACACCTTGAAGTCTGTGCCCTGTTTTATAGTTTTGGGGTCACATAGAATAATGGATTCAAAGTAACTCAAGGTTTACTTCTTTGTCTTTAGCATCATGGGGCTTTCATATTTATTTTGAATCTACTGCTTACATTCAGAAATAGATAGTACCTTAGAGGTGGGAAACACAAGTCTCCCCCAAAATGAGCTCCAGCGATTCAGAGAAGGAATGGATTTACCCTCCACATGAAAAGCATCTCGCTGAATATTCACACAGAGTTGTTTGCCTTTGCCTTACTTAGTTGTAGAAATTCTGGTTGTGTTCTGAATATAGCACATATCTTCTATTTTTCTGCTTGCCTTTCATTTTCTCAATTGTGTCTTTTGAGGCACACACGCTCCTATTTTTACCATAATCTAACTTAATCTTTTTTTTTATTTTCTTTACAGTTATGATATTTGTATTCTGTTTAAGCAATCTCTACAGCATCTTCTAAAAACTGGATTGCAGTACCTCCACTTAAGTTAAATACCTACAAATGTATTTTTGTCTTTAGGAGGGGTCACATTTTTTTCCCACATGGACATGAGTGGATCCAGTACCATTGATTGAAATGACGATTCTTCCTCTACTCTGTGGCATCAGCTTTGTCAAAGGCAGGTGCCCATAGCCAGGTGAGCTGTTTCAGTATCCCGTCCTGGTCCGTCAGATTGTCTGGCATTGCAACAATCCCACACTGACTTTTGTCATTTTGTATTAAATGTGGATGTCTGGTAGTGCACGTCCTTCCACTTCGTTCTTTAGGCTTTTCTTGACTGCTTGTGGCCTTTGACATGAACAAATAAATTTTAGAACCAGCATGTGCTTAACAAAAAAAAAAAAAAAAAAAAGGAAATCCAACAAATCCTCTTGGGCTTTGGATTTCTTTGAATTTTCTTTATTTTTGTGAATTTTCTTTTGTGAAAAGAACAAGAGAAATTTTCTCTCCAGATTTGAGAAGAAAGACATAGATTTTATTTTTCCAGAATGCTGAGAACTATAGAACAATGATAAATGGAAATCCAATGATCTTTTATTGCAAATATTTATTTTCTAGCAAAATAGTTTATTTGCACAGATCCTATCTCAGCTTTGAAAAGGTTTCTAGTAAGCTTCTTAAGTAAATTGTCTTCAGAAAACAAATGAGATGCTTTATTATCCTAAGCAGTAAGACATTTCCTCTTACTCTGAACACAGGGCAACACCAACAACTCAGGATCCCTCAAGTTAAGTGTGGTCCTGGACGGAGGAAAGGGACTGTGCAATAACCCAGTTCTCAATTTTTATCTTTGTCAAAGGATATAAGGCTAGTCATATAATTTAATAAGTATCAATTATACTAAGTTTGTTTAAATTTATTTAAAACTGGGGGGCTTGGGGGCTCAGTCAGTTAAGGTGTGCCTTCAGCTCAAGTCATGATCTCTGGGTCCTGGGATAGAGCCCCATATTGGGGGAGGGTCGCTGTTCAGCAGGAAGTCTGCTTCTTCTTCTCCCTCTGCCTGTTGCTCCCCTTGCTTGTGCCCTCTCTCTCTCTGTCAAATAAATAAATAAAATCTTAAAACAATCATTGGAAACAATGTCATATAATCAATTATTATATGATCTAACTATGGTACATAAAAATTTTTGAAGTATTAGAACTGGATGTGATTACAGCAAGTTAAGAATGCTCTCCAGGACTCAGTTTCTCACCTGTACAACAGGAGGGTTTGGGTGACCTCTGAAGTCCCTTCTAGAACTAACATCCTGTTCTTCTACCTACCTCACACCTCCTTTCGTGGTTCAAAAAACAAAGCTCCATTGCTCTATGGTTATACTGTACCATTCCATTTCTAGCCTTTAATTATTGCAAGAAAATTTCAATGTTTCATATTTCAAAAAAAATTTAAAGGAATTATCAAAAAGATCTTCTACAACATTGGAAAATCCATATTAAATGTAACAAAATACAAATATCCGGTTGCAAGGAGAGTAAGTTCTGGAGATCAAATATACAGCATAGTGACGACAGTTTCCAATACTGTATTGTACGTTTGAAACTTGTTAAGGGAGTAGATCTTAAAAGTTCTTACTAGAAAAAGAAGAGGAAGAAGAAGAACAAGAAGAGGAAGAAGAAGAAGAAGAAGAAGAAGAAGAAGAAGAAGAAGGAGGAGGAGGAGGAGGAGGAGGAGGAGAGAAGAAGGGGGGAGGAGGAGGAGGAAGAGAGGAGGAGGAAGGGGAAGGGGAAAGGGAAGGAGAAAAGGGGAAGAGAAGGAAAAGAAGAAGAGGAAGAAGGAGAAGAAGAAGGGGAAGGAGGAGAAGGAGAAGAGGAAGAAGAGGAGAGGGAGGGGAGAAGAAGAAAGAAAGAAGGGGAGGAAGGAAGGAAGGAGGAGGGAAGGAAGGAAGGAGGAGGGAAGGAAGGAATTTTGTGCAGTGATGAATGTTAACTAACCTTTCTGTGGTCACCATTCCACAGTATGTTTGTATATCAAATCATCACACTGTATACCTTAAACTTACACAATGGCATATGCCCATCATGTATCAATAAAGCAGGAGAAAAAAAGCATAGCATAATGTTGAAACTATTCAGTTCCAGATGGCTTTTATATAATATGACATATAGTTTTGGGGATCACTGAAATAGAAACAAAGACTGGTATAAATAAGAGGTGTCTATGCTTAGACTCTAGTGAAACCTAAGTGTGCCATCAGTGACACAAAGTATCCCTGAAACCTTGCCCTCCAGCTGACTTGCCCAGCAACTTTTTTTTTTTTTCCAGCTGGAATACATCAGATGTATTTAATAAGACCTCAGTCCATCCCCCAAATTATTTTTTTAATTCTAGGTCTCCCTAGGATTCAGACATGGATCTTATATTCTTTTAACTTTTCATGGTTTTCCCCCTAAGTCTGCTCATATATTAGTTATGAATATGGCAAAAGTCTATACTCTCAGCTAAATTAACCCCTCATTATTCAGGTCTCTGAGTACAAGGTCAAAAGCAAGATCACTAATTTGATTGAAATGAAAATGTTAATTGAGTTATTGCTCTGCACTAGGGAAAGAAAAATGGAATAAGGCCAACCAACCATCCTTAAATGGAGTAAAGACCAGTTTTTTGTCCCAACCAAAGAACTCTGACTTCATGTAATGTCAGCTTAACGATTGAAAGAACCACCTCTACCCACCTTCCGGGTCTGTGTTCCAGAGAAAGATCATAGTTACGAAGCTCATCTCTTAGCTGCCCAGGGATCTAAGGGTGTTTTGCTCCTAAGAAAGTGTAGGAACCCTGACAAAGGAGGGTATGGGTGGTGCTTCTCAACAGTAGACTTAGCATCTTAGAGAAATCAGAGTGTGTGAAAAATTAGTTTTATATGTACATTTTGTATATACATTTATTTATATAAAATATATAAATGTATGTGTGTGTGTATATATATATATATTACAAAGTATATATATATATTACAAAGTATATATATATATTACAAAGTATATATATATACACACACACATATATACACTTACATATATAAAAAGCTGTATATATATTTTATATAAATAAATGTATATACAAAATGTACATATAAAACTAATTTTTCACATATATATATATGGGCTTAGAGATGCCAAGGGACTTTTGTAAATAATATATCACTGTGTTAGGCTATATTCAAGTATATTCAAGTATTTTAAGTACTTTTAAGAAATTTTTTTTTTCCACAAAAATTCTGTCAAGGAAGTACTGTTATCCCCCTTTGCTGGATGAGTAAACTGAGGCTCAGGGAGATTAAGCAGATGTCTCACATCTCCCAGTGGGTACACAGTAGACCAGGACCTCAAACCCAAGGCTTCAGATTCCGAGTGGCTTAACCGAAATGAAATAAACTGCATTTTCTTCTGGGTTTTCTTCTGCCCTTCTTGTGCAGAGATGGTGGAGGAACTCGGGACACACTACATGTGGACAGATAATCATGTTTTCTCTGCCCAGTGACAGAGCTAAACAGAAGGCAGAGAGAAGGTGGAGAAGTTCGGAAAGCAGTCCTGCGATTGTGGGAGGGAAACACTCCATAATGTAACACTATTCTCCACACGTTCATTTCTGGATCTCTTCTTAGCTTGGAGCTAGCCTTCTTAAGTAAATGCATTTCTTTTCTATTTGATCGCAAGATTTATTATTTTTCTTTAAAGTTCTGATAGATTTGGAAATTGGGATTTGCAACTTGGAGAAAACGACATTACTGTTATTTATGAGCTTTCCGAAACATTACATTCAAATTTCCCTGGTTACCTGCTAAGAATAAAAGGAGGGCGATTGCCTCAGTGGTAGGCAATTTTGTGTGTGTGTGTGTGTGTGTGTATGTGTGCATGTTGTTTTGTGAGTGTGGTTTGTGTGTATCTGTGTAGCTTGTGTAAGTATAGTGAGTGTGGTATGTGCACGTGTGTCTGGCATGTTATATACATGCGTGTGTCGACATGTGTGAGTGTGGTCTGTGTGAGAGAGTGCCTATATGTTGTGTGGTGTGTGTATGTGTGTCTGTAAGAGTATGTGTGGTGTGGCAAATACATATTTAGTCTGTATGTGTAAGTGTGGTATGTGTGTGTGGTGTATGTGTGAGACAGTGTGTGTGTGTGTGTGTGTGTGTGTGGTGTGGTATAGTATATATGTATGTGTGTCAGAGAGTATGTGTGTGGTATGTATAAACATGTGTGATGTGTGAGTGTGTTGTATATGGTGTGTATATGTGTGTGATAGTGTGTGTGATGTGGTGCATATGTGTGTGTGCATGAGATTGTGTGTGTGGCACAGTGTATATATCTGTGTGTCTGTATGTGTGAGTGTAGCGCGTGTGTGGTGTGTGTGAGAGCTTGTATGTGGTGTGATGTATATGTGTGTGTCTATGTGGTGTATGTGAAAGAATGTGTGTGTGATGTGGTGTGTATGTGTGTGTGGTGCGGTATACATGTGTGTATCTGTATGTGTGAGTTTAGTGTGTGTGTGGTGTGTGTGAGAGCATGTGTGTGTGTATCTGTGTCTGTATGGTGTGTTGGGCCACAGGGTAGGAGGTGGGAAGGTGGTGCCTGTAGGAAGTGGGTAGTGGCAGTCCCAATCTCTAAAAGGCAGAGCAACCAGGGGAGGACAGATGACACACAGGAAAGAGGATCCAGAAGGGTCAGTTGAGGACAGCCTGGGCAAGGCCCTCAGTTTCCCTTGTTGCCTTCTCTTCACAGGTAGGAATGGTCTCAAGGAGGCATGAAAGGGAAGCCAACCAGATGAGCCCCATTGATCCCGGTGATCAGTGCGGGTGACAGAGGTCACACTCAGATTGTCCTCATAGCCTATGTCTGCCAGGCCATCAGAAATTCACATGCTCTGGATAGTAAAGGGGGCGGTGCTGGGACAGCTTCCTAGAGTCTCGTCGACTATAAGCCATTGAAAATGTAGTCAAAGCAAAAGCATGACCATAGTAGCTGGCTAGCATGCTCACTCTTTGTGTGCCAGGCCCTTTGGTTACCCATGGGCCCATCCTGCATGTTAGGAGTCACTGCTCCTTACGAGGAATGGGACAGTAAGTCTCAAAGACATTCATTGCCGTGGCCCGGGCCAGAGAGCTGTTCCGGGCTAGAGCAGGAGCAGAGAGGACACCAGCGCTGCAGGCTAAGCCATACTCTTTCACTCCAAGCTTACTTAGAGCTCAGTGGGAGGTTAGCAGAGGAGAAATCATATCAAATTTGGGTCTCCCCAAAAGCAGTGTGAGAACATATGTGTCGATACAGAGGGAAGACATCAGTATCCCATCTCTGGAAAACTGTTCTGCTGGAAGAGAGATGTGTACTTTCTCTGGTTCTTCTGTGGTCTGCATAAAAGATCAGCAAATAGGCAGGGGAAGTAATAGAGAAAGGTGTGGTGGGGGTTGGATGTGTAGAATCGAGTGAGGGTTCTCCCTGCCCATAAAATTATATTCTGCTCGTAGTTGGTTCTGAAGCAGAATCTGCTTTGGCAAAGTTCCGCTGACCAGATGGGCCTGGATCAAAGAGGAAGCGGCCATGTGCTGATTCTCAAGAGGGCTCTGGCTACCCTCAGGAGGATGAGGCAGGACTACCTATGCTGGGAGCTATGGCCTGGGGCAGCCCATCCAAGCTGGACAACGTTCTGGTCAGGAGCCAATTCATAAAGGAGGTCACTAACCCAGTGGGCTCATCTAAAGTCCACGGTGAATATGGCAGCCATGGCTATGCCTGGCGTCCTCAGTATCTACCTTCAGGTATCTCTTCTAAACTGCAATAGAGGGGTCGTGGAGAATTCTCCAAAGGGAGGAGTGGGGAGGAACATGGAGGACCTCAAAAAATGTACAGTGCTCCTTTGAGACAAGGGAATACCTATTGTTCTTACTTGGTTTCCTCTTGTGTTGGAGGTTCTAGGGATAAGCCTCTTGCTGGCATGTCTTTACAAGCAGCACCAACAGAACTTTACTCTATGGTCTTACTCTTCAAAGTGTGGTCTTCAGACCAGCAGCCCTGGCAGCATCTGGGAGCTGGTTTGCATGCAGAATAAGCCCTATCTCAGACCCACTGAGCCAGAATCTTCACTTTAACAAGCTCCCAAGTGCTTGGATCTGCATCTTAAAGTTTGAGAAGCACGGCTCCGTGGGTCCCTGGTGTTTTGCAGTGTTAGCAAGCGTTCAGGAAGAAAAACAGAATATGGTTTCAATGGCTATCTGTACATATGATAGTTGCCACCGGTAAAGAAACCTCTCAAACTTTATTTAACTCCATGCTTTCCAAAAGTATTTAACACAGATGGTCTTTTTTTTTTCTTTTTAATGAAAGATGTATCAACGTCTCGTGGGCGGCTACTGTTGGTTCCTGGTATAAATCCCCCACTAGAAGTTGATGGGGGTGCCAGTGGATGGTGAAAATTTTGGTTGAGTACAACTCTCAGGAATAGAAACAGGGGAAGAAGTTCATGGGAGTGTCCAGATGCCATTTCAGAAGTGAACTAGAAGGAAGACAGAAAGTACACAAGCCTTACAGTGGGAAGGGTAACAGTAAAACTGTGCACTTGCCACTAATCAGTTGGATGACGTTAGGTGAGGGTTTTCATCTCTATGAGCCTCAGTTTTCAACTGCAATATTCCACTTAGATAAGGCTCGCGAGACATTGGTCTGCAGTAAGTGCTCAATAAATCTCAGTTATTATTATTATTTTATGATCTTATTATCCGGTTGCAGAGTAGTCAGAGCACTGTAAGCTTCTATAACTTAGAACTTCCCTGTGATTTTAGTTTTTGTTTTCACAGGCCTGTTTCCTAAAGGGATTAATAATAAAACTCTTAAAATGTGCACAGCCTGTATGTAAGTCTTCGGGAACAGATCTTGAAATATTTGCGCAAACGACTTCCCTTTTGGCAGTCAGTCTTGGGAGAAAGAGGACACGCAGGGACAGAGTGGCCACTGGCCTCCAGCAGGAAGAGAGGGAAACCCACTGAGATCGTCAGAAGAGGGCGGGTAAGGAGAAGATTTTGGTGGTTTTGCAGCAATGAGAAGCTCTTGGAGATTCCCTGATGCCTTTTCAAAATTTTAGTGTATTTTAAAAATATTTCAATCAAGGGCGCCTGGTGGGGTCAGTTGGTTAAGCAACTGCCTTCAGCTCAGGTCATGATCCTGGAGTCCCGGGATCCAGTCCTGCATTGGGCTTCCTTCTCAGCAGGGAGTCTGCTTCTCCCTCTGACTTTCCCCCTCTTACGTTCTCTCTCTTGCTCTCTCATTCTCTCCCTCTCAAATAAATAAATAAATAATCTTTAAAAAGAAACTTCAATTGAGAGAGCTGAATCCATGCTGTGGAAGGAATTCTTCTCTTGTATCATTTGTATGGGTCATGGGAATCCCAACTTCAGATTAGAAAGCTTCAGCTTTCAGGATTAAGAAATGTCTGAGCATTTATGCTGGATTGGTGGGGAAGCCCCATTGGAAGTTTATTTGCTTGCCCCACTAAGGAAAGAACTCATGAACTCAATCTAACTCAATAAACTTGACCCACACATCAAGTCTCAAGGTAAGAAGGAACTTCCCAGGCTGGGTCCAATGGAGATGGCCTGAATCTTAGGAAGGGATGCATTTGGGGCAAAAACTAAAAAATTTATAACATGTCATGGTGAGTAGCTTTGGTAACTCTACAACAGAGTGTATGACCTCTTCCCCTCGTTCCTTCTCTTCAGGGGGTTCAGCCCTCAAACAATGGTGGTCCAGTTGGGGGGGCTACATGACCTCCAGACACAGTGAAACCCAACAGACATGGTAGCCATGTTCAACACACACAACTCTCCCTAGGAAAAGTGGCTCTACTCAGGAGAGGCCACGAGGTCCTACAGATGCCACATGGTAAGAGTTTGGGAGCCATGCGCAGCTCCTTTGGGAAATCCTTGGGCCCTGCAGCACCAGGAAGGAGCAAGAGTCAGCAAAATATGGGTTCTTATTGCCAAACTACCATTTAAAAATAAATAAAGAGGTAAGTTACCCTCAGAAAACTCAAGAGTTGTCAAGCCTTGTAATAATGTAAAATGGCACACACATGGGCAATGCATTTCTACAAGATGCTGATTGCAAATAAAGAAGAGTCCAGAGAATGGCTCAAATCATGACCTATCACAGCGACTCACCTCTAGTTCATTTGGAGTCAGCCTCAGTGTGCTCCTGGGAGGCCTTTACGTTCTTCTCCCTCCTTTTCCCCCTTCCCGACCTGCTTCTCTCCTCCCAGGGTCCTGGCTCCATCTGGCAGGTGCCCCTAGTCATGCAGGTTGTGAAGCTTTCATTCCTGGCTCCATCCTGGAGGGTGACCAGAATAGTGGCTTCTTAGAGTTACAGAATCTATTTCAGGGTCTTTCAAGGGGCTCATCCCCAGTCTCGCAACTCCTGGTTTCATGTTAGACTAGAGATTCTGATTCATTTGTTCTGGGTAAGGGCTTGAGTTTCTGTACTTCCAACAAACACTAAGTCATGCTGATCTGTAGTCCACGCTTTGGGCAAAAATGATCAAAAAGGACAAGAAAGTGTTTTTCTTGCTGCCGCTGATTGCTATTCATAGCATAACTTCAGATCACCATGGGACGAAAGAAGCCGAAAGGATGAAGAAGGCTGAGAACACCATCCTGCCATGGGTGGGGAGACACACAGCAAACAGGCAATAATATTCAGATTCAACTGTTATGTTCTTCTACTGCTAACAATACATCTTTTTTCCTTGTCGACCAGTAGGTAGGAAGAAGCATGAAACTCATAACTCCGAGTTGGGGAAGAAAGCTTGTCCTGGTCTAGCAGGGGGGAGGGATCCTGTGCTTCGGCTATCTGTCTAGGACTAATTTATCCACCCCTCCCCAACCCCACCCCGGTAGTTCTGATCAGCCAAATCAAGCTTGTATTAATCGACAGGAAAATTTCAAAGAGTTCTTCTTCTGTGTTTATAATTGTTGAGATTGCAATCTTTGAACTAAAGCCTTCACCAACTGCATTTCTATGGATTTATTTTTTGCCCATAATTGTTGTGAACGGCACAATTTATTCCATTGCTAAAGGTACAACTCGCCTTGAGCATAAAAGCCCTCATTAAAAGAAAAGAGAAAGCCTGGTCTAGCAGGACTGCACAAAAGGCTCATTCATGACCACAGTAGCAGCTCCTGTTTCTGTGTTTTCAGGATGGTGTCTGACCTTTCCCAAGAAGCCTTTTCCAACGTGGTTATTCCCCCCCATGCTTCCACACAAAAATGCTACTCCCCAAAGCAATTACAGTTCCAAGATCTGTCCACTCTCCACATTATTAGGCCATTGCTGTTTGACCCTGCAATACTCCGCTTTTTGATTCACTCACATGTAAGTTATTTCAACACAGAGCATGTGACATGAAGGGAGGAACCCTGGGTTCTAAGAAACAAGATATTGGGGTTTTGTGTTTTAATTTGCGTAGGATTTCTTGAGCATGAGGTGAGGAATGGTTGATGACATTTCATTGATTATAGATATTTAAGAGCTAACAGAGTGAGAAGAGAGAAGAAAATGGGCCTAACTCAAGGACTATTTTTTTTTAAGATTTTATTTACTTATTTGACAGAGATCACAAATAGGCAGAGAGGCAGGCAGAGACGGGGCGGGGGAAGCAAGCTCCCTGCTGAGCTGAGAGCCCGATGGGGGCTCGATCCCAGGACCCTGAGACCATGAGCTGAGCTGAAGGCAGAGGCTTTAACCCACTGAGCCACCCAGGTGCCCCTAGGGACTATTGATTATAGTTATTTATGCTGGGTTACCAAGCAGCTCATTAGTACGTAGACCCACACTTGGATACATGTGCACATATCATTACATGGTAGGTTGATTCACATAGTCGATCATGTGCATGTCGTGAGCCTAAACTAGTGATATTCATGCCAGAGACCACAGGAGAAACATTTCGGAGGCCCAATGCCCTAGTTCCTCCAGCAAGTCTTTTCAATTATTTATACCACTTGGATTTGTGGCTATTGTCATATCACCCTTAGGAACATGGCCTAAATGCCCACATCCACATCCCATTTCACCATGTGACTCCGCCATTGTTTTTGTTCCTTCCTGTCTACAGCCACGACCTTGAACCTTGGAATGTTCCTGCCGCTGCTCCTGGCTTCCTGCTAACTCATCCTTCAAGTCTTTCCTATAGATGCCCCTCCCTTCCTCTCCTCCCCAAGTCCACATTAAATGCTCCCCTCATATGCTTCTTCTACTTGATAATTCCTCTCTTTTAAAATTTTTCACCCTGTGTTGACATTATTTGTTTATAGACCCGTGTTCCCGTCTAGACGTGAGCTGCCTGGGAGAAGGGAGTTAGTTTTATTCATGTTGTATCCTCTGTGCTTAGCATACTGCATGGTGCTTAGTAAGACCCGGTAAATATTTGTCGAATGAATGAGCAAGTCCCTCTCTGCTATTCAGCCCCATGCACGCTATTTCTCCCTGCCAAGGAGGAGAAAAGCAGGCAGGCTAGTTGGAATAATTCATTTTCAGGACTGCTATGATTCATGTCCAAGACCAGGCTAAAATTTGGCCAACCAATTTATTTGGCTGTATAAATCAGCATCAGTCTGGCTACATCCACAGTCCATCGGCATAATGAAATCTCTCACTGTTGTTTCATTGTGAGTTTTTAAGCATAAGAGCAAGCTAAGATGCCTTCGCTTTATATTAAAATTCCCGGGTAGATTGGGACACAATAAAGGCACATTAGAAATTAATTTCATAATTAAAGAATGGGGTTAGTTGAAAGTTTATGGGTCCAGAGTTTCATTTGATTCCCCTGATGTCCTGGTAAAGCATTGTCATAGGATTCCGTCTGCAGTAAGTTCCCAGTAAATGTGAGTTATTATCTTCATAACCCCTTCCTTAATCTTCTTCCCCAAGGCACTCCTTCCCCTTTAAGCTCTGATCTTTGGAAAATTGACTTCAAACTCTAGAGAGGATAGAAGACAGAACACTGAGGCTTCATCCATTTCTGAAAAGGGGTTAAAGGCTCCCTCTTTCCTATAGGCACTAAGCTTCTTTGGTTCTTCTCCTTAAGCATCTGCTCAATTCAACAAGTGGGTATTGTACCCAGTTTTGTGCTCAGAACTACATTAGGCAAATCTAGCACAGCTACTGCCATGATTATAAAAATCTATGATGCTGCTGGTTTTCAAGCAACTTCAAAGTCTGTCTGTAATGACTCCCTTAGGGCCTGGTACTAAGTGTGCCCATAAACTCATGTTCCTACCCCTGGTTTCCACGCCCTTAAATATGCTCCTGCATTCCATCTCTGCTCACCTTGTTCTCTCTGGTTCCCAAACAGAAAGCAGGCACTGTTGTGAATATATATTCCCAGCTGATACGTTATCTCCACAATGGAGTAAAGACAACCCTACAACATGAACACAGCGCGTGTATATGCTATTAAAGAAAATTTGCAAAATATAACCCAACCTCATGAATCAAAAAAAACCACAGCAGACTCCCAAGAAGGCTAAGTCTGCTTATCACACCATAGAGAAGGGTTAGACTCCCTTTGTTTCTCTGTAGCCTGGTTTGAAAATCAAATAGATAAGGAAAGGGAAAGTTTTAGCTTAAAACTCATGCAGAAAATAAATCCTAAGGCATGCCTGGAATTCATTTCCCTAATTTCTCCTGCTGTGGTTAGCTATTGTGGAGGTGGCCAGAAGAGAATTAACGTCACTGAAGAGTTTACAGTGCTTTTGCACGGTGAGGTGAGCTAAGGATACAACTTTAATTTGGACGTGAGATTCCTTTGTGGACCTTATAAGCCCTTTCAAGTTATATACGTATCAGCACCCATCTGCGTGGGAACAAAACAGGATCTGCTAGAGAAGGGAAAAGAACATTCTGGTTCTAGCTGGCAGGCTTCTTCGAGCACTTCCTGAATTTATATATGTTACGACTCCTGGTTTATATGCACTGAGGCGGGTGATGAGACCAGGGACGGGAGGTGCGGAGTAGTGTACATACAAACTGGCCATTTGTATGCACTTTTGTCAATACTGCATTGTCTCTTTTGTTTTTGTGCACCCGTAAATTATCTCTAACATATTGATGGAAATGCACATTTGGGGGATGTTCCTTCATGATGGATAAAATGGCAAAGGGCAGACACAGAACAATGGGGATTATGAGTCTCAGGAGAGAAGAAGGTTGATGGAGAGAACAGGAAATGGGAACCTTAAAAAAAAGGTACGAGAGGGAGTGATCAATTTAAATAAAAGCAAAACCCCATAGTAGTATAACAACATTTAATGGCTATTAAACTGATCTGTAGCCTGTGATGGTTGAAAATAAAGTAGAGAGATGTCTTCTGAAACTTGGTGCCAGTGGGGGAATTAAAAATGAGAAGAATGGAGGGGCTGTTAACTAACCCATGGAGAGAAGCAATAACTCAAATTTTAAGCAGCAGGTATATGTGTGGGGCAGGGCTACTAAATTTGGACAGATTGTCCTGAAAAATGTCACCAAGTACCAAGGAAAGATACCGAATGAACCTGGAGTGGAACCATGGAGACCAGAACAAGCCGGACTTACACCCGGGATGGGTGACTGGGCTGAGGGTTCCTCATCATACTTCCTACCAATGAAGGCACTTGAGCAGCTTGGCAAAACAGGAAGTATGTGCCAGCCTGGGCTTCTTGCTGGGGATACAGCAATAATATATATAGAGAATAATAGTCTCGTGACTACAATGGGCTCAGAGAGTAGGGGAGTCCTCAGCACTTCGATAACCATGAAATAAGGCAAGTACTTTAAAATATTGGCATGCAAAGAGTGATGCCAACCTCATTGGTTCTGGTTGCTAATATCCTTCCTTTCCCCAAAAGGGAAAAAGCACACACCAGTCTTTCTCCATTTAAGAGAAAATCATCCAACTCATACTCTTCTTCCAGCCGCATTTATATTTTTGTGCTTTCCTCTGAAATTGTAGAATAAAACACCTCTTGTCACGTAAAGGGCTTTTTAGCTATCTGCAGAAAGATAGGAAAGGTTGGGGAAAGTAAGAGAGTATAAGTTGGGTAATAACTCTAAAATCCTACCGTTGGTTGTCAGGCAACGTTCAGTCTGCCTACTTCCTTATTGACAGAGCTCAGATTTAGTTTGGAATCTACTCTTCTTTCTTGTGAATCAGGGAAGGCTGATCCCAACCCCAGCCCAGCTCCAGGGGCAAATCCTGAGCCACCTAAGCCAACCATGATGGTCCCACTTCTCTGCCTGTGGATTGTTTAAGACTGAGCTGTGGTCCATTGTGATCAATGAGTAGATTTCATCACTTGAAAAGAGACATTCATGAAGGCATGGTTTCCTTCCTCTAGATATGGTTATGTTCCTCTTTGATGTGTGAAGAGGCAGCACCCATCTTCAGCTGTGGGGAGAGGTTAGCCCAAGGTTACATACAGGTTAGTAGAACAGGCTCTAGATCCTTGATGACCATTTTTGAACTTAGTAATGTTGGATGTTTTCTTTTTGCAGAATACCAAATTTCCAACTTTCAGTTGGTTTTGTCTTGGTTTGCCGCCAAAAGGATTTTGACTAAGATGCATGTTATTGTCTGGAAATGTCTCTGAAGATTATTCTACTTCAGTTATGTGGGTGCCTAGTAAGGTTATGTAAGAGGTATAGTTGTTTCCTTCTCTTCGAGTTCGAGATTATTCCTTTATTCCCCAGATGTGGCTGAAGGCTTATTCCAACAGCTCCTGAGTCATGCCAAAGATCATCCAAGCTTTTGCTAATGAATTCTGGAAACAAGAACCAACTTACGTGGGCACTGTCTTTTCATTACCCTACTTCCTGTGAAAATCCTTCCCCCTCAACCCACCTGGACTCCAGATGTTAAAGATGCAGGGCTCATGCCCACTGTGCTCCCTATTCTCTCCCAGGCACTCTGGGCCAGGAATCTTCCTCTTCAGCCTGCAGAGTATGGTAATAAGGCTGTGGCTCCCTCCCCAGACAGATCCTGTGAGCAGCCAGAACTCTCAGGAAAAGGGAAGGGAAAACATACGTGCATGCTTTAAAACTCCATGGAGAAGTGAGGGGGAGGGACGGCAGCATGGGGGAGACATCTGAAGGGGTGAGAATGAGTGGAACTGAGATCAGAAAGGTTGTGTACAAGGGAAGCCCAAAGTACATGGGATTTAATTCAAGACCTTTATCCTTAAACAGAGGAGGTCATGTTGATTAAACCATAGTAGCAAAAACTGTCAGCTTCCTAGGTACTGGAGGATTAACAGAGTGAGAAAAGAAAAACGTGTATTTGGTTGTATAAAAGTAATATACCACTCCATTGTGTATACACCACATCTTCTTTCTCCATTCATCTGTGGAAGGACACTTGGGCTGTTTCCATAATCTGGCTATTGTAAACAATGCTGCAATCAACATAGGGGCACATGTATCCCAAATGAAATCTCGCCATTTGCTATGACGTGCATGGATCCAGAAAGCATGATGCTAAGCGAACTAAGTCAGTCAGGGAAAGACGAATACCATATGATTTCGCTCACATGTGGAATTTAAGAAATAAAACAAATGAACAAAGGAGAGGAAAGAGAAGAAACAAACCAAAAAAACCAGACTCTTCACTGTAGAGAACAAACAGATGGTTCCCAGAGGGGAGGTGGGTGGGGGATGGGGGAAATAGGTGAAGGGGATGGAGAGCGTACTTACCGTCATGAGCACTGAGTCATGTATAGAATTGTTGAGTCGCTATATTGTACCCCTAAAACTAGCATCATGCTGTATGTTAACTACACTGGAATTAAATTTTTCAAAAAAGTAATACAAATTATAGTAATTTATGCAAGCAGCATATCATTTGTACCTAATTAGCATGCCACTGTAACAGCTATGCATACATTAAGTCAGGTGTAAGTTTTATTTGCTAGCCTGTGTCTACAGCTTTCCTAGGGTCACCCTGATTCACCATCATCAGCTAATGTCTTACAGGGTGTCCATCGACTTTACCAAGCTGGAAAGGCCATTACCTATAATTTACCCACACGCAGCCTAAACTTTCAAACGTTTCTTCCGAATCCACAGTGGAACTCAGCTAAGCCTCCAGCCAGCATTACCTTCAGAGGTATGAAATTTCAACAATTTAACTTTCCTTGGGCCATATATTCGTTCCTGCTGCTTAGCAATGACTTCGATCGCACTTACCGAATACGTGGCATTTTTATCAAAGTGCTTCACAGATATTAACTCACCTCCATTGCAACACCCCCCAGGAGGGAGTGTGGCCCACGTGACCATCCTGCTCAGGTGCCCCTGGACCTTCCCGATGGTCTCTGTGGTCAGGGTGGAGAGTTCTGCGAGGAGGGGATGACGAACCGCGTGCAGGTGTCCCCATCATACATGGCGCTCCAAGGGTCCGGAGCGTAATGGCCCCTCTGGCCGCGAGGACGACCCACTCTTTAGGCCCCCTCCTGAACTTCTCCCCACCCACGGTTTCACTTGCTCTTCTTACTCCTCACTTGGGCTTCTTGGGATCATCTCCAAATAAATGACTTGCCCCTGGGTCCTTCCCTTGGGCTCTTCTTAGGAGGGACCCAAACTACGACAGTAAGTTCTATTATTATCCTCTTTTTAAGTGACTGAGGTGATGCCTAGAGTGGCTTGATCATTTGCTCAAGGTCATCCAGCCGGGAAGGGGTCTGAATTCCCGCGTCAGGTCTGTGCTCTTAACTACTATCCTACACGGCTTCTAAAAATCATACTCTATAATTTGGTGAACACATTCACCTTCCACGCGTCCCTATCATTCTCAGTAATGTAAATGAGGGGGAGGGGCTTGGCGAAATACGGTCATCAGTAAAACCTGGTGCATGGTCTGTTCTTGTAAATAAAGTTTTATTGGAACACGCCCAAGCCCACTTTACATGTAGTCTACATAGAGTCCAGGGTTGCTTTTGCATTACAATGGAACTGAGTAGATAGAACGGATGGAGAACATATGGCCTGCAGAATCTAAAGTGTTTACTGCCCTCCGCCCTTCACCAAAGAGGTTACAGAGCCATACTATTTCTCCTTAAGGCTAACATCCATTCAGCAGCTGTCAGTGGGACTCCCACAGCAGGACATCACCTTGGGTTGGGTAGCTTTGGGGTTCTAACCACAAATACATAAGCACATTTCGTGCTCTGCTTTTCTGGATGAATCCAGGAATCAGTCACATACCCAAAGGCAGAGGGTGTGCCTTCCTCTCCTTCTAGCTGTCAATCAAATGGCTTGTGACTATTTCTCCCTTTCCTACGCTTGTCCTGTTTTTAAGAGACCCAAGGTATTCCTTTCCCTGAAGGAGTACACAGCGTTGGCCGTGCTTAAATAAGTGGGTTATAAGCCCAAAGGAAGCTTCTGCCAAAGACGTAATCATGCAGAAAAGGAGCTTGACTAATTCTGCGCAGGCAAGAGAGATCTCATCTTATTTTAGATGATTCAATGGGAACATTATGATTAGTTTGGTAGAGTTGTTATGCTAAGTGTTTGTTTGGGAATTTCTGTGTCTCTGGCAATTTCCGCTGGGCCTGGCACCACAATATTTGCCTTATGCATTTACACACAGGTGTCGAAAGCACATTTACAGACATTCACATCAAAGGCCCCATTTGCTATCCGAGGCAATCAAAAGGATCTCTCATTATGCACCATTTATGCCAATCTGCCAATTTGGAACTTTTTTTTCTTCTTTCAGGAAACCATAGTAACACTGTAAATCATTGAGGATGTTGGGATCTGTTTAGCCACACTTTGATAATAATATCTGCCTTCCCAGTCAATGCACTGAGAACATTCTGAAATATACCTGTTTTCGTTCAGGCCATTGTAACAGAATAACGTAGACTGGATAGCCTATAAACAGCAGAAACTTGTTTCTCACAGTTGTGGAGCCTGGAAGTGCGCGATCGGGGTGCCAGACTGGTCAGGTTCTGGGGAGGGTCTTTTTCTGGGGTGCAGGCTGCTGACTTCTCATTGTTTCTTCTTAGGGTGGGGAGCAGAGATAGGAAGCAAGCTCTCACATGGCTCACGGAAGGGTGCTAATCCCAATCTTGAGGTCTCAAGACCTCAACTTACCCTAATTACCTTCCGAAGGACCCACCTCCTAAAGCCATCCCATTGGTTTTGCACTTATGGGGGGCTGGTCACACTGCAATTCTCGGTGGAGGGGTGGAGGAGAGGGAGTAAGAGAAGAGAGTGGGGAAAAATGCGCCCAACCACCAGAGCTCTTCAGACGGACCGAGCCTCTCCGATCCGCCCACATGGATCCTGATTCCCACACCCCATCCTTCTCCCCCACACTCCACCTCAGAGCTGAGAGCATCCCTGCTTTGTCCTAGACACACTGCACAGACCCGGGCAGTGACCGTCCTTCCTGGGAGGCGCTGGCAGCCTCTGGCCGGAGTGTGTCAATCATTCTTAAGAGCTGATACCCTTCAGGTATCCAGGGCACATTTTGCTCGGAAGCCTCAACAAGAGAGGATTTGCACACTAGTTTTCTTCCTCCATTAGTATTCACACCCACAGAGCCTTCCCCAAGTGACCCTCTTCTTATATTTTCTTGGCTTTGCTTTCTGCCCTAGTTCTCCCAGCTCTTCCCCCTTTTACATTATTCATAGCTTTTATTTCTCACTTAGTAATTTATTTCACATTTTATTCATGCATTTGCACCCACTTAACCCAGGTCCTTATCTTGAAAAATGACTTCTCTGGAGTAACCATGGGGGAAAAAATGTAGCAAATTATTGGGGTGTTTCCTTTCTTTCTTCCTTCCTTCCTTCCTTTCTTTTCTTTTCTTTTTTTTTTTTTCCTTTGGAGAGAAAGTTCCTCAATGATTATATTTTCATTTTCAACAGCTGGAACTGAGCTTGCCCTTAGACAGCGGTTCTCAATCCTGGTTGCACAGTGGTACCATCACAAAATACCAATGCCTGGGCTCATCGCCAGAGATTCTGTTCTCATTGGTCTGGTGAGACTTGGCCTTGGGAATTTTGAAAGTCCCCCAGGAGATTCTAATGTCCAATCAAGGAGGAGAGTCACTGCCATGGGCAGTGTTAGGCAGCAAGGCCATCTTTGGGAGTTTAGAATCTGTCCACATCCTCTCCCAGTGGAACTATCTTCCTGTAAGATTCTGGCATAAGTCAGAAAAGCTGGGCTCAAGTCCTTGCTCCACCAGGGTGCACCCCTGGGCAAGTCCTTCTGTCTGTCTGAGCCTCAGGTTCTCCATCAGTAACAGCTCCATGTCCCAACCCGGTGAGCTGGAATGTGGCACCAGGACCAAGCCTGCACACTGAGCTCCTGGGTTAGAACTGGGTCTGCACTGCAGTGTGTAGAGTCAGGGACTCTGGGGAAGCTGAATGACATTGCACTAATGAATGGGGCCTGTGGTCATGCACAGATCCCCTGCCTGTCCCCAATATGCCCCTGCTGTAGGCTCTAGGAGAAGTCAGCTCTTAGGACCCCAGATGGGTTCTTTCCCGTTTCCAGCTCTCAGAACCTCTATGTCTCCCACTGGGTACCAGGCAAGTGTCCAAAAACCCTTCACTGACCACTGCCACTACATACATCAGCAAAAGCTTTTGACTTTATGGCGCAGGCCTGAGGTGGCCGCAGGGAGTTCTTTCCCCTGCTGATCGTAGAACTGAAGAAGAACCAGAAGGCAAGGAGGAAGCCAGCCGGAAAGGGGGCGGAGTCTCGCCTTCCTTCTCTGCTTAAGAACACTTGAGTTGTTGTCTCTTCCATCACAAAGCAGAAGGTTGATGGATATGAACAAGAGAATGGAATCCCAAACCTTGTTTTTTAGGTTGGAAAAAAAGCAGTTCTTCTAACTAGACCCCAAGCAGTTGAGTTGTATGATGTCACACTTTTTCTGACATCACACTGCCTCCCCCATACAGGAAGATGATGTCTTGGTTTATGAAGGTCCTTTACCGAGAAGCAGAATGTCTTTAAAAGAGAAGAAGGGTGGGCTGCTCAGATGGCTCAGTCGGTGGGACATCTAACTCTTGAATTTGGCTCAGGTCATGATCTCAGAGTCATTGGGTTGAGCCCGGCATCTGGCTCTGCGTTCAGCAAAGAGTCTGCTTGAGATTCACTCTCTCCCTCTGCTCCTCCTCCTCCCCACCCCAATTCCTGCTCGCTCTCTTCTAAATTAATTAATCAATCAACTAATTTAAAAATAAAAGAGGGGCACCTGGGTGGCTCAGTAAGTTAAAGCCTCTGCCTTCGGCTCAGGTCATGATCCCAGGGTCCTGGGACCAAGCCCCGCATCGGGCTCTCTGCTCAGCAGGGAGCCTGCTTCCTCCTCTCTCCCTCTCTCTGCCTGCCTCTCTGCCTACTTGTGATCTCTGTCTGTCAAATAAATAGATAAAATCTTTAAAAATAAAATAAAATAAAAATAAAAGAAAAGAAGGGAAAGAAAAGAGGAGAGGAGAGGAAAGACCTCATAAGCCATGAACTTGCCGCTCTGTGACACTAGAAGCTCAGTCCCTCCTCAGGGCATTTGCCCTGCTTTTCCCTTCTCTAGAATGCCCTTCACCCATCAGCACATGGCTCATTCCTTCTCCGTTCAGGCACCTCCTCACTGCCTCCCTCACTCTTTCCTGCTCAACCATCACAGTGATCCCTACTACTTACACTTACATTATTTACTTGTCTGTTGCTTGTTTACTAGACCATGAGCTCCTCTGAGGATGGACTTTGCTTGTCTTGGTTACAGCTCTGCTCCAGTGCCTAGAACAGTTTCTGGCAAAAAGAAATATGAGAAAATGAATGAAAACATGAGTGAGTGAGTGGGACCTGGCAAAGTGGAGTCGTCTGCTTTTGCAAGACAAAATGGCTCCCATGCCATAGCCTCTACCCGATACCTCAACCCCTGGACTGGCTCTGTTCTCTGACATAGTGTTCACAACCTTCTGACTTACTTTACTACTCGTTTACTTTCTATCTTCTCTACTAGAATGCAAACTCCATTGAAAGAGGGGACGTTTCTGTCCACAGTTAGCCACAGCTTTCTCCCCAAAGCAAGGACAGTACCTGGCAACATAGTGGAAATTCAATCAATATCTGCTGATAAATTAATGAACACCTCACTCAAAAGAAAGGAAAGCTAATCACTCTTGGTAAAGGTGATATTTTTCAAGTGTGTCTCCTTTGTCATCAGCCTCTACATTTTTACTCTCCTCTCCTTGGGGAGAGTGCTTCCTCCCTCCATGGTCCCCCATGGCCCATAGGCATCTTCCACTCCTCCCAACCAGCACAGAGCAGGTCTTCACATCAGCTTCTAATGATTGCCCTTCTGGTGCTTCTTCTGGATCTCTACTCTTGCTGTTTTGTCCCCAATCCCAAGGCCTTCCTTTCCCTTTCCACCAAAGGCCTGCATATCCCTCAGAGCCAGCTCTTTCCTAAAGGCTTTCTGACCCACAGCCTTCTCGGAATCTCTATAGGACCTGGTACTTCTCAAATGGAACTTGGGATGCATTAGAAGAGATGGCTGGCCCTTTGGAGACTCTGTTGGTGAGAACGTAACCCAAGAATGTGCTCTCCAAGACTCAAGGGGGGTGCTCAGTGGCCAGAGCTGCCAGCTCACTCGTAGGTTGACACAAGAATCTTTAAGCGTCACCAACATCTTTCTCCCTACACGGCTGAGGCCACTTTCTACTCGGCCACAGCAAGTCTCCCATTCTTAAACTTGTTACAAATGGGCTTACAGCGCAGATCCCAGGACCTCCCCAAACTGCAGTTCCTCTCCTTTCTCTCCAACCCTGACCTTGACCTCGCCCCCTTGGGTCTCAGGACCAGAGGACATTTTTCATTTTCTTCTTTCAGACTTTTCCAGTCTTCTTTCCGTCATCTGGAAGCCTGTATTTAGGCAATCTCTCACAGCCTGCAGGCAATTCTGGGCCCCTCTTACAAATATCCTCCTACCTCTGTTCACCAAATTAACATTACATTTGTTTGTTCCATTTCCTAGTCGTCAACAGCGTTCGGTGTGAGCTGCAGATCTGTATCGTCAAAAGCCCAAGACTTAAGACAGGAGTTGCCCCCCTTTAAAACAGACCATGGAATTAGGGGTCTCTAAAAGGAGGTTTTTAAATGCCCCTCTAGTGCCATTTCTCCCCTGCCTGCCCACCCCCAATTTTTATGGGAACTGTGAGGCAATCAGGAATGTGGGTGGACATTTCTATTTTCTCAGGAGAAGTCATATTGGGAGTGGGAAACACGGATGAGTGACAAGATTTTGATAGATGAAATGTTTTCAGGCTTATTAAAAATTCTTCAAAGCAAACAGACTCTCCCTAGACTTCCACAGAGTCAAATTTAATATTGCCATGTTGTTATTTCTTCTCTTCATGGCCAAGCTCGCCTTTTCCTTTACATGCAGTCTCCCACCCATTCACAGGTTGTGTTCACAGGGGGTACATATGTCAGGTAAATAATATAAACTCAGTAAGGCTTATAGGCTATCCGGTAATATCCCATTCTGTTAATATAGCTGAATTCAATATTATCTATTTAGGTATGAATGAATTTACTCGTTCATTCACTCAATAAATAAGCATTGAGCGATGACCGTGTGCTGAACACCGTGCTGGGCAGTGGGGGTACAGAGGGAGCAAGGAGGACCCAAGCCCTGGTGTCATGGATCTTGCACAGAAGTGAAGGAGACTCAGATCACAAATGAATAAATATACAAGATAATTATAGATTGGAATAAATGTGATAACATGGAGGGGGAGTCTATTTTAGATCAGGTAGTCAAGGCAAGCATCCAGATTTTGGAGCTAGGCATGGAGAAGGAGGATAACCAGGCTTAAAAAGGGCTGAGGTGGTGAAGTCTTCAGGCAGAGGATGGAGCAGATGCAAAGACCCTGAGGCAAGAGGAGACTGGTATGTGGTTGGGAGGACAGAGAGCAGGCCAGGTGAGCTGGTTGCCCTGAGGGAAGGAAAAGCAGATCTCAGCACTTGCTTTCTGGCCTCTGAGGAGTCTTCCTGTTTTCAACACAACTCCCTTGAGTTCCTTGAACAGATAGAATTTCTATTAATCCAAGAGGGCCTGCACTACAGATGGTCCAGACACCAATATAAACCTTTCCCGACAAAAGTCACAAAATTATGCTCGCAGTGTCTAAAAATCTTTGCCTCGCGAAACTTCCTTACAGTCAAAGTAACATTTTTCTAGACCCGAGAGACCCGAGTTCATTGCTCATTCCCTAAAGTACAAAGAAGAGTCTGCATGAACGACAAACACACTTCTGAGGAGGAATATTCATGTTTGCAAAAATGACCTTGGACTTCAGATTGTCACCAGGACAACAGGGATGCCACAGATGGCATGAAAAGCCTATTTTTTGTTCTTCTGTATCTCTTGAATCTTCTATCATTCAATAAAATGTGAGAAGCACTAAGGGTAACTTCAAGTGTGATTCATCAGTAATGCCCTGTAATTGAGATTAAGAAGAGACAAGTCATGTAAATAGTTGGCACATTTCCCAGCAAAAGCTCCATTAACCCTAGTTCTTTTAGGATAGAAAGAATACATGCAGCTTAAACCCAAAGACTTTGGTTATTCCGAGGGCAAAGACCCTTAAGTTTTTTCCAAATGAAATCTCAAGTCATCTTAAGAAGGGAACCACCACCTTTAGCTTGTGCCTAAACACATTTCCTTTCAAAGCCCAAAATGTGGGGTGCCTGGGTGGCTCAGTGAGTTAAAGCCTCTGCCTTCAGCTCTGGTCGTGATCCCAGGGTCCCGGGATCGAGCCCCGCGTCGGGCTGTCTGCTCAGCAGAGAGCCTACTTCCCTTCCTCTCTCTCTCTCTCTGCCTCTCTGCCTACTTGAGATCTCTGTCTGTCAAATAAATAAATAAAATCTTTAAAAGAAAAAAAAAGCCCAAAATGTCCCTGGATTTTCAGAATCAAGGCACTTAGGATGCCACAGCCATTGGCTTTGGCTCATTTCCTCCCATTTGATTTCCTCCCATTCTTGTAAGTCAAGAGTTATTATTCCAATGGCTGAATCCGATTTTTTTTAAAACCTGATTGGGCCAATCTGTCCCATCCTGGACCTTTCTCAATAAAAATCTCAACCTAATTCAGAGTAGAAAGTTTTCAGGCTTAAGAAATGGCTTCCGTAAAAGGGAAAAACAGATCATAAGCCCACCTCCGGTGTTTGGCTCCAAGGAGACCCGCTCTGCCGTGCCCTGCTTTTCCTCTGACTTCATGCCTACAACTGTGGTGTGATGGGAACCAGCATTCAACTTGCTCTCCTGCTGTGGCAAAATGTGTCAGACACCGTGGGGGCTTCCGGAGACTTGGACTGGAGGCGGCCAGGTAGGATGTCAGAATTAGCAACTTAATGAACCTGTGATTCCATGAGAAGTGGTTATACTGCTCGAACTATGGTCCAGGAGCTCAAACATGCCCTCAGGTGGGCAACGAGATTGAGGGTCTGGTGCCTGCTGTGTTTCTCTCCTGTCTGGGTGCGGAGGTAAAGGGCTGGGCAGGTGTCCCCTGCTGCAGGCCAGAACTGCATGGGGCTTTCCTTCATCGCATCATATTTGGGGTACTTCTGTACGCATCCATCTCCCTGTCAAGTCCGTTGGGGTAGGGGGCTTTGTCTTACCTGCCTTTGTGTCTCTAGAGTTTAGTACAGTGTGCTCAATAAATACATGTTGAGTGAATGAATTCTTCGGGGTTTTTTTGTTTGTTTGTTTGTTTGTTTTTTAATTCCCATGTGTTAGGCCAGCTGTGTTGTCTTACAGAAGACTGGGTCAGTGGCTAGGTAAGAGTGAACTCTCAGACCACCCAATCACATAGATGTCCCTGTTTCCTGGGACAAGAACAACCTCAGCAAAGCATGCTGGGAGATCCCAGACCAGGAGAAGCATGAGCTATCCATCTCCCCGAACACCGCTCCTTGTAATCCAGTATAGTCTCTAACACTGGTACGTCTCAGTATTTTTTCACACCAAGATGTACACAGAAAATAATAATATTTGTACAGCATACTGTAATAAGCCACTCAGGCTGCTTGCAGCAAAGAGACTGGCCCGAGGGCTCCAGGTGTCTCTGGGTGACTGCGGAGCTCCGCCAGGAAGCCTGCTGCAACCATCTGGCAAGCCCAGGGCCCGGGACAGCCTGGACACCAGCACGCCCGGCTGCGCTCATTGCAAAAAATAGTCTTTAGCCAACCGTGACTCCTAAATATCAAATCCATGACCAGGTATAATTTTTTCTGAGACGACCTGGGCCACCTCGCTGTATTTGCCAGTCAGATGATAATAACTACCTGTCCGCCAGTACATGGACAAGGGTGATCAGTTCAGGGCCAGCTGGGCGTGCCCGGCTGGCTGGGACTAAGTGCAGGTTCCATAAAAAGTCCCTGAGGATATGCATACTAGCTTAGATATGGGTAACCCTTCATAGTCAGGAAAAGCTTTAACACATTGCACATCAGTGAATAACATGGTTTGGTCAACAACCCGCAGAGTAAAGTAAAACAAACAAACACAAATCTCAGAATAAAATGTACCATAGAATGTCCAATCGCCAAGGCTCATATCCCTTCCTCTTACGCCTCTCAGATGTTCAGTCAGGATCCATTTATTCCTAGTTTACAAATAGCCTCAATGAACTTGAATCTGACTTACCAATCACTAGAAGAGATAAGGAGGAGGAAGAGGGAACTACAGGTGACATAGGACAGCAGTGAGAAGTGACAGCAGCTGGAGAGAGGAGATATAAACGAACACACAGAAAACTGAGACTCATAAGGAGGCAACCAGTCCCACGTACCCAAACTGATTTTGAGGGCATCACTGTATTTTTTAAAAGATTTTATTTATTTGTTTGTTTGCTTGCTTGTCAGAGAGAGAGAGCACAAGCAGGCAGAGCAGCAGGAAGATGCAGAAAGAGGGAGAAGCAGCCTCCCCACTAAGCAAGGAGCCCGATGTGGGACCCGATCCCAGAACCCTGGGATCATGACCTGAGCCAAAGGCAGCGGCCTAACCAACTGAGCTACCCAGACATCCCAAGGGCATCACCGTATTAACACAGGACTGTATAATAGTTGATATCAACAAGAATGGATGACTTGGGGCACCTGGGTGGCACGGTCGGTTAAGTGTCCAGCTCTTGGTTTTGACTCAGATCGTGATCTCAGGGTCATGAGACCAAGCCCCACGTCAGGCTCCCCGCTCAGTGTGGCGTCTGCTGCAGATTCTCCCTCTCCCTCTTCCTCTGCCCCTCCCCCTTATTCTCGCTCTCTGAAATAAATAAACACATATTCTAAAAAAACAAGAATTGATAACTCAAGTGAGGAAGAGGTTAACTGCATTCTTCATGCTCTGTTTAAGAACATGTGCAAGAGTGCGATCTATTTTCAAGAGCTTTCCGTTTCAAGTCTTTTAAAAAAAAAATCATTGCTTGAAGATATAAATCCTGAGCTATATGAAAGAGTCTGCTATCAGCTCCTTTCCAAGGGCTCCAGATAATCAAAATGTTACAGTATATGGTTTTATATTTTGCAGGATTTGTTGAACAGAGCTCTGTGTTCTGTGTCCTTTAACAGCTAGCATAGAAAATGATTTGTTTTCTCTTTCTCTGTAGAAGTGCACTACATTTAGTTGCTATTTATTTAAATGGACCTTGATTGACTTTGAGTGGCCCCAGCTCGATTTTTTTTAAAGTCTCCTCACCCCTGCTCCAGATAATGAGACCATAGTATCCCTATTTTAAGCATCCACTGGGAAGTTGGAAGCAGTGTTCTGATCTTTGTCTCACATAATTCAATACTCACTGTAGAAACAATGGGCTCTTGTGTGTCAATTAGCTTGGGCACACTTATCTGACTGACAAATCGTTTTTCCCTTTGAGAAAAATCAAGGCTCCCCAGTATTCCTACTAAAGAGAAGTCAAATATTCAGACCCTCTTAAAAACAAAAAGTGATGTGTGAATACACAGCTTCGTGGATTTCTCCAAATCCGTCACTTGGTTATATCAGAATTTTAGCAAATTCTGTTCAAAGATTCCAATAGAATTTGGGGCTGGAGGAAACTCTCAGCCTTCTTCTCCCATCCAGGAGAGACGTTGAGGAAGGAAGGAGACACGAATGTACACCCACCGTGTGCCTGATGCTGAGAATTATGCTCATCCCTACAACATTTCCATGCAGACAGTGAATATCCCAGGAAGACAGAAGTTTTGAGAGGCCACACACCGAGTCACAGCCCCGGAATAGAGGGGATCACCCCACTGAAGTGACAGAGGGAGGAGTCCACAGGTGCGGGGGAGACCCCTAGCTTACCTCCATCAAAGCTATTTACAGATAGTTTGAGGGTTTTTTTTTTTTTTTTGACAAGAGAGTGAAATTCAAAGCAGACACAAGATGTCAAAATACACTTAAGAGGACCACGTGGTGGTTAGTTTGAGTGAAAGTCTCCCGGGACCCTCTTGTCCCGGATTGTGCCCTTGAGGATCTTAGAGCACCCTAGCTAGCTCTTCCCCAGGATGCTGAGTTGGAGGCAAAACAAGACCAGGTGAGCTCCCATTATTACTGAGCAGAATAGCATGGCCCATCTCAGAGGTCAACTGTATGGGTTTAGGGACAACTGGTAGACCATGGAGGCCCAGGATCTCTCAGGAGATCCATGATAAGCTAGATGTTTCCCCTTGGAAGGTTCTTGCCCAGTTAGGTTTCCATCCAATTGTTTATCCACAAACATGAATAATAACCTGGTTAAATAGTATTTGCTTGATTTTGTCCATTAGCCAAAAAAAAACAATTATTCATAAGGATTTATAATAAACCTTTCAGTAACTCTATTCACTCACATATTCATTCACTCCAGAAATAACATCTTTCTCTTGCTGTCTCATGCAGATGATATGAAATAAAGCCCAATTTTTTTTGAGATGGCTGATATATAATTTTGTATCAAGTTCACATTTCTCAGGCCATAAACTCAGGAGTGCCAAACACGGAGGGCTCTTTGTTTTATCACCACTGAACTTGGGTTTTGTCTTGAGTTTGATGGTTCCTGTTGGTAGAAATGACTTGACTCAGAAATTCAGGGTCTTCAGAGTCATTTCAGCTTCAAACGCCATCAGTTTGGAACTTGACCCCCACCTCTGCTCTAGGCTGGGGGAAGGAGGGTGGTGCATTGAAATCCAAGGAAAGTTATAAAGAGACGAGGCATTGCAGGAGTGGGGAGGTCAGCTGGCCCTCCCTGCCAGCCTGAGTTCATGCAGCATATATCCCCTTGTCCTTAATGCATTGTCCTCAAGTCCCCTGTCACTCAGTTCCTCGAGAAAACACTGCTGCCTATGGGTCTGCTAGGGGCTTATATGAGACTACCTCCTGGCCCACCTCACCAGCTGTCACATCTCCTCTCATACATCAAAGCGAAGCAGGAGACAGAGCCTCAGGGAAAATTCAGGGCACAAAATGCCCACACCCACCTGGGGGTTCCATGGCACCTTGCTTTGCGGACTGGGCCAAAGGCAGCAGGGCACAGGCCCCCCACAATTCTTCTCTGTTATCCTCCTCTCTGGCTCTCCTTCTTGTCCCCAGACAGACTCTACATTTAAGGGCTGAGCCTGTGGGCTTTCCTGTCTTTAGGATGAAGCATTTCCCCCAAATCTATTGCAGTGACAGAAACATTTGCTTTCAATACCCAGGAGCCAGACATTGAGACACAAAAGCTCTTTCTGACAACCAATTATTTCTGCGAGAAGTTCGAAACTCTATTGTGAACCTTAAGAGCTGGAAAGTGATATTCTAAGTTGTTCTACTGTGGTCCTCCTTCCTTGAAGCCATCAACCCCAGAGTGCCTAAAAATATGACCCTCTCTAATCCTGGGGAGAGACAGGCAGGATTATCCTATAAATAAACCAGCAGAAGATGCTGCACCTGTATCTAACCTCCATGTACCCGAGCCCCCAGGCATCTGAGCCCCCAGGTCCTATGGTCCTGGTTTTCCCAACCTCCCCATCAATGGCTGGCCCCACACTCGGACTCTGGCTTGAGAAGTCAGTGGACTGCAGGGGGAACCTCCCTCTGCTTCATCATCTCACTGCTTCCACACTGAGACAGAGTCTCCCCACCAACACCATAACCTGGCACATGGTCTTATGAAGACAATTTTAAGCAATTGGCTTGTGAACTGGAGCTTGAATCTAAACTTGAGCTATAGTTGGACTGAGATGCAAAAAAATGTGTTCATGCAGCTCTTCAAGCACCTAGATTACATGTCAGGTCCGGGACTGCTGGCTCCCCTCAATCCTTATACTAGAGTTCCTGCTTCTGAAATGGGCACAAGGCTCCCAGGAATTGAGACAGTATTGTCCTACCTCCTGTGCAACCAGGTGTAAACAAGTAATTAAGTGCTGATTAATAAGACGTCAGTGCAAATGTCCTGTGGCAACTGTGGTAAAACCTTAAAAGACACTTGGCATCCACCCTTTGCACCATCCCTCCCTTGTCTTCCACTTGGATTGAGGCTGTGATAGCTTTTAAACCACAGAGCATCACACCTTAGGGGTGGGTGATGGAACAATTTATTGGAAGGAGACTCGTTTCCTGAAAGGCTTTGTTGAGCTGCCATAGAGGGACTGGGCTGCCTACCTCCAGACTTTTCTGGAGCGTTAAAGCCGGTGCTCATTTGCATCATCTGTTTTATGCCGTCAAGCCAAGCATCATCTGTCTTATGCCGTCAAGCCAATTCCTGATATGTCTACCTGTAACTACATCCCCTTCTGTCTGGGCTGGGGCCAGGGGGGTAGGTGAGAGTGTCAGAGAGCCATCTGAAGCTGTCACAAACAGTGGTACTCATGAATGATTCAACTCGGCAGAATCAGGCTGGGTGCAGGAGGCTTTTCATTCTGCAGCTCCGGAATGTGTATCTGACCATGTCTCCTTCCCTTCTCACGGGGAGAGGGATGGCTATGATATAAAGGGTCCGTCTATTCTGCTGCAGGATGCCAAGTGCCCTTTTCCTGTGACTTGTGGGGATTCGCTGTGGTTGCCATAGAGACCAAGTGAATCCAAGTTCAACCACGATAGCTGGGCCTTTTTATTCAAAGGGACGTATTTTGAAAAGGAAACCAGTATGTGAGATAGTAAGGTGACTCATCTTTCATTCTCGTGGCGAAGCATGCTGGAGCTTTCCTTCACGATCGTAATGGATGTCATCCCAAGAAGCCCATTTTTGTGACTGAATCATGAAATGATTAATTCACTACATTTTCCCTACCCACCCAGCATCTGGCCTCAAAGAATTCTCTTCTTCCAGAATTTTAAGGGAGAAAATTAAGTCATCGCCTTACCTTCTCCACCATACCAAAAAAATACATATTTTCTAGCCTTTTTTTTTTTTTTCCTCTTCACACACTCCAGCATTGTGGAGCAGATTTTGATGGAAATAGTCCTGGAGACCTGAGCCTATTCTAGGCTCAACCCTTAATCAACTCTATGGCTTTGGGTAGGATTGCTCTGGGTTTCAGTGTCTCGATCTGTAGCCTGGGGGGTAAGGTGGAATGGCATCTAAAATTCCTCCCAAATCTAAGAACCAGACACCCCTCCTGATGTGAACTCTCCTCTAGACCATGGCAAGGACTTTAACCAGGTAGGTCCCCTAGTTTCTGTTTTCCCATCTAGAATGCAAGCTGATATCATAGGTACTCAGTTCATGTTTATCTGATGAATGAATGAATGAGTCTGACCTCAAGATTAATTTACCTAAACATTTTTTTTTCTTTTTCCTTAATCAGTGAAATAAAAAACTGACTGTCCCACATATAGTCGGTCTCTACTGGCATTAACTTGGATCCAAGCCCAGGGGCTCCCTGTCTTTCTCACTGGCATCCCCAGCCATTTTTGTTCCCGGGTTGCAGATACCTGTGACAGACCCAGGAAGTGGGACTTCTGTGTCTCGGCGTCTTCCTGAGACAAAATTATATGAATGTAAAAATAATCCCACCTCTGGTGCCCAGTAGCATCCAGAATGAATCCCAAGATTTAAAAATCTCCTGTAGGCAGTTTTCAAAGCTCCTTTCTTCCCCTGTTTCAGAGACTGAGTCACTCTTCTTAGTCAAAGGTCAAAAGAACAAAGGAATCTAAACTCCTTTCCAGTCCTTTCCGGAGAATTCCAGAGAGGAAGGGAAACCACACTGCACAGGAAGACGGAAGCAGGCAGGGGAGGCCAGAAGTGACTGGGTTTAATGTTGGGTCTCTGGGCAGATGTTCTCAGGCACACTCGGCACAGTGTGTCCCCCGGAAACGCCTCTCCCTGCCCCTGTGAGAACCTCCTGTCCACAGTGCTCACAGAGTCTGGAGGGAGTAGAGCCTACTCTACTAGTAGATATGCCATAAAGACAAATGTACTTCCTTCCCGAGACCGTCTCCTCCCTAGGCTACAGGCTCCCTGACCTCACGGTCATCTCTTCCCCCTGTGCTCTGTAGGTCCTTCCTCAAACACGAGGGATGGCTAACTTGTGTGGACCAGGTGTCTCACTGTGCGGTGTTTCACTTACGCCTTACAGGACCTGTGGGAAAGGTATTTCTACAGTGTCCTTAGGGATGAGGAAACAGGCTCAGAGATCCAGCTCCTCTCCCAGGATGTGGGAAGTGGCAGATTCAACCCAAATTCACCACGTCTCTACCATCTTTAGAGTCGGCAGTCTTTACCAACTGTCCTTCCAGACCATTCCGGAGCTGGCTGTGCACCCTTCCTGGGGCACCTGACCTGAGCGCTCCTTCTCTGTATTAACTGATATTTCCAGAGGTCCCTGAGAAGTAGAGGTGTCATCCGCCGCTTACCATTTTATGGAGACCATTTCAACATTTCAACTCAAGAATCTCTCTGTTCTAAGACGATAAAAAACCTAAGGGGAAAAAAAAAAAGACTCTCTCTGATTCTGATGATTGCTTGTCTAAATGGCCTAGTTGACATATTGTTGTTTTTTTTTTTTTTCCTTTTTTGCTTCATTTTGCTTCTCACCACATAACACACTTTTATGGTTCAGGATCAAGACCAGGTAAGAAGGCTTCCTCAGAGATGTCTCACTTCTATTCCTACGCCTCTACCCCAGGACCCTCCCCACATCTGTTGTATGTGACCATAGTTTCTGGTTTATCCCTCCAGGGTTTCTTTCTGCAAAAGAACCACAGCATATATACACACATGCATGCACGAATGCATAGATATTATATGTTATATAAATAACATAATTACATGTGTACATGTATATTCTTATGTCCTCTGACTTCGTACACAACTAGAGCATAGCACGTCGCTGTTTTGTACCTTTTCTCACTTAGCAATATATCTTGGGGAACACTCTGTGTCTGTAGTACTCCTCTTCATTCTTTTTTTTTTTTTTAGATTTTATTTATTTATTGGACAAAGAGATAGAAAGAGCACACGTAGGCAGAGCAGCAAGCAGATGGAGAGGGAGAAGCAGGCTCTCCCCTGAGCAAGGAGACCAATGTGGGGCTCGACCCCAGCACCCTGAGATCATGACCTGAGCCGAAGGCAGAGGCTTAACCCACTGAGCCACCCAATTCGCCCCTCTTCATTCTTTTTATGTGGCTGCCGAATACTCCATTGTGAACTATTCCCTTATACTATTTTATTATCCAAAACCTCACTGATGGACATTTGCATTTCTAATTTTTTGCTACGACAAATAATTCTGTAACAAATGGCTTTGGGCAAACTTGCTTTGTATTGGTGGGGATGTATTTTGGGAGGTTTCTGAGGAGCAGGGTCAAAGGCTAAATGCATACATAATTTTGTTAGTTGTTGCTAGACTTCTGTCTACAGACTTTGTACCATTTTGTACTCCTGTCTAAAATATGTGAAGTGCCATATGCCTCCAAGACCACTCAACTTGAATGTCTTGGTCAATTTTTTACCAATCCAACAGGTGAGAAATATCTCAGTATAGTTTTTTGCTTTTTTTAAAGGATTTTATTTATTTGAGAGAGAGAGATCACAAGTAGGCAGAGAGGCAGGCAGAGAGAGAGGGGGAAGCAGGCTCCCCGCTGTGCAGAGAGCCCCATGCGGGGCTCAATCCCAGGACCCTGAGACCATGACCTGAGCCGAAGGCAGAGGCTTAACCCACTGAGCCACCCAGGCGCCCCTCAGTATAGTTTTAATCTGAATTTATTTTATTAGAAGTGTGGTTGAACATTTTTTCATATGTTTAAAGCCTATTTCCTTTTTCCCCTATGAATTGTCTGCTGCTACATTTTGCTTATTTTTGTATCATTTGTTGTTGTTGTTACTGATGATTTAGGAGCGCTTGAACTATTAGGAGCTTAGTCCTTTATGGATTAAGTTGCAAATATTTCTCCCAGTGTGTCATTTGTCTTTTGATTTTTGTCATGTGAAGGAGTATATTTATACCTGGATAGGTTTGTATAGGAGCTTTGGATAGTATATTTTCCTTTATTTCTTCTGAATACTGAGTCACAGAAAGGTTTTCCAACTGCTATGCTGGAAATTCACCCAAATTTTCTAAGAAAAATACATGTGTTTATATTTTACATTGATACCTAAAGTCACCTGGAGTTTTCCCTGCTATTTTTTGTGATGCACAGATTCAATTACATATTTTTCCAAGTGACTCTTCAGTTGTCCCTAAGACCTTTAATTAAGAAGCCCAACTTTCCCCATATGTTTGAGATACTACCATTATCATATCTTAAATGTATTCCCGCGTCTCTTTCTGGGCTTTTAATTCTGTTTTATTTGTCTTTCTCTTCATTCTTATCACATTCTTTTTTTTTTTTTTTCTTTTAAAAGATTTTATTTATTTGACAGAGAGAGAGATCACAAGTAGAGAAAGAGAGAGAGGAGGAGGCAGCCTCCTTGCCTAGCAGAGAGCCCGATGCGGGACTTGATCCCAGAACCCTGAGATCAGGACCCGAGCTGAAGGCAGAGGCTTAACCCACTGAGCCACCCAGGCAGCCCGATTCTTATCACATTCTTAATGTGAGGACAACAGTATTGACGTTTGTAGGTAAAATGCCACCCTTAACTGATTTCTCTCCTTGTTGTTACTTTTCTGTATATACACTGCTTTATTTTTAGTGAAGTCAGATTTTGACGGGCAATGAAGACCCACCAAATTCCAAATACCAGTGGGAGGATGGGAAGCAGAGGCTTCTCGAGCTGTTCCGTGCCCAAAGGAGGGAGACACACAGCATGTCTTTCTTAGGCTTATCTCTGCATAGTGATTATGGGACCTTTCCCCAAAGCCTCCTTAATTATTCCAATGCTCTTAAAATGTGACCTAAATGAGTTGAGGTTCTTTATTCAATGGAAATTTCTGACCAGGACACATGTGGCTGTGGTTATCCAGGATAATTTTCCTACTAAGTCTTTTTTACAGACACTCTGACAATAAGGCATCGTTCTGTAAGGGCTGGTTTTACAACTTGGCTTCTGTGTTCAGACTGAACCAGTATCCAATTATGTCATCAGATACGGTAGCAGATAAGGTAGCTTACCCCAAGCGGCAGCTAACTTCTTTAAAATATTCCCTTTCCAACCAATTAAATTGTCTACCCTTTCTATATTCTTGCCACTTGTCTGGGCCATATTGCATGGAGATTGAAGTGATGTTGGATGGAGGTTTGGATAATGTCTTCCTCTTGCTCTGTGGTCACAAAGTCTTACTGATGACAACCTTGAGTGCTGCTAAACAATATTCTTACCCACTTGAGCATCTCCCTCTCCTCTCCTCTACCCTTCCTCCCTCTCCTATCCCAGTTTCTGTGCTTCATTCATTGCCTTATAACCCCAAACTTTCACAGAGACTTGTGAGGAAATTTCTCTTTTAGTTTCACCCCCTCTCTTCAGGCAAAACCCTTGTCCTAGAGCTCCACAATCACCCGGTTCATCCTTGTTCTGGGCAGACTCATGTCCCCCCAAAAGGATATGTTGAAGCCCTAACCTCTCGTTCCTCAGAAGGTGACCTTCTTTGGAAACAGGGTCAATGCAGATGTAATTAGGTATGATGATGTCATACTGGAGTAAAATGGGTCTTTCATCCAGTATGACTGGTGTCCTTAAAAGAAGTGAAAGAAACACACAGAGAGATGGCCGTGTGACCATGGAGGTGGAGACTGAAGTGCTCTAGCTGAAAAACCAAGGAACACCAAGGATTGCCAAGACAACTAGGAAAAAGGAGGAAGCATTCTCCCTGACAGCTTTTGGAGTGAGCATGGTCCTGTCAACACCTTGATTTCAGACTTCTAGCCTCCAGAATTGGGCGAGAATAAATTTTTGCTGTTTTTAGCCAGTTGGCATGTGGTATTTCTTTATGGCGTCTAAGGAAACTAATACAGTCCCAGGGTTTTACATCAGGAGGATTTTGACCCACATGACTCCTGGTCCAAGGTGCAAACATAAGGGGAAACATTATTTTGTGAGACACTGTTTATTATTTCCATAAAGGCTCAAGATCAGCCCCTAGGGGCTGTTACAGAGCTTAGTGAATTAGGGTCAGCAGAATGTACCTTCTTTCTTGCCAAGAGGAAATGGTGCTACTAGATACAGCCTTCTTCTCTAGCCAAGTGGTCCTACTGGTGGTCTACTTTTTCACCTGGAATTATCCTCACCCATCTTCTCTTCTTACCCAAAGCCCCACCTCTCCTGGAGGCTCAGTTCAAGCTCCTCTTCCTCCAGGAAGCCTATCTGGACTGAACCAGAGCAGAGTGACCTCTGCCACTCTGCGTTCCTATAGTAATCTCTGTGCTTCCCACATACGTACATAGTGTGCGTTGCTTGCTGTGTCTTGCTGGTATGTCTCCCTCACTCTAACATGATGAGTGCCTTCAAGGCAGCATTTATACCTCTGCACACTGACTGCAGTGCCTTGCAATTGTGAGTCCTGAAAATTAAGGAAATGGACAGAACAGGTCTGAAAGTTGATCATTAATGATAAACAAAACAGGACCCAATGGCCAAGAGTGGGAACATAAGTACCATGGGTTCGTACTGAAACAGATGAAATCAAGCAAAACTGCTCGGAAAGGAAACATCTAATATGACACTTCTAACTACAATAAATCTAGAAAAAGCCACTGACTGGAGAAAAGGGACTAGCTAGTTAAGATGGATCTCTGTCTCCCCTCCAATTTATTTTTGTTTGTACTAGTTCCTTCACTATCTGGATTTTGACTCAGTGTTTATTCTTCTGATCAATGTTTTGTGCTCTTATTTTTAGAAGTATCTTGAAAGTATAAAATTGTATTGCCAGAGAGGAGCTTAGAGATTTTCCCATTCATTTTGAGGCAAGAGTGAGATCTAGGATTTGGAACCAGTTGTGAGTAAAAAGCCAAATCCTCCCTTTATTAGCTGTGGGATGTCGGTGAACTCAGCCACCCCTTCGAACTTTGGTTCCCTTACTATAATAATGGGAGAGTATGTCTTCCCGGAGTGGTTATTGGAAAGATTAAAACTATTGTGGATATTGATTGGACATTTACATAAGGCACTCAAAAATGATAGCTTTTTCATAGCAACCAGAAAATTTGTCTTTGGAATAAGTCAGATCAATGGTTTTCAAACTGTTCCCCGGAGCCCTAGAAGTATGAAAATGTGTCCCCACAGCCACTATGCTGACAGCGGTTGAAGGCAAAGTGGTACCTGATGGAGCTCAGGTCCCCAGACTCTCCTCAAACAAGGCAGCCCCTATTTCCACCTGTTTTATATATGCTCCATCTAGGACTACCCCGATAGGAGAAACATAAGGAGCTCAAAAATATGTAAACTCAAAAACGTGTAGTATAAGACAGCACTTTTCACTAGATGTTTACCAAAGCACATCTGTCTTAGTTACTAAAGCTAAGTGTTTCATCACTTAGAACAAAGGCCCCAGAATCAGGAGAAATACTCTGAGTTTTAATGGGTCATTTGAAAAATCCCATATTAGCCAAGTAGAACAACTGTTCTTCCCTACAGTAGATGCCCAGAAAGTTAAATTGCTCAAAAAAAAAATGTATTGGATAAATGTCCAATAAATACCTAAACTACATACATCTTAATGTTTTGAAGGAATAAATGAGGTAAGTGCTGGAAAATGTTTGTTACGAAAACACCAAGCATTATTTTTATGTTCATGCTGTTCTATCATCTGCATTTAATTTGTCCTCCCTTATCTTCCCCAGGCTCCCTGTGATCTGGAGATTAAACCAGAGTCAGGTGTTGAAGGTCATCCAAACAAAACTCAAACCTGTAAAGGCCCAATAATTCTGACTAATTAGAACAACAATATCTAGGAAAAGAGAGAATAACAGGGGGAAGGTCTCATGACTGGGATGATAGTGATATTACTACAGCAGCTGTTGCTACGGGCTACCATTTCCATAAATCTACATGCCTGGCACCATGCCAATTACTTGGATCTTCACGACACCTGGAGAAGAAGGGATCATTAGCCCCATTATACGGACAAGAAAACTGAGGCCCAGAGAGCTTAAGTAACTGCATGCTGTCACCTAGTTCATAAGAGCAGTAAGCAAGAGTCTACCCTAGGTTGTCCAACTCAGAGACTAAATGTTTTATCACTGTGCTAATCTGATGGTTAGGAGGGTGGAATGGAGAATTCTTCTGACAGTTTGGACTGGCAGTTTTTCCATTAGAAACATTAACATAATTCTATCCTTTTTTTCTGTTTTAGCGAAATGTAGAAGTGCTTGACTGACTGAATAAAATATTTTCTAGGCCTGTAAGTATGAGAATGAAGGGCATGTGTATTTTCCTACCCTTCCTCCCAAGTTCCTACTGAGATGTCGACAAAGATATATAAGGGATGGTTACGTCTGATTAGAATGCTGACAATGGGGGCGCCTGGGTTGCTCAGTGGGTTAAGCCTCTGCCTTTGGCTCAGGTCATGATCCTGGGGTCCTGGGATCGAGCCCCGCATCAGGCTCTCTGCTCAGCAGGGAGCCTGTCCCTTCCTCTCTCTCTGCCTGCCTCTCTGCCTACTTGTGATCTCTGTCTGTCAAATAAGTAAATAAAAGCTTTAAAAAAAGAAAAGAAAAGAAAAGAATGCTGACAATGAATTGAAGGTCATCAGCAGAAGTTTTGGTTAATTGCATAAATGCCTGGGAGTCTCAGAAAGCCAATGGGACCTTATCACTGTACCAAAACAGAGCGATCATCAAGCCAAAACATGTGAGTGAGAAGATTTGACCATGATCCTCACCTACACAGGCTCCAAGCTTGCTGTCAGGGGGTAAAAAGAATGAACATGGATCCAGGGCAGTGAGCGGTGTGGGTAAACTCACCACAGACAAACCAGAGAACAGTCAGGCCACGCGTGCCCTCCCTTGCCACTCCACATATAGACTATGTGGAAGTTTCCACCAAGTGGAAGCTTGTCTGTGGTGAATCTGTCCGTTTGCACGGAGCTCTAATCCACTTTCAGATTCAGAAAATTGCCTTCTAAGTGAGCACAGCTATTAGTGAAATCCATGCCATTGACCTATATTAATCCACAAAGTTCTTTGCTCACATAAATAGTCAACAAAGGCTCACAGGCATTTGAAGAAAATAAACCAGAGGCAGGATAAAGACTATCATGAACACAGAGCAGCCTCAGAGGAAACAGACCCAGAAAATCACAAGACATGACTTGCTGCCTCAGAGCAATTTCGCTGGCTATGGCATCCTTAAAGCAAGTCCTGGTTGCTATGGCCGCAAAGGGGATCAATTAGGGAACAAGAAAGAATGACTGGAAATTTCAAATCATTATCAGGTGTTTTTTTTTTAAAACTCAATGATGGGATTAAATAATGGAGTGGGAGGAGTTGAAAACAAGGTTAGGGGCATGGTGAATAGAAGTAAAGGATATCTCCCAGAAGGCCAGATAGAAAAGAAGGAGGCTTGGCTAATAGAAGAGGAAAATCGAGTCAATATGTATTTGAAAATAAATACAAACATCTCAGTGTGTACCTAAAAGCAGTTCCAAAAACACTGTTGTTCATCAAGGGGTTCACTTTGGTGTAATTCACTGAGTTGTGACTTATGATCTATGCATTTTTATGTATGTGCTAAACTTTAAAAGACACTTTTAAAAAACTTTAATAAAAGAGACTGCCAGGGGAGCCATTTGAGCCTCCCCAAAAAACCTGAGCAAATATTACTTTCCTAATTTAAAAAGCAATCAGGAAATTGAATCCTCATCAAGTCAATATCGTGGCAATATTACAATACGCCCCTCGAAACAGGCAAAACAGTTCTTTGGGTGAAGATTTCTTTAATAAAATTGTTATTTAAAAGATTCATTATGACAAACACTCAGAAGACCCCCCGAAATTCAAATGAATAATGAATCACTTTCCAAAGTATTACTGCTCTGCATAATCTCGTTAAGAAGTGGTAGTAGAAAGCTTACAAGTATCTGGGAATTTGCTGAAACATTTATTATAAAACAGAGTGGCATGTATAAAGTTTTACTAAAATATGTTCTTTCATTGTCATTCTATCTACAGAGAATGTTCTTTCTCCAAATTAAATCAAATTAGAAACTACAAAAGGAAAACTTTCAGATAATAACATGTAACAGAATGAACTTCAGTCAGCGATTATATTCCAGCAACAGAAATATTGGAAGTACAGCAAACAAATTATGCAGATCACAATGGAAACCATTTTAATTTTTTTCATTTTCAGGGGCTGGGGGGAAGTGGGAGGGGCAGGGGGAGAGGGAGAGAGAGATAATTCCAAACAACCTCCATGCCCAGCAGATCCTGATGTGGGGCCCGATCTCATGACCTGAGCAGAAATCAGAAGTCAGTTGTCCAACTGACTGAGTTACCCAGACACCCCAAAAACCACTTTAATTTTTTAAAAGGAGGATGTGTTTGGACGGAATAGTTTATTTATTGTATTATCAGATTCTGTTCTGGACTTTAAAGTTTTAAGGTTAGTTCATGTTGGATGTGTGTTTTTAGTTTATCAAAAATTTTTTAGGGGCACCTGGATGGCTCAGTCAGTTAAACTCGAGTCATGATCCCAGGCTCCTGGGATTGAGCCCTGTATTGGGATCCCTGCTCAGTAGGGAGTCTGCTTCTCCCTCTCCTTCTGCCTGCCACTCTGCCTCCTTCTGCTCTCTATCTCTCTGTCAAATAAATAAATAAAATCTTTACCAAAAAAATTTTTTTAAAAGACTGGCAGGAAAAATAAAATGAGGGAGAAAAAAACCCAACCTGTACATATATGTGATTTATTTTAAGAATCATTCAAAATCATGAGAGGAAACGCACTATGCAGATCAAATTAATTTTTGGTCTTTGTTATTTAAAGTAAATAGTATTTTGTAGCAAAATTAACAGACAGTAAAAAAAAAATCTTCTTAAGCATAAAACAGGAAATTGAAAACAGCAATAGGGCATTAGAATGAGCTTTCTAAAACCAAGAATATCTTTTCTCCATTTCCAGCTTGTGAAAGGGGCAATATAGTGATTGATTCATGTAATATTGCAATTTCCTATAAATTTCCTGTAAAACAACAAATAATAACCTAAAACAAGATTCTCCCACTTTTCACAACTTGGTCGCAGGTGGAATGGACTCATAATACTGGCAGAAGACCCAAAAGTTTAAATCAACATTTGCTCAATGAGGCAATGCTGTAGCTGCCCATGGAGGAATTCTTGGCTTGATGTAAGGTCAAGAGGTCAAAGCAATTGACCAGCAATGAAGGAAGATAAACTGGACGGGTCTTTCACTTCCCAGGGACCGGGTTAAAAAAATAAGAGATTTGGACTCTGGACTTCTCGATTCACATGTCACGCTGGAGAAGGGAACGGAGTACATCTCCAAATCCAGACTTGGTTCTGTTAGAGTGAAGTGAGAACACATTTTCCAGAGGCGACAACATCCTAAAACATCATAAGGCTATGCATCCTAATCTTAGGGGATAAAACCTTAAGTAAATTAATTGGAGGTAGAGAAGCTTCTATCTTATTTGCTTCTCAAAGTTCTGGGGTCACACCTGAAGTCCCCCTCTGCCCAGGGATCAGGACAGCTCTGGGGACCTGTGATTTCATCTCTTGGTGGGGGGTCTCAGTGTCCCATGAATCTCGGCAAGCCAAGAACAGTAAGAATGATGAGGTTTCAGAGTCCATAGTCTCTTATTGTTCTCTGAAAAACAATCTGAAGGGTTTGAAGAGGTGGGGGGGTGGGAGGTTGGGGGAACCAGGTAGTGGGTATTAGAGAGGGCACGGATTGCATGGAGCACTGGGTGTGGTACAAAAACAATGAATACTGTTATGCTGAAAATAAATTCAAAAAATGATTAATAAAAAAAAAAAGAGAATGATGAGGTTTCTTCCTTTTCCCTCCACAGCTTCACTTTTCGGTTTTCTCTGGTAAATAGAGGGAGAAGAATAAACAGGGCTCATATTTGTTCAGCGAGCCCTTGGCTGTCTACCTTTGCCAGGGGTCTGATTGGTGAGTAGCCACTACTTGTTACATATTTCCCAACATCACTTGTGAGAGCAAACAACCTGGAGGCCACTCTCCTCTGCCTTCTGTTCTTGAGTAGCTGTGAGATAAAACTGTTTGCTAAGAGCAAAGGAAAAGATATGGAAAAACTTCACTAGAACTTTTGAAATGCAGGTGTGCCTGGGTGGCTCAGTCGGTTAAGCAACTGCCTTTGGCTCAGGTCATGATGTCAGGGTCCTGGGATTGATCCTGGCTTTGGGATCCCTGCTCAATGGGGAGTCTGCTTGTCCCTCTGCCTCTCCTAGCTCCAGCTTATGTGTCCCCCACCCCCCAAATAAATAAACGAAATCTTAAAAATTTTTTTGATAGGCAAAATTACCTAGTTTTCTAAAGTAGAAGTAAATTAGAATTGTAGTGAGACAAGTAGGGGGATGGAAGGAGCTTCTTATAACCATGACAACATCCATGGGAGAGTGGAACACAGTGTTGGCTCTCAACACAGGTGCACATTAGATTCCCTGGGGTAGCTGGATAGGGCCTGGGGCACAGGATTTGCAAAACCTTTGCAGGTAGGTGGTTCCTTAGGCAGTCAAGGTAGAAGACTGCTCCATAGAGAGATCAGGGAAGAGGGTAGGTTGAGGGCTCTTGGATGCAGAAAGACACATATGGTGGAAGAAATCTCAAATATGTAGACAAAAATAACTTAGGGACATAGACTAGTGAGACAGACTTGGGTGCCTTTTTGACAATTCCATTCTGGTAGGTGATTAAGGATGTGCTCAAAAGAGTAAGAGGAAGCCCAGTGAAAGAGAAGGTAAATCTCTGCAGTACAGGATTGAACTATCCGTGCTTAGCAAAAATAATCAGAGGATGGTACTTAAAATATTTCTATCACAGAAAATCTGGTAGAAAATCTGGGATTTCTGAAGCAAAAACTAGAGCTTTCACAGAAAATGGTTATAGACGAACCCTGTTACATGTTAAGTTACGTGCCTTCCTGCCCCCAAAATTCATATGTTGAAGGCCTAACCATTAGTCCCTCAGAATGTGAACCTATTTGGAAATAGGGTCATGAAAGATAAAATTAGTTAAGCCAGGATGAGGTCAGATTGATGTAAAATGGGTCCTTCCTCCAATAGCTGGTGTATAAAAAGGGGAACTTTAGATCCAGAGACACACACATGGGGAGAATATCACGTGGACATGAAGACGCAGACCAGGATAATGTGTCTATCAATCGAGGAACCCCAGATATTGCCCATAAACCAGTGGTAGCTAGGGGAGAAGCATGCACCAGATCCTTCCTCAAAGCCTTCAGAGGGATCACAGCCCTACTGACACCTGGGTTTCAGACCTCTCTTCTCCAGAACTATGAGACAATAAATTTCTGTCCTTTAAGCCACTCGGTTTGTGTTGCTTTATTACAACCTAGGGAACTGATACACCCTCCAGAGACCCTCCTCCCCATTACAAAGAGTCAAAGAACACTCTTTGAAATATCTTTACCTCGTCCTAGGCGCAAGCTGAATTCCATGAATGCTTATCCATTACTGAGATTCAGTGAGTGTTTACTGAGCAGCCGCACTGGGCTCGGAACTCAAGAGCCCCTGAGGAGCAGTAGAACCTTGGAGATGCCACCATTAGGCTGAGAATGGAGACAACGTGGTGACATGGTGGCATTTTATTTTACTGTCTACCTCTCAATTCATTTCAGATTTTATATGGACAAGTATGGTTAATATAGTTCTTCCTCCTGTATTAGCAAGTTGACAGATGTCTTAGATCAGGTTTCCTGGAAAACGCTCTGAGATTTGGGTTCAGGAGGTGTTTACTGGGGAATGTTCTCAGGAACAAGACTTGTACAAAAGCCAGGGGAGTAGGCTGGGCAGATGGAAGAGTCAAACATCGGTGCGTCTGTAACAAAGGTCTCAGCCAGGTCTGTGGATGTCCTGCTATGAGGTGAGGGGGCCAGCCTTTGCACTCATAGACTGACCACTCATTAAATAACTTGATCTGGGTAGCTTTCTTGGGTAAAGGCAATCCTAGGGAAGGATTCACCTTGTTCCACATGCCCAGCCATTGGAAGAATAAATGCCTCCATCCTGAGGGGTGTTCTGGATAACGCACTACAATAGTCATTCTAGAGGACATCTGTTTCTGGATGAAAAATAAGAATCTGTTAACTAGCATTTACTGGGCACCTAATGGGATGAGTAGACAAAAGGCAGCTAGACTGGCTCCCAGAACTATCTTCCCAGCAGGACATACACACAGAGATAGGCAGTGCTGGAGGAGGAAAAATCAGAATGGAGAATGTAGGTTCACCCTAAGGAGAGTGGGGCAAGATCAGCGAGACAAGGGACAGGCATTGGGTCAATTAATCCCTAGATTTCACAGAAGGAAGAGTTGGCCCGTATTGTCTCTTTGTAGGGAAATGGCCCTGGGCACAGTTGTACAGAAGACAAAGTGAGGCCATCTCCCTTTCGTGGGCACCCATCCAAGCACCTGATTTTTGTAAATTGTGTGGTTCTGCTCAGTGATCTCAGGCTCCTCTTGAAGGTAATGGCCCAGAGCCTTCGCAGAATTCTGCCTGGCTTGTAGCAGCCTCTCACAAGTGGAATAAATCTCAGGCCTGAAAAGTTACCCACACAGAGCCATTGGTGACTCCTGCCTCTGATCTACAACCAGGGGAAATGGCGGCCTGTTTCTGGTTCCATGGGAACTTAACACTCCTACATCAAGCCAACTTCTCCCACCTGCCTGTGTTGGTTCCCTAGCCTTGCCTTAAATTACCACAACCTGGTGGCTTCACACAACAGAAATGTATTCTATCCTAGAGCAGGAAGCTGGAAGTGTGAGATCAAAGTGTCAACAGGTCATCCTCTCCCTGAAGGCTCTTGGGGACAATCTGTCCCATGCCTTCCTCTTAGCATCTGGCGTTGCTGACCATCCTTGACATTTCCTGGCTTATAGACACACCACTCCAGTCTCTGCCTCCGTCAGGACATGGTGTCCTCCTTCTGTGTCTCTGTGTCTCTTCTCTTCTCCTCATAAGGACACTAGTCGTATTAAATTAGGACCCACACAACTCCATTCAGACATCTTCTTAACTTGATCACATCTGCATTCCCCAATAAGGTCACATTCACAGATACAGGGGATTTTATAAATAGGTAACCAGAATAATTCCAGCCTAGGTATGAGGCATAAGAGGAGCCAAAGTGAGATAACTGGAAAGATATTTTGAGGCCACGGGGCCTCAGTGGGGTCTCTCAAAAAGAAAGTACCAACTTCACCTACTTTGAGGTGAGCTCCAAGAATAAGCTCTCTCGGTTGACCAGATTATATCACTAATGAGGCAAAGATTTGATCACAATCTGGAACTATTATTTCCACATAAGCCTAACGCTCGCTGACTCTGTGACAGAGATATAACAGGGGCAAAACCCATTTTGGCCACGGAGTAGATGGTGCCTGGGTCACAGAGGCCTCCATATTGATCAAGACTCTCATCTTATTCCAAGCAGTGTGACTTGAAGACTGCTGTATTCTCATTATGTTCTTAAATAGAAATGACGATGAGCAGCTATAGAACCCCCAGCCAGCCGAGGGTTAATATGGATCACAGTGAAGCTGGCACCAGAGGTGGACAAGAGGGGGCTGGGGATGTCAGGAATGGGAATAGGACTCACATTTATATTTTGTTGCTAAAAGACAGAAGAAAAAAATCAGAGGCATTTTTTTTAAGTCCTCTGATTTCACATGTAATTTTAGGTCTACTTAACTGCTTTCTGAAAACGTCTTTGAAAGGATAAAGGAAAACAAGGCTCTAGCCTAAAGCCCAACAATGACTATGGATTCTGGGAACCAAACCACCAGCCCTATCAGATCCCATAAATGGTGAGGAGACTTCCAGCAATGATGAGGCTCATAACTGTCTTGGGGAAAACAACAACAACAACAAAAAAACCCACCAAAGATCATGGTGAGATATATAGCTGTCAAGCAAGCTGGACACTGCTGCTGTTCAGAAACCTTCTGCAGGCTACACTTGGAGCCTAATTCCTTCTCCCATAAAATGGAGATGACTAGGCTTTTACTAGGAGCCCTGGAAGGTCATGGCCAGGCCATCAAACCTAGTTCTAATACTGCCAAGACCTTGAGCAAAGAAATTACTTAACATTTCAGAGCTTCAGTTCCCTCATCTACAGAATAAAATTACAATAATATTTATTCTCAGTGTTGCTCTAAAAATTAAATGGGGTATCGTGTCTTAAATGTTTCCTCCATAACAGGAGCTGGATATGCAATTTCCTGTTCCCACCACATAGAAGACAAATCGCCTCTGAATTAGAGATGTTTGCATCTGTGGGATCTCAAGTCCAACCCACAGACACGTCTACTTATGCGGGCATATGGTTTCACCCAGCGCGGCAAACCCAGGCATCGTGCACTGAAGGTTGCCGGTGAACTCTACAAGGAAGCAGATGGGGGTCGGACTTCTCTTGTTCCTGAGTTGCGGATAAAAAATGGAGCCCAGCTCCAGAACACTGAACCTGGGTCCAGAGATCACTGAAATGTACATAATGTGACATGGTAGGAGCCTTCTGGTTCCCCAAGGGGACATGTAAATACAAACAAAACAGATAAATGAAGGAATAGGACATCATTCCTTTTGCTGTTGCTTTTCCTTTGCTGTCCCAGTTTAAACGTGCTTTTTGAGGACCGTGTGACTCTGGTGACCCAGGGTAAGAGCAGAACTCAGCTAGTTCCAGAAGTAGAATAGACAGCCCTATCCCTTGTGAGGCATCGTCTACCAGAATAGTAACTGCAACTCGGCACTTTTAGGGGAAATGCGGTCTTATGGCAGAAAACGCAGAAGAGGAGATTTGTACTGGCCCGGAGGCTGGCACCGACCATTTAGGGAGCCTTCTTTAATTGCCCAGCTCTGGAATTCCCTAGCAGGGCCTTAATTTTCACTAACTGAAGGGACACATTCCACACCCTGGGTCTGAAGATTCTTTAACCTCTTGTAACAAAGGAGAGAGGACTTCTGGAGCAGGTCGCCACTTTTGCAAAAAATTAACCTGACCATTGTGAATTGGCTGGCTTTTTGGGACTCTGCGGTGATGGTCTTTGTTCCCTGCTCTGCCAACTCCCCCCACACCTACACAAAGACAGCGGTACTCTTCTCCCCAGCAGACAGTACTGGCTGACTTTAACCCTTTTCTTGCTCATTTGTTCACTTGGAGCAGTGGCTCTCAACCTTAGAATCACTGTGGAACCTTTAAAAAAAAAAGATCCTGACGCCCAGGCTGCACACAAGATGAATTCAATCAGAATCTGTGGGGGTGGGACTCAGGCCTGGGTATTTTTTAAAGCTGTCAGATTATTCTAATGTGCAGCCAAGGTTGAGATCCACTGACTTAATGAAAGAGTGAACTGGTGCATAACGGTGTCATAAAGAACGGGGAGCAGCCAGCCTGTCTGGGCTTCGAGATCGTCACTTGTCAGGTCGTACAGCACAGGAATCTAGCTGATTCTGCAGAACCCCCAAAAGTTCTAAGGCCAGAACATCTGAGATGGGTATCATAGTGGCGATCTTCATCTGCTCAGGCTGCCACGATGAAATACCACGGACTGGGTGGGACTGGGTCGGTTATATGGCAGATACTTATTTCATCACACTTGGGCAAGTTGGAAGTCCAAAATCAAGGTGCCCTCATGTTCAGCTTCTGGCAAGATCTGTCTCTCTGACTATAGATGACAACCTTCCTGCCATGTCTTCATGTGAGGTCATGGAAAATATAAATGAGTCTCTGCCCTTAGGTCCTGAAGCTTCTGAAACCCTTGTAATTACCTAAGTGATGACAACACTAGGAGGATATATTGTTCTAATATTTGTCTGTGACCACAGATTTTGACACAGGACTTCTAAAACCCTTGTAATTCCCTGAATGATAAGAATGTTAGGTGTATGTTTTGTTCTACTGAAGTGACCTTGGGTGGCCTCCTGGATGACACCTAGTTGGGGGCTGGCCAACAGAGAGACTAAGCCATAATTAGAAGCGTGGAATTTTCAGCCACACACTCCGTCCTCCAGAGAGAAGGGAGAAGGGATGGCTGTGAAGTTAATAATTGATCATGCCTACGTGAGAAAGCCTCAGGGAAAAAAGCTCAGTGATACAGGGTTTGGAGAGCTTACAGGAGGATGAACATATCCACAATGGGAGGTGACACACCCCAACTCGACGGGGACTGAAGCTCCTGGCTTGGGACCTTCCCAGAACTTGTCCTTTGTATCGCTTCAGCTGGCTTTTCATCGGTGTCCTTTATCATACCCTTTAATAAACCAGTGAACCTAAGTTGTTTCCCTATGTTCTTGTGAGACTCTTTAGCAAGTTAATCAAAACTGAGGAGGGGATCATAGGAACCTCCAATTTGTAGCCAAATGAAACAGAAGTTGTGGGTAACTTGGGGACCTACCACTTACAACTGGCATCTGAAGGAGGATGGAAACAATATTATGGGATGGAGCCCTAGGGCTGTGGGATCTGACACTATCTCTAGGTAGGTATTATTAGAGTTGACTTAAACTATAGAACACCCAGCTGGTGTTGCAGAGAACTGCTTGGTGTGGAGAAAAACCTTCATACATTAACACATTTGGAGCCCAGAACACTGTGTGAGCATTCTACATAAAAATAAAGGAGATCTGGGGCTCCTGGGTGGCTCAGTCAGTTAAAGCATCTGCCTTTGGCTTCGGTATGATCCCGGAATCCTGGGACCGAGCCCCACATCAGGCTCCCTGCTCAGCAAGAAGCCCGCTTCTCCCTCACCCTCTCCTATTCCCCCTGCTTGTGGTCTCTCTCTGGCTCTGTCTCTCCAGTGAATAAATAAAGTCTTTAAAAAAAAAAAAAAAGTAAAGGGGATCTGGTGGGAAATTGAATTTTTCCTTTATACCTGAAATGGCCCTTCTTCTGTGCTCATGCTGGGGTCAAGGGTAGGAGTTGGGGGGAGCTCTCTGTGTCTCTTCTTCTTCTTCTTCTTCTTCTTCTTTTTATTATTTATTTATTTAGAGACAGAGGGAGCAAGCGGGGGGAGGGACAGAGGGAGAGGAAGGATCTCAAGCAGACTCCATGCTGAGCAAAGAGCTGGACAAGGGGCTCCAATCTCACAAAGCTGAGATCCTGACCTGAGCCAAAAAATGAAGAGTCAGAGCTTCTCAGTCACCGACTGAGCCACCCAGGCGTCCCTCTGTGTGTCTCTTCTTGTGAAAACATGCATTCTATTGGATCAGGTTCCCACCCTTATGACTCACTGAGCCTTAATTACTCCTGCAGAGGCCCCACCTCTAAGGGGCCAAGGCTTCAACATGTGAAGGGGGCGGGCAGGATGCATTTAGTCCATAACAGTGGCCATGGCCCCAACAGACGCTCCAGCAATGACCGCTTGCTCAGGTGTGTCCTTGCTACTCATGGTGTGGTTCCCAGACCAGCAGCTTTGGTGTCCCCTGGAAGCTTGCTGGAAATGTGGAACTTTGGGTCTCTATCCAACCAGCCTCACTGAACCAGACTCTGCTTTTTAACAAGGTCTCCGTGTGATTGGTCTGTACCTTCTGGTGGGAGGTATTCTACAATACCAGGCTTTCCTCAATGCTAGCAACTTTGCTAATTCTGAGAAATTTTAGCAGATAGTCTGCAAAATAGCCAACCATACCTCCCCCACACCTGGTTCCTGATCTCAGGGAAGAGTCAAACTTGCTCACCCTGAGCTTCTTTTTTTTTTTTTTTATTTCTTTTCAGCGTAACAGTATTCATTGTTTTTGCACCATACCCAGTGCTCCATGCAATACGTGCCCTCCCCAATACCCACCACCTGGTTCCCCCAACCCCCCACCCCCCGCCCCTTCAAAACCCTCAGGTTGTTTTTCAGGGTCCATAGTCTCTCATGGTTCACCTCCCCTTCCAATTTCCCTCAACTCCCTTCTCCTCTCCATCTCCCCATGTCCTCCATGTTATTTGTTATGCTCCACAAATAAGTGAAACCATATGATAATTGACTCTCTCTGCTTGACTTATTTCACTCAGCATAATCTCTTCCAGTCCCGTCCATGTTGCTACAAAAGTTGGGTATTCATCCTTTCTGATGGAGGCATAATACTCCATAGTGTATATGGACCACATCTTCCTTATCCATTTGTCCATTGAAGGGCATCTTGGTTCTTTCCACAGTTTGGCGACCGTGGCCATTGCTGCTATAAACACTGGGGTACAGATGGCCCTTCTTTTCACTACATCTGTATCTTTGGGGTAAATACCCAGTAGTGCAATTGCAGGGTCATAGGGAAGCTCTATTTTTAATTTCTTGAGGAATCTCCACACTGTTCTCCAAAGTGGTTGCACCAACTTGCATTCCCTGAGTTTCTTGAGAAAAGAATCTCCTGGCTGTTGAGTTGAGGCATCAAGATGAGAAGTCCAGACTGACTGTATTTCCACCAACTCAACACTCCTGTTCCTTAGCATCCTCCTCCCCTCCCCTCCCTTGCCTTAGCTTCCAGAATTTTTTCCTAAGAAAAACCATTGAGATCAATGTTGAGCCAGCAGCAACAAGCACTCGTGAGAAACCATACCTACCATTCTAGTCCAGTCCCACCAGTTGAGCAAGGGTCTGGTGCTCAGAGTTTCCTTCATCATCCCCAAGGGACCTGAAAAGCCTTGAGACGTGGGAGATGTGCGCAGCCGCAGATCTTTGTGCTCCTGGGATGAAAATCTGGTGAGTGAGGGCAGTTGGCCCTGATCCCAACGGTGGCCGACACATGAAAAAAATCGAGGTGTATGCGAGCGACAGAACAGGGCTACTGTGTCCTCATCTGTCTTGTCACAACTTTTGCCCCAGTAAAGGTGTCAAGCTGATCACATCTCTTTAGGAATTTAGGTTTGTGTGTGTGTCACGAAAGCCACAAGAGAATTGGGGAGTTGACAGTCGCATCATGTGGGAGACATCCGGGAAGACCTCCCCCCATGCCAAAACTCTCCCATCTGGTGTGACTGCTGTGGATCTCTGCCACGAAAGAGTCTTTTCTCTTCATCCCTTGAGATTTAAAAACCTGGAGAAGATGAACCCCTTGGGTGAATAAGAATTTCAGGCTGTTTTTTCTGTGATGGGAGTAAAGGGCATCTCAGATGTCTTGAAAGAAGGTGTGGTTGGAACGCAGAGAAGCAGGAAGACCTGAAGGATAAAATCCGCCTGCTGCAGGGTGACCTTGCCCACAGCCCACCTGACCCGGGCGTCTGCATTTGGGTTGTCACAGAGCCCTTCACCCACAGTCCTGAAGAGTGAACTGAAGCTTAACTGATATTGAAAGTAAGAGTGTTATTATTTTGAAAAGTGAATATATGTCGACCTAAAGGAGGATTTCTAATGGCTTCATATTTGGTTAATATTTTTATTTGTTCACTTGATAAACTTGTGGGTGATCTTACATTTCTGGATGAAAAATTTGGGAGGAGTAATTATACATGGTTTAATGGGTAAGTATCAAGGAAATCTCAAGGGAGGGAAACAATAGGTCAAAACTAAAGAGATAAATTCAGTAAGAATAAACATAAAGTATGGCTATAGACTAAAAAATGTCTATTTATGTGCAAGAGGTGAGAACCTGCCTGAGAACTATAAATTTCAAAATGAGGAGTATCCACTGTCTTCTACACTCGTGTTATGTTAACACAGTCCTGGATATTAAATTTTCTAAAAATTTTTGGTTTAGAGTGATACCTTGAACACAGTGTTAATCGTTTTTCCTCCCTAGACCTTGCTGAAGTAAGCAGAACTGTACATGCATATTTTTGGTCCTTTATTGCAATCTTTTGCCAAACTCAACACATCTACTGATTTGCTGAGTTTATTCATCCACTTACAAATTTATTTATTCATTTAATATTTGTCGAGCACCTACTATGTGCTCTGCTATGAGACTACATAGATGCATAACCCTTGGTCACAGAAGGTATCGATGACCAACAGGACAGGGCTCATGGAGACAAACTCTGCCCACCCTGATCGCTCCTCCTTGGAAATGGAAGCCCCAGAGAGAAGAAATGTATGCACATTGAAGTAACAACCCATGTCCTCCACCCCCGCCACATACAAGGTTGCCCCTTCAGCTGAAGGGGCATTCTGAGCTGGAAGGAAGAGAGAAGCATTATATTCAATGTAACACTGAATCTTCAATCTTACACTTGAATAGGACTTTTTAAAAAAAGATTCCGTATTGCAAGGAGCACTGGGTACTATAGGCAGACAGTAAATCTTCAAACACTACATCAAAAACTAATAAGGGGTGCCTGGGTGGCTCAGTGGGTTAATCCTCTGCCTTCAGCTCAGGTCATGATCTCAGGGTCCTAGGACTGATCCCCGCATCGGGCTCTCTGCTCAGCGGAGAGCCTGCTTCCTCCCTCTCTCCCTCTGCCTGCTTCTCTGCCTACTTGTGATCTGTGTCTATCAAATAAATGAAATCTTTTAAAAAAAGGATTATTAAAAAAAAAAACTAATGAAGTACTGTATGGTGACTAACGTAACATAATAATTTTTTTTAATTTAAAATTTTATTTATTTTCTTTGAAGGAGAGAGAGAGAGAGAGACAGCATGCATGCAAGCAGGGTGAGGGGCAGAGGGAGAGCGAGAGAGAGAGAATCTCAAGCAGATTCCATGCTGAGCATAGAGCTCAATGCAATATCAATCTCACGACCCTGAGATTGTGGCCTGTGCCAAAATCAAGAGTCAGAGGCTTAACTGATTGAACCACCCACACACCCCTTGAATAGGCCTTTTAATGCCTCGAGAATTGGGCTGATATGCTGGCAAGAAGAGAGAAGACAAACTTCTAAAGAATGTGTTTAAAGATAATAACGGGGAAGAAAAGTGAAGCTGTTTTCTGGTTGTGCCCTATGTGTCCAGCCCATTCAATGAACATTGAATCTATAGAGAATATCTTTAGAAGAAAGAATAAGAAACTAATAAGAGTGGTTAGAGGAGGGGAAGAGGTGGCTGGGGGCTGAGGGGAAGAAAACATATTTGTACTTCTTGAATTTTTGGCTGTGTTTTGCAGGCATTACCTCTTCAAAGACCACATAATTTTTCTTTAAGGACCCAGACAAAGAGATAGACAAAAAGGGGCATATTCAGAGGAGAGGGAGTAGAATCGTAAAAACACTGATCACAGTGTTCAAGAAGGAGTGTGGATGGATAGGAAAACGTGTACCTGGAATAAGGGGACATGTGGGTGTGGGAATGGGGTCGTGTCTTAGTCTACATGTCTTCAGAGGACAAGACTGGAAAGAGAGAAGAAATCGTAAGCAGGTGAATATTATGCCACTTTCACTTCCCTTTCTAGGGAAGTGTCTTGTGGATGACGAGAGGTTCTAAACAATTTTGCCACGTTGAATGGAAAGTGACCTGAACAACTGAAGTCATTTCACTCTGCAATTCAGTGACAGTGAAGTTTCAATTTGGTACACATGCGAGCCTTGGGTCTCTCTGAAGTCAACATCTGCTGGGCCGTCCTCCTAATTTCCACCTATCAATTCTAGTTACTGCTCAGATTCAGTCATCACAGCAAGAGGGGTGAGGGGAAACGTGAGAATAGTGGGAGGCTCTGAGAAGTAAACTCGAGTCAGCTGGCTGCATTCGCTCAGTGCTGAGGGAGTGGAAAGGAGTATAATGAGCTTCTACCTCTATACACAGAGGTGTGGGAGTCCATGCCAAGGACTGTCCGATCTTTGAGGTTTTACCCTGCTTACACGCTAACAACTCAACCTGCCATGGTTTCCCACATGCTGGCTGAAGACAGGAGACTCCTGGGTCAGAGATAAAGACTTTATTACTCAGAGCCATACCAAGTCTCCTGCTCCCCCAAGTCCCAGTGTGGAGGCAGACCTAGGCAGATGGGCAGCGCGTACACAGCAGACCCATGGCACAGCTCAGGAAGCTCAAGTTGAAACCTCCAATCTTATAGGCTAGCCCCTAGCAAACTTGTCCACCCTTTGCTCTAGAGAGAGATATTATCTCATTTTTATCCTGATCAGGAAATAAATTTGCCCTCTTTCCCAAAGAAACCTCTTTCTCTGTTAAATGAACATCCTTGAAAACATAGTCTGGGATAGAAGCTGTCCCAAGATGTGTAGAAGTACCTACAGAACTCAACAATGTCTACCTATAGGAGCAAAGTGGCCGACTCACCATTTTGTGTTGTAGTTGGTTGTAGCATTGCAGACGGACCACACCGTTCTGGACCCCAGACTACTTCTTTCTGAACCGAGGAAGCAAATGTAGTTTTTGGGTTTAGACAGACCTGGATGAGAATCTTAGCTCTGTCATTTAACTACGGAGAAAGTTGTTTGCCTCGTGTCTCAGACCCTCGGTTTTTCATTTGGAATATGGGTACATGATACTTAGTATTGTTATGAGAATGAAAACGCACAATAATTGAATAAGTGTCTGAATAAGCATTAATATATCATCTAATATTCTTTTGATTTTTACTTAGAAAAATATGACATTCTGGATACCCAACTTGTAAGAACTGACCAACTCACACACAAAGTCTTCTGTCTTCTCCTGTGATTTGGGTCTATAAATTAGAGCGGGTTGGGAGAACGGGAGAGAACAAGCCTTTGGACTTGTCCAGCTCAACAATACTCATTTGTCAATACTCATTTCAGTCACTCTTGGGCCAAAAGATCTCAGATCCTGAAATTTCATTAACTCCTCTGATTGGAGATCAAGTCATCCTTGCTTTCCTTTCTCTTGGGTCAGAATTCTGCTGACCACCCTGTTTTCTTCACCTTCCTGCTTCTCCACCCTCCCCTGCTTCCCTTGACCTTGCTGGCTTAGAGCAAATTTAGGTTATCCGTCCTCTACTCTCCATCATAAACACCCTCATCCTGTAATATCAAAGATTTCCCTGGGGAGCTCCAACCCAGTATCTCTCTAATTAAACCTGTTTGGGGCATAATTTTCTTCTGGCAGCTCCAAACTTGTAAGATGAAGACACCGTAAGTAATGTCTAGAAATCTGCCCCTTATAAAACAATACAAAAGCAGATGACTTAATTCTAGGTGACCAAATAATTTGTCTCTATTGCTTCATAAGACTGTTTTGCTTTGTTGACTCCCACTCCAGAAATAACAGGGCGTCTTCTGTGTTTTTTTCATTCTGGGTGAGCCAAGACTCCTTGCTTTATTACGAAGAGTCTTCGAAAAGGGGAGTTGGATATTGTGGTAGACCAAGAAATAAGACACAACTGTAAGCAGTTTAAACACCCGGAAGATTTTTTAAAAAAATACCACCTTGTCATCTAAAGTGGTTTTCAAACTTTATCATGCATGAGAATCACTTAGAAGGCTCTTAAAAACTGCTGGGACCCATTCCCAGAGCTTCTGATTCAGTACACGGAGCATGGGACCCGAGAATTTGCATTTCTAATGAGTTCCTGGTGTGGCTGATGCAGCTGGCCAGGGAACACACTTTGAGAACCAGGGCTCCAAAGCGGTGTTTTTGTTTTTGTTTTCTAAGATAGATAGATTGATTGGTTGATTGATTGATTGATTGATTTAACAGACAGAGATCACAAGCAGGCAGAGAGGCAGGCAGAGAGAGAGAGAGAGAAGGAAGCAGACTCCCCACTGAGCAGAGAGTCGGATGTGGGCCTCGATCCCAGGACCCTGAGATCATGACCTGAGCCAAAGGCAGAGGCTTAACCCACTGAACCACCCAGGCGCCCCAAAGCAGAGGTTCTAAGCCTCAGCTACCCACCATGGTGCAGGAGTTTTCAGAAGGTACTACCTGGGTCCCAAGCCCCTGAGATTCTGACGGGACTGCAACAGAGAGGGGCCCGGGCATCTAGATTTTTACAAGCTTCCCAAGTGATTGAAGAGGATACTAGGGTTGAGAATCACTGTGCTTCTAGCAGTTTCCTGGATATGCAGGCTCTTCTCTCCCTCCCAGCTCAGCTACCAAGGAAGAAAATGGGTGACATAAACAAGTCATTATTATAAGCCTTGTTGGATGGAAACCAGTCATTTGAAAGCCGACTGGGATGTAAGGGAAGAGGAGCATCTGGTCTGCTTGGCACATCCTGCTGGTTAGGACTGATGAGGACTCCAGCTGGCCATGACCCTGTTTGGAATGCTAGTCTCCTGGGCAAACATCTCCCCCAGAGGCTTCTGAAATCACAAAGTAATGGACTCAGTAGAGCCTCTGCACTTGGGCAGAGGGGCTCAGTGTGTGCCCAGTGAGATTTGAGCCCAGTGAGATGAAAATAGGCAAGAAGCTCCCTGGGTGGGTTGATTCCCTTGGGACTCTCCAGTGGGAGGGAAGGGGCCAGACTCCTTATTTACAAAGGGCCTCTTGAGGTGTAGCAGTTGTATTTAAAGAGAATCCTCTACAGAAGAATAATATTTTTTCAAGTCTTAAGTCCCCTGCCTTAATACGTGGACTAAAGTTTAAGGATTTTTTCTTAAAATTTTTTATTTATTTATCTGAGAGAGAAACAGAGATAGCGAGAGAGAGCACACGAGTGGGGAGCAGAGAGAAAAGCAGGATCCCCAGTGAGCAGGGAGCCCGGCATGGGGCTCCACCCCAGGACTCTGGGATCATGACCTGAGCGGAAGGCAGACACTCAACTGACTGAGCCACCCAGGTGCCCCTAAAGTTTAAAGATTTAGACCAGTGACTCTCAACATGAACTCACATTAGAGTCCATAAGGAACACTTACAAAGAAAACACCCATCTCCACCGAGGGTGACCGACTAGTCCTGGATCCCTATGACGCCCTTCATTTTAGCACTGGAAGTCCTGGGTCCCCTCCACCCCGAGCAAACAGGGACAGGGGGTCACCCTGCCCCACTCCAGAACTATTAAATTGGAACTTCTAGGGGTGAGTCCTGGCCATCAGTATCTCAAAAGCCTCCCAGGGGATTTTCATGTGTGGCCAAGGCTGAGAACTACTGGTTTTTAGATTAAATGACCTTGTATGCCATGCAATTTTCCAGAGCTCTGATTGGGTTAGGGCGTATTAGGTGTGTGTGTGTGTGTGTGTGTGTGTGTGTGTGTGTGTACACATTTGTTTTTTAGGGTCATTCACTAGGGTTCCTTTAAATAATCATGACATTTCAAGTCTCTCAGAGGCTGTGTCTTCAGCAACCACATTGCGTATGATCATCTAGAAATGTTCAACTTTGTGGAGAGTGGACCGACAGGTTCCTACAGCCAAACTTACTAAGCACTTTGACAGTGATCAGATGTGGGCATGGCCAACCTGTTGCAATTCTGTTTGCAGGGACAATGGAGTCCACCTTTGTCGATGCTGACACTCTCTGATAAAGAAAAACCCCTTTCTATTTCCAAGCTTTTAAAATAAGTGACAAACTACGATTTAGAAAAAAAATTTAGGGGCGCCTGGATTGCTCAGTGGGTTAAGCGTCTGCCTTCAGCTCAGGTCACATTACCAGGGTCCTGGGATCGAGCCCCAAGTTGGGCTCCCTGCTCAGTAGAAGCCTGCTTAAATAAATTCTTGAAATAATAAATAAATAAATAAATAAATAAATTCTTGAAATAATAAATAAATAAATTCTTGAAATAATAAATAAATAAATAAATAAATTCCTTTTAAAAAAAACAAATAAATAAATAAAATTTTCTTTAAACCTAAACATAAAACTACAGAGACAATCAAGTGGGCAAGAGGAAATATGTAACCACCAAGACAGTGAATGATGCTCTTTCAGGGATAATTCAGGAACGTTCTTTTATAAGCCAATAATTTCCTTTCCATGGGAGCAAACCAGGAGGCCTCAGGCTGAGCCGCTTCTCCTCAGTGTCAGAAACGTCTCGTACTCTCCTCAAAAAGAACATTTTCCAGTTGTCCTGGGTGTGATAGCATGTTTTATTCTGTCGTCCAGAATGAAAGGGTCCTGCCCTTCCTGACAAATGATAGGCATGTGAAGAAGCACCAGATGAAGGACAGGAGAAGGACCTGGCCCCATTTCAAGGCTGAGTGCACCCACGCCAGCTGCCCCAGGGAGCCCAAGTCCCTGAGAATACGGGGTAGCCAGAGGGCAGGCAGTCAGCACCTGGAGAATGGAATGCGGAAAATCGAGCTCTGCCCCCAGCTGTTTAGTTGACTAATGTTCAAAAAACAGTGGTCCAACTGGTAGGGCCGGAGGGCCAACCAATTATGGTTTCTGTAGCTTTTTCTCTCTGAATAAGAGAATAAGCATTTTTATGGAGGAGAGTTTAAAAAAAAAAAAAAAAAGGAAAGGAAAGAAAAAAAGAATTTTAATTAGTGGCACTCCAACTCCCAAAAAGTTTAAAAAGAAAAAAGCATTGACCCCTGCCTCTTCTGACATGTTTCGATAGCCCGCTTTGGGATGCTGCACTCGTAATGATGAAATGCTATAGGAAAACAGCAGTGACCTTGGACATTGCTGACCAAGGAGTGGCTTCCTCAGGAGGTCACTTGCTGTCTCTCTAGAGCCAACAGGTTTCACTTTGGGTCACCGACCCACGCTTCTCAAGTTGGGTCCACGCTTGGCAGCAAGGAATGGCCCAGCCCATCAGCCACACAGCCCAGTGTGGGGACTGAGAGCAACGCCACCAGGATGAGACTCCCAGCCTGCCACTTAGCTGCTGACTGACCTTGGGCATGTCGCCATGCCTCCATTTTCTAATCTGTAAACAAGGGTCGTAATTCTGCCCACCACTTGGGGGTCATTGTAAGGATTAAATAAGGGAATGTCTAGAAACCGTGTCCTGCAGAGCCAGGCACACGGGCACGCCCCGTAAAGGTCAACCCCTATTGTTAATGACCGTGATGTGGTTGATTCAGAATAACGCAGAAAAGGACCTACATCGTGGGAAGTCTTGAAAGCCACAGAAGAATGATAGGGAGTATTGAAATTAGCTGTAGAAAGCAAGATTTCTTTTCTTAGCGAGGAACTGCGTAAAGATGCCATCCTGAGGTCCCCACAGCTAGCACATAAAATGAATATATATAAAGCAACTCCAGGATCTTTTCGTTCTTTTGGCTTCCCTGTTTCCACAGACCACCCTGCTTGGTGGCCACTTACAACGGTGCCTGAGACACAGAAAGTGGTCCGTGAAAGTCAGCAGCTATCGTGGGGGGGTCATCTTCAATATTAATGCTATTCTTAACCTGGATAGGGAACACCACCCAACGGTGAAAAGGGCATTATACAGTGTGGGTGAAAGTGCTTTGCAAAATGGAAGGTATTTTACAAAACTAAGGTAGCCTTATTCCCCTGCCCCCCCCTTCCCCCTGGAGAGTGAAGCGCCGACCATGGGCTCTACTTTGTGCAGGAGGAAGCGATCGGTGTTACTTTCTGTGAACTTCGCTTCTAAGAGACTCTCCTGCAGTCTGGAGAAGGATGGCTGGCATGGGCTTTCCTCCGGCTTGCCGGACTTTCACCTACGTGGGGTTTGCAACATCCGTGGAGATCCTGACCGTTGACCGTTACGATGTTCACGGAGTCAGGCGGTTGACCCATCCCTGTTCTGAAGCCTGCTTAACTATTTGGAGAAGAGAACAGTGAAGCTTAAGAAGCATGGAGACCGGCTTGTTTCTTGTGAGACCGTGTGCAGAGGGGACTCTGCGGACAGGTGTCTGTGGACACGCAGCCCGGGTCCCACCCCAGGGCTGGGACAACTCCAAGCTCAGCTTTGTGCCAGGCAAACACTGGAAACCAGGCCAGATGCTATCTAGACAGCTCCTTAAGACCTGGTTAATTGGGAGTCTTTCATTACCAGTCAAATGGACAAACATTTCCCTCTCGAGATATTACTGGAGGCACAGCCTTTGTTCACCAAGAAAAGCAAGCTGCTTCTTCCTCCAGGGTGTTATTTATCTCTGACCAGTGAAATCCACCCTCTCCAGCCATGATACACACACTTTCTTGCTCCCCTCATTCAAACACCCCCTTAGCAGAATCTATGACGACATCTGTTAGGTGACTGTCCCCTCGCTTCGCCTTTATGCTGTCTGTACGATGGATCTAATGACTGTATTTAGAACACTGTCCTAAGTACTAAGATTTACAAAACAAGAGAAACATGGATTCATTGCTTTCTGGGAAGGTAAAAGAAGTCCCTACAGCCCAACTATCTGAACATATTTCTATTTGTTGCTACAGTAAACGATTTTTCTTGCAAAGGATAATGGGAAGAAATCATCATGCTGTTAATAGTGAACATTTACTGGATACTATTTACCAGACACCCTGCTGTACCTTCTCCCTGAAATGTCTCTGAATCCTCGCAGAGACCCATAAAATAGGAGCTACTCATCATCATCCCCATCGAGTGATAACTGTCCTAAGATTACTCAGTCAGTGATGGAGCTGGAAGGAAACCCTTATAGTGAGGCTTAACCCTTGTGCTCTCCTCTCTCAGTTTCTTGACATTCATTCATTGGATCATTTGGCAAACTTTTGCATCAAAGTGTGATGGTGCCAAGGCATTAGGAATAACATATAACAAGAAGCAAATGTGTGTATCAGCATCTCTGTCCTGTTGGAACTTCCCATTGCCACACGATGTGGGGCAGCCCTGGGATGCATGGCTCCGGTATCTCTTGAAAAGAATCTGCCTGGTGGAGGCTAGTTGGTGGACAGCTTCCAGCTGCTGCGTCTTGAGGTGGACTGCATTCATGCCAATGCCATGACTGACCCTGCAGAGCCCGCCCATTCCCGCCCTCTCTGGCTCTCCTCTGATGGGCAGTCCTTGCTGTGGGGCTGACACTTTCTCAAGAGGGGCACCGCTCTGAAGCTTCTCCCCTGCCTCCTCTCCTTTCCCACGGGGCAAGCCTGCATTGGGATCTGAACACTCTCTCCACCTTCTCCTGCTCCCTCCCCTTCAACCTTCACCGTGTTACCCCAATAAATCTCTTGCACATCACATTCCATCTTGGCATTTGCTTCTCAGAAGACTCAGACGGATGCGTCCTTTATGCGACATCACTGGGAACTGCCCTGTCCCTGAAATCAGGGGTTTGGATGCCTCACTGTCTGAGCACAGCCTCTAAACCTGCAGGCTTGCATGCTCGGACTCTCCCCGCTAGGTTGGATCTTCTCCCACTCACATTTTCTTGTTCGTTGACCTGCATTCTTTCCCTCTCTTGTCTCTACCTCCCGATCCATTTGGCTTGGTTAGAGCCATGATCCCCCAATTTCTGGGTTTATCACCAGGTTCCTTGATAGTATCGGAGGGTGACTGTTTGTTGTGGGGTATCTTCCCACACATTAGAGGACGTTTAGCATCCCCGGCTCCTGCCCCCTGAAATCCACTCGTGCTCTTCATCATTGGGACAACCAAAAACGTCTCTGCCTGCTTCGAACACCAGGGCAGTGTGGTACCTCCTCCCCTCCACGGAGAATCTCTGGTTTAGTCTCTCATTAGTTTCCTTGCCATTGTCCTTCCATCATATCTGCCTGAAAACACTCCAGCTCGGGAAGACTAGAGCTGAGTACCTGCTTTCTGCCGTGAGGAGAGGCCGGAAGGCTGCTGGAATAGATCTCACACGTGGATAGCTCGACCTTGCTCTCAGTCCTCATCATTAGACCCAAACAGGCTCCTGACACGATGGCAAGGTAGTGGGCTCGCTCTTCCATTCTACAGGATGACCATCAGAAATTTCACGCTCCTAAAATCTCTGATCCACAGTGCCCACAAACCCTAGAAGAGAATTTTGTCTATTACTGCACAAAGAGTAAATATCGTCAGACCCTTCATCCTGGGCTTCCTGCCCATGACAGCTGATTCCTGATCTACCTGCCTCCTCGGCTCCATCCTAGCTCTGGGGAAAACCATCCCACGGTCAGGATCCCACCTCACCCATGTTGTTACTGCTATGAAAGTACATATGTATCCCCTCCGCTCTCCTCCAGCAAACACGTGCTTCTTTCTCCAACACAAGAGATCCATCATTTGGATGAAATACGTAACACAATTTCACGTGTTGTCTCAATAACGCTTCATCCTGGGGAGTGGCTTAGCTTGACTAAGAATTAAAAAAAAAAAAAATCTCCCTTCCTTTGATTCAACATCACCTCTAAGGATGGTCTGCCCTCTTTAAAAGACTCCCTACCCCCATGATATCTCTTTTCTTCTCTCTTGCTCACTCCCCAATCCTTCAATTTGAGGCCCATTCCCAACACTGCAGTCAAAACTCATCTTGCTAAGATGACCCAAGACCAGATTCAATAGGCATTTGTGGCCTCAGCTCACTTGCCAAGTTGATGGCTTCTTGTAGACTCACTTCCTACCTCTGGCTCCTATGACACCAATACCTCCTGGTTTCCTCCTGCCTTTTGGCCATCTTCCTCCAACGGCAAACTTAACTTTTCTAACCATCCCTTAAAAACCACTATTTTCAAAATTTCTGTCCTAGGCCCTCCTTTCTTCAAACTCTTTCTTGGCAATAGCCCCCTGGATTCTCTCGTCACTTACAATCTGTATGCCAACAGCTCACAAAAGCCGGTCCAGTCCTCTCTCCTAAACCACAGACCCCTGTGCCTGAGTGTCATCCATATAAGTTTCCATCTGGCTGTCTTCCAGGTTCAAACTTTTGCTTCTAGATCTGTCAAGTTTCAGTGGCTGAGAACATGAGCTATTCTAGACATTTTAAGCAAAAAGGGATTTCTACAGGGAACTGCATGCTTACCAATTTTTGGAAAGACTGGAAAAGGCTCGGAGTGAGATGCCTAGGAATAACACCTAGAATCACGCTGCAGAATTAGCCCTCTAGGACAAGTGCTATTTTTGCCACAACAGGAAGCTGAGGAATTAGAAACCCGCAGTCCTGTACGTAGGCTTAGTTAATGACGAAGATGTCAGGCATCTGTGACCAGAATCACTTGATCTAGAGGCTCTGATACCTGCTTGATTTGCATCAGCAGGATGGATACTTCAGGCCCTACTGCCTCCGTTTTGAATCCAAGACTCCCATGACTATAGTTGCCCTATACTGTATCGATGACTCTATCGATGGATCTAAGCCACATTTGAAGTTTTAATTGCAAGGGAGTGTGGGAAATGTAGTTTTGGCTGTCGAGACTCCAGAGCACAGGACAGGCCACTAGAAGGAGTTTAGACTAGAGGTCAGGTGAGCCAATCCACTATATCTTCCACTACATCGAAAAGAACTCATCATTTCCCCAACAGGCTGCTTCTCTCCTACTATCCTGTATTTCTGCAAACGGCGCTCCCTCTACCCAGTTGGCCAAGTCTGAAATAAGGAGCACTGCCTCTGAGCTCTTCTCCTCCATCCATACCCAATTCATGCCAGTTCCATCCCATGTATCTTTTCATTCTATCCACTACTCTCCCTCCCATGCAGCCGTTGTCTCTTAGCTGAGCCACCCCTGTTATTTTCACCCAACCGGTGTGTCTGCATCCATCTCTGTCCCTTGGTCATGTATTCTGTACCACATAGCCAGAGTGATCTTAGTAAAATAACAATATGAACAATGACACTTCTCTGTTTCACGTCTTAATGGTTCATTTCACATGCGTCATGTGCTCTAGCCCGTAACCTCCACCAAGGCAAAGACTGGGTCTTATCCACAGCTGTGTGCATCTCCAGAACCCAGCACAGTGCCTGGAACAGAGTAAATACTGTTGCTGCTATGGCAAAAGACCTTGCTCTTTCTCATGTGGTAATCCAAACAATCCCATCCTCATGTGGTCATCAGCCAGGTTTCTTCCTGCCCGGTCATAAGCAATAATTGAGTAAGAGAAGCACAGCATCAAACAAAGGAGTCGATAGGGATATGAGCTTCCTTGTGTTTGAAGTCAGTCCCTCAGGAAAAAGTTGCCTTTTGGAGATGCATATGTTGTGCTTTAAAAAGTTTGAGGGTGGGGCGCCTGGGTGGCTCAGTTGGTTAAGCATTTGCCTTTGGCTCAGGTTATGATCTCTCCCGGTGTCCTGGGATTAAGCACTGTGTCAGGCCCCCCCTTCTCGGTGGAGAGTCTGTTTCTCCCTCTCCCTTTGTCCTTCCACCCCCTCCCCTGCTCATTCTCTCTCTCACTCTTTCAAATAAATAAGTTAAAACAATAAATAGATAGTTTGTGGGAAACGGAGGATCCAACTTGTCTCTTGTCATTTGTCTTGTCTTGCTCTAGTAACTGATTCTCTCTTTCTGCCCTCCCTCCTTACTCTTTTTCCTTTTCCACTTAGCCTCTTTTCTCTACTCCACCACTGCTTTTCTCACTTAATATCCATTGCCTTGAAAGCCTAATGGAAGCTTCTAGGGCCTTCCTATCATCCCCGGTCCCTTGCAATGGACTTCCGTGTCAAACTGCCAGTGTGTGAGTAAGGATAACAGCGCTTCCTCTACAAAATTCTCTCCCTTCCCAGAAGTTCTTTTCCTCTGGAAGCTTTGACCCACACCTCAAGATTTCGCTTACAGCCAGGGTTCTGCCAGCCCCGTGCAGCTATGTTCTGTTGTGGCAGTTCCTCTCGGCCAGGGTTTTAAGAACGTCTTTAAATAATCTGGAAATACATTCTTGGAACCAAATTCAGAATGTCCCTGGAAGATCAGACTTCAGAAGAAAACAGCAACTTTAGTCAAGGTACTTCTTACCTCTACTCACATCAAAACAGTACGACATCAGCATCGTGACAGGAAGCACACAGTCATGCAGACCACAGCACGCTCGAGGGCAGGGTCCGCAGATGTGCGCACGGTGCCCTCCACTCGGGAAGTCATGCTGACCAGTTTTCCAGTTCACCAACAATCGCCTGTTGCTTCTTTTCTTTCCTTTCCGTTTCACTTCTTTTCTTTTCTTTTCTTTTTTCTTCTTCTTTCTTTCTTTCTTTCTTTCTCTATTATTAACATACAATGTATTATTTGTCCCAAGGGTTCAGATCTGTGAATCACCAGGTTTACACAGTTCACAGCACTCACCATAGCACATACCCTCCCCAATGTCCATAATCCAACCATCCTCTCCCTCCCCCGCTCCCCCAGCAACCCTCAGTTTGTTTTGTGAGATTACAAGTCTCTTAGGGTTTGTCTCCCTCCCGATCCCATCTTGTTTCATTTTTTCCTTCCCTACCCCCCAAACCCTCCACCCCACCTCTCAAATTCCTCGTATCAGGGAGATCATATGATAATTGTCTTTCTCTGATTGACTTCTTTTGCTCAGCATAATACCCTCTAGTTCCATTCATGTTGTTACAAATGGCAGGATTTCATTTTTTTTTTATTTGCCTGTTGCTTCTTAATGTCATCTCTCTTTCTTTCCCTTTCTTTCTTTCTTTCTTTTTTTTTTTTAGTTTTTGACATTGTGTTCATTGATTCATTAGTTGTGTATAACGGCCACTACTTGTCACATCACATGTGCCATCTCTCAGGCTTTGGGTTGGATGCTGTTCCAGGAGGAGGTGAGAGCAAGCACAGAAGTTAAGGGATGTTGAATAACCCTGAAGCTTCTGTTACCTTACCTGTTTCTATGCATATCATCTATCTGCAAAATGCATGCTCTTGGGCTAAGACGGAGGCTACTAGGAAGGAACACGCTGGCTCTTACTCCTCCTTCCCTGCACTTCCTGTAGCAGGAAACCGTGTGCTGGGAGCAGACCAGTGCATGCATTTTTTTGGTGTCCTCTCTTTTTTAATGATATGTGCTGTGGTTTGAGACCTTTTGTGTATCTGGGACATACCTCTTCACTTGCTGAGACCATTTATTCACCCGCTTACTCATAATTTCTTTCACTCATTTAACAAACACTTACTGAGCACCTACTATGTGCTTTGCTAGAAGAGTACATCAATAGAAACCACATAGCAGGTGCTCAATACATATGCATTGAGTTAATGAATACATGATCCTCCCCTAGATCCTAGAACTCCTGAGTACTGGAAATGATGGAATGCGATTCCTGCCTGGTGTTGTACTGGTAAGTTTAATGTTCCATTAATTCACACATGCATACGTGGAGCTGGAAATGCCCTCCTCACCACCCTGCCAATGTCCACGTTGTACTGTTTCCCTTAATGACAGAAATGTGAGTCTTATTTGCCGGGCTTCCCCCTGCAAATCCCCCCAAGGCCTTGAATCGCTTCGGTCACCTCCGCAGATATTGAAATGCTGCTTAGTTTTACCCAAGTGCATCTAGGGAACGAGAATTTATGTCTGCATCTGATAGCAACTTCTTTTTCTCCATTTCTCTAAACTGTTTTTCTAAAACATAACAGTTCCCATCTATTCAGGGCTTGCTATGAGTCTTAGTGCTTACGCTGTCTAAGGGACTTTATATGAATTCATTTGTTTAATGCTCACACCTATGAGAGAGGGGGCTCTTGTTTGTCCCCGTCTTACAGATTCGAGAACTGAGTAGGGAGAAAAATGAATCTGTGCCCAGTGGCACAGCTGAAAGGTCAGAGCTCCCACCTGAAACCAGGCAGTCTTGTGCCAGAGCACAATTAACTTCCACGCCTGCCTTTCCTCAAGCAGGGGTCCTGGGAGGCCACTCCAGTCTACAGAGGGGCCAGTCCACAGACCCGTCTCCTGTGCATTCTGTTGGGGCTTTTAAGGAGCATCATAAAAACACCCCTTTCTTCAAGAAATGCATAGGATCAGGGACGCCTGGGTGGCTCAGTGGGTTAAGCCTCTGACTTCGGCTCAGGTTATGATCTCAGGGTCCTGGCATCAAGTCCCGCATTGGGCTCTCTGCTCCTCGGGGAGCCTGCTTCCTCCTCTCTCTCTGCCTACTTATGATCTCTGTCTGTCAAATAAATAAATAAAATCTTTTTTAAAGATGCATAGGATCAGACAGATGGAGCTCAGAACCTGAGCTTTATCCTCATGAAGCAAGGATGCAGGACGTGGCCAAGGTAAATGGCCAAAGGGGCCTGTGAAAGCTCTCACCCCTGCCACTTCCATTCCCACTCCCCAGTCTGGACTTTAGGACAACCCACGTGAGACAACATTCTGGTCCGCAGAGTAAGTGCATTTATCAAGAATTGCTGCCTTGCCCTAGACGGGGTCAAAGAGAAAAGAGAACGAGCCAAAGCTCCAGGTCTCAGCCTTTGAGGAACACTGCCCCACTGTACTTGTTTCTTGGGGCCGCCGTCAGAAAACCAGGTTAGAACAACAGACACACAGTCTCTCACAGTTCTGGACGCCAGAGTCCAAAAGTAAGGCCGTGCACCTTGCCAGTGTGTAGGATCTATCTTCGCCTCTTCCAGGCCCTGGTGGCTGCCGGCATTCCTTGACCTGTGACCTTGTCATCCCAATCCTGGCCTCCATAGCCATATTGCTGCCTCCCCTAAGTGCCTTCTCCTCTGTCTGCCTTGAATCCCCACTGCCTCTGTCTTGACAAGGCATTTCAGGTCATCTGGAAAATCCAGGATCGGATCGTCTCCTGTTATGGACCGAATTGTGTCCCCTGTAACGTTCTTTTGTTGAAACTCTAACCCCCAATGTGGCTATATTTAGAGATAAGACATTGAAAAAGAAGTCACTAAGGTTAAATAATGTCTTAAGTGCGGGGCCCTAATCCAACAGAACCTGTGCCCTTACAGAAGAGGAAGAGACACCAGGGATCCCGGCACAGGGAGGGAAGCCCGTGTCAGGACACCGGCAGAAGGTGGGTGTCTACAAGCCAAGGAGGAAGACCTTAGGAAACACCAAGCCTGCCAACACCTTGATTTGGGACTCGTACTCTCCAGAATGATGAGAAGTAAATTTCTGTTATTTAAACCACCAGATGTGGTATTTTGTTATGGCAGCCCAAGCTGACTAATACCCCTTGTCTCAGAATCCTTAAATCTACCAATAATGGTAGTATTGTATTATATATATAATATTAATATATGTATATAGATTATATTATATATGCTTATATAATATACAATGTTATCTTATGTATAATATAATATACTTATATAATAATATAATACTATATACATAGAATTGACATACAGTGTTATATTAGTTTCAGGTCTACGACACATTGATTCAACCATTCTATACATTCCATCAGAGTCCTTAAGTTAATCACATTTACAAAGACCTCTTTCCAAAATAAGTTAACATTTACAATTTACAGGGATTATGACTTGATATTTCATGATTGCTATTATTGACTAAAAACCAAGGACCAATGGTTGACCCCACAATCAGACCCCTCAATTCTCCAGGGGGAGGGGTGGAAAAGGCGAAGGGCAAAAGGCTGGGGCTGTTACTTGTTGATCTAGTGGTTGTCCCTGGAAGCATGCATAGACAGCGCCCTGCCTCCTACAGACTGCTGGTGCTCCAAGAGCTGTCCTTCCATTCCCTTTGCACTTGGAAAGCTCTCAACCTGATGCCTGACTATGGTAAGTATTTATTTAACACCAGGTCCCTCAGCTCCCTGCTAAGCCCACTCCTACAAGGTCTGCTGCAATCCAGAGACCCTTTCTCTACCATATGAACAATCATGTCTTCTGCACATGGGCCCTGGATGCCAAACGAGAAGAACAGAGGTAAGAAGGCCAGAATATCATAACATATGGATGACATGCCGCTAGTGAGATGTCGAGGCAGTAAATAACCAGGACTAGACTTTACCTCCAACAGGATCAACAGCTGCTGAATCAGCCAAGAAATGTTTTTGAGCCTGATACTTGGCATCGCGCCACTGACAGTAAGTAAACAGACATGGTCCCCAGCCTGTCGCAGTCAGAAGTCTAAAACAGACAGTATTGGTCTGCACAGGCAGCATAAGAACAGGGCAACAGCTGTCACGCATTAATAAGGGGCAGCAACAGCACAGATTACATAGAAATTGGCAGTAAGTGGGTTTCTGGGAGGCTTCTCTACTGTACGCAGAGTGAGCGTCTCCCGGGGACAGGCAATGGAATCAGGGGTCGAATCAGTATTATTTCTGCCCCAGGAATTCACTACCCTTTTTCTTGTACCTTCTTCCAAAGTAGCCTCTACAAGAGTGGGGGGAATTCTCTAAATCTTGGAGAAATTGATTAACCATATTTTTGAGCATCTGCCATGAGCAAGGCACTACAAGCTTGAAAACACCAAACCACAGGGGCTGTGGTTGTCGGGACGGTGGTCCTGGTCCCCAGGTCTGTGTTGTCCGGACGGTGGCCCATCCACCTGCCCCAGAGACAGCAAAGGCAGACACCGCGGTCTCATGCGAATGGCGTGTTACTTTATCTATGTCGTTTCTACTGCTGAACTAGAGAGTATCATCTCCACCCTCACGATGAGGATGTGAGATCTGGAGTGACCATGATGGACAGCTAACACTTATTGAGTTCCTCAGTGCGTCATAAGAGGGAGCTGTGTGGTAACAGAGATAAAGGAAGAGCTGCACTGCCTGATTCAAATGGGAGCCATGCCCTTTGATGGTAGCATGACTGTGAACAGGCCAACCCCTCAGGGCTTCAGATGCCCCATGGGTAAATGGGGTAATAATACCACTGGGTATTGGGTCGTTCTGAGGAGCAAAGGGGTGAATACACGTGAACTCTTTGGAAGACTGACTATATGGGGGGTGCTCAGGGGAGGCTGGTGAGCTCACGATGTTGCTATTTTGTAGATGAGGCTGCTGAGGCTTAAAGAGATTTGTTAATGGCCAAATTCATGGGCACTCAGAGGAGGAGATAGGACACAAACCCTGGCTTGAGGGGCCAGTGTTTGCCCATCGAGCTGGTATACCAGCTGCCTCTCTCACAGCCACTACATGCAAGAGCCAGGCTTCACACCAGGTTGCTCTGTCCCACACAGAAATGCCTTGGCCAGTGTCTCACAGACTGGGTGACAGAACTAGGATGAGGAGCCAAGCCAGCTCTAAGTATCACTCCCCAAATACCTACTTCCAAACCCACTGTTGACAGCTAATATCTTCCTCTAAATGCAACCTTCTTAAGCATGAGGAGCCCTTAAGGCCTGGTGTCCCTTGTGCCCAAAGCTGGCATCGGTGTCCCTGGGCACCTGTTCTATTTTCTGTAGCTTAATTTTGATATTTTGAAATTACCACTCATTTTGAGCATTATCATGCACAGAACATGGTACTTAATATAAAGAGAAATAAGACAGTTACTTGCTCTCAAAGGAGTTTGTTAGTGAAGGAGATAGGCAGGGACACAAATAACACAGAGACATGAACAAGCCTGAAAGAACAGAAACAGCCACCCCTCTACTGGCTCCCTAGTGCTACCAGTGGGGGATGTCACAGCCTCCCAGGTCCAGGGAGGGCTGGGGTACACGTTGCTTTTCAACCCATCCCTGTGCACAGAGGAGCCAGAGCATTCTGGGATTGCTGAGGACCTTCCTCTAAGGCTTCTGAACAGTGTCAAGGACACCAGGTTCACAGAATAACGTCATTTGGCAGATGGCAGAAGCTGCCTCAGGGAAGGAGAAATGCTGATGTTAATGCCAAGCCAGAGATAGAAAATGTTTTCTCTGAGTTAGAGAAAGGGAGGAGTGTCCTTTTCTGAATAGAAGCAGCAGATGGACCCAATATTCCAGCACTTTCTAATCACTTTGTAGGTCATAGACCCTTTTGAGCATAGAATGAGTGCTGTGGACCCATGCCACAGAAAAAAGAATGTGGGCTGATACAACGCCTTGCATAGCTTCCATAGCTTCTCAGACCTTTGAAAGCCATCTGTGGTTTCCCACTGGGTCCATAAACCCTACTTAGAGTTTTGTTTTTTTTGTTTTGTTTGTATGGCTGCAGACTCTCTGATACTCTTTCATCTGGAATGAGGTCTATGTCCCTTGTCTTGAATCTGAGCAGCCTTATGACTGCTTCTACCAATAGAGTATAGCTTCCGAAGCTAGTTCATGAAAGATCAAGTAGTTCTATCTGGTTGGCCTGCAGTGCTCGCTTTAGGAGTGCTCCCTCTCAAAACCCAGCCTCACGCTATGTGGACAGGTCATCAGTCATGTAGTGGTGGACAGTCCTAGCTGAACCTCTCTGTTATGGGTTGAATTATATCCCCGCAAAGATGCTGAAGTCCTAACCCCCAATACTAGTGAGTGTGACCTTATTTAAAAATGGGATCTTTGTAGATGATCCCACTAAAAGGATGTCATTAGTATGGGCCTTAATCAAGTATGACTGGTGTTCTCATAAAAGGAGGGATTTTGGACACAGAGACAGACCTATGTACAGTACAGAACCATGAGAATATGAAAGCAGAGGTTGGCTTGGTGGATCTATGGGCCAAGGTTGCCAAAGATGGCCAGAGAACCACCAGAGGCTTAGAGAAAGGCATGGGACAGAGTTTTGTTCACAGCCCTCAGAAGGAACAAACCCTGCCTGCTCCTTGAGCTCAGACTTTGAGTCTCCAAGACCATGAGATAATAAATTCCTATTGTTTAAGGCAGCTAATTTGTGGTATTTTGTGATGGCAGCCCAGTGAACTAATATACCATCCTCAGAGCCATTTCTGCTGGGCTCCAGGTAGGAAGTGAAGAGGCTATTCCAGAAGTGGGTCCTCCAACCCCCAGGCATTCGAGTGACCTGCAGATAATCTGGTCTTCCCAGCGGAGGTCACATACATCACAGAGTAGAGGCAGGCCATTGCGACTGTGTCTTAACTGGTTTCTGACCCACAGAATACATGAGTATAATAAAATGGTTGTTTTAGGCCACTAAGTGTGGAGTTGTTTGTAATGCAGCAATGGTGAGCTAGAACACTCCTGAAAACTCCTCTGACCTCTGACAAACCTAAATTATGTTCTTTTCCTTCTTCATCTGCAAAAGGAGCTCTGCTGATGAACTAATTTGAGCTGAATGTCAGCGGCATCATAAAACCCGGGTACTGGAAGGCAGCTTGATACTAATATTTAAGCAAAACAAAAACAAATTACCCGCAATTCCAACTCCATACAAATCGAAGAGCTTTCATTTTGTCTTTCAATCCCTGTGCATACATAATTTGCAGATATTTTATTCAAGATTCATTCAACATAGTCATAATCAGAGTAGACATAATTTTCAAGCCCGTTTTATTCAACTTGCCATTTATCATAGTATTTTCCATGTTGCAACATAGTCTTTATTTTAATTGGCTGCAAAGGATTTCATATGTGATTATAACACAGTTTACTCAATCATTGTCCTTTTGGCCAATATAAAAACTTTGATGTGAATCTTCTTTAATTGCAACACTTTAATTGTTGTTCTAAATCAGGGGTCAGCAAACTATGGCCCGAGAGCCAGACCTACCCACTCCATTTTTCTACTGCCTGCCAGCTACTGGTAGTTTTTAAGGTTTTTGATAACTGGAAAAAAATTTTGAAAGAATAATATTTCATGACACACGAATATTATATGAAATTTAAAATTTAGTGTCCATAAGTAAAGTTTTATTAAAACACAGTCACATCCATTCATCTACATAGTCTGTGGCTGCTTTCACAACACAAGGGCAGAGTTGAACAGTTGGGACAGAGACAGGATGCAACATAAATCCTACATTATTTACTATCTAACCCTTTCCAGAAAACACCTGTGGACCCCTGTTCCAGATATACTTTAAGCCACCCCTCACATCCCCCAGGATTCGTGTCCATGTTATCTTTCTTTCACTTTGTCAGGAATCTCTTTGGTTTATCTCTCTATCATTATTAATTCACTCAACAATGATTTGTGGAACACCTTCTCTTTGCTAAGTACCTGTTCTTGCTAGACGTTATGTGGATACAAAGCTAGATAAGGTAAAAAAAAAAAATCCTTTCTTTCAAGGAGTTTACAGTCTAACAAGATCTTCAAGACAAAGGCACACATTGCAATATCACAAGTCTGAAAGCCCTGTGAGGCATTAGAGAGGCACAGAAGAAATGCTTCAGGATCCAGATGTGTGGTAAGTCCGACAGCTGGAACATGACGTCTGAGCTTCAGAGAAGGGAATGGAATGGCGGTCTCATAGGAAAAACAGGAGCAGCATGGTTCACTAGCTGGCATGCATGTGGGACAATGTGGCTACAGTAGAGATGATTTAAGAAGCCAGTGGGAGATCAGACAAAAGGAGGGAGATGAAGGAGGGAAGGAGGTGGAGATAAAGAAGCAGGAGGAGGGGGCACTTGGGTGGCTCAGTGGGTTAAGCCTCTGCCTTCAGCTCAGATCATGATCTCAGGGTCCTGGGATTGAGCCCTGTGTCAGGCTCTCTGCTCAGCGGGGAGCCTGCTTCCCTTCCTCTCTCTGCCTGCCTCTCTGCCTGCTTGTTCAAATAAATAAATAAAATCTCTAAAAAAAAAAAAAAAAAAAGAAGAAGAAGCAGGAGTTGGAGAAGGAGGAGTTTGACACACCTGTGAAGGGAGACAAGGATACAAATCTGACAGATAAACCACAACCTTCAAGTATCTACCCCAATCATTAATACTTATTTTTTAAATTTTTTTGGTAAGATTTATTTATTTAGTTCAGAGAGAGAGAGTGCACATGCAAGGGGAGGGGCAGAGGGAGAGAGAATCTCAAGCAGACCTGAGCCTGATGTGGGGCTGAATCCCACAATGGTGAGATCATGACCTGAGCCAAAATCAAGAGTTGGACACTCAACCAACGGAGTCATCTGGGCGACCCTCACTAATATTTTTATTTCCCTCTGGCTAAAGGCAGAGAAGACAGATTAAAATGTTTAAGTTCTTCTACCAAAGGGAAGAATGCATCCTTTCTAAAAATGCAAGAGTCAGAGATGCCAATCCGTTAACCAGGAGAGGTCTTTCTCATGCAAGCCTCTGAGATGAACTGCTACATTCCATCAAAAATAAGAATAAATTTGAGACGTTTGGATGTTTCTAAGAGGGCGTCTTATACATATTCTAGTGGGAATACTTTTGGAGCTACCAAATATAGGGCAGGGTGGGGGCAAGGGTGGTTACAAATATAAATTTTCTCTTAAGGGTCTACATTTAGAAGAACAGGTAAACTTTTATTCTTGTCTTTTCAGTCTTCAAATCAAGCTCACTAGTTGTTCCAAATGGTGTCACTCTTTGGAATTCCATCTTCTTTCTGCAGGAAAAACAGCTGCTCCCCCTGTACTCAGGCTTTCCATCACAAATTAGAAGGGCCTCTAAGATCAAAGCTACAGGGAATATTGCATTGATTGAAAGAGAATTACTGAGTCTAAAGAAATCTAATGCCAGTAAATATTAAGCTTCTACAAGTTTTACCCATTCTTTAAAACTCAGCTCATGAACCAACTCCCCCGGAGCAGTGCTTGTCAAACTTTAAAGTGTTTACAGTTGAGTATGTTGGCAAAATGTAGATTCTGATCCAGGAGGCCTGGAGATTCTGCATTTCTAACAATTTCCCAGTCATGCTGCTGCTGCTGGTACATGGACCAGGCTTTGAGTGGCAAGAGGCTAGACTATTCCAGCCCCCATTCATTACCCTCTTCTGAATTCTAACAACACTCTATTCTCTTCAGTATTTTAGTCTTGTATTGTTTCCTGTTTCATGAAAGTTAGTTTTCCTGGACTATGAGATCCTAAAGGAAGGAATCTTCTCTGAGCAACGTACTTTCCAACAGAGGGTTCTGAAATCAGTGAACACATCACTTGAGACAGCCCAGAGCAATTTCCTGTAAAAGAACAGAGACAGGCAAAAGTACCAATTTGAGGCGTCCTTGTGTCACCCCTAGCAGTGGTGCCCATGGGAAGTGGTCATTGTTTTGAGATGCAGAGTACCTACAAATTTGCAAGCCTTATATATGCATGAACAAGAAATGGAACCTGTTTTTCATTTCTATAACTAAATTTAATTGTAATTTCAAGCTTTACCTTCTGCCTGATTGCAGAAAGCATTCGTTTAACTACATTTAGGTGAACCCAATTACCTCTGGGTTCCTCTGCCATGTTGGGATTTCCCCTCACCCTCCACTCACCCTTGGCAATGTTGCCACTGCCATTGTTCAGTTGTCAACCCCACACAGCATCCTTCTCTTGCCCCCTGCCCAACCCCATTCCTTAGCCCTCTTGTAAGGTTCAAGTACTTCTAAGTTCTGAAATCCTGCCTCAAAGTCTGGCTTTAAGCAGGAAAGACTGCAAGTTATCAGATCAAAATATTAACCATGAAGCAGCCACATAGCATAAGCTTGTTTTCTAGGAGTTGCTCCCCAAGAGAAAGCAAAGGGAATTCTCCAAATAAATGAGAGCTTATGTGAGTGAACATGTTTCATACTTGATGTGGTGATCAAAGGTTGACTCACCATAGTATGAATAATGTAAACATAAAGCTTAAGCTTCTGGGCTTCTCCCCTGCACAGACCCCTTCTAAGACCCTGTTCCTAATTTGGTGTTCTTTTCCTCAGAAAGGGTCTGCACAAAACCTAGATCTGCCCCTGGCATATCAGAGGAGTAAGTGTGATGGAGAATAGTGATGGCATGGGTGCAGGAACCAGGGTGAGGGAAGATAAAACAAAGCTCAGTGCCATGGTGGACTTGGGGTAGAATGTCCTGTGGGAGGTGTAGGTCTAAAACTGCAAATTCTTTCTTCTTCCTTTCAGAACCAGACGTTTTTCCTCTTGGTTGTGTGTGCCTGTGACTGGAACCATTATCCGTTCAGTCTGGTCTTAGAACCCATAGTCACACGGTCTCCTTCCTTGGTAACCAGAGGAGTGGATTCTATCCCAGCCATGTTTTTTGTTTCTTTGTTTGCTTTTTGTTGTTTTTTGTTTTGTTTTAGAGAGTGGGGGGAAGAGACAGAGGGAAAGGGAGAGACAGAATCTTAAGTAGGCTCCATTCCCAGTGCAGAGCCTGACCCAGGGCTCAATCTCACAACCCAGACACAATTATCTGAGCTGAAATCAAGAGTCAAACACCTGATCAACAGAGCCACCTGGGCACCCCTATCCCAGCCATGTTTTTAGTCTGTGTTTTCTCCTTTCCAGTCCCACCACTATCACCATGGTTTAGGACGCCATTACAGCTAATCCAAATCTTGCCAGAGACTGCCAAGCATCTCCCTAATCGCTCCAGCCTCGTCCATCCTAGGCATTATGGCCTGATCTCCTGCTCTTCTGTTTCTCAGGATAACCCTGACCATTTGTACAATTAACAAATCTCTGGCAAACACGCGGGATCCTGCACGTTTGGGATGCTTCTGGGCTATGCGGGATTAGTTTAGAAGACCTCTGGCTCACTATAAGGAAAGATGAATTCAGTGAGCAATTGTTTGGTTGCAGGAATGGAAATCTACTCACTCTTGGCAAAGTAAAGGGGACATGTTGATCAGATACAGAGACCCTTCCAGAACCCAAGGGCAGGAATCGGAGTAGACATCACCAGGCAGTTTATCTCTCATCTACCTGGTTTGGAGCCAAAGAGTGACTCTGTCTTCCTGTGTATTTTCTCTGCTTTCTGATGGAAGGCCAGGTTGCTCTGCAAACACTATTTCCCAATCCAGTCCCATCCTAAGGTACTAGGGGGGGTTAAGACTTCAACATATGAATTTTGAGGGAACACAATTCTGTCCAAACTATACACCTCTGACAAGTAATCCACTCAACTTGAAGTTCCTCTTCAAGAAAATGGGAGTAATATCATCTCATATGACTTATGTGAAAGATGAATAACAGGATGGACATAGAACATAAATGATGGTTAGTTTGACTGTATTTTTTTCCCAAACAAGCCACAGGGCACCCACTTCCTGTGCTCCAAAACTGCTCTTGTGTCACATCAGATGGCACTGCTCCTGCCCTCTTCTTTTGTCTTGGGTTAATCATGGTCACTGCATATTCACACCTTGCATGGAATAAGTAGGGTATTTTAAACATCAATTTTATTATCCAGTTATGTTAATCGTCCGTGAAATAACATGTGAAGAGCCCATTAAACATTGTGAAAGAGTTTCCATTTCTTAAAATTGAGAGAATAATAAGAGAGGCCAACATAATTCATTGCCAAGAGGGGAGAGAGGCTGACTTTCATCTTCAGATGCCCTTCTAGGAGACAAAACCCTCATAACTTGGAGCTCAGTATTTCAAAGAATTTGGGGAACAGCTAAGCCTCCTAGGCATTACCCAGCAGCATGTTTTTGACCAAGAAATAATTAACAGTGTGTGTAAATAAGCATAGGAATAAAAATTAACAGCTTGTAGTTGAGATGAATTTTGAGCCAGAATGTTAATTTTTTTTCCCCTTCATCAAATTCTATTCTGGTATCTGACTCATACCTCATTGTAGGATCACAGTCTGTCAGTTCCAGGTATAAACTACTTAGAAAAAGATGAAGGATAAATATATAAGCAGGTCCTCCAGATCCTTCTCCCCACCTGAGACTGATACCAGCCCCTAAGCTCTCAGGAACTTCAGGCAATAATGAATTCTAATTGCCTATATATGAATCTGTGATGGCCATCTACTCATTTCTTCAGAATCTTTTAGATCCTAGAATTCTAGATTCCAAGGGACACTTTGTACTTCTGGGTTCTAAAACATCATACTCTCTCAGATTTCCTTCTGCCCCATTGATCACCCATCACTTCTCACCCATCACCTTTGCTGGTTTCTCCTCATCTTCCTGGCCCTTTACTACTGGAGATGCCAGGAGCTAGATTTGGAGTTCTTTTCTTCTCTATCTACAATCATTTCTGTGGTGCTTGCATCAGTCTCATGCTTGTAGATACATTCTACAAGCTGATGATGTCTAGGTTTAGCTCTCTCCCTGTGAACTCCAGACTCATGTGTCAAGCTGCCTACTTGGCTACCTGACAGGGATCTGAAATGTAATTCTCCCAAAATCCAACTCTTGATCTTTCCCCACAAACTTGCTCTATCTCAGTCGATGTCAACTACATCCTTCCAATTGCTTAAGCCAAGGCCAAGAACTCTTGATGTGACCTTGACTCATCTTTTTATTTTATATATAACTCCTAAGCCAATAGCAAATTGTCTCAGCTCTACCTCAAACCATATCCTGAGACTTGCTTACCTTCTCAACAGATCCTCTGCCCACACCCTGATCCAAAACACCTTCATGTTTCATCTTGACTATTGCTTTTTGCTCCCTTCTAGACTATTCTCTACACAGTAATAGCTCAAGAGATCTGTTTTGAACATAAGACTGATTTGAACATAAGACTGATTAAATCAGTCTTCTGCTCAACCCATCCATAGCTGCCATTTTACTGAGAGCAAAAGCCAGAATCTGAACAAGGACTTCAAGGCCCTACGGGATTCAGCCTCCCCTCATCACTGCCTTGACTTCCACCTCCTTTACTCTGTTCCATTCACTCTAATCTTTATTCCTCAACCCATATGCCAGGTGGGCTCCTTCCACACTCTTACTGTTTCATCTACCTGGAAGGTGTCTCCCCCAAATAGCCACATGTCTGATTCATTGAAGCCTTTTGAAACCTTGATGAAATATCACCTTCTCTATGAGATGTTTGCCAGCCATGTTATTTTAAGATTACAGCCAACTCCCAACGTGTACCAGCACGTTCTCTTTCATCTCAGCTGTGTTTTCCCCATAGCCTTTGTCATCATTTAACATACTAGATGTTTTCTTACGTGTTCTGTTTACTTTATGTCTTTAATATCAGAATATAACCCCCATGAGGTCAGGACTTTGTCTATTTCTTTATCTCCAGCACCCAAAACAAATTAACTTATTATATGAATATAAGAATGATTGTTGGTTATGGGAAATTCTTCAAAAAACATTTGGTCCGGGGCGCCTGGGTGGCTCAGTGGGTTAAGCCGCTGCCTTTGGCTCAGGTCATGATCTCAGGGTCCTGGGATCGAGTCCCGTATCGGGCTCTCTGCTCAGCAGGGAGCCTGCTTCCCTCTCTCTCTCTCTCTGCCTGCCTCTCCGTCTACTTGTGATCTCTCTCTGTCAAATAAATAAATAAAATCTTAAAAAAAAAAAAATTTGGTCCAACCACCTCCTAGAATAGTTGAGAAAACTGAAGCAGAGCCAATAACAATTTGTTGGGTATCATATAATTTGTTAACTGTAGAGTTGAGATGAGAACCCTGATTTCCTGACTCTGAATCCAGGTTTTCATCAAATAAAACACCATTTATCTTCTGTCCAAATGGATTATGGTGCTCAGAGACAGAGATTATGGTCTCAAACTTCTCTCTAATCATGGTCCCTAGCCTCATTTAAAATAATTGTGATGAACAAATATAGATTTCAAGGTCACTAAATCAGTGGCAAATCCAAAGAGTTAAGAGTATTAAGGAGGGACTTTACTCCACTGATCATTAGAATACACATGACTTGATTTACAAGTCAGCTTCTAACAAAGGAATGATGATAACCCCAATAATCACCATTACCGGGTGCCCACCAAATTCCACGTCCTCTATGCACACGATCTCATTTAATCTTTACAGCCAACCTCTAAGGGAGATAGTATATATTCTCATTTTTAGATGAGTAGATTTAGACAGGGAAAGACTAAATAACTTGTCCAACTTCATACAACTAATAAGAGGCAGAGCTGGAGTTCAAGGCTGTGTTTGCTTGACCTGAAGCCATATTCCAAACCACTGCACCATACTGTCTCCCATACGCTGTCCAAATGGTCAATTCCCACTTAGGAAGAAGCATTTGATTCCAGGTTTCCTAACCTGTTTCCAGGCTGAGAGCCTCTTATCTCATTCTATGCATGGAAACTCCCATTGTTTCTTGGGAGGTAGCCATTCAGCTAATCCATGCACCATCTGGAAAATGCTGACCCCAGAACAAAAGCTTTCACCACTGGTATAAGCAATTAAATGTTAAGAAACCCATATAAAATAGTAAAAAGAGCATTGAATTCTTTTCACTATTCACATGGGAGTGGATGGGCACAGGATGAGAGAGAAGCGGCAAAAAGTGAATGAGGTATCAGTGAAGGAAGGCATCTAGGCACCTTACATATATTATTTCACTTATTTCTCATAACAGCCTTTTGAAGTAACTGTCACAGTAGTATTCTTTTTATACAGATGAGAAAACAAAGGTTGAAAGAAGTAACTTGCCCAAGGTCATCCAGCTATTAGGCTCTGAGCACAGGTGAAGATGATTGCAAAGCCATCAGATATTCCCTAATTTCTGCTGAGCAATATCAGAAGATCTAAATTCTAGACTGAGATTTGCCACTGACTCAACTAAACCTCAGTTTCCTTACACGAAAATGAGAAAACTATATTAGATCTTCTCAAAGCTTTAACATTCTACTGTTCTAGTTTTCCTCCAGAAAGGCCCTCTAAGCCCTTTAAGTTAACAGAAAAAAGTGAAATCATTCTCTAATGGGGAAGACAGGCATGGGAATGAGTAATTCTGCTCACTTGTGACATGTACAATGACAAAAGCATGAATAAAATGCAGAAGAAAGGAGTGATTCATACTCCGTTGGTGGGCAACACACATTCTGCCAGAACTTTCAGTTCATAGAACAAATGCATTCACACAGGCAGAAGACCATCTTTGCCCATTCGCCAAGCCACCAGCCATAACTTCCATTTGCTTTATACACTTCCTTTCTTGCAGCCACCAAGGAACATGTGTCTACAAAAATGAGCCAGGGCATTGGAGCATTCAGAAGGTGAGAGGGAGGAGGGATAAGAACAGAGTATAACGTAACACTAATGATGCCTAAATGGGATGGACTTCAGCTGCACTGCTGTGAAGGGGAACCAGGAGCGGACCAAGGGGCACAGAAAGAATATTGATGTGAGAACACTAATGGGCAACTCTATGTGCTTCCAGTCAAGCCTCGAGATGGGCAGGTATCAGCCATAGAATTTGGTGAAACCAGGAGGGGAAGATGGGAAAACTGTGAAAGTAAGATGGTACTGAATCCATGGGGTTGAACTTGGGGTAGATCCTAATAGATGGTGCTGAGTTGAGGTGACCTCTAAAAGGATCAATGCCAATAAATAAACAAACAAACATAATAAAGTGATCAATGCCAGGTGTCTGCTGAATTATTGACCTCTTTTATAACTGGCCATATAAACTTCCACAAACATGCCCTTTGGAATGCTTGCAAAATGGTGGTGGGAACAGTGGGATCTGTATTAGATGTGCAGACCACATTCGTGGAATGGACTAATGACAACAGTAGACCAGTTTCTGCCAGTTTAACTCTCTAGAGAGCCATCTTGTATTCTTATTTTGGAAAAGTTGCTGGTGTTTGGAATTTTGGTGGCTGCCAGGAAATTGTCCAGTGAGGTTCAAGTGAGGGCAGAATTTTACCCTGTGGGGTATGTCTCCGGTACCTGTTTTAAGGGAAAGAGAAATCTGAGTGAGCCTCTCCTTCCCATGGTCTGGGCAAAAGGCTCGTTTGAAGAACGCATGCTTGCATCTGAGAAAGACCAAAAATCTGTTAGATTTTTAAAATAGATTTGACTGTGTGAATCACATTGAAGTCTAACCTACCATGTTTTTTGCTACTTCTATGTATGCTGGTATGAGAGAAATTAGAAATTTTTTTAATGATACAAAAAGGAGTGAGGTGGACTTGAATGCAAAGTTCTAATACTGCAGGTGGTTGGAGCTGGGACGATATGGTAAAATATGGCTGTCCACATGAATTGTAGCCCCGGGAGGACACGTGGGATTGAACCAGAGTTGACAACTGCAGTTGACATAAAACACCAGTCTTTAAAGCCATGCTCCAATCTTCTAGGCACTTCTTTGAGCCTGCCAGGTACTTGTGCACTTTTTGCAACCTTGTGTTTCAAGAAAAATGCAGGTTTCAGTTGTTGAGGAATATTTGAAGGCAGGCTGTGCGACTCTGGGTATGTATTAGCTTTCATACCTTCCATTACAAACATTACAATTTTGTTCAATTTTTTGAAATCTCATATGCAAACCTTCTATTAAACCAAACCTTTGATCACCCCCTACTCTGAATGCCTCCATATGACTTGTTACCATGGAGATGATCACCTACACCTCATTTAATTGTGTAAACAGCATTCAGTTCTGTCCATCTTAATCTCAACAACGGACAGTTCCATTTTTCCCCTTTCTGCTCTAAGTTTGGATTTGAGCTTTGACGAATATAGAGCACCATGCTGAAGAACTCAGGTGTTTCAAGTCAACAATGAAATTCAATTTCTCTTAATGAATTAATTAGACTCATAATATTCAATAAATACAGAGGTAGAAGAGACCATCCTTAACAAACTAGAACTCAAATTCACAAGATCAGAGTTTCAATTTCACTTTATTTGAAACTCAGGACTGTATTATTAGAGTGAAGATGACGAAAAAATTCTTTTTAGAACAAAATGGTATTTAAAATAAATATACCTTTTAAAACAACAAGTACAGGGCGCCTGGGTGGCTCAGCGGGTTAAAGCCTCTCTGCCTTTGGCTCAGGTCACGATCTCAGGGTCCTGGGATCGAGCCCCACATCGGCTCTCTGCTCAGCAGGGGAGCCTGCTCCCCCCTCTCTCTGCCTGCCTCTCTGCCTACTTGTGATCTCTGTCTGTCAAATGAATAAATAAAATCTTTTAAGAAAACCAAAACAAGTTGGTTAAGCGGCTGCCTTCGGCTCAGGTCATGATCCCAGCGTCATGGGATCAAGTCCACATCGGACTCCTTGCTCGGCAGGGAGCCTGCTTCTCCCTCTGCCTCTGCCTGCCACTCTGCCTGCCTGTGCTCATGCTCGCTCTCTCTCTCTCCCTTTCTCTAACAAATAAATAAATAAAATCTTTAAAAATAAATAAATAAAATTCTAGGTTATAGAATCTGGAGAATAAAATCTAAGCTGTAGAATTCTAGGTTATAGAATCGGTCCCTGCCATCACAATGTTCGCAGGCCGGCAACTCAAAGTATATATTGTTCTGATTTTGTTTTGGATAGTATTGCCAGATGTAAACCAATATCTAGGACATACCTCCACTAAAACATTATATGTAATTTATCTAAAACTCAAATGTGAGCATGCTATCTGTATTTTTATTTGCTAAATATGGCAACCCTACTTATGAGACACTTGCTGACCATCAAACACTCCATAAACCATTAGGAGTCTCTATTAGAGGCGCCTGGGTGGCTCAGTGGGTTAAGCCTCTGCCTTCAGTTCAGGTCATGATCTCAGGGTCCTGGGATCGAGCCCAACATCAGGCTCTCGGCTCAGCGGGGAGCCTGCTTCCTCCTCTCTCTCTGCCTGCTTCTCTGCCTACTTGTGATCTCTGTCTGTCAAATAAATAAATAAAATCTTAAAAAAAAAAAAAAAGAGCCTCTATTAGTAGAAAAAGGAGAGATGCCACTCAGGAACCCCTGGGTCTGCCCGAGGGTCCAAAGACCCAGCTCAGTTCTTGTCTGTTGGCTCCTCAGCACAATTCAGGAGACTAAAAGCTTACTGTGGTGATGAAAGACCCCCACATCCAGTCTCACACAGGGTGGAAGTAGGGAAAACAGTTGCCATTAAGGCCTAGTGGTCGTAAATGCAGTGGCCAAGTGGTCTTCTCTGAGGTACATCATCACTGTCTTTTGACCTTGGTGAGGGAACGCCTTTACTTAGGCTTCCACTTCCGGTTAGCTTTGGAGAGGACTCAAGGGAACAGAGTTCTAGCTCTTGATTTGTAGCTAACTCACTAGGTGGGCATTTTCTGACCCCTTGTGAGCCTCTTTTTTCAGTCTTTATCCACAAATTAGGAATGGCACTGACCCTGTCAAACTCGTGTTGCTGTTTTCAATGAGATCGTAAACTCGTGTTGCTGTTTTCAATGAGATGGTATGTGAGGGTATCCCATGATATGACTGCTGTGGAGCTTGAGCAAACATCACACAGACAGGAGGCGGTGGTGTTAGTGTTGCCCCTTCATGATTTCCAAAGGTTGTTCCGTCCTGCCTGTGATAGGTGGGGTGGAGGTGGGAGTGGGCTGCCTGTCAGAACCACAAAGCCTCATGTCCTTTCATGTTCGATTCTTTCTAACAAGAGCCTGGGTCAACTTGGTCCAGGGCCTTATCAAGGCGAACACAGAATCACAGGAACAACAACCCAGCCCAAGGTGGGACAGCCCCCTGAGGTGGCCATGGGACTAACAGCTGCCACCATCTCCAGAAAAGCCCATCTAAGAAATAAATTCTTTTGCCTACTTGTAAGTGGCTTGTTTGGGTTTTCTCGTTGTTGAATTACAGGAGTTCTTTATATATTGGATGTTAACCCCTTACCAGAATTATGATTTACACTTTTCCCCATTTTATAGGTTGTCTTTTCACTCTGTTGATTGTGTCCTTTGATGTATAGAAGTTATTAATTTGATGTACATATATTATTTTTTAAGAATTTATAGACATACTTCTTTTCTTAAATTTTTATTTTTTTTTGAATTCCAGTAGAATTAATATACGGTGTTAAATTAGTTTTAGGTATACAATATAGTGATTCAACAATTCTATACATGACTCAGGGCTCATTACAATGAGTGTATTCTTAATCCTCTTCACCTATTTCACCCATCCCCCACGTATCCCCTTTACAGGGGGAATATATATGTGTATGTGTGTGTGTGTATATATATATATATATATATATATTCATGATACACGCATGATACACTGACTACACCCACCCACACAAAATTCTAGTTTAAAATGCACTGACTGGGACACCTGGGTGGCTCAGTCAGTTAAGCATCTGCCTTCGGCTCAGGTCATGATCTCCATCCTGGGATGGAGTCCTGTGCCAGGCTCCCTGCTCAGTGGGGAGTCTGCTTCTCCCTCTCCCTCTGCCCTCCCCCATGCTCATGCTCTCTCTCTCTCTCTTGCTCTGCTTTTTTTCTCTCAAAAAAATAAATAAAAATCTTTAAACTAAACTAAACTAAAATAAAACTCACGGACAAGAAAATTCAGTGTCTGTTTTTCTAAGACGTTTCTGAAATATCTCTTAACCACAAAATATTAGTTACTAGAACTATATTCACATACACTATAGGACATATATCCATATGTATATTGTTTTCAAAGGGGAAATTCCAGGGACTAGAAAAGCCCAAGCACCTCGCAAAGTCCTTCTCGTATACACAGTTGGCAGCTTCACCCTTAAGCTCAAGACATTATTCCCAGTTAATATGAAAACATGCCCAGAAGGGGTAATACTTAAACACTGTTATCTATCACTGTAAACAAGGCATTGTAAAGTAAGGTTTGTTTGTTTTTTTTCTTTTCTTGCAAGGGAGAAGGAAGGAAGCAGGGGATGAACCACTGTGAAATTGGGGAAGAACTAAAATATAAGGCCATCAGGGTAGAAGCTTACAGTAAGAGCTCACACTTACATGGTACTTATATTTTGCTGGGCATTAATCCAGGTGCTTCCTGTGGATTAACTTGAGATGGGTACAAGTATTTCTATTTCATTAATGAGAAAATGGAGGCAGGACGTTCAAGTAACTTGCCTAGTGTCACTCAGGTGATACGTGGCTGAGTCAGGCTTCAGAGGGATCTAGCATCCGTACGTGTCACCATCACATCCCCAACATGCAGAAGACCCCGGCGTCCTGATATTTACACGTTGTGCAATCCCCGATGACATTACACTATGGCTGATCTGTGTGACCGCTAGGAAACAGTGGACAGGAGGATGGGTCACTCTAAGATTAGTTTATTAAAGACTCCGTGGCTTCTGTGTTGGTGTCCATTTCTCTCTCACACCTGTCTCTCTCTGGAGGAAGCCAGTGGCCAGGTCATGAGCAGTCCTCTGGATAGAGCCATGTGGTAAGAGAGTGAGGCCTCCAGCCAACCACCTGAACAAGTTCAGAAGTGGATCTGGCTGCCCCAGGCAAGCCTTCGGATAACTGCTGCCTGGCTTCCCTCAGCATCTTGACCACAATTCATAATAGAACCCAGCCATGCTGTTTCCAGATTCCTGACCTTCAAAAATGGTGTGAAATGATGTTTGCTTGTTGTATGTTTTAAGCTGCTAAATTTGGGTATAATTTGTTACACAGCAACAGATAATTAATACAGCCTCTTCATATTTTTTTTAAATCTAATTTATCATTTTATTCAGGGCACGGACTTGATGACCACCCTAAAATGCCACACGGTGCCCCATACCTCAATTTGATTCACTATTAAATTAATCTTCATTCACATGCTCCATCTTTAAGCAAAGCAAATCTTCAGAAGTAAGCCTGACCTTTGCAATTATACTGGGTCCGAGCTACAATCATAAGATGCTCGAACTATTCTGGGAATAAAAGTCTTTCATCTTCAAACTGGCCTTTTAAAAGAACAACAAAATTCCCATTTCAGCCTCTTATCCCAGAAAGCATAGCTCCCTATCTTCCTTTAAAATAACTAACCAGATAAATGGTTAGAAGAAATACCATTTTTCTTAGGGAAATCTGTAAACCTCTCTAGGCTGAATGAGTGGTATTCTCATTCATTTTCTGCATAAAACACCTCAAATCCCATTACTTTAAAACTTCAGAATAGTGATTTTTAAACTATTACTGTTGAAGCTGTGGGGAGGGGACATGGTATGTCTTGCCTACTTTTTAATATGTATTAAAATTTAGAATGTGCCGGCTGGACTCTTATCCAACCCTTGGAACTTCTACAAACATTTGAGTTAAAGTTAATTAAAATGTATTTCTTTTGAGAATTTTCTAACACCCATTGAGATCAGTGGAGACCATCTCCAGTGCCCCTAGAGTTGAGATTTACTTCTCTCTGAAATGATGTTCAAACACAGACAGAAAGCATTCAAAGAAAGGTATTTAGTCTCTCCTTTAAGCAACAATTAATTCATTCATCTACTGTCTTAATTTGCCTGGAGCCAGATTTTTTTTCTGCATCATTCTATCTGTATGTGGTTCTATCAGGGAAGACTGTCCTACCAAGCTCCTGACTGAAGTGCCTAGAGAAAGTCGACTCTAGCGAGTACCCGTGAGGCAGGGGTGCACACATCATTAGCTCATGTCACCCTCCCAACACTCCTGTGAGGCCCGCCTTTACCTCCACTTCACAGGTGAGGAAATGAGCCTCAGAAACATTAACCTGGGGGCGCCTGTGTGGCTCAGTCCGTTAAGTGCCCGGCTCTTGGTTTCCACTCAGGTCATGATCTCACGGGTCATGGGATCAAGCCCCGCATCAGACTCTGTACTCAGCATGCAGGTGGCTTGTCCCTCTATCTCTGCTCCTCCCCAGCTCGTGCTCTCTCTCTCTAATAAGTAAATAAAATGTTAAAAACAAAAAAAGAAAAGAAAGAACGTTAACTTGTTTGCTCTAAACCACACAGTCAGTAGGTGGAGGGAACAGATCTGGAACTCAAGACTGTGTCTACCAGGGCCACCTTGCCGGCTGCCTACTGCTCTGGGGCTTCCAGTGCCCCCCTGGGTCAGGTCTGCTGAAGGGCAGCTCAGTGTTCTCTCCCCAATGGAGGCTTGTAGAACCTTGGGCCACCCAAAGGTTAAACAGCCCTCAGTCCTCCCTACTTCTCTCTCTAGGCTATCTACTCATTTTCAGAGCTTCCTTTATGGCATTCCTCCCTCAAGGGGCTCCAGGGTGAAGAATAACCCTACATCACCGGAGTGTGTCTCGCACGAAAGTTGGCATCACCACACAACCTGCTTCTCCTCAAGGAGCTCTCACCTTCACCCTCAGCTCTCCTCACTTCCTGGTTCCTCTTGACCCTGGCTGTAAGGATCTGCTTGTAAACTTCCTCCATTGTTACCCATATACACACACATACACACACACACCACATATACATGGCAGAGACCCACACCTAAACACACACACCTCACTTTCTATACATGCATACCTCTCTTACACACACATACATCTCAAACACATGTACCTCATACCACACACAAACATACATTCATCTATGCCTCACACGCACACACACACGTATACCTCAGAGACGTGCACATGCCTCACATAGTACACAAATATACCCTTTACATACACATACACCTCACACATACATACACCCCAAACACATGTACCTCATTCCACACACAAGCATACACTCATCTATGTCTCAAACATACACCCATGTATACCTCAGAGACATGCACATACCTCACATAGTGCACAAATATATCCCCCTCACATACACATACACCTCGCACACACATACACCCCAAACACATATACCTCATACTACACACATACACTCATCTATGCCTCACACACACACACACACACACACACACACACACCCATGTATACCTCAGAGACATGTACATACCTTACATAATACACAAATATACCCCCTTTACATTACACAGACTCTTCCCACATGCTCACAGACCTTAAACACATGTACCTCATACCACACACACACTCATAAACACACACAGCCACAGGTATACCTCAGACACATGCACATACCACATATACATACCCCTCACACACATGTACTTCATACCACACACAAACATACATCCACCTACACCTCATACGCACACACATATATACCCTGAAAAGACACACATAAACATGCACATACACCTCACATACTACACACACATACATAACCACCTCACACATACCCCACATATATATAGGACAGGCAAAAAATTTTCTCTACTCTCAGTTTCAACAGTTGAGATCTATGAATTAAACTACTGAAAGGTTAACAGAAGTGGTTTATTATGGATGCATACAGAGACCTTCATAGAAAAATAGCAAAGACCCAAAGAAGCAGGCCCAAGGGCTTATATATCATTTTAACAAAGAGCAATAAATTTGCATAGGAGTGACAAGACAAAGGAAAAGGGCTTTATGCTTTTAGGGGCCATAAATTGAGGAAAGTAAATAAATGGGGGGAAGCTAATGGAAGATAAAGCTTGTTTGGTTAGGTTCTGTTTCTGCAGACTCATCTCAGTGCTGTCCCCGTGCTAAGATTCATTCTCCCCTTCCTGGTGTGGGAGAGAGGACGGGAGATGCCGTCACAAAGAAAATTTTATGTTCTGCTTCCAGACAGAGAGGAGGATGGCAGAGTTTTTCTTGTGGCTGCTTCTTCTCAAGTACCTTTAGCTCAAATTAATCCTTATGCCAAAGTGACATCTTTTGGGGTGATCTATTCCAAACCCCTTTATAGTCATCTCAAAGATGCCCACATAGACACACACACATGCCTCATATTCTACACACATACATACCCACCTCACACACATTTCACACCACACACACCTTACACCACATGCAAACATGCACCCCCTTTTACTTCACATGCTGTACACACACATCCCACATACACACCTCAGAGACACACATAAAAACATATACGCATACTGCACATTCTAAACACATAACTGCTCCACACGCACATGCCCTCACACCCGCATACCCCACATCTCACAAAAACACACCTACCTGTGCCTTCCAGGCTGCACACACCACACACACGTCACCCACTGCATGCAGGCTCTCCTGCCCACGAGCTCCCCCTTCATCCTTCGAGATCCACCTTCCTCAGGGAGCCCCTTCCTGATACCACGACTGCTCGGCGAAGTCAGGAGGATCTCCAGGGATCCCACACAGCTGTCCTCGCCCTATCCATCATTTCTGAGTCTGAGTCCGTCTTCTCCAGCAGAAGGTGGGCTCACGGCGGCCCGAGCCTGTTTCCATTCCCATTTGTATCCCCCACCTCTTCCTGCCACCACCCTGCACAGGGCACAGCGCTCAGCACTGAGCAGAATCTCTGTGACTGTTTCTGGAACCATTACATGAGTTCTGCTATTTCAATGATAAAGAGCCCCACTGGATTAGTAAACCAGCGTAGCCTACTGATTCCAGACAATTGGGGTCTAAACACTCATCATTAGAAGCTGATGCTTAACCTCAGGATGGTTTGCTGACCAGGAAGAAGGTGTCGATAGGAACCAGCTCCCAGCTGGCTGAGATGATTCAGTGCGGTTTTACACTGCACGCACCTGTAACAGTACGCACCTGAGTACTTAGGCAAATAACATTATCAATCATTACACTGGAGACAGACAGCCATGCAGCTGTTTGTTTAAAAAAAAAAAAAAAAGCCAATCCTGATATCTGGTCCAACCAGGGAAAACCACTGATTCTCCCACCTTGCTGGGTCTCTCTCTTATCTCAAGCAGACAGGTGTCCCGAGCACAATGGATTCTAGAACAACAATGCTGCATCCAGTCGAACCGGCGCTCGTCTCTGCTCCCAGCTCAACAAGCAGACCCACCTTCTGGCTCCGATCCGCACAAGGGTGCACTTTCCTGTTCATAACTACAGTCTTTGTTCTGAACCCACACTGAAGCCTGTTTAGCATTTCTGACACATTGGTTCTTTCTATTAGGGACTTTCTGAATAAATGGAAAACATTTCCCCGCAGCTGGCCTATCACCCTTTTTTTTTCCTGCCCTCCACTTGGGAACCTGTTCAAACCTCTCCAACTCCTGTTGGCTTCGTAGTAGAGATCTGATTTCTTCCCTATTAAAATTTCCTTTTGAGTCGAAATGGGTATATTGGAGAGGCTGGGAGCAGAAGAACATACAAGTGTGTGAGTGAAAATCAGGTTAGCGGTTCATGTCTGGCATGGTGCCAGAGCAAGGGCGATCCGGGCAGAAGCCAGGCTGGGGCGTGGCTGTTGGCAGCCCTTCCGATGGCTCTGCCCTGAACCCCTCGTGGACCAGATGCTTCCTCAGAGCCCGGCATTCAGAACTGCTGCCTGCCATTTGATCCATCACAAATACCGTCCACGGTAGCACATGAGAGGGGCAGGGAGGAGGGGTTATCACAGTCTCCTTGCTGAAAGGCTAAGTGGGAAAGAGGCTGAGGAGGCCAGAGCCCGCACAACTCCACTTGAACTTGCTGGGAATAGTCTTCATTCCTCTTTTCTGCTCCTGAGTGTGCTGCCTTTAGCATTTCCAGCCACCACAGACACGCTCAGTCCTGAGTCAGTGACACTGCTTGGTATGTCACAGATGCAGAAGGATTGGCCTAAGAGGGATTACGGGTAGGGGTGGGGGTGAGTGGAATGATTTCTGTGTGCTGCTCTCCTTGCACGCTCACATTCCCTCTGAGGTTACAAAGCCCCCACCCACCCACCCACCCAGGGAAGGTGCCTGGAGCTCAGTCCAGCTGAGGGAAGGGGGAAAGACTGCATCCAGGAGGGGTCAGGGTCGGGCTCCTGCTATCGGCTTCAGTGCATTTCAGCTGAGCCCCTGCTGTAGGTAGGAATCCCTCTGGGCGCTCAGCATCACGTCACCACATGAGCTATTAGACAGAGGAGTGGAGGTTCTAACCCTATGAGACATGGACACATCTGGCTTTGCTTTACACACAAAACAAACATACCAGCAAGAAATGGCACCTAAGCAAGGATTGCGAGGGTACAGTAAGGGTGAACGATACATATTGAACACTTGGTCTAGAGGACTGCGCTTGTCCTAGGACCTCTAGCCCGTTGTGCTGCTGTGGTGTCCTCTACGCTCTGCTCTACCAAGGACTAGAGCGAGCAAGAGAAATAGGGGGAGGAAGGAGAGGAAAGAGAGTCATGAACAATAGCTATCAAACAGCTCTTTATGATTTCCAAATGTGACTTTGAACAATAGGTATTGTGTGCCCAGGGTACCCCCCCAGTTCAACAGAAAAAAAAGTATACAGTGAAGGGTAAGTCCACCCCCAGCCACCAGTTCTCACCGCCAGAGGCAGTCAATGATCTCTTCTTTGTCAATGCTTCCAGAAGGGATCCACACAAATGGAGCACTTGCATCTCTGTACGTCGTGGAGTGCTTTAACACAAACAACAAAGCATACACACTGCTGAGGGTTATCATGTTATGGCAAAAGTGTTATTATATCGGATTCTGTATAACATACATAGTTTTCATTTTGGTGAAATCTTCAAGATTTGGGGTTCGTGGGCGGTAGAATCACCTGACCTCCTTTACTAACTCAACACTCAGGCAAAAGCACTTCAGTCACACAACGGTGGGGCCCATCCCTTCTAAACGTGCAGCCTCTGTCCAGTCTGTGACGTGAAATATGCGGAACGTGTTCCTTGAATCCTGCTATCACTGCTGGAAAGCCGCAGGCGTTGGTGAAAAACTGAGCAATGGGAAAGTCCAGAAGTCAAGAGTGTGTGTCGCTTGACATCACACTTGGGAGCACTCAGCGGTTCTTGAAGTGACGGTGCAAAGGGTACTTGTAGCCCTCACATCTGGAAAGAACTTCGCAAACCAGCCGCACTGTCAGCCATGACTGTGCTCTTCTGAAGTGTTCTGTTGAGGCAACGGTCTTTCTTTTCCTCTGCAGAGGGCCTTGCCTCTCTTGTTAGTGTCATAAATGAGATGAATCCTATTCATCATTGAATAGGCAAGGATAAAAGGCAAGATTGTTCTTCTAATAACAGATTTCCCTGGGAAAAGAAATCTGATTGGCTTTCTTTGATATGAAATGAAAGAAAATTGACTCAAATAAATGTGTTTCCATTTTTTTAAAAAAGATTTTTATGTCTTTATTTGAGACAGAGAAAGAGAGAACTCCCATGACAAAGGGCAGAGGGAGACACAGAGTCCCCACCAAACAGGGAGGCTGATGGGAGTGGGGGGGCTTGATCCCAAGACCCTGGGATCATGACCAGAGCAGAAGGCAGATGCATAAAGGACTGAGCCACCCAGGTGCCCCAAATGTGTTTCCTTTTGAAGAAAACTCCAATGCATGGAGTTAGGGCAAAACATGATACAGTCAGTGGTTGTCTAGCAGTGGGTTATATCCTCAAAAGTCAGGTGCAAGGGGCTGTTGGGACTTCCAAAAGGGGCTAACTTATAGACCAGCCCCCAAAGCTTCTATACATTCAGCATATCTTTGCCTAATAATCTTAGCCCAAGTTCTTGATCCTCCAAGCATCTTGTCTGTAACAAGCATACCATGAAAACATAGCCAGAACTTTCTGTAAGGGTTCACGTATGAACTCCTCCCCCAAATGGCCACTTTGTAGACCCTGGCCGTTCAGGTTGAAAATATGCCTGCTGTAATCTTTGGTTGTGGTACAGAAGGGTGAAGAGATTCAGAGGAAGGAGAATGTTTCTTTACGATTCCAAGGTGCAGAGGAAGCCCTCGACAATCCTTTAAAAAGATAAAGGACCTCCGCCTATCTGATCTCTGTACCTTTCTCCTGCTTCCTGGTAAAAATTATAACAGCAACAATAATGATAATGAGAGCACTAGGAATAATAATACAGTGAGGACGACAGCCAAGATTTCCAGAGAGTTTAATATGTTAGGTACTGTGCTAAGTGCAACCCTGTTAACAACGTAATCATGTTAGTACTGTTATTATTCCCATTTTACAAATTGGTAACAGAGACCCAACGTCACATGGCTGAAATTCAACCTCGGCCATCAGGTCGTTCTTCTTCGATAGTACCTCCTGCCTCTTGTGTCCTTCTCATGGTGTGGAATCCCTTGAAATATGTGGACAGAAAAGATTTTCGTGAGTGTGGAGCCACCTAGAAACCTGGTTGCTAGCAAGGTCTGATCCCACAGCATGCAGGGATGGCTGCCCAGTCTTGTGATCACTGTAGGGTCGGTCTTTGTGCCGCCCCTGAATATGGGCTAACCAGGGCTGCCCAGGCTCCTCCCCTGTGTCCTTGGTGGATTTCAAGATCCCCAGCACCTCCCTCAAAACTCTGAATGGCAATCTGTGGTTTTTCAAGCACCCAGGTCATTCCTGTGGTCAAGGAAGCTTGAAAAACCCTGAAAGTGATTATTCAGAGCCTGGGGGCCATATCACAAGTAGATGTTAAGTACTGGGAATTGGGAATATTGTCCAAAGATTTTCGGGTCACCAAGTGTCCCAGGTTGCCTAGGACTGGGAAGATTCCTAGGACATGAGACTTTCAGTTTTAAAACACGGACAGTTTCAGGAAAACCCTGTTTCTATCAAAAACCATGTCTATTCTTGCCATAAGCCTCACATGACCCCAGAATGCTAAAACTCTTTTCCTCTCCCAATAGAATCCAGCTTCCCTGAACTTCCAAGAAAGTCTTGTTGAATACAGTATTACATCTCGAACTGTGTATTATTGCAAACTCCATTGGCCTCGCAGAAGTATTTGCATTTTTTAAAAAGAGGGACTAGAATTTGTATTGCCTCTTTCCTTTGCAGCTCAAGTTACAAAGCATCTTCCAAAATCAAGAGTAAAACTTGTAGCTGCATTTCAGAAAAGTGATACAAATACCTAATTTGCAATTTCTTTTAAGTTTGCTAGAGAAAATAAGAATTTACACCTCTCTATCAAAACTGTGCTTTCCACTTGTCAAACGCAGAAACAAATTCTTGTTGTCCTTTTATTTATTTTTTTCAAAGATTTTATTTATATATTTGACAGACAGAGATCACAAGTAGGCAGAGAGGCAGGCAGAGAGAGAGGAGGAAGCAGGCTCCCTGCTAAACAGAGAGCCCGATGCGGGGCTCGATCCCAGGACCCTGAGATCATGACCTGAGCCTAAGGCAGAGGCTTAACCCACTGGGCCACACAGGTGCCCCTCTTGTTGTCCTTTTCAAATAATTTTCATTTGGGGGTCCCCTGGGTGGCTCAGTTGGTTAAAGGTCCGACTCTCGATTTCAGTTCAGGTCATGATCTCGGGGTCGTGAGATTGAGCCCTGAATCGGGCTCTGTGCTCAGCAAGGAGTCAACGTGAGAATCTCTCTCTTTCCGTCTGCCTCTCCCCCTCCACTTGTGTACTCTCTATCTCTAAAATAAAGAAATAAATCTTTTTTAAAATAAAATAATTTTTATTCGTATTTCATTTTCTCTTCCTAAATTTCATACTATGACATTAAGAAAAAATTCTTTTCACCCAAATCTGAAGTCATTTGCTTGAGGTGTGGAAGGCCAAGTTAAAAAGGCAAGACAGAGAAGAAATTAAACTAAATATTATATGTAGAGTTAATCCAAATTCCAAAGCAGAATGGGGCTTTAAAAAAAAAAACGTAATTATAATAAAATACAAGCAGAAGTAATGGAATGACTCAAGTCCAAGAGGTAACACTTGCTGGGGGATCTGCCTCAAGGTGGCCAGTGAAGAAGGCATCTCGGGTGTGACTTTTCCCCAAAGCCGCTAAGTGCACAGGTGGAACGAAAAGGTATCTGCTAAGAGACCTTGACTCCGGAGGTCTGAGTTCAGTTAGAAGAGAAGTGGAATCTTTCTGGCTCTTGCTATCACTGTCGCTGAAGTTTAGGACAAGGTGGAAAGAGGACGGGAGCCCCAGGAGGGAGGGCAGAATGAGCACAGTGGTTTCCAGGCACAGACGCCCCCTTCGGACTTCCTAGGTTCAAATCCTGCTCTGCTGCATGTCCGCGGTTTGACCTTGGGCAAGTTACTCCACCTCTTTGCCAAAGGTAAAATAGGAATAATATCTACCTTACAAAGTTGTGAGGAGAACTTGTAAGTTAATAAGCATGAAGCACTTAGAACAGGTCTTGCCACTTAATCAGCACTGGATAAGTGTCTGCTTATACTTAGAAGGATAGTGATGAAAAGTAATAAATAATCCTAAAATCTGATGCAAAGCATAATGAATATAGTCAATAATATTCAACTATAATTTACGTAATATGATAAATATCACTACATGAGCCATCATAGTATAATATACAAATGGAGCAAATTAACACTCTTAAATGTATACGATGTTACTTACATGTCAAATTTATTCAACTTAAAAGAATGGAAGAAATCCCTACCATACTGCTTAATTTAAGAAATTCCTCATGTAAGGAGGCCAAATGCAGTAGGCCAAGCTGTCCTACTGGGTACCCAAGCTGGGGCTTGTCTGAATTAATTGACAAATTTAAAAAATTGGACACTATAGAGGGGCACCTGGGTGGCTCGGTCAGTTAAGCATCTGGCTCTTGATTTCAGCTCAGGTAGTGATCTCAGGGTTGTGAGATCAAGGCCCATGTCGGGCTCCACACTCAGTGGGGCGTCTGCTTGAGATTCTCTCTCTCCCTCTGCCTCTGCTCCTCCCCCCAGTCACACACACTCTCTTGCTCTCTTTCTCAAATAAATAAATAAATCTTTAAAAAATAAAAATAAAAAATGGACATTATCCCATAAAAATCCAGATTTCCAGCTGTTTTTGACAAATCCAAAGATCTGGTCTCACTAGGCTTCCGTTCTGCCTGGAGGTAAGGGAGGTCGGCTCAGAAATGGAAAGCATGCTCCCTGATTTGTCACAGACCCCCGTGCGACCTGCTTCACTGGAGGCAATAGAATTTGCGATACTTGTTTCAGGGTAGGGATCCATGGGCCAAATCCAACCCAGCTTTGTAAATAATGTGCTACTGGAATATGGCCACACTTGTTCATTTACGTACGTAGCCCATGGCGACTTTCACTGTGTAACAGCTCAGTTGAGTGCTTACAAAAAGTGGTTGCAAAAAGACCACCTCACTCACAAGGCTTAAAATGATTCTCCGGCCCTTCATGGGAAAAGTTTGCCAAATCCTGCTTTCTGGTAGTATCTTTCCATAGAGCATAAGCTTAAAGATAGCTTATTTTTATATTTTAGACACGATCCAGTTTTTTAAAATTTGAAATTGTATTATTATTATTCAGAGAGAGACTGAATCAGAGGGACATTAGCTTGAATCACAGAAAAACTGAAACATTCTGGGGCTTGATCTAAGTGACCACTGCCCACCCCCTTCCTGGTGGCAATGTTCCTAAATGGCAGGAACAATTCTTTTTTTATGTTATGTTATGTTATTATGTTATGTTATGTTATGTTATGTTATGTTATGTTATGTTATGTTATGTTATTTCTTTTTAGGAACAATTCTTAAACCACAAGACGCTCATCAGGCAGTGTAATCTTCACAAGACCATCTCTAAGAACATTAAATCTTACTATTACACATAAAATCTATTAAATCTTACTATTGATTATAGAAATCTTTTCCTAGGGGCACCTGGGTGGCTCAGTTGGTTAAGCCTCTGCCTTCAACTCAGGTCATGGTCCCAGGGTCCTGGAATCTAGCCCCTCATGGGGCTCCCTCCTTGGCGGGAAACCTGCTCCTCTCTCCCAATCCCCCTGCTTATATTCCCTCTCTCACTGTGTCTCTCTCTGTCAAATAAAATCTTAAAAAAAAGAAAAGAAATCTTTTCCTAGACCACCAAATGGAACAGTCATTTCCTGTTTCTTGGCCCTGAATAAAGTGAATCTTCTTGCTCCTTCACTATGAAAATAAAACTGGGCAAAAGCATAAAAATCAGCTTGTCTATGTATCATAATTATTAGAAAATACATAAAATTGTAATAGCAAAGGATCAACATTTCTGTTATAAAGCTTATTTTTAATCACAGAATAACATTATTTGACTAAAACACTGATATATACATCACGTTTTATATATTATTTATACAGAGACTTGTGTTATTATTAATTCTGCCATCAATTACTACAGTATAATTTTCATAGCTGACCTTCCCTTTGAACTTGAAATACCCACGTTACTCATTCTTGTAGGATAAGGCAACATGACTTATCCCACACAGATAGACTTCAAGCATCCCGTGGGACCTCTACCAAAGTAAACCCTTGGGTTCCAGTGATGTTATCTATTGACAACTCCTTTTTCATTTCGTTCTGGGGGAATTAATGCTTCTAATATGATGTGGATCAGTTCCTGTTACGTGTCTCCTTCAAATAATGATTAAATGGAGTCTCTACATTTTTTTTCTCAGCAGGAACTGAGGAAGGCAAGGAATTTATATTAGTATTCTGCTGGATTCTTTTCATCCCTAGGGACATCTTTTGCATCATGAACACGGTGTAGAGTCCATTCTAGAATATGTTTCCTATATGCTCCTGCTTGTAGATTCTGACACATAAAAAGTGCTCCACAAGGATTTGTTGAATTAATGAATGAGTGTGCTGAGAAGGGGGACTGGGAGGGGTTGAAAGCAAAGGCCAACCTTCCAGGGAGTTTTAAACAAGGGACAACCTTCCAGAACTACTGAGCTGCGTGGGTGAGAGAGATGTGCCTTTATTGCCTCCTCCCACCCCCACCCCCACCTCTATCCCCCTCTCTGCCACTCAGTCAGTCATTGGATGAGGGCAATCCTAGGAGAGTTTAGTAAAGTTGCCTCAGGGAAGGTAGTTCTCTTTACTCAAGTCATTCCTCAAAGGGGTTGACAGCTAAAAGCTGCTTACCAAAGGCACTCCCAGCAGCAGGGGTGCCTTCAACCCCACAAGGAATCTGGGAGGCCCATTACAGCCTTACCTCACTAGCCCTGCCCCATAAATATCCCCTAAAAAATGTCCTCTTGTGAATGAATCAACAAGCAACTCTTACACCAGTTGGTAACCGGCATGCCTGTTTATGCTTAGTCATTCCCAATTGTTCTTGGCCCTGTGGACAGGCGGGGAAGGTGAGAATGTTCCTTTCCTATCTTCTCTGGTCATAAGAGTCTCCCTTCCAGGGTGACCCCAAGCAGGTGGTCAAGGCCGTGCTGCTTTAGGGCCAGAGCTTCAAGGACTTGCGGGAACTCTGCTTGTAGGATTCCAGCCATGAGGGACAAGGAGGGGTGTCATCTTCAAAGCAAGTATTTGGTCAATGAGATTTCCCCAGCGCCCTTGACACTGCATCCCAACCAAATTTCAGACAGACCCCAAATCCTGAATTCCCTGGTTGTTACAGTTTTGTTTCATTTACTTGCTTTAAGGAAATAAAATGATGAGTCTCACTAACGACCCCTGAGGTCCCTTTCAATCCTAGTATTCTACGGGGAATCCATCATGTTCCCTGGGATACTGTTGGGTGTTAAGTCGTGTGCCACATACTTTGCATACAGTAGCAGGTTTAGCCACCTCATCAGGAATATGGGGATAATACTATGACCTCCCTCAAGAGGGGATGAAATGAAATAACAGGTAGGACACTTCAAACACAGCCTGGGATGTAGAAACTGTAATTTTTACCTCTCTGTATTCCTCCGTGCTCAGAACTCACTGTACGGTCTCCCATACAGTGAGGTCTACCTTCTGAGGTCTACCCTGCCTTGAGAGTTCTAAGCTCCATGAATTTCCTGACTTCATCCCACCTCAAGTGTCTCCTCTTTCCTCACAGCTCTCTTGGGCGAGCAAGACAACCTGCATTTTCGCTCCCAACCCCTATGAGCATGTACCCACGGTCTGTATATGTGGACAAGTAATTTTTCAAGGGTGATATGCCCACAGAGTATTCAGCACTCTGAGGTGAGTCATTGGTTCTTAAGCCAATTGTGTTGTACATCTCCCCAAAACCCAGTTTATATGCCAACGCTTCCAGCGTCTCTCATTACAACCTGTCTCTGTCCACCTTGAACTAAATTACCACATGATGCGATAATTAAAACTTCACATCTGCAGCCTTCTGCAATATACATAAGCCAAACTTATTTGTGTATAATTAAACCAATCACAGGCATATTAGAAACACATGTTTGCCAATTAGAATTGTAAAACCATAAGCTGAGTCTCTGGCACCTGGGTTACTCTTGACAAGAGAGGGAGATATTTCATAAACTCATGAACAATTTTTAAGTGGCCCAGGTAAGCTCCCAGAAACTGTTCTCAGTTTGACACATGTTCTTTGATTTAAGGTAATTGTTTATGCAACTTTGGCCACACGCTGAAATCATCTGGAAAACTATTTACTTATTTATTTATTTAGAAAGAGAGCACAGAGGGAGGGGGAGTGGAGAAGCAGACTCCCCACTGAGCACAGAGCCCGATGCGGGGCTCAATCCCAGGATCCTGACATCATGACCTGAGCTGAAGGCAGATGCTTAACCAACTGAGCCACCCAGGAGCCCCTAGAGAACTTTAAAAGTACTAAAGCCCGGGTCACATATCCAAAGTTTCTGATTTAATGGGTCTGAGTGTGTCACAATTTCTAAAGCTTCTCTGATGATTCTAATTGCAAGGAAATCTGAGAACCACTGATGCATACCATTGTCAAATGAACATGACTATTTAATTGATCATAGTTTTATTCTTTTATACATACAATGCACCTTGACTCCTAAAGACAAAGTATCTCAAAATTTTCAACAGCTGTAGGTTCTACTGCACACCAAGTGATGTACAGGGAGCCATGTGTTTCCAGAATATTCTGTGCTCTGGCATATTTTGGAATGTTCCTTAATTACACCATTTAATAATGGATAAAGAAATGTTCCACTAGACATTAATAAGGGGCTATAGGAGAGAAAGAGGTTCAGAACCACATAAATAAATAAAATTAAATAGTTATTTACAGGGGACTTCTCAGAAACTTTAATATACTAATGTGCCTGCAAATCTTCCAGAGCATGTCCCGGGCTCATCTGATACGGAATCGTCCCATCTCTCCCTCCACCATCTCAGTGCTCCATAATATCTTCCAGAATATTCTGCGGATGGGGGTATAGCTCAGGGGTAGAGCATTTGACTGCAGAATATTCTGCGGAATACTTTGAGAAACACGGACTCAAAGAGCCTGTGTTCTGGCAAGAGGGAAAGGATGGGAGAGCTTAAGGACAGGACAGAGAGTAGACACCCACAGGACCTGATTCTGCATTGGTAACAAGGGCCCCAGCTTCTAAGAAGTCAGCCTGAGAAATAGATGTGTCCTTCTTTACTGTTGTTTGCTGGCAGCAAGATGCTCGTATTGCTCAGCTCCGCCTACAACTGGGTGAACAGTGTCTCTGTCTTCCAACCCCTGGGAGTCATAAAGACATTCCCATGTGGAGGAAATATAAGTTAGCAGCATGGGACATATTCCTAAGAAGAAAGGGCGAGGATCAATGCCAGAGTTTGGTGCTCTTCCTTGGCAAGCAGAAGGAGATGGAGAATATGGTCCTATCTTAGACCCAGCAATACTGCCCTTTTGATCTCTACCAAATTCTGGCAACATGACCTGGGCCAACATTCTCGTCCAGAAAATAGGGATATAGAATACCCAAGTGTCCTCCTGAAAATTAAATATGACCACATAAATGAAAGGGCTTTATGGTCATTATGCAAATGTTGGCAATTATTTTTATTATCATGGTCGTTATCATCAATAGGATTCTCTCACAGAGTCTAACTGAATAACAACCCACGGGCAACTTGATTTGAGAATCCATAACCATGCAAAAATTCCCTACTCATTTTTCATTAGTGTTGCAAAGGCAGTGAGGGAGGGAGAAAGAAATTAAAAAATGTGGGGCTCCAAGAGTCTTCAGAAGTATTCTGTTTCACTTGTTCTCCACTGAGACCTTGAAAGTGAGCTGAAAGTTCACATCATTCCACTGTTCACTAGTCCATTGTCTCCTACCATCATTTCAAACTCATCTCATTGACAGATGGTTCCTTTGGGAGAGCACCTTAATGATTAACTGAATAGAAAACACCCTTCATCTTTCTACAGGTCGGCGCTCGTTTAGCAAGACTAAATTGAAGCCACGCACACGAGTTGACAGAATATAAACGGCAGCTTGTTTGCCTTCAGATTTTCCTCGTTGTCCCAATTCTATTTTTGCAGACATGCTGTGAACAAGGCTGGGAGGTGGTTTCCACCCACCTCAACCAGAGCTGTGGAGTCCCGTGGCTAGAGTCTGAAGCTAGAGGATTCTAGCTTCTAACTTCAGTCTTGGAGTCATGGTTCTTCTCATCAATAATCCTTCTTGGGGCACCTGGGTGGCTCAGTTGTTAGGTGTCTGCCTTTGGCTCAGGTCCTGATCTTACGGTCCTGGGATCGAGCCCTGCATCGGACTTCCTGCTCAGTGGGGAGCCTGGTTCTCCCTCTCCCACTCCCTCTGCTTGTGTTCCCTCTCTCGCTGTGTCTCTCTGTCAAATAAATAAAATGTTTAAAAAAAATCCTTCTTAATCAACTGTTTCTCACCCCATTCCGTTTGCCCATTTACCAGTAGATGCACTTAACTTGTTCTCTAATTGGCACTGTTAGCCCTCTGTTCCTTTTATTGGGCAATTTCATGCCAGTTATGCTTGCTTTGTTTCCCACTAAATAGCTTCACTCTCTTCCCTTCCACTCGTCCTGTGTGGAAAGCCTCCCTTTCTTTCTCTGGTGTCTCTTCCACCTGCCTCTGGACGACCTTCTGTCTTTGATGGGTCACCCCCCATGGAGACAACTCCTTGGAGTTTTTTGTTTTGTTTAGACCATCCTCTGTGGTATTGATCTCACAGACCCCAGCTGGCTTAAAGGGATAGAAATGCTCAGGGCTTCGAATGGCTTAACTCTTAATACATATGAGAATGACATCTTTCTGCTTGGCAAATACAACTGTGCTGAGTACCTCCGACTTCCAAGCTCCTAACAATACCCAAAATAGCACTTTTTTCATGCTAGTGCGTGTATGGCGAGGTGCCATTTCATTAAACAGCCCACTACCCACCTCTGCCGAGGCTTGCTAAGCGAGAAGTGGGTGGTTGAGCAATCTTCTTCTCATTCAGAGTCAACAGGAAGCAGGCAAGGGTGAAGATCCATTTTCTGTGAAGTGCCAAGAGCCCTTGGAAGCCTTGAAGTAAAGAGAAACTACTTTAATTGCTTGGAGGACTTAAGGTATTATCTTCAACCTGTAAGCTCTACAAAATGTAAGGGAATCTATTATAAAATATAAACAGCAACTTTGGATATTCTACAGATTAAGCATAAATGTACGCTTGGAGCCAAGTGCACCCTGCCTCGAAGACCCCTATCTCCCCACCTTCCAGACTCAATATCTTCATTGATTCTCTCTTCACGGAGGACACTACTCAAATATCGTCTTAATCAAGGAGAGCTCATCAGAACTCCTCTTTTAAGGAAACATCCAGACTCATTGCCTTATCTTGCTTGGCCTTTACTACATATGTTTGTCAATGTCCTCCCATTGGAATGTAAGTTTCCATGAAAGCAGGGATTTTGGGGGGAGGGAGGTGTCTGTGTTATTCACATACAGTAATATGTAGTGCATACAGTAGGCACTCATACCTGTAGGGTGAATGAATCACTGAATGACCACATAGAACCAAGAATCATTAAAAGCAAAGTGATTTTCTCTTTTTTTTTTTTTTCTATTCCTGTTAGTGAATATTCAATACCTTATAAAAAGGAGTGAAGATTATCATTCAGAAACAAAAGAAAGACTTTTTAAGAAGTGATAGGCCAGGGTAAATTTGAAGAATAAAGGACATACTTTAAAATGGCTTTGTGCTGTTTTAGCTATGGTGTTGTCTGAGATGCAATGTGATATGGGGGAAAGAGGTTGGGGGTAGGTCTGAGAAGTCAAGGAATTAGATCCCAGTCCCAGGTCTGTCATGTCCACACGAGGCACCTTTGATTTAATCCCTTATCTGTTGAAACTCCATGTCTTCCTCTGCAAATGAAAATAACCATTCCTACCTTTGTAGGATTATGTGAAAATCAGCAATGAAATCTACAGTGTGCCTGGCACATGGTGGGCCCTCATTAAATTGAATTGCTATTATTATCTTGATCTAAATTTCATGAGTGATATGTTTCCTTATTTAATTCAAGTAGTTGGTAGCATTTAATTTGTAAAATCAGCATCAAGAATGACATTTTTAGTTTTGGACAGTAACTGAATCTGCTTATTACCATGGAAGAAGTTCATTCCGTTTGCAATTACAACATTAACGTAGATTACTAGTAAGTCAGGAACTATTTTACCTTGTTGATACGTGATTAGAAAATTTTAATGAACAATAACAACCAGAAAAAAAAAAAGACAGAAAGAAAAGAAATATGTCCTAGCAGCCTAGCTCACAAAAGGAACCAAAGAAGGCGGCCTAGGCTATACAAACGATTCCCAACCTTGGAAAAATGACTCAAAGTACAGAGTGAACTGACAGTAGGTTTTTTTAACTGACCAGTTCTCTAGGAGTCTGGTTCGTTCGTTCGTTCTTTTTTTCTTTCTTTCTTTCCTTCATGCCTTCCAATCTTTCTTTCTTTACTTCTTCCTTTCTTTCTTTCTTTCCTTATTTTTTTTTTTTTTTTGGTGTTCCCCTTTCTGGATATTATTTTTCCAGTTGTTTTGAGAAATGATTGACATGTATTACTGTGCAAGTTTAAAGCATATAGCATGATGGTCTGATTTACATATATTGTGAGATGGTTACACAGTTGGCTCCATTGTCTCATCTCATCATCTCATACGGATACAAGGGGAAAAAATGAAAAAGAAAAAAACCTTTTTCTTGTCATGGGAACACTTATGATTTACTCTCTTAACAACTTTCCTACATATAATACAGCCATGTTAACTATAGTCATCAAGTTGGACATGACATTCCTAGAACTTCTTTATCTTATAACTAGAAGCTGGTACATTTTGACCACCCTTCTCCAACCACTAATCCATTCACCCCAGCCTCCCTCCATTTCCACTAATCCCAAGTCTGATCTCTTTTTCTGTAAGTTTGGTTTTGAGGTTTTATGTGGGGTTTGGGGGTGGGGGTTTTTTGGAATTTACATATAACTGAGATCTTGTCTTTCTGATTTATTTCACTTGGCATGTCAAGATTCATCCACATTCTCACAAATGGTAGGATCTCCACATTATTTGTGACTGAATAAGATTGCATTCTATTTAAATAACTATTAAAATTTCAAATTTTAAAATATCATCAAGTGACCGCAATTTATCAGATCCTAGGCTTGGCTCTAGAATATCACTATGCACCACTCAGACAGAGACCTGTGACCCCAGGACTGAAACTACAGTAGGAAATACAGACAAGTATACAGCCCATTGCCATATAGTATGGTAAGAGCAATGATGGACAGGAAAGCAGCACATACTACAATGTTAACAGCCATCTGGTTTGTAAGGTGGGTTGGTGGGTGTATAGATGTTTGTTTTTATGATTATGCTTCATAACTTATGTATATGTTATATATGTTATTTTGTGTGTACCAAATGTTACATAATTTAAAAGATGAAGTACAGGGGGCTGTGGAAGCAGCCAGGGAGTTCCCCATTATAACCTCGTGAGTGCCACTGCTAAGTTAGAATAAGTAGGAGTGAGCCCCAGCAGGGGAGACAGGAAGGGAAGAGTGTCCTCAGGAAGGAGGAGCACAAAAAGGTTTGGAAGGGGTGAGGGAGAGCAGGATCTGTCTGAGGAAGACGTTATAGTCTAGCATGGCTGAAAATGGAATGCAAGGTGGGATGAGGTGAAGAATGACAGTGGGACCCAAGCAGGGGTCCAAACACCGAGGACCTTGTGAGTCAGTCAAGGAAAGGAAATTTTTATCCCAAGGACAATGAGGAGTCATGGAAGGGTTTCCTGCAGCTGAGTCACAAGATGAGATTTACATTTGAGAAAGATCGCTCTAGTTGCAAGGTGAATAGTGAATTAAAGGAAGCAAGACTAGAAGCTAGAAGATCACTTGAGACCCATTTATTTACTTATACATTTTGCAAAGATCAGAAAATTGAAAATGTGCGGCACTGGTAAGAGAGTGGAGAGGTAGGGAACGCAAATTGACATACCATCTTTACAGGGCAATTTGTCAATATCTATCAAAATAAAAATTCATACACCCTTGATCTAACACTTTCACTGCTAGAACTGTATCTTGTAAATAAACCTGCACACCCATTAAAAGATGTATCTATGAGATGTTCGCTGCAGGACCCATAGTACACCCATTTTTTAAATGAGTTAGATCATTCTGTGTAGACATGAAAAGAGTTCTTAGATGTGTTGTTAAGTGAATAAAGCAAGATCGCAAATACTTGGTATGGTATTCTCCCATGTGTGTAAAAACAGCACTCATATGTGCTCCCTGATACATATGTATATTTGTCAATGTATAAAAGCATATTTGGAAGGATTTATTGGTTGCCTTTGAAGAGAAAGCCTAAAAAAACTGGGAAAGGAAAAAGCTAACTTTCTGTTGCATATACTTGTTACGTTATATTGTGTTATGTTACATTACATTTTATGTTATGTGTTTATATTATGTTTGCTGTGGTGTGTTATGTCATTTTGGTAAGAAACTTAACAGATCTACCTTCTAACAACTTTGTGAGTGTATAATATAGTATGACTGAGTCTAGGTACCACGTTGTACAGCAGATCTCTAGAACTTACTCATCTTGCCTAACTGAAATTCTATGTCCACTGATTAGTGTTTAATTCAAACCTAATACGTGATGAAAAAAATCACATCATAAAACGTCTATGAGAATATATATCCGTATTATGTTTTAATTAAACACCATGGGGACTTTTTGTATGTGTATGTTTAAGACAGGTTTTCCAGGACCTGACAAAAGATGACAATCTATCATTCCTCAGCTGAAGTCTAAGAGGTCCAGGAAGAGTGCATTTCCAAGGTGTCCTGCCCCCTTCACTCTTTTCTGTGGTGATAAGAGAAAACAAAAATGGCATATGGCCCCTGCAAAGCCCTTCTGGAGGCCTAATCCCTAGGAACTGCCTGGCCTTCTTTGAAAAAGTAGAAAAATAAGGAATCTAATTATAAGTCTTATGTGTCTGTAATTCCATTCCACAAATATCTTGGGTCACTCTTTCACACCTTGTCAGATTGTCTCATGCTCATCCGAACCTTGACCCAGGACCTACTGAAGCCCTCTGCTCTGAATGGGCCATAGGATGTTAGCCTGCTGAGGGTTTCCCGTGAGCTGAAGGCCACCCAGCCTCCCATCACCCCCCACTCCCTGCAGCCTTAACAGAGACAGGGCATCTTCATTCATGGCCCATGATGCTCAGAGGAAGGAAATGAGGCCAGGAGAAGGTGGTTCTTTCATAACACACACACACATGAAGTGTGCCTCAGACAACCTCTTCACTATACTCAGTGGGTTCCCAAGAGCTTTCTGAGCAGGTGAACCCAAGACTCCCCCTTGGGAAGTCATTTTCTTGAAGGTGAGGCAGGGATTGGAAGAGAGCCCATCCACTTATGTCCCTGCACCCGCTCCTCTGGCCCATTTATAAAGAGCTCTTCATTTATAATTTGATGTTTACTTCAAAATACTCCAGGGAATTTCTGCCCCATCTTCTAGCCTCCAAGACCCTGAATAATTGATTTGAGAAGCAGCTCATGGCCTATTTGCTCCAGGAGGGGTGGTAAGGGAAAAGAGAGCATCATTTAGAAAGGCAGTTTAAGTGGGTTGAGAGACAGGTGAACAATCTTTGTTCTGTTCTAGAAACCTCAAGCAAATACATATGCACATGTAATAGCAAATAAGGAGCTAGGAAATTTGGCTTGGCATCAAATGAGATCCAGCTCAGGGTCAGAACATGCAAGTGGTAAGATAGAACGCCTATCAGCTCAGCTTCTTCTCTAACCATAACTTTTTTAAAGCAGTGTTTCTCAGTTTTGAAAACAAACATCTCCCCCCTTTTGGGAGGGGGGGCAAAGGGAGAGGAAGAGACTGAATCATAAGCAGACTTCATGCCCAGCATGGAGCCCAACTTGGGACTTGATGTAGGGCTCGATCTCACAACCTGGAGCTCATGACCTGAGCTGAAATCAAGAGTTGGACACTTAACTGACTGAGCCACCCAGGTGCCCCATAAATAGCCCCTTTTTAAAGGAAAACCAAAAGTGTCTCACAAACTCCAGTCTGAGAAAAATTGATTTAAAATCTTTTGTTTTGGGGCGCCTGGGTGGCTCAGTGGGTTAAAGCCTCTGCCTTCGTCTCAGGTCATGGTCTCAGGGTCCTGGGATCAAGCCCCACATCAGGCTCTCTGCTCAGCGGGGAGCCTGCTTCCTCCTCTCTCTCTCTGCCTGCCTCTCTGACTACTTGTAATCTCTGTCTATCAAATAAATAAATAAAATCTTTTAAAAAAATCTTTTGTTTTAAAGGTAACTATGTAAGGGATGTATACGTTCGTTAGCTTGAGGCTGGTAATCCTTTCACAATGTATATAGACATCAAAACATGTCACACACTTTAAATAAATGCAACTTTTATTCATCAATTATACCTCAATAAAACTGGAAGAAATGAAGATTAAAAAATGAAAATAATGTTTTCTATAAAAATTGCATTCAGGGACGCCTGGGTGGCTCAGTTGGTTAAGCAGCTGCCTTCGGCTCAGGTCATGATCCCAGCGTTCTAGGATCGAGTCCCACATCGGGCTCCTTGTTCTGTGGGGAGCCTGCTTCTCCCTCTGCCTCTGCCTGCCACTCTGCCTGTGCTCTCCCTATCTTTCTGACAAATAAATAAATAAAAATTTAAAAAAAAAAAATTGCATTCAGTTGTAACAATTACAGAAAAACAAGTTTTTATTTTATAGCTAGAAATTTAATCATTTTTTTTAAAAAACACAAACTAAAAATATTCAGAGAGACTTTGGTTTGAGAAACATCAATGTAAGCTGTTCTTCCTAAGAAATTTCTGGTAATTGTTAATATACAACCTGGGAAAGGTAGCATTATCTATCATAAATCACTGTTCACCCTTTACTCTGCATTTGTTCTCAGGTAATCGCTTCATTATTATGTAATCATCCCAAAGAGGGCAAGGCCATGGACAAGTGATACCTAAGACTGTCAAGTTTTGAGGCCAGAGGGCAGGGAGGGGAAGATTGCCACTTAGGAGACCATAGTGGGGCATGACTCTAGGGATGCGAGCTTGTAAGGTAAGCACCACGAGTGAGTATTAGTTTCTATGAACTGCTAAAACAAGGTACCACAAACTGGATGACTGAAGACAACACAAATTTATTGTCCCACAGTTCTGGAGGCTAGAAGTCTGGGGACAGCAGAGCCATGTCCCCTCTGACCTCTCCAAGGGAGAACACTTCCTTGTCTCTTCTAGCTTCTAGTGTTTGCTAGTGGTCCCTGGTGTTCCTTGGCTTGTAGATGACTGGCTCCAGTCACATGCTCATCTACTCCACGTGTGTTTTCACATTGTCTTCTCTCTGTGTATGTCTGTCTCTGTGTTCAAAATTCCCCTTCTAGTAAGGACACCTACGCTATTGACCTCATTTTCATTTGATTACCTCTGTAAAGACCATGTGTCCAAATAAGTTCATATTCTGAGGTCCTGGGGGTGAGGGCTTCAATGTATCTTCTCTTTGGAGGGAACAAGAGGTGGTTGGGAAAACCCTGGGTGGGTGAACCCTAGAAGCAAGAAGAGACAAGGAAGGGCTTTCCCTTGGAGATGTCAAAGGAAAGGTCATAGATCAAAACAGAAGAGGGAATGGGGAGGCTGGTGAACCAAACTTGAACTCACTTACAGCAGTGCACAGAGTTGCCTGGATCCATTCTATGAGGACAGAAAATGAAACATTACTTTCTATATAGCACAAAACACCACAGAGCCCCATTACTACCTCTTGACGATGGTGTGGATGTAGCACAAGCACATGGGGCAGGCTGTTTTAAGCACAAAGTAAGAAGGCTTTTTTCTGTCATTAAGAGAACTGCATGGAAAGAACTACTTTTCATGTAATAAACTCGCAGAGGTGAAAACATTCTCTCAGGAACGATGGCTCAGCAGAGCCTGGCCATCCGCCAGGAAAAGCACATCTGTCGGCACTCACAGGATGCCCTGGATGGGCGATATTTAGAGTAAAATATAGCAACTCTAATGAAGTTTCCGCAGCTGTTATTTGATAAATTGATGATTTTGTTAATGTGAGGAGAAAAAAATGAGGGTGGGGGAAATGGCATAATTGTGAAAAAGAACATTTTAGTCCATGTACAAAGAGGAAGTTATGAGCTTATTAGCCAGAGCTCTTGTGATTTAAATCAGCAAACCATTTTGATTTAAGTTGGACTCCAACTTTTAGGGCATGCGAAGACCTGGCCTTATAATCCCATAAATTTGAAAGTGATTGCAGACATTCATTGCGCACAGAGTTTAAAAGCCAAGCCTCTGCTTTCAAAGGGCATGCGATCTTTTAAAAGAAGTTTGAATGCTGCTAGAAATGGGTCTAAAACTGATGAGTGACTTTTAGGACACATTTATTTTTTATTGAGATTCCAGCTAAATATGCAGCAGGACAGGGTATAAAAAACAAACAAACAAACAAACATCATTTAACCATGATTTCCTTCCCATGTAAATGGGTTGTCCCACTCGGGATAGGGAATGTATGGGGGTTAAATCATGCAAATGTCACACCCAAGATTGCATTGCTAAAAGGCTGATGGTTTCTTATTTGTTCATAAAAGTGACAGTCAAACCTGCTGACTCTTCAGAATTCAAAAGAGTTGTCCCTGTAAACTGTAAGATATTTAAGAAAAAAAGCTTCATCCTAATGTTAAGTTACTTTAAATCCTTTTTGGGAGGAAGTGGGACACTAGTAATAAAGAAATAAAGAAAGAAAACATAACTCTGCCCTTGAACACTAATTCCAAAGATCATAATAAAGAATATTAACCAAGTTTAAACTCTGTTCAAGGAACATGCTACACAGGAGGTGTACACACGAGACTACACACGAGCCTTACCCTTGAGGGAATGTCATTTATCTGCTAGCTTATCCCTTCACCAGCCACTCAAGCAGCAAGTGTTTGTTGAAGATCTAGCGTATACCAGATATGGTCCCATTCACCAAGAGATGACAGTTGAAAAACAAACAAACAAAGAAACAAACCCCCTCCCTCCATCAAGGAGGTTCGGAGTCTTTTTTTTTTAAGATTTACTTATTTATTTGTTTGTTTATTTGTTTGTTTGTTGAAAGAGAAAGAGCTCACATGAGTGGGGGAGGGATGGGGGACAGAGAGAGAGAGAGGATCTCAAGCAGGTTCCATGTCTAGCATGGAGCCCCATGCAGGGCTTGATCTCACAACCCCAAGATCATGGCCTGAGCTGAAATCAAGAGTTGGACACTTAACTGATTAAGCCAACCAGGCATCCCCACAGTCCCTTGAGAAGAAAAATGGGTAAAAATTATGCTGCTTCATATAGATGCAGGTATAGGGCTATGGGTGTCACAGAGAACTTGTTCTTGTAGGAAATAAACCTCAGAGCAAGTCAGACTTTGCTGTCTACCAGATGGATGGTGGGAACCACAGTGTTCTAAGAGACAGAAAAGGTTGTGATTGAACACAATGGAATGGAATGTATTGAGTTCCCAAGTTCATTGGAGAATAAAATAGAAAATTAAAAAGAATTTTGTAAATGTATTTATATGTAAATATTCTGTTTCTCTTTTCTCTGCCCCATAGTCACCACTGTGTCAAATACAGCCTCCATAAGAAAAAGTGGAGCACTTCAGGGACTTTGGGTAAGGTGAGGGATGGGAGCTGGGATGCTGGGAATGGAAAAAGGATGGATCCAGTTAAAAGCAAACATGGAAGGAGGTTCTCTGAGATGATTTCTCTGAAGTCCTTACCGGAGTCACAGCATTTTTTTCAGTCCACTCCTTTCCTGATGGCTGTCTGTCTTTCCAGCTCTCTCTTTTTCTATCCTTCTTCCTGGATAACAATCAACTTATCCGGTTTTATTGGCATTCCTGATATATTCTTCATCTGAAAACTACTAGTGAACCACTAACTCCTTCTCCCCTAATGAGCCAACAGCTCTCTCTTGATTAGAGAAAGCCAGTATCTTTTGCGCTTGATCTCTTTGTTCTTCTAATAGAGCTCCTCAGTCTTCCATGTTTCCTGTGATGAGAAATGGAGAAGAGCTCTATGACATAAATGTATCTATACACATGCAGGGTTGTTGAAACTGGTTGGTAGTCCATGAGAAGGAACTATAAGAGAAAATATCTTCAGTGGGACAGCAACAGCAAGTTTAAAGTACTCATGGATGGACAGATAAGGGAGAAAGCTGTGTAAGACTCCACTGATCAAGGGGATCCATGTACACTGTGGGCAATACTATCAATAATGCATATTTATATATCATATGGGGAAAGAAATCAAAAGAATTGTCCCAAAAATTGATATAAAAGCAGGACAAGCCAGGAGGCAAAGAGAACTATGATTTTGCTAATGAGTTGACTGGCCTTGGGCCTCACTTGTGGAAGAATGATGCACAAGTAGGTTTTAATTGTCGTTATGCCTATTTGAATTATTTTAATGTCACTAGATGACTTTTTGATCTTTTCGATGATTTCTCCTATCTTCTCTACCTCTTAGAATTCTACCTTCCCAGCAAAGAGTAGATCACCTCTATTCTCTGATGTGAAAACGTCCCTAAACATTTCAGTCTGTATATTTGCTCCTTCCTCTGATCTAGCACTGAAATTGTTTTATGTGCACACCATTAACCCTTCCTATAATACTAATTTACATATATATCTAATCATATAGATGTATATGTAACATACATGTATATATACACATATATATGTATATAACTTGTCTCCCCAGCTAGGTGGTAAATATATCAAGAAGGTTCTATCTTAATGATATACTTACTCACAGCACCTTACATATTCATTTATGTAACTTACTGCATAAAAGACAGTAAAGATACAAAGAAGAAAAATATGTATGTCCCGCCTTTGAGAAATTAACAGCCATCAACAAATAATTTTTGGTGATTTAGTCATGTGGACACTTAACAGCTTCAGCACTGGAGGAGTATGCCAGAATGTGATCAAGGAAAACAGGTGCAAGGAAGAGGAAAAGGTTGGCAATTATTAGTAAGGAAAGACCTAATTGCTAAAACAATGTGATTTAGCACAATAAAATTTCTCAGTCAAGTCTCATTCCAATGTAATGTAGTCAATGGAAAGCTCTGCTCCAGGTGATCATTCTGGGACCCAAGCTCCTGTCAACCTGCAGCTATGCCTGAGTTCTCTCCATTCATCAGCTGCCTAAGAAAAGATGGGGAACATGTAGAAGATGCACCTGGGCAGGCGGGTGACACACTTCTCCTCTGTGGGAGGAGTCACTCTGGCAGGAACCAGTCACACGTCCTTGCATAGATAGCATGGGGATGGAAATGCAGTCTAATCGTGTGTCCCAAAGAGAACTCAGATATTGCAGTCTCCACCATAGTAGGTAAGGTTGGACAAAAACAAAAAGAAGGAAAGGACTCTGATAGGAGTGCAACCTCAAACTCCAGGTCTCCTGTGTCCCTTCCTTCAAAGAGATGGACACCAATATAATAGTCTGTGGGGTAAGGCACACCAAGGGGAAATACCCCCTTTTTCTTCAGAAAAAGGTTTTGTGACTAATCAGACATAAGGGGGAACGAAACAATCAACCAAGAAAGAAATAGAACCATGTAAAAATATATGTTTGTAAATATTTTATATAATGTACAAGTAAAATAGAAAAATAAATTTATGAACATATATAATCCAAACTACTATGTAAAAATAACTAAGTACGTTTCCTTTTGTGTCCTCAAAGGATTTGGATGGTGACAGATTTCCCCAAGTCAGTCTGAAGACATCTTGTACAAGCTTCAAGGAAGAAAAAAATCTGTTTAACTATCTCTTTTAGGGTTTCTGACTATTCTGTGACTATCCTGATAATGAGCTGACAAGTTATAAGGCCAGGAGCATTTGCAGCCGCATGGGGAGAGCAAAAACAGGAATACCCTGTTTAGCTGAGAATAACAGTCACCAAGAGGTCAAGAAAATCCAATTTCAAAGAGCATTAGAGGGATCTTCCTACTTGAAAGGGGCCAGAAAAGAGGTGAAATGGGAGAGGAGGAAGAATGTGATGAGACCCTACAGAGGCAGTAATTGGAGGAAATAACCCAGTACTCTGGGCTGTCTTGTTTAACCCTTTCTGAGCCTATATTCATCAAAGGTTCTCGTAAGTCCCAGAAGCTTGATCAGTCTAGAAGAAGCCAGTGAAGGAGGAGAAACTCTCAGACACTTCCCACCTCAGTTTTCATATACCTTGCTGTCTCCCGAACGTTCTCCCTGCCTCTTTGTGTCCTCTTGCTGCTCTTCAGAAGAAGTATCCCCATTTTCCCCTAGGCTGACACAGTGAACTGGAATTCTGCTCACTCAGGATAGCTTATGAATGACTGAGAGCTGCATTAACTGTTACTGTGTTAAGGCTCCTAGTATATTTGCATTTTAAAAGAGGATCTTGCAAAGACAAATGAATCAAGTCTTCATAATAGGCTTTGAGGGTTAGACATGGAACGATGGTCTCGTTCTGCCTCTTAGATCATGGGGTGACCCTACATCAGCTACATAACATTCTTCTGAAATAATTGATCTAAAGGCCCAGATTTTTCTTAATGTCGTAGATCTGGGTTTAAAGCAATAGTGGGATTATGTGTTGGATTTTTTAAGTGCAGACTGTCACATTTTAATTTCCTCACAGTTTGAGTCTAGAAGAACAGAGCTGTGGGTGTTTTTTTTCCCTTCCTTTGACACAGATTTGAACTATGACCTGTAACGTGAACAGTTTCTTTCCAAAGTTTCACATGACTCAAGGGGTGAGGGCAGGCCAAATATGTGGTGGTAGTGGGCGGGCCTTGGGAAAAATAACATAAGGAGTGAAAAGCTCTTTGATGGGCTGTCTACGTAGCTATTTCTCACTATGATTTTATTATTGCCACTATTCTTGGTTGTGTGTGTGTGTGTTTTAAGATTTTATTTATTTATTTGACAGACAGAGATCACAAGTAGGCAGAGAGGCAGGCAGAGGGAGAGAGGGGGAAGCAGGCTCCCTGCTGAGCAGATAGCCCAGTGCTGGGGGTCAATCCCAGGACCCTGAGATTATGATCTCAGTCGAAGGCAGAGGTTTAACTCACTGAGCCACCCAGGAGCCCCCTTGGTTGTGTTTTAAACTGGTGACTTCAACGACTATTTCATTGGGCTCGCAATCTTTTTGAGTTAGGAGCTTGGGAAGGCCCTGCCAGCAGAGATGCTCCATGGGCATCAGCTACGGTGACTCCACGGAGGCTGAGGGTCCACTCCAGGATGACTTATTCATGTGACTGGCAAGTCAGTGCTGGCCGTGGACCTTGGCTCCTCTCCCTGTTGGCTCCTCCTCCACGGGCTGCTTAGGCTTCCTCACATTATGGTGGTTGGGTTCCAAGAGCCAGGGTTCCCAGAGACCAACATGGAAGCCAAGAGGTTTCTGCAGACCTAGGCATGGGATCACGTGGCATCATTTCCCCTGCACTGGACCAGTCAAACACACCACTAAGTCCAGCCAATACTCAAGAGATGGGAAATTAGACCCCAGTGATGAATGAGGGTAGCAAAGGATTTGGGGCCATCTTTAGTCTACCACAGATGTTCTCAAATACGAATTATCAAAAAAAGGTCATAAACTATCAGTTACCATGTTGTTCAAACCACCCACAGAGGAAACTATCCTCTGATGTTATAGTCTATGCTTCTCCTTAAATGCATTTTGAGGGCACCTGGGTGGCACAGTAAGTTAAATGTCTGCCTTCAGTTCAGGTCATGATCCCAGGGTCCTTGGATGGAGCCCGAGTCGGGGTCCCCCGCTATGGAGTCTGCTTTTCTCTCTCCCTCTGCCCTCCCCCCTGTTCATGCTCTCTCTCTCTCTCTCTAGCTCTCAAATAAATAAAATCTTAAAAAAAAATAACTCCAACCTTTTATCCATGGCTACTGTACCACTGAAAAATGGCCTCCTATGTTAAGGATGGGTTAGTCTCCAAGTTTGAGTGCTCTCTAGATGCCCATCCAGGCCTGTTCCCACAGCTGGAGTGGATCTTTTATTTATTTTCTCTAGAATCCATCTCCAGAAGTGACAGATGAACTTCTGTGTTTTTAACTCTTACGAGCAATTTGCTTTTAAAAGGAACAGGAACAATTCTTTGAACACATTTATTTATTTAATGAATATTTATTAAACACCTACTATGCCCAGAGCACCATTCTATGTCTGGAATGTGGAAGGAGGGAGGGCTGGTGACTAAGTTCTATTTGCTGCCTCACAGTTGCCCAGTGAGGGAGAGAAACATGTTCACAAATACCAGAAAGGAGTGGAGAAAGCAAGGCTTGAAACTGCTGAATGTGGGTTGAGAAAGAAAACAGACAGCTTTGAGGTTTTGAATCTTAATACCAGTATTTGCATGGAGAAAGGGTGGCATTCTAGAACACAGACGGTGGTTGCAACCAGCAGAAAGTAGAGGTAGGAACGTAAGACCTTGATTCAAGCAGTATGCCAAGAAGGCAGTGTGGTATAATGGTCAGAGCCTGGGTTTTAAAGCCATGCTGCTGGGGTTTGAATTCTGACTCTGCTAGCTGTCTGATTTGAGGCAAGTTCCTTAACCTCTCTGTGCCTCAGTATTCTTACTGTGACACAGGGATAGTAATTATCTCTAATATGTATGATGTGAGAATTAAGTGAGTTAATTTTTATAAAGTCCTTAAAATGGTTCCTGGTCCACATTAAGTACTGTATGGGTGTTTGTTAAATAAATATGCCAAACCCTCAATAAATGGTATCTATTCTATTTCTGTGACCTGGGTCTGGAATTGGAGAACATTACCTAGATGTGTTATTGAGACCAATATTTTCACTCACCAACAATTGTAGGAAGCCCGTTCTCCACATAAAGGAAACCTACAATTTGGAAGAGGAGCACCTAAATATACCTGTAAGGACAAATATGGGAGCACAATGCTGGATGTGTTGTAGACACCCATTTAATTGTACTGAATGAAGGGTTACACTATTCTCTTTCTTTGGAGAAGGGTCTTGATGTTTGGGTAGAACTTGAACCTCCATTTTTAAACATCACTTAACCAATACACGGGGAGGTCCTGACACTGTTCGAGGCATGTGGTGTGAATGAAATGGCTGCAACCACCTAATTATACAGCTGGGAGCAGATGAGACAAGGTCCCTGCTTATAAACTCCTGGCATTTTTACATCTTGGTGGTGAGACGAAGAAGCAGGGTGTGCCAGGTGGGGACACAGCATGAACAAAGCACAGAGAGAGGAACAAGCAAGATAGAAATGTTCGGGGAACAGTGGGAGACAAAACAGACCAGAGCAGGTGGTCTGTGTAGTGCCATTCAGGGGATACGAGTAGAAAGTTGTCTTCATTCTGAAGAGGTCAAACAGAATAGCCAGTGCCAGAATTATTAAACCCCTAGAGCTCCCTACAAATGGGCTGTCTCTGATGCATGAGTAATTGATATTCCAGGCTCCAGTGAAGACAAAACAAGTGAGGTCAGGCATAGACTGCAGCAAGGGTTTAGGCTTCATGTAATTTTCTGATTCCAAGGGCTCTCAAGATTAAAACCTGGCTAGAGAATGTGGTACATTTTTTTTGGCCCTGGAAAATTTTCAGAATAATATGGAACATCAAATTTTAGGAATGAGCTACAAAAAAGGAATGTTCAAGAAAATCTAATCCTTGAAGGATTTCAGTCCCTTCCAGGACTCTCATTCTCTCTGTCTACGGAATGCCATATGTCTACTAGATATTTTTCTGGGTTGGGGCATGTGGTGGGGGGTGGGGGGCAGGGAGGGAGAGATTTGTAATTCTAAATATAATTAATGTTGTTTCTTCCATGGGTTCAAGGCTCACGGATCCCTGATAGGTAGAGAGCTGCATGAATCAAGCATGATTGGCTATAAAGTCAATCCATTCCAACTCTCAGATTAGGGGATAATTGGGGAAAGTTCTTCTAAAGAAGAAATTTCTCAAATCACACATGAAAGACACAACTTTAAAAATCAACCAACACTCTCAAATTGGAGAACTGAATAAATTGTCACAGTTTGTCCCAAATGCGAGTGAACTGGGTTACAATAGGAGCTGGAAAGTCTCTAGAAAACAGAGGAAATGTAAGAAGGAAGCAGAAAAGGAATCCGAGGGAGAGGGAGTAATCCCAACTTCGCAGTGAAAAAAGCCAGAGGTTTGAAACAGGTCTTCTGGTTTTAACCATTCTCCCAGCAAGGTTTTTCTCCACTGAAAGCTCCTCCACAATTCTGATGGGCTTCTACAAACTTAGAAGTTCTTCCAAAGCTGCTTGATAAAAGCAATTCTCCTCAGGGGCACCCGGGTGGCTCCATTGGTGAAGTGTCCAACTCTTGCTCTCAGCTCAGGTCTCGATCTCAGGGTCGTGAGTTTGAGCCCCACAGTGGGCTCCACAATGGACATGGAGCTTACTCTAAAAAAAAAAAAAAAGGTTAGAAAAACAATGCTCTTCAAAATTTTTTCCATACAAAGCTTTTTTGGGTTTGCTGTGTAGTCCCCACATTCTTATCTTATGAACCAGAGTTGGAATAATCAAATAGTTTGCCTCAGACCCTTCTAGTCGCAACTTAAGTTCAAATTCCGTCGATCTGCACATAAAAATCAGAAGTGCAAAAAAGAAAAAAAAGGAAATTAGAAGTGCAGTCCTTCAACATGTGAGCAAAACAGGATGGTTTCTCAATTCCTTTTCTGAAACTGAAGTTAATTAATCATCTCCTTCAGCCACCTTCTGATGCTTACCAGCAGTCTCTGTCACCTTTGGGAGACCTATAGTCTCATGGCCAAGTCAGGCATTTAAATCACATCCTGGCATCCCAAATGGCAGAATTCTGATTGGAGTTTTATATTTACCTGCTGGGGAAAGGTAAGTATCCAGCCACCTTTGAAACTTTTCTGTCTGTCAAACTCAATGCATTTTAATTTAAAAGCTATTTCCTGTACACATACTATACGTTTGGAAATTTAGGGGGTATGTTCAGTTCCAGCCTTTCAGAAGCACGAGCCTAATTGAGTTAAGAGATGTGCGCTTGAAAAGCAAAATTACACGTCAGTCAGTCACCTGGGTCATTCCAATAAGTAGGATAGTTATCCCAAAGAGCAAGAGGTCATACTATGCTCATGTGGCCCTAGCAGATGAAACTGGAAATGGGTCTTGAAGCATGAGTAGGAGTTGGCCAAGTAGAAGGAACAGGAGGAGGCTCTCCTGGAAGGAATATAGGCTCAGAAGTAGCACTAATGGCTAGAAAATGACTGGTCAACCTGATCACTTACTCTTTTGGAAAATCTCCAATGTCACCCTAACTGGCAATTTGGATTTTTAAAATCCTTAATTTTCAATTCATCTGTAATATTATACCAGGTTCATTCTGTTTCTACTTCATGCCATTTTTGTACCCTCCTCCTCTCAGGAGCCCAGTATATTCCACCACAGTCACTGGAAAACCCCTTCCACATTAGAAGCCGGAATTCTTGACATTAGGTCCATAATTGGTTTTTGCTTCGTGGACCTGCACATTGTTTTCACCAGACAAAAGGAGAAGAAGAGACAGGAAGGTTGACAGACAACTTATAAAAATCTCATGAGACGACTTATTGTATTTCCTTAGGGAAGCGTTAAAAGAAATTAGATCATGGCGCATTCTATTTGTGTCAGAACTGAACAGTTATTGTACAAAGCTTGTAAAACTTCAGGTGCTTTGCCTAGAACCGTGTTTTAGTCTTTGGGTGTTTGTAGTACTTCCCCAAGCTCTCATCGGAGCTTGCAGAAGACAGAAGACCTGCCTTCAAAAACTGGAAACCATAGCAACCTTGCACGTGTTCTCATTAGGGCATCAACGTCTGGGCCATCAAAGAGGAGCTGTGTGACAGCAAAAGTTGGAGGGGCTTTTTGTGTGGCTGTTATCTCACTTGTCTTCTGTGCTTTGGCTTTTCCATTCCCACAATTCATTTTTATGGTACTTGGGGTTTATGGCATTTCTCCATACCTTATTTCATTTCATCCTCATAATAACTGTAGAAAGTAGATGTTATTAACCCTCACTTTCATAGCCACGAAGGAATTGAGGCTTGATGCGTTGCTAAGTTATTCAGAGAGAAAACAATCTCTGGTCAGTCTTTCTGAATATAATAATAAAAATAATAATAATAATAATAATATAATAAAGAAACCTTTTTTGCATGTGTGATACGATTAGAGATTTTCAAGAGATGCTGTGTGTAACAGTATATGTGATAAGGCCCTTGGCTAGCATTAGTAACATCTCTAACTAGATCATTGGCTACATTGGTTACAATATGGGAAAGAAACCAGAGAGTCAAAGGAGGAAGAATCACTTCTAACACAGCCACATTGATGGATTTGAAAGTATTTCCAACACTATCAGTGTGGTGGGGAGAACGTGATACTAAGAAGGCAAATTCAAAAGTGAACTAGCACTATTTTCAAGTTAAATAATTCAGCTACAATATGGGAAGATGTGTTAATATTTATATTTATGGTCAATCATGAATTATTTCAAAAGTGCAGGGCACCTGGGTGGCTCAGTTGGTTAAGCATCTGCCTTCATCTCAGGTCATGATCCCAGAGTCCCAGAATCGGGTCCCACGTTGGGCTCCCTGCTCAGATGGGTGTCTGCTTCCCCCTCTCCCTCTGCCTTTCCTCCCCATTCATGCTCTCTCTCTCTCTCTCTTAAATGAATAAATAAAAATCTTTAAAAATGCATAGACTTTTCGGAATATTTTGATTTTTTTAAGTGGATTGGTTACTCAAATAACTTGTGTATTGACCCATCTTCTGTAGACACATATAGATTATATAAAAAGTTACTAATTACACATTCCAAGATGATATACTGGGCAAGCCCAGTCAAATCCCACTCAAGATTTTTAAAACTCTTGATATTCAAGGCTAATATATGGAAGTTCAAGGATAGTTATTTCTAAGTCACATTTATTTCCATCCTGATATTAAGGGTAAACATTTTTTTAATCTCTCCTTTTCTCATTCTAATTGGACTCTGTTAGTGTCACAAATTTTACTGACAATAAAATCACTGGCAACAGAAATCTTTCCTTCTAACTGTCCTCTACTAGACCTTAGCCAGACACTTCCTGAATGTCCTTTTGATCTACTGGTTTCAGGAAAGGCTGATGGGCTTAAGATTCCAGAAGTGATGGAGCATCTTCCCTAATCTAGCCATTAATCATTAATTGCTTTAATAGTTCAAAATTTATGCAAAGACAGTTCATCTGTAATTATGCACGTATTATCCCTTTGGGCATATGAAATGTGAGACAATTTTCTACAACTTCCAAGGGCAAGATAACAATCTTTCAGACATCTTTCCAGAGTCTACCAACAAATAGATTTTCTTTTTTTAAGTAAATGGTTTTCAAACTTTGCTCTCCAGAGTTCTAGGGGTTTCTAGGAAGTGCTCCATGGGCCCCTAAGGAATCAGAGGTGATAAGAGCAGGTCTTGTGTTTAATGTTTCAACTCACCATAGACAGAGCCATGAAACAGTTTCAAAAATGTTTATACTCTTCCTAAATTCAGCCAAGAGCACCAAGAAAAAAACACTGATGGCAGACTCTCACCTTAAGGCCACCTGTAGATTGTCTCAGTAAGGTGTATTGAAATTTTCAGAAGCCATCTCAAAACAAATTTACATCACTTCAACTTTAAAAAGAAGTCATGGCATACCTTTAGGAGGATATGAAGATGCCAAAAATTGAAAAGCAATGGGATCTCACATACGTTGGGCAGGATCATAATTTTTATTTTTTTTTTTAATTTCTTTTCAGCGTAACAGAATTCATTGTTTATGCACCACACCCAGTGCTCCATGCAATACGTGCCCTCCATAATACCCACCACCTGGCTCCCCCAACCTCCCACCTCCACCCCTGTCCCTTCAAAACCCTCAGATTGTTTTTCAGAGTCCATGGTCTCTCATGGTTCATCTCCCCTTCCAATTTCCCTCAACTCCCTCTCCTCTCCATCTCCCCATGTCCTCCATGCTATTTGTTATGCTCCACAAATAAGTGAAACCATATGATGATTGACTCCCTCTGCTTGACTTATTTCACTCAGCATAATCTCTTCCAGTCCCGTCCATGTTGATATAAAAGTTGGGTATTCATCCTTTCTGATGGAGGCATAATACTCCATAGTGTATATGGACCACATCTTCCTTATCCATTCGTCCGTTGAAAGGCATCTTGGTTCTTTCCACAGTTTGGCGACCGTGGCCATTGCTGCTATAAACATTGGGGTACAGATGGCCCTTCTTTTCACTATATCTGTATCTTTGGGGTAAATACCCAGTAGTGCAATTGCAGGGTCATAGAGAAGCTCTATTTTTAATTTCTTAAGGAATCTCCACACTGTTCTCCAAAGTGGCTGCACCAACTTGCATTCCCACCAACAGTGTAAGAGGGTTCTCACTTTAAACCCACACCAGCAACCTCTTTGTCCTCCCGTGAAGCTATGGGAACTCTGAACATGGCTGCTTCCCTCCCTTTTGTCGCTTCATAGAATTTCTCTGGTCTGCCTCTTTTTTGCTATTTTGAAACAGTTGGTTCAGTATCACCTGACTTCCTTGGGAGACCACTGGCTTCTCAGATCTCCCTCCCTACCTGCTCTAGATTTGCCCGTCTGTCACTGGAGTCCCATTGCCCTTACCCAAGACTAGAGTCTGTACATAGCCAGACCCCTCTTGCCAACCTCTCTTCACAACTAGCCCCAGTTCTCAAAACCTTATCTTACCTGAGGTTATCAAGAAAAATGTTCAAGGGCGCCCTGGTAGCTCAATTGGTTTAGTGTCTGACTATTTTGCCTCAGGTCACGATCTCAGGTCTGTGAGACTGAGCCTTGAATCAGGCTCTGCACTCTGTGTGGAGTCTGCGTGTCCCTTTCTCTCTGCTTTTCCCTGCCCCCAAGGTTCACGCTTTCTCTCTCTCTCTCTCTCTCTCTCTCAAATAAATAAATAAAATCTTTTTTAAAAAGAAAGAAAAAAGCTCAGAGTTGATCTGCTACACAAAAATGGAAGCAGCTTTCCCTCTGGACTTTAATCCTGAATACAACAATATGGAATCATAGAACAACAGGCCTTTAAAGGAACATGGAAAAGCTGGTAATTCAGAAGGAGGAGGAGGAAGGCTCCTACTACCTCCCCAAATTTTGGCTCTTTGTAAAATGACCTCCACAAAAGAATTCCCCACTCTCCTAAGATTTAACCATCATTTTTTCTACTCCTGGTAGGAAATTTATCACATCAGCTTATATTTTAAAATTAGTTTCTAAGGTAGAAAACAATCTGTTTGACACATCTTTGGAGACTAGTCATTAAGATCATATGGAATACAAACCTGAATCAACTATAAAAATAAAATCATAAGCCAGTTGCTTGAGAAAACGAAATCACAGCCAGTTCTCAGCCTCAACCACCCCCTCTTTGAAATGGGGAAAATAATATCAACTCCCTCCTAGGGTTGTTCTGGAGTCTTAAATGTGTTCCCCCATGTCACAAGATTGGCACAGCCTGGCCTATAGGGAACACTAGGCACCTACACTTTCTTCTGTGCCTTTGTTGGTTTGGATGCACGGCTGGGGCTTTGAGCTCTCTGCTCACCCAGTATGACAGTCCATTCCAAATCACTTCTTCCCAGGCTGCTGAAAAGTCACTAGGCAGTAAAGTGATGAGTCATTCCATTTACAATCCCAAATAGTATTTCTCATTTATACCCAGGGCATTGTTTTCTGCCACTATTCCTAAAGCCATTAGCATAGTTTCTTTGCAAGGAAAAAGCTAAGAAAAATGAACAGGGATGCCTAGGTGGCCCAGCCGGTGTAGCATCTGCCTTCAGCTCAGGTCATGATCCTAGGGTCTTGGGTTTGAGCCCCACCTCAGGGCTCCCTGCTCAGCAGGGTGTCTGCTTCTCCCTCTCCCTCTGCTCTTCCCCTTGTTGCCCTGTGTGCACTCTCTCCCTCTCTCTCTCTCTCTCTCTCTCTCTCAAATAAATAAATAAATAAATAAAATCTTAAAAAAAGAATTAACAAAAAGCTTTCTGTTTGTCCAGCTCCTCCCCATCCCTTGAGGGCCCAAGCAAAATACATCCCATATTCAGGACATGGCAACTTTATTTTCCAGGAACGCTTCTAGTGAAAGGCTGACATTGCACACTGACTTACTGGAGCAAGACAAGGTCTCCTTTATTTCCTTAGCGTGTCCTTAGACATCTTGTCAAACCTTATTAGGCTCTGAGATCTGATCAAATGCCCACCTCATTGATATTAATAAGGATTTATTAGTTCAATAAATGTAATCTATTTCACTTAACTCTAATTTATAAAGAACTTTCCAGCCATTTTTACTAAATACTTTTTCATGGAAACAGCTGGAGTTTCTTATTATTATTTAGCAACGAAGGATGACATTTATCCTCATAAAATGAAGTACATCACCACTTACCATAAATTCCCATGTATGGAACCCACGGATTTAAAAAAAAAAATACAACTCGAGAAGGAACTTGGTGGTTCCAGGTGAGTGTGATGAAGCAGGAAGAAAGTGGCATTTATAGTGAGAAGGTGGGGTTTCCAATCATGGCTCTGTTTCGAGTCAGCTGTGTGGCCTCAGGCATCTAAATTCTTTGACCTTTCTGAGTTTCTCCTTGTTCGTGAACTGGAAACAACCTCTGCCTTTCATTGTGTCACAGGGTCATTGTGACACAGGAGCGTGGCACAGAGTACGAGAGGGTTGTGACGACTCTTGCATGTTCTCCTGGCCACTCCTCACTTCCCCCTGATTTCTCCGGCCGTGTCTCAACAGCCCAGCTCACCCCTGGGTGATCCGCTTGTCTGGGGAGAGAAATACTCAGGCTTTTTGGGAACTACCCTCTTCGTATTCACTGACGATTCCAGACAAGTAATTCTGAGAGACCCCATGGGGCTTAATGAAATCTGAAAACAGAAAAGCCGTCCAAACATAATTATCTTCAAACACAATTCCCTTATGAAAAACCCCCATGTTCCTACTCAGTCCTGTTATCAATCAGGTCAGCCTGTGATTCAACAGAATGTCACCGCAAAAGTCATTTTATGGAATGTCACACTCACACACAAAGACTTTCTTCCTTCTGTCGGTAGCTATGAATGGTTAAGTAATGAATTCCTTTAAAGATTTTTAACCATTCCTTGTAAGTAACCTTTGGTAAAACCAAACTTTCATATTTTAATTCACTGAGATTACATTTACTTTGCCATTTGGGTAATTTTGGGGGTAATCTAAACAGAGCATCATATAAGGATAGAGATACAGAGACAAACATGCAGATATTTACACATGTATGTATATATATTACAGACACGTGCACACGTTTCGTAATTTGAAATTATTTACCTGAGTTGATTATGTTAAACAAATAATTACCACAACTCCCCATCACTTTATAGCTTATAGACCCAACCTAAGTCACTGGGATCAAACATATATATTTTTTTAATTTGGTATGAATTTTTCTGCTTGTAAAACCAAAAGGCCCACACTCACGAGATGTGCTGTTTTTCAACCAAATTCATTGTAGCCCATTAGGACAATGGAAGATGTCTGGGGCTGTGTCTCTGCTCCCAACCAAAGGCAGTCACACGGCTGCAACTGTGTGTTCCCATGTGTTCTTCTCGTTATTATTAGTGCTTTTTCTATTTATTTTAATTTAAAAAATGCATTTCCAATTTAGAACATGTCTTGATGGCACTGTAACAGGCATCTCTAAGTGCTCCTGGGGAGCGAAACAGCCCCTGGAGACCAAGAGCCTGAATCCACACCCAGAAACATAAGGGGCTCCACAGTTCCTAAGAAATGGGAGGACCCAGGTCTGACCCCCCCCGACCTTGGTGAGTCTCTCCCCTCTAGCGTTGCCATCCAGATCAAAACTGGGTTGAGGCAAATGTCAGGGGGAGTCTACAAATGGGCTACAAGTGGCGTGGTCTCATGTTGCCATGGTAACTGGAAGGCAGGGAGGGGGCATGATAAGCTACTATTTTTGATTCTCAGACTGTTTTAGTACCTACCATTTGTCAGAGCCGTCCCTGAGCCCCCCTCCATCTCCCTCACAGCCCTCTCAAAGGGCAGGGGCCTTTCTAACTGTGTCAAAGGTTAGCTGCCTGCTCAATTCTCCATCGGCTGAGAACTGAACGATCAACCCACTGTGGATCTTTCTACCTGACACCACCCGCCCCCCCAACCAACCAATGTTGGACTTCTTCCCTGACTTGGCCAGTTTGATTGATATTTTTTGGCAATGACAATACACAGAGTAGGACCCCTCTGAGGCTATCAGAAACAAAATTAATTATTTTGGTGAGTAATTTGTTCAATGTATAGATTGGTTGCACAATTTTGCCCGAGGAGACCACCATTACCGTCTATCCCACCGTCCATGTAGACCAGGTTCTACCGACCTCAGCATCTGTGCATGAGCACAGAGGCCAAATCCTTTGGCATAAGAGGAGGGTGGGACTGCTGTCTCCCTCCCTATTCCTACCATCTTAAAGCTTTGGGGATCAAAAGCCTTTTGTGTCACCATAAATGAGCCAGTTATCAACTCATTTCTTCTCTGCTCCAAATTCACCCTTCAGTTCCTGCTCTGCCCAAATAGATAGGCCTCGGAAAGCTTTCCTCATTTACGTAGCTCGTGATATAAGCCTTGTCAGTAGGGGGCACTGCAGGAGGAAGGAGGTTTCTCTTCCTGGTTCTGGTTTCCGCCTTTTGGTTTTTTTGTTCCTATTACACAGTCTATTACACAGTGGGACAGGAGTGCAGAGATAGCTGGCGGTGCCCTCCCCCTGCTGCACATCGGCAATCTCTCAAGGCCTGTGGTCCTGCCCGGGCCTCTGACCCATTCCCATGGCCTTCCAGGTGTGGGTGCCAAGCAATCCAGGTTTATGCTCACAGTGGTGTCGCAAACTCTCTCTGTGCGCCTGCCCAACTCACCTGCACCCTGGATATCTTTTTTTTTTTTTTTAAACCCGGTAAGCTTCAACTATACCTTCTCCAGGGAGATCTGAACCCCAGTCTTGATGAAGGGTACCCTCCCAGTTCTGTTACCCTATACCTTCTCCAGGGAGATCTGAACCCCAGTCTTGACGAAGGGTACCCTCCCAGCTCTGTTACTCTTTCTTAGCATGATGGTCCTGTTTTTATTTTTTAAGATTTTATTTATTTATTTATTTGAGAGAGAGAGAGAGAGAGAGAGAGAGAGCATGGGCAGGGGAGGGGCAGAGGGAGAAGCAGACTCCCCACTGATCAGGGGGCCTGGTGCGGGACTCGATCCCAGGATCTTGGGATCATAAACCTTGCCAAAGGCAAGGGCATCCCCTCGATGCCTCCTCAGGCATCTCACAATGGTACTCTTTGGAGTTATCTTCAGATCTTTATAGTTACTCCATGCAGCTTAATCATTCTTCATATTAAAGTGTCCCTAATTGAAGAAACATGTGCTTTTTGTGTCCTGATTGGAACCCAATAAATACACCTATTCCCATCTGGGATCCAGGAGCTTCCCAAATGGCCGTTAATTTGATGACCACTCACACCTTCATTCCTTTCCTGGACTCACTTTGTATTCCCCAAGGCACCAGGGAATTGGGCAGAAAGAGTCTGGTCAGTCAATGAGTGTTTCTTCTTAATGGTTTGCAACCTTTCACTCAGTGATGCCCCCTCCCTCCACCCTGCCTTGTGAATAATGACTTCTCTGGGTAAAATGGATAAAGACAGACTGGTTAAAAACAACACTATTCCTTGAAAGAGACACTATTTCAGCCTCTAAGAAACTCTGGTTTGTCTAGAAGTATATGCAGTGACAATCTATGGTATGGTTTTTGTCACTGTGAATATTGATGAATTTCAGCGGAACACATAGACTCTATCAGTCTGAAATAACCAAGTGGTTGTTTTTTTTTTTTTTTTAATAAACAGGGTTTTGAGAGTGACAGGTAAGTAATTGTCAGCTGAAAACATTGTGAGTGCAGAGGTCATGGTAAAATGTCATCTTGCTTATTCTCACCTTTTTCATAAAATTGATTGGAATGACAGTTTCTTCTCCTGACTGATTATCACACGTTCATGGATTGATTCGCAGGAGGTATTGGCCAACTTTCCAGATAGCAATCTCTTTCTAAAGCCAGTCACAGTTTGAAGAATTCATTTTCTTTTGTGACACAGAAAGTTATTTAATTTCTGGAGCATTTTTCTACCTAATGCATAAAGATTGAAACTGAATTTTTTTAATAATGAGGTTTAATTAGAAGAAGTCTTTTAATGAAATAAATGGTAAGAGTTGTGTACAGAGAGGAAAATCAATTTGAAAATAGCTTGTTCCCATTAGGTCTTACTATGAGTGGTGCACTGTGGGACGTCTGGGTGGCTCAGTCGGTTAAGTGTCTGCCTTCAGTTCAGGTCATGACCTCAGGGTCTTGGGATTGAGCCCCATGTCTGGCTCCCTACTCAGTGAGGAGTCTGCTTCTCCCTCTCTCCCCACTCATGCTTGCTCTCTCTTGCTCTCTCCCTCTCTCATAAATAAATAAAATCTTTAACAAAAAACGAGTGGAGCCTTGCTACTGGGAACAAAGTAAGATTTGCTCAGGGAGAAATCACCCTGGAATCATTAAGGACATATTAGTAACAACATTTCAGTAGCAATAGTTGTCTTGGAAGATGCAATGAATGAAAGTTTTTGCCTTATGAAATGAACACTGTTTCTAAAACTTTGAAAATGAAAAATATATATATTTATTATATTTGGACTCTGAATCTCTCCTTAAAGAAGTAGTTTATATGTAATAGAGTTGATGATCACTTATCTAGATAACAAAATGCCAGAAAAAAAGAACCCCTCCCTCATACCCCACCTGTCATTGTGAACAAAGCACTTCCATTAAAGATTCATTCCTCTGGACCTTTTGGGGTTTGGGATGTTCAAGAGTTGCTTATTAAAATGAAGATATTTCTAACAAGTCTTTATGAGCCAACTTTATCAGAGGTGAGTCTATCAAGTATCTTCATAATCATGACAGGTCCCCAAGCATGGACCCAAGCTGGATTTCTGGTAAGCATCAGAGGTCCCAGAAGAATGTGTGTGGTTCCTCAGCAATTTGTTGTTGATAGGTGCCTCAAAATACATTGTCTTGTTAGTTTAAGAAGATTGCTTGACGGGCACCTGGGTGGCTCAGCTGGGTGAGCCTCCAACTCTTGACTTTGGTTCAGGTCATGATCTCACAGTCGTGAGGTCGAACCCACTTCAGGTTCCGCACTCAGCATGGAGTCTTCTTGAGTTTCTCTCTCTCCCTCTGCCTCTCCTGCTTGTGCTCTCTCTCTCTCTCTCTTTCTCAAGTCAATTTTTAAAAAAAGAAAAAGGAGATTGCTTGAAATATGTACAATCCATCCATTCTCCCAGAGGGGCAAGCTACATTATCAAGACACAAGACATCTAGAAATACATTGCAAGCAATGTCTACATGTTTCGCTTTGTTTTCCTGGTGGTATTTTACTTTATAATGCCATCAAAAAGTGGATACAACAAACAGCCCTGCAAAGGGCATCATTGTATTTACTGTAAGATTGTTGTCAAAGATTTAGCCCATCGCCTCATACACTGTGTTCCTTACATGGAAAAATTTTCTTCCTGGTTTTGGAACCAAGGGTGGTTATCTTAGACAGCTGGTTTCTTTTTATATTATGGACACTGTGAAGTGTTCTATAGACTAAATTTCTCTCTCTTTCTTTCTTTGCTAGCTGTTCCAAAGATGAGAACCACATTTGTATTCTGCTCATATTTTTATTCTCTTTTCTGTCTTCATTATATGTTTCCACCTTTGTTTTCCTTTCATCTTATCTGTGTCTTTCATTTATGCTACATTTGTGTATAGTATGTTACATCTGCCTACGTCACGTGCATTGGTATGTGACATGGGAGATTAGAGGCGTGGGTGTGTTGACTAGAGCCTTATTTATAAGTTACCTTAAGTAATTTCTAGAGTGAAGTCAATTCTAAACAACATAGATAACTGGTTTTATTTAATTCTCACACACACCTAGTAGGTGGACATGATTATTTTTCTGATTTTAAAAACGAATAAACCTCAAAGCTGTAAAGTATCTTATTAAAGTCTTGAAATAAGTAGTAGAATTAGTCTGAAGCTCACTTTCTTTTTTGTTCTTCATTCCAACCTCCTCCCTTCCCTTCCATACTGAATACTGTGCTGAAGGGGAAAAGATACTGAAGAAGATAGTAGAAAGTCACAATTTCCCTAGAAGGAGCCATTTCCTATTTCCACTGTACAAACAGAATGTTTACATAAATGCAACGAAACTATCTTGGCTCCCAGGGTAAAATGTTCCAAAATCAGTCATCCCGTTGGATCCATCTGGGCTCTGTGCATAGTGAGGCAGTCACCTCGGTGGTCCATCTATAGTCAGTAGAATCCAACTTCACCATGACATTCAAGGACTCTCCCTCAGGACTTGTTAATGAGTTGGTTTTGTAATCTCTTCTTTACAACCTGCTTTCAGAGGCTTGGGAATCACATTTATGGATGTTAAGGTTGATTAGTTGATGTGACCTCTTTCTTTTCAACAAATAAAACATGAAATTTCAATCTCTAAACCTCTCTGCACATTTATTTTTAATAAGGTAACGTTCCCTGATCAAACATTCAAATCACAAGCTCATCCAGAGAAGCCTGGAATTTGAAAAAGATGCCCAATAAAACCTATGAGAAAAAAAAAATAACAGGAATGAACAGCACTCTAGCTGTCAAGATCAGTTAAAGGTGCTTGTTAAGAAATATACACATACATGAAGGGTACCAAACACCTTTCTTATTTTATCTTTATCTCTGTGAATATGGGATTTGCTTGCAGGGGAGGGGAGAAGCTGCTAAAAAATGTTTTGGTCTTATGATTTCTTGGCCCTTACTTTGAAGGCTCATAAATACCCATATGCCCGATATCTAATCAGTTCTATAATCTAAGCTAATGAGAAGCTATTAATTTAGGACAGAATTGCTACCTGGAGGGTGGGGGATGGGTGGAGTTTCCAATGCCGCTCAATCAAATAAAGAGCACGCTGCTCTGACTGTCCTCTGGAAGAGGGTTGACCTGGGCTCATATTCTGAGTTAGAAGTTGCCTTAAAAGTTATCTGCTTCAGGGGCGCATGTGTGGCACAGTCAGTTGAGTGTCTGTCTCTTGGTTTCTGGTTCAGCTCATGATATGTGGGTGGTAGGATTGAGCCCCGCATCCGGCTCTGTGCTGAGCGTAGAGTCTGCTTAAGCCTCTCTCTGCCCCTCCTCCCCACATGCTCTCGCTCTCTCTCTCTAAAAACAAAGTAAATAAATCTTTAAAAAAAAAAAAACAGTTATCTCCTTCAATGCTCCTTTTGATTCTCTTTAATATTTCCAAAAGTATTGGAAAATGCCCCACCTGCCAAAGCACGCATTTCACTCTCAAGACATTCTGATTTCCCAACACTTGTAATTATAACACAGGTGGGTCTGTCACCCAGAATTAAATGCTTAGCAGCAGAGTACACTCTCCCATAATTTAAAAAACAAAAACAAAACCAAAAAACCTCCAAAGGACCTTTCTATCGCTATTGTGAAGTCACTGGGAATCATCAAAACACAGGCAAGTGTCTCCATCTGAAAGGTGGCTAAAATGTCACTTAGCAGATCATTTATGGTAGGACAGTAGACTAATTTGAAAAATAATGGACATGTACTGTAAGTTGTCATTGAGGTTCTCCATGTGGGGATCTCCATGTGGGAGAAGAGATAACTATAAAGTTCAATCCCTTACATCTCTGTGTTGTTTTTAAAGGAAATTACTGGCACCACATCCATGACAAATGGGACCTGTGGTGTCTCCTTGAGCCGCTCCAACAACAGTTACAGGCTGGTTTCCCCCTCCTGTTTCTCTGGCCCCACTTCCTCTTTGGACCTCAGATGCACAATATTATTTATCGTTCTCTTGTCTTTATGAGTTCACATCTACATGGGCTCCCCAAATATACTGTTTCATTTACTTTTGACTTCATAGAAAGGGTGTCATCTGTAATTAATATTCTAGGATTCACTTTTTTTCACCGAATATTAATTTACTCAGACTCATCCCCACTGCTGCATGTGGTTCATCTGATTTTACTGCTCTATAATATTCCCTTGTGTACATGCACTGTATGAGATGCACATTTGGGTTGTTTCCAGGATTTTGCTATTACAAGTAGCACTTCTGTGTCTATTCTCTATACATGTGCAGGAGTATACCTGTGAGCAGAATTGCTGGGTTATAAAATACATGAATATTTAATGTTCAAGGCTTTTCCAAAGTGGTTCTTATAACAATGTACATGCCTACCAACAATGTATAAGAAAGTCTCTATATCCACATATCCTCCAATACTTGTATCATCAAGCTTCTTAATGTTTACCAATCAAATCTGTATAAAATTATATCTCACTGTGAACCTGACTTGCATTTCTCTAATTACGAATAAAATTAAGCATCTTTTTTATGTGTTTATTGGCCATATGTGTTTTTTTCTTTTATAAAATGCTTGCTCATGGCTTTTGCCCATTTTCCTACTGTATTGTTTATCCTTTAACTAATGATATGTAGGCAGTCTTTATATATTCTTGACATGAATCCTTTCTTGGTTGTACGTGTTAAAATCTTCCCCCCAGATTATAAGTATCCTTTGTATTTTCTTTATGGCATCTTTTGAAAAATAGGTGTTCTTTTCCTAATATAGTCAAATCAATCTTTTCTTTTATATTGCTCACTTTTTATGTCTTGCTTAAAATTCCTACCCTGTCCAAGTCGTGATGAATGCTGTAATGAGCTGTTTAGGTCACCGTGCAAATGTGAAATAATCATTAGCTGAAAAGAACCTCCTCATCCAAGGTCTGCCCGCTGGTATAGAGGCTGACCCTTTCACCTGAACTCAGGATGGCTCTCAAAGACCCTCCTATGTTCAGACCTCTCTGTAGGATCAGTTGAGGTTTCCATTGTCCAGAATTGCTGCTTATCTTCCTTTGTTTAATCCTACTTCCTTCCCTCCTCAATTATTGATCCTAAGAATACCCCCAGTGAGCTCCTTCAGAATATCTGTCTCTGAGTTTCCTTCCATGGAAGCTAATCCACAACAAGGAGTCAAAATATATGAACTTCTAGTTTTCACTCCTCATTACAAATCCCATTGTTGGGCAATTGCTCCTATCAGAATTTTCTTATTCTAATTATTATTATTGAAACACAACCAGCCTCGTAATAGCATCTGGTCCTTGTTTCTGCTCTTTGAAACCACACAGGGCAAATCTATCCTGTCTTTCTCTCAACAGCTGTTAAATTAGCAGAGGACAACTGTCATGTGCCCACTAAATCTTCGTTTCTTGGGCAAAAGAGCCCAGTTCCTTCCATTATTCCATATAAGACATATTCCATATAAGACAGTGTTTCCAGACTTGCCTCCATCCTTGTTGACCTCTCCAGTTTGCCCATCACTTCCTCTATTACTCAACAACTGACTTGGGATGGTTCAACTTAGAATTTTTTTGACTTTATAATGGTGTGAAAGCAATCAAATTCAGTAAAAACTATACATTGAATTTTGAATTTGGATCGTTTGGATCTGAACTAGTGACATGTGGTACCACAGCTCCCCACAGCACCATGATCACGAGGGTGAGTGACAAATATACTGACAATCCTTCTGTCCCATGCAGCCATTCTATTTTTCACTTTCGGTGCAGCATTCAATAAATTTACATGAGATATTCGGTATCAAATAGGATTTGTATTAGATGATTTTTTCCCCAGCTATAAGCTAACATAAGTATTCTGAGCATGTTTAAGGATAGGGCAAATAATGATGCTCAGTTAGGCATATTCAATGTATTTTCAACTTAATGATATTTTCAACCTACAATGTTTACTGGGTTTATTGGAACATAATGCCATCATGAGTCAAGAAAGATCTGGATGTTGAAAAGATCTTTTCCCAATAAGTAAAGGACATGACTGCTTTACTTATCAATGTATACCATAGGTAGTATCAGAAATCCAGACCACTCAGGATCCAGTATTTACATTGTACATGACCTTCACAAGGAATGAATCTGGAACACTGAGATGTGGAAGCATGAGAGAGCCAGTCGCCCCAGGGCTGAAAAGGATCTTGTCAGTTCAGGTCATCCACTCCACTTGCCGGCAACTCAATTTGCTACAGCAGAGACAAGGAATTGTCTTTTCTACTAGTTCTCCATTGTTTCCAACTAAATAGTTTAGTGCTCCTGCTCCTGGTGACCTCCAATTCCTAATAAATCTTTTATAAAAATTAACACTCAAGGAAAAGAAAAAAGGCACATCTAGACATTCCCCTGTTCAGGAGTAGCCCAAGATAAACCTATTCTTTATATATATCTTTTTTAAATTAACATAATGTATTATTTGCTTCAGGGGTACAGGTCTATGAATCATCAGTCTTACACAATTCACAGCATTCACCATAGCACATGCCTTCCCCAATATCCATAACCCAGTTACCCTATCCCTCCACCCCTACCCCCCAGCAACCCTCAGTTTGTTTCCTGAGATTAAGAGTCTCTTATGGTTTGTCTCCCTCTCCGGTCCCATCTTGTTTCATTTTTTCCCTCCCTACCCCCCACAACCCCCACCCTGCTTCTCAAATTCCTCATATCAGAGATATCATATGGTAATTGTCTTTCTCTGGTTGACTTATATTGCTTAGCATAATACACTCTAGCTCCATCCACATCATTGCAAATGGCAGGATATCGTGGTTTTTTGATGGCTGCATAGTGTACCTGTGTGTGTGTGTGCGTGTGTGCATGTGTGTGTGTGTGTGTGTGCATGTGTGTGTGTGTATTACATCTTCTTTATCCATTCATCTGTTGATGGACATCTAGATTCTTTCCACAGTTTGACTATTGTGGACATTACTGCTATAAACACTCAGGTACACGTGCCCCTTCAGATCACTACTTTTGTATTTTTAGGGTAAATATCCAGTACTGCGATGGCTGGGTCATAGCCTAGCTTTATTTTCAACTTTTTGAGGAACCTCCATCCTGTTTTCCAGAGTGGCTGCACCAGCTTGCATTCCCGCCAACCATGAAGAAGGGTTCCCCTTTCTCCGCTTCCTGTCCAACATCTATCATTTCCTGACTTGTTAATTTTAGCCATTCTGACTGATATGAGGTGGTATCTCACTGTGGTTTTGATTTGTATTTCCCTGATGGCAAGTGATGTTGAGCACTTTCTCATGAGTCTGTAGGCCATTTGGATGTTTTCTTACCAGAAATGTCTGTTCATGTCTTCTGCCCATTTCTGGGTTGGATTATTTGTTCTTTGGTGTTGAGTTTTATATGTTTTTTATAGATTTTGGATACTAGCCCTTTATCTGATATGTAATTTGTAAATATCTTCTTCCATTCTGTTGGGTGTCTGGTTTTGCTGACCGTTTCCCTTGCTGTGCAAAAGCTTTTGATCTTGATGAAGTCCCAATAGTTCATTTTTGCCCTTGCTTCCCTTTACTTTGGTGATGTCTCTAGGAAGAAGTTGCTGTGGCTGAGGTCAAAGATGTTGCTGCCTCTGTTCTCCTCAAGGACTTTGATGGATTCCTGTCTCACGTTGAGGTCTTTCATCCATTTTGAGTCTATTTTTGTGTGTGGTGTAAGAAAATAGTCCAGTTTCATATTTCTGCATGTGACTGTCCAATTTTCCCAACACCACTTGTAGAAGAGACTGTCTTTTTTCCATTGGACATTCTTTCCTGCTTTGTCAAAGATTTGTTGACCACAGAGTTGAGGGTCCATTTCTCGGCTCTCTATACTGCTCTGTTGATCTATGTGTCTGTTTTTGTGCCAGTACCATACTGTCTTGATGATTACAACTTTGTAATAGAGTTTGAAGACTAGAATTGTGATGCCACCAGCTTTGGTTTTCTTTTTCAACATTATTCTAGCTATTCAGGGTCTTTTCTGGTTCCATATAAACTTTACGATTATTCGTTCCATTTCTTTGAAAAAAATTGATGATATTTTGATAGGGATTGCATTAAATGCATAGATTGTTTTTAAGTAGCATAGACATTTTCACAATATTTGTTCTTCCAATCCATGAGCATGGAAAGTTTTTCCATTTCTTTGTGTCTTCCTCAATTTCTTTCATGAGTACTTTATAGTTTTCTGAGTACAGATTCTTTGCCTCTTTGGTTAGGTTTATTCCTAGGTATCTTGTGGTTTTGGGTGGAATTATAAATGGGATCAACTCCTTAATTTCTCTTTCTACTGTCTTGCTATTGGTGTATAGAAATGCAACTGATTTCTGTGCATTGGTTTTATATCCTGGCACTTGACTGAATTCCTGTATGAGTTCTAGCAGTTTTGGAGTGGAGTATTTTGGGTTTTCCACATAAAGTATCATATCATCTGCAAAGAGTGAGAGTTTGACTTCTTCTTTGCTGATTCAGATGCCTTTTATTTCTTTTGGTTGTCTGATTGCCAAGACTAGGACTTCTAGTACTATGTTGAATAACAGTGGTGATAGTGGACATCCCTGCTGTGTTCCTAAACTTAGGGGGAAAGCTCTCAGTTTTTCCCCATTGAGAATGATATTTGCTGTGGGTTTTTCAGAGATGGCTTTGATTATATTGAAGTATTACCCTCTATCCCTACACTTTGAAGAGTTTTGATCAAGAAAGGATGTTATACTTTGTCAAATGATTTTTCAGCATCTATTGAGAGTATCATATGGTTCTTGTTCCTTCTTCTATTAATGTATTGTATCACATTGGTTGATTTGTGGATGTTGAACCAACCTTGCAGCCCAGGAATAAATCCCACTTGGTCGTGGTGAATAATAATACTTTTAATTTACTGGTTAGTATTTTGGTGAGAATTTTGCATCTGTTTTCATCAAGGATATTGGTCTGTAATTCTCCTTTTTGATGGGGTCTTTGTCTGGTTTTGGGATCAAGATAATGCTGGCCTCATAAAATGAGTTTGAAAGTTTTCCTTCCTTTTCTATTTTTTTTTTGAACAGTTTCAGGAGAATAGGTATTAATTCTTTAAATTTTTGGTAGAATTCCCCCGGGAAGCTGTCTTGCCCTGGGCTCTTGTTTTTTGGGAAATTTTTGATGACTTCTTCAATCTCCTTACTGAGTATAGGTCTGTTCAGGTGTTCAATGTCTTCCTGGTTCAGTTTTGGTAGTTTATAGGTCTCTAGGAATGCATCCATTTCTTCCAGATTGTCAAATTTGCCGGTGTAGAGTTGCTCATAATATGTTCTTATAATTGTTTGTACTTCTTTGGTGCTGATTGTGATCCCTCCTCTTTCATTCATGATTTTATTAATTTGGGTCTTTTCTCTTTTCTTTTGGATAAGTCTTCCCAGGGGTTTATCAATCTTATTAGTTCTTTCAAAGAACCAGCTCCTAGTTTCGTTGATTTGTTCTACTGTTCTTTTGGTTTCTATTTCATTGATTTCCACTCTGATCTTTCTGATTTATCTTTTCCTACTGGGTTTAGGCTTTCTTTCTCCAGTTCCATTGGGTGTAGGGTTTTGTGGTGTACTTGAGACCTTTCTTGTTTCTCGAAAAAGGCTTGTATTGCTATAAACTTTCCTCTCAGGACTGCCTTTGCTGTGTCCCAAAGATTTTGAACAGTTGTGTTTTCATTTTCATTTGTTTCCATGAATTTTTAAAATTCTTTAATTTCTTGCTTTACCCACTCATTCTTTAGTAGGATGTTCTTTAGACTCCATGTATTTGAGTTCTTTCTAACTTTGCTTTCGTGATTAAATTCAGTTTCAAACCACTGTGGTCTGAAAATATGCAGGGAGTGATCCCAATCTTTGGTACCAGTTGAGACCTGATTTGTGACCCAGGATGTGATCTATTTTGGAGAATGTTCCATGTGCACCAGAGAAGAATGTGTATTCTGTTGCTTTGGGATGGAATGTTCTGAAGATATCTGTGATGTCCCTCTGATCCAGTGTGTCATTTAAGGCCTTTAGTTCTTCCCTTTCTCCAGAAAGGGCTTTTATTTCTCCAGAAAGGGATTCTTTAGTGTCTCCCATGTTTTTTTCAAGCCCAGCTAGCACCTTGATAATCATCATTCTGAACTCTAGTTCTGACATACTACTAATACCTGTATTGATTAGGTCCCTAGCTATTGGTTCTGCCTTTTGTTCCTTTTTTTTTTTTTTTGAGGTGAGTTTTTTCCACCTTGTCATTTTATCCAGATAAGGATAGATGAATGAGAGAACAAAATACTAAAAAGGTAGCAATGACCCCAGAAAAATATACCCTAATCAAATCAGAAGAGACCTGAAACTGGGGGTAAAAGAAAGGAGGGAAGGAGGAAAAAAAAAGAAAGGAAAATATATATATTAAATTGGTGAATAGAACAGAGCCACACTTGATTTTGGATGTATTTTAGTCTGTTAGAAGAAATTGCCTCCCAAAATTTAAAGAAAGAAAAACATACACACACACACACACACACACACACACACACACACATAAGGGTAAACACAATGAAGAGATGGAATGTGACTGTAAGGATGAAAATTAAAAACAATTCTTAAAAAAAGAATTGATAGTATAAGAAGTTGGTTGGAAAAAAGAAAAAAAGAGAGAAAAGAATATGATCAGGCTGGAGACTAGAACAAAGCCATGCACTAGATTTAGGGTATATTCTGATCTATTAGAAGAAACTGCATCCCAAAATTTTAAAGAAAGAAAAACCTATATGTATACAAAAAATAAGGTCAAATACAATGAAGGGGTAAAATATGACTATAACAATGAAAATTTTAAAAGATTTTTTAAAAAGTTATTGAAAAGATAAAATAGTTTAAAAATGTTAAAATAGGAAAGAGGAAAATTTTTTAAAAATAGAATAAGCATGGTGGTAGGTATTATGGAGGGCACATATTGCATGGAGCACTAGGTGTGGTGCATAAACAATGAATTCTGTAACATCGCAAATAAATTTAAAAAATAAATAAAAATTTTAAAAAATAGAATAAGAAAAAAAATTTTTTTTAATTTAACTTTGTAAGTTTAAGGAATCATGGGGAAAACCCATGAATTTTATGTGCTGTATTCCCATTGTTGTGAAGTTTTGCAGTTCTCATTGATCAGTGAACTCAGTCTTAGCTGGATGTTCTTCCTGATCTTCTGCAGGAGGGGCCTGTTGCTGTGATTCTCAAATTTGCCGGAGGTGGAATTGTACCACCCTTGCCAGCGGCCAGGCTAAGCAATCTGCTCGGGTTCGCTTTTGGGAGCTTTTGTTCCCTGAGCGCTTTCCGTAGAGCTCTGGAGGATGGGAATGAAGATGGTGGCCACCCAGTCTCTGCCGGAGGAGCCGAGAGCTTGGGGCCCCACTCCTCAGTGCGTCCTCGGAGAAAAGCCATCAATCACTCCCATCTCCCTGGTCTCCCACCGGGCTCCGAGCTCACCTGGTCTGTGACCGAGCATTTTTATCTCTGGCGTTCAGCCCCGTTTGAGTCTCCAAAATCAGCAGATTCCTGTAGAGTATTCCTGAGCTGCTTCTCCCAGAGGAGGAAGGTGAGTCTCCTGGATTTGCCGCTTTTGGGGTCCCTGCTCGGAGAGCAGTGGCCTGACTATGTCTTGGATCATGGTTTAAGGTAACCCCGAGCTGAGAGCCCTCTTCTCGGCTCCGTCTCTGCCACAGCCTCCCCACTCTGATACCTGGGGGCTCTGCCGCACTCAGGCATCCCTGGTCTTTCTGTGACCCCGCCTGTCCTGAGACCACACTGTCCCCACGAGGGCTCCACCCACCGCTTAGCCTCTGGAGTGATGTCTCTCAGTAGAGCAGACTTCTACAAGTCCCAATTTTGTGCTCCGCTGCTCCACCACTTGCCGAGAGCTGACCCGGCCCCCCATGGTCTCTTTTCCCATATGTCGCCTCAGATTCACTTCTCTGCTCGTCCTACCTTCCAGAAAGTTGTCGCTTTTCTGTTCCTAGAACTGCTGCTCTTCTCTTCGATCTCCTGTTGCATTTGTAGGTGTTCAGAACAGTTTGATAATTGTCTAGCTGAACTCCTGGAACCTGATGATATTTAAATCTCCTACTCCTCTGCCATCTTGCTCCCAGTCCTTATGTATACCTTTTTAAAAAGAGCTAAAACATCATCTGCATTTCCTCAGTGGGTACTAGGACTATAACTGAGGCTTTTCGATGGTCTTAGAAGGGGAGCATTGTATCTACTGCAGGCAAGGTTGTCTTTGGCCTTTCCCACAGTCTTGTCTATACTCCCTTCCCACTTGTGGGTCTTTGTCTCTCTTGTCACCCTGATCCACAGTGCCCTGGAGCTTCTGGCCTGCTTCCTCCTCCCAAATGCTCCAAGCTGCAGAATGACTTCTTTTATTCTCCTCTCTCTTTCTTGACTCTCAAATAGTTGTGCATGAGGTGTTGATAAAAAGCAAGCCAGCCAAGCCCATACAAGTGAATTTCTACCTCAGCCTTCTCAGAGAAGTTGTCACATTTAAGAATTGGGGAATGAGGGGCGCCTGGGGTGGCTCAATGGGTTAAAGCCTCTGCTTTGGCTCAGGTCATGATCCTGGGTCCTGGGATCAAGTCCTGCATTGGGTTTCCTGCTCAGCAGGGAGTCTGCTTCTCCCTCTTCCTCTGCCCCTTTCCTTCCACTCATGCTCTGTCTCTTGTTTTCTCTCCCTCAAATAAATAAATAAAACCTTAAAAAAAGTGGGGAAAAAGCAGCACCTGGGTGGTTCAGTCAGTTAAGTGTCCAACTCATGATCTCAGCTTAGGTCTTGATCTCAGGGTTGTGAGTTTGAGCCTCATGTAAAAAACAAAAATGGGGGGAAGATGATATTTGTCTGATTATCAGAGAAATACTGGTCCCCTGTTGGAAATACCAAAAAAAATTTTTTTTAAAAAATCACAACACACACACACGTATACATGCATGTGAGTGAGAAAAATTCTATCGCACCAAAATAATAACCACCAACATTTTGGTGTGTATTCTTTCAATATATTTTCTGTGTAAATAAATATGCTTTTTTTTCTTTTTCTAAATTGGGTTAATATTGTTTTGCAACTTGACATTTTCACTTAATATGTCAGAAACATTTTCATGTAACATCAGCTCTCTGGAATATCATCTGAATATCATTTTTAATGGCTACATTGCACTCTATCATGTGGATGTAATATAATTTATCTTACCAAGTCCCCATTCTTGGATTTTTTGGTTGTTTCCTGGTTGCATTATTTTAGATAAGTCTGCAATAAATATCCCTTAGATAAATCTTCACATACATTCATATTTATTTCCTTAGGATAAATTTCAAGGAGTGAAATTGGGTAGTCACATTTTTAAGACCTTGGACAGACATTTCCAAAGAATCCTCTAATTTACTCTGCTCTGGGGCCAGCAGTGTTTGAAAAATGCCTACTTTCCCATACCTTCAATATCACTAAGTGTTACTGTAAAAAAGAAAATGTTTTCCAATTTGATTGGAGATGAGGAGATATTTCCCTCTGTGGCATTTATATTACATCTTTCTTTACTTATTGGTAAAGTTAATTTGTTTAATAAAATATCTTTTGAGATGTGGTATGCGTGCGTGCAGTGCACACACGTACATGCGCGTGCGCGCGCACACACGCACAGACACACACACACACAGGAATATTACTTGGCCATAAAAAAGGATGAGATTGTGCCATTTGCAACAATATGGATGGACCTAGAGAGTATCATGCTAACTGAAACAAATCAGACTGAGAAAGACAAATGCCATATGATTCCACTCATATGTGGAATCTTAAAAAAAAGAATTAAAAAAAAAAAGCAGAATCAGACCTGAAATATAGAGGAGAGGGCAGGGGAGGGTAGGCAAAATGGGTAAAGGGCAGTGGGAGATATGGGCTTCCAGTTATGGAATGGGTAAGTCACAGAAATAAAAGGCATCGTAAGGGGGAAAAAAGATTTTCTTTGACCATTGGAATTTCAAATTTTCATGTCTTTTTTTTTCTTTTTGTCTTACAATTGGCCCATGTTTTCCTCCTTGACTTATATATTCTCAGTATGCATTAAGTTTGCCTTTGCTCTGTATGATAGTTGATCCCATGTTTGAAGGGATTATCTAATCTGCATCCAATGTAAAACTGATGAAATTGGAGGCAATGTAATTAAGTAATATGCAATTTCCCATAAAAAATAAAGGAGAAGGGCATTCCCCAGAGCCCCCCAAGGTCCCTGTGTGGGTAATAAGGCCTCATAAAGAAGGAAAGTTCTTTCTTGTGAGTGTGTGAACCACGAAAGCATGGCAAAATCATATACTCGGGGGACACTGTAAAATGAGAAGAGCCTGTTTTCAGCCCTGATCTGACAGTCTTTAATGGCTCCAGCGACAATTGTCATTGTGACAAAGACCTCAGAGCTTTCCTGTCTCCTAAAAATCAGCTTCATATCAATTAGTATGTTCAGTGTGTCACTGGGGATGAGAGGAAGAAACACTACTTCCTCCTGAGATAAATACTTCCAATTAGAATTCATTAATAAGATGTAGCTCGGAAAGTTGTAATCATAATTTAAGCAACAAAGATACCCTTCCAGGTCAATGCTTTGGGGAGTGGGTTCATTTTTGCTGCTTGTTAAGGACCTTATTAGGGCTTTACAACACATTTACAATCTTTGCCTCAGCAAGACTTCCAAGCTTGTTTAAGCTCCCAGCATGCCAATAGGGCCTGTATTAGCTTCTCCGTGTTTAATGTTCTTTTCTGACAAGAGAAATAAATGCATCATACTTTGAGAATGGGTTCTCCGGGGACCAACGAAGAGCAGGAACAGGAATGTGGAGGGAGACATCAGGGGCTGGGTGTGAATAAATGTCCCAAAGCCTGGAAGAGTATGAAACAATGAAATCGTTGCTGTCATTGTTTTTATATTCTTCCGTGTAAATATTTTTATACTCTTGACCTCTGCTGCTCACAGTTGGTACATGCTCCCTCCTTGTACCACCCAACTGCACACCAAGAGCCGTGAGGCCAGTCACTTGTACACGTGCGACAAATCCTGATGTCAGTGAAGTAATGTCGTGTTAAACCAGTTGCTGAATCTGAAGTAAGAGAAAAACAGTATCTAGACTCTCCGTTTTCAGTCCATTGGCCTTCAATAGTCATCAAGATAACCAGTGCGAGTTAGTGTAACAATCCCCACATCTCCATGGCTTCACATGATACAGGTTTATCTCCCTCCCACATCACTGTCCAATACAGGCCAGGCAGGTCTCCTGAGAGTCTCTCCTTCAGGCGGTAAATGAGGCATCCGAGCTCCTTCCATCGTGTGGCGCTGCCACCTGAAACACGGCAGGCAGCTGTCATGGAAGGTAGCTCTGGAAGGGAGAGAGATAATATGGAGGAGGTGGAAAAAGACACGGGGCTCTTATGACTGTTATCCAAAGCCCAATCATGTGACTGAACCTAGATATAAAGGGGGCTGTGAGGTATATATTCCTATGTGCCAGGAAGAAGGAAACAAAATGAGATTTGGTAAGGATAGCATTGTGTCTACCACAGCTCAGTTGGTTTTACCCATATTGGTGACATAACCAACTGAAAGGCCCCTGTGACCCAAAACATTCTTTCCACACCTCTCAGTCTTGTTGGATATGTGAAATGTCTATGTCACTGTCCCTTTAAGACCTCAAAAGCTAGATGGAAGGAGTTGAAGTATGCTATGAACATGTATGAAGTTGAAGTTATGCTATGAACAGAGTCTCTGCTTGAGGAAAATATCCCAATCTTTCTTCCTGTCTCAAGTGTTCTTAGCATCTTAGGTAGAATCGACTACGTACCAACTTAACTACATCAAATTAGCTCAGGACACTGCATAAGTGAGAGAAACTCTACCCAGACTGGGCATGAGGCAGCTCAGACACGTCAGAGCTATCTGGTGCAAACAATTCAGACAGACATGATTCACACCAAATTTGCTCCAAAACAGCCTATCTAATGCTCCCTTTTGTAAATCGTAAATATAAAGGGAACAAAGAGGAATTGGGTCTTCATCTCCAGGTCATTACCCTGACAAATTTCCCTAATGCTGCAGAAAGAAAACTAGGACACTTGGTAACTAGGTGCCACTAAAATAAACCCCATTTTATAGTTTGTTGGGACCTATCACTTAGCTCATAACAGATCTCTGGGAGAATTCCAAATGGGGCCTGAAAATTTTCTGGTATAGAGTGGTGAACCGACGAAACCATTACTCCCAAGCAAGGTGGGTCAAGGAGGGATACCAGCAGTCAGGAGCTCCTAGCAATTCTGAAATCCCATCAGGTCCCCCTACCCTGAGGGATAGGAAATAGTCCTTCACTAAGCTTTGGATTTGCTCCTTGGGAATCTGTTCCAAGTTCATTGTTCTCCATGACTCTTGAGTCTGCTCTCTGGAGTTCCTTCCTTTCATCATCGTCTCCCTTGGCTACATAGATGTAGCATTGTAGAATATGCCCTCTTCAAAGGGTGACCAGCTGTCCCAGTTTCCTGGGACTGAGATCATTCCTGGATTGCAGGAGCTTCAGTATCAAAACTATGAAAGTCCCAGGCAAACTGTGGTAAGTTGGTTACCCTACCTTTTTGGCTGCTTCTTGCCTGTAGAAAATTAGAGACCCAGAGATCTTTTTCTGTCTTGAAAAAGTCACAGTGTCTTTTAGACCAGCCTGGGGTGCTTTGCACAAGATACCTCACTCAAAAGTTTCATTGTTTTTTTTTTGTATTTTACTCTAGACTTTCGTATGTGACAAAAGTCATAACCACAATTTATTTTGAGGCATCTAATACACTTACTGGGAGTCACTTTGATACATCAAGTTTCATGGATCTCTTGTGTTCCATGGGACACAAGTCTATTAGGTGGAATTTTTCTTTTTTTTTTTTTAATTTTTTATCTTTTCAGCGTAACAGTATTCATTATTTTTGCACCACACCCAGTGCTCCATGCAATCCGTGCCCTCTCCAATACCCACCACCTGGATCCCCCAACCTGCCACCTCCCGCCCCTTCAAAACCCTCAGATTGTTTTTCAGAGTCCATAGTCTCTCATGGTTCACCTCCCCTTCCAATTTCCCTCAACTCCCTTCTCCTCTCCATCTCCCCTTGTCCTCCATGCTATTTGTTATGCTCCACAAATAAGTGAAACCATATGATAATTGACTCTCTCTGCTTGACTTATTTCACTCAGCATAATCTCTTCCAGTCCCGTCCATGTTGCTACAAAAGTTGGGTATTCATCCTTTCTGATGGAGGCATAATACTCCATAGTGTATATGGACCACATCTTCCTTATCCATTCATCCGTTGAAGGGCATGTTGGTTCTTTCCTCAGTTTGGCGACCGTGGCCATTGTTGCTATGAACATTGGAATTTTTCTTTTTAATCTTTAATCCTTTTCAGGATCTTTTAAAAGCTTGATTTGGTCTTTCCTTGGATGCTGATTCTTAGCAGGTTTTTCAAACTCAAAAAACCTTCTCAATTTTCTCTTTTGCTGGTTGGAGATGAGAAACAGTTTTGTTGCCCAGGCCTGAGAGTTCCAAAATTCCTGGGCTCTCTATCTTTCCTCTCTCTTATGTTTTCAAATCAACCAGTTATTTTCTGATCTCTTTCTTTTAGCATTTTATCACATACAGTTTGTAACAACCAGCTCACGCGACCAACATTCTGCCTCAAAATCTCCTTGCCCCTCTTCACAAGTTCATGAGGTCTTTTATCTTTTTTCTTTTTTTTTTTGCCTTCCCATTCTTGACATATGACCATGTTCCCAAGTGTTTTGCCAGCACATAACATGGGTCACCACTGTGTGATTTCTGTTATTGTCTCTTTACTCTGTGCTGACTGAACTTAAAGCCACTGCCCCCATGTCTCAGGCAATACCCTACTTCTTAGTACCAGTTTCCACATGAGACAGGTAATAATTCTGCCAAGCACAACTCCAACGTCTCAGTGGATAAAATAGTAAATATTGAATTTCACACTCAGATATTTAGGTCATCTACAGTTTAACTGATGTCGATTAGACTTAACCAACCTAAACTGGGTCAGTCAGTTCTTCTCCATTTCTGGGACCATCTAAAGGAGCTGCCCAACCTTGCCACCATTCCTGATGACCTTCAAGGCTATGGATGATATTTGGATGTGGGCACTGACCTATAGCTCAACCTGGGTAGACACAGACAACTTATTAAAAGATTATAAACATGGGTGCCTGGGTGGCTCAGTGGGTTAAAGCCTCTGCCTTCAGCTCAGGTCATGATCCCAGGGTCCTGGGATCGAGCCCCACATTGGGCTCTCTGCTCAGCGGGGAGCCTGCTTCCCCCCTTCTCTCTGCCTGCCTCTCTGCCTACTTGTGATCTCTGTCTGTCAAATAAATAATAAAAAAAAAATTACAAACAATTTCATCTCTCTCAGTGGGGGAAAAAACAGTTATTCATTTTACAATACCATGCTTTATTTCTATTATTGCAAAAATTGTAATTCTTCCACAAATTAATTTAAATGTCTGTTAAGTGGTTTGCGGTGTAGTATTATCTGAGATGAATCATTCTTTAATCCATTGAGAGCTGTAATGACAAAAACCAGTGGGTTTGGACCCAAACACATGTTGGTAGAGTGCCAATTATGTACACGAGGGCTGAAATGATACTGATATATACACAATGATACTGATATATAACTTATATTGGACTGGGCAGTGTTCTGAGTGCTTTCCACGTAGTAATATGAGCCGCATAACAACCCTAGGAGATAGGTGCAATGTTATCTCCAGTTTATAGAAGAAATGGTTGCACAGAAAAGACAAAGTACTTTGCCAAAGTTTGCACTTCTAATACATGGCAGAGCAAGGAGTAGAACCAAGGCAGTTTGCCATCAAAGCCCCTATTCTTTTTTTTTTTCTTTTCTTTTTTTTTTAAATTTATTTGACAGAGAGAGAGAGAGAGATCACAAGTAGGCAGAGAGGCAGGCAGAGAAAGAGGGGGAAGCAGGTTCCCTGCTGAGCAGAGAGCCCGATGCAGGACTTGATCCCAGGACCCTGAGATCATGACCTGAGCTGAAGGCAGAGGCTTTAACCCACTGAGCCACCCAGGCGCCCCAAAGCCCCTATTCTTAACGCTGAACTAGGCTAGCTTCACGGTGCCTGTCCCCCAGCAAGGCAGACTGTGGTAATAGTACAAAAGGAAAACACCATGGACTGAAGTGGGCAGGAGAAAGTGACTTTTGTGTAGCGTCTGAAGCTGACCGTTATCAGAACTAGTCACTCATCTAATAAGTGCACAGGAAAGGTAAGTTTTAAGGGAAGGGATGCACCTAGAAATGGTCAGAGCATAGCCTCACTAGGAGAAGGCAGGCTGAAGACAAATAAAGAAAATGCTGCAGCGTTGCTCAGTGGTAGTGTAATGGCAGGGGTGCTCTGTAAAAACAAGAGGGAAATGTAGGAAAGTAGGAGATGACTGTTTTAAATACACCATGTGAGCACTGTGTGATTAATTTAGCTCAAACTGCCTTGCCATAAGATCTAATTCCTCCCACTTATTGTTTTTTCATTGTCGTTAGTCATAACTGGACAGTCTCAGAAAGATCTAACTCTGCCAACTCAAAGTTAGTCTTACTAATCTAGGTAAATGTTCCCTGGGAACATTACAGACACTGGGAAATTCATAGCACATAGTTGCCCTCGTCTAGATTTAATTGCAGGTGAAAAGCTATTACATTAACCAGCTGAGCTAACAGCAATGACTGCTTCAGTCTCGTGGAATCCCCTGGAGGGGTTTGGAATGGTGTTTTTCCTTTGACCACTGTGAAATGAGAAGAGGTATGTGCAGAGCTCTGTAGAAATTACGTCACCATGTAAATGTCGATTGTTACTGTCTAGATTTCAGGCAGATGATAGCGTTCGTTTCAAACATGACTCTGGCTGAAGATGCTGGTATGTGAAAATATCTCACAAAATGTTAACTAGCCCAGTTCCCTCATGATGCTAGGGGTCTGAGGATCAGACAGCTGGGAGGGTATACCCCAGATATACTGGTGGAGGTCCAGTGTGGGGGTCTCCATAGAAACCATGAAATCATTTGGTCGTTCAACAACTATATGCAGAGTGCCTAGTCTGAGCCAGGCCCTGTCCTCCATGAGGGCATTCAGAGCCACACAGGATAGACGAGACCCCCACCCAAGAGCAAGGACTCGTAAGCTGAACTGTTCGGCTCAAGTCCTGGTTTTGTCACTTATGAGCTCAGTGATCTTCTTTTTTTTTTTTTTTAAGATTGTATTTATTTATTTGACAGACAGAGATCACAAGCAGGCAGAGAGGCAGGCAGAGAGAGAGAGACAGGAGGAGGAAGCAGGTTCCCTATTGAGCAGAGAGCCCGATGCGGGACTCGATCCCAGGACCCTAGAATCATGACCCAAGCCGAAGGCAGAGGCTTTAACCCACTGAGCCACCCAGGCACCCCATGAGCTCAAGGATCTTGAGGAATTTTCTGTGCCTTCATTTCCTCATCTGAGAAATGCATAATGGTCATTACTAGGATAAAATGAGTTAATATTGCTAAAACACTTAGACAATGCCAGATTCCTAATAATGAAGATAATACAGGGGTATCTCGATTGCTCATTTGGTCAAGCAGCCACCTCTTGGTTTCAGCTTGGGTCGTGATCTCGGGGTCATGGGATGGAGCCCCAGGTCTGGTTCTGTGCTCAGTGGAGAGTCTGCTTGAGATTCTCTCCCTCTGCCCCTCCCCCTGCTTTTGTGCTTTCTCTCTCTCTCTCTCTCTAAAATAAATAAATAAATCTTTTTAAAAAATAAGGCTATGTTTAGTCAATTGAGATAGACAATAAACCGATAGACAAAGTAAGGGTCATGCAGGATGAAAAGGATAATATGACCTAGAGTGACGGGGTCTCCTTCAGGTGAGGTGCTCAGGGAGGGCTTCTCTACAGAAGCAGCCATCAGGCAGAGATCTGGGTGATACAGACAAGCTGCAGGAAGGACTGAGGCCAGAGCATTTCAGGTCATGAAAGACTCTAGAAAAGGAGAAAATTATCATATGATCTCTCTGATATGAGGTATTTGAGAGGCGAAGTCGGGGGTTTGGAGCGTAGGGAAGGAAAAAAATGAAACAAGATGGGATCAGGAGAGAGACAAACCATAAGAGACTCTTAATCTCACAAAACAAACTGAAGGTTGCTGGGGAGAGTGGGGGTAGGGAGGGGATGGTTGGGTTATGGACATTGGGGAGGGTATGTGCTATGGTGAGTGCTGTGAAGTGTATAAGCCTGACGATTCACAGACCTGTACCCCTGGGGCAAATAACACATTATATGTTAATTTAAAAATTATTAAAAAAAGAAAAGGAGTGATCTTGGTATGTTCTAATAACAGAGAAAGATAAGCATGGCTGGGGCTCACTGAGCAGGTGAGAGATGGTGGGAGATAAAGACATGGGGAGAAGGAGGGAGACAAGGCCAGAGACAGGCAGAGTCCCGCTGGGTTTGTGTATGGTCAGCCAAGGTGAAGGTCTCTTCAGAGTTTATTCAAAGAGCAATTAAAGGTTTCTGAGCAGAGAAGGAATAGAAGCTGATGTGATTAGGAAGGTCACCGGGATGCCACGTGAAGAACAGTCCACGGGATACAGGAGTGGAAACAGGGGCCGGGGGAGCCGGGGGTCAAGCTGTTGCTGTTGTTCAGGTGACGCTGCTTGGGGCCGAGGTGGGTATGGTGGAGATGGAGAGGGTAGAACAGATTCGGAATATGGTTTGGAAATAGAATGGGCAGAAGATGATATACAGGATGTGAGAGGTGATAAACAACCAGAGAGAAAGAAGAAAGAATAAAGAAAGAAAAAGAAGGAAAGGAAGGAAGGAAGAAAGGAAGGAAGGAAGTCTGCTGAAGGGCTGGGTGAGAGCAGTCCCAGATGAAAACATGAGGGTAGGGCAGCTTGTGGGGTGATGAGCACACTGGGCACCCGACAACATCGTGCAGACAGCTGAGATCCTAGGCTGCAGTCCCGGCGTTGCCTCTAGCACTGTGACTGAGAACATCATTTCGAGTCATTCTCAATTCCCTGATCAATGAAATGAGAACGATAATATCTTCCCCGATCCCCTCTCAGGAGTCTGTAAGGATTGGATTAGGTAATAAAAACAAATGACTTCGAAACACATAAGCCACCACATCCACATAGAATATCATTACTACAACCGTCGGCATATCTGGGGCCCAATATCTGTCATTGAACAGGGGGGTTTGAGAGAATTCCACTGAAATGTTCAACAGCATTCTAAAAGACCTGGGAGGGGCGCCTCAGCTGGATGGCTCAGTCGGTTAAGCCTTAGGCTCTTGATCTCAGCTCAGGTCTTGATCTCAAGGTCATGGGTTCAAGCCCCATACTGGGCTCCACACCAGCCGAGCCTATTAAACAAACAGACAAATAACCTGGCTTTTCTCAAACACACTAGTAGAAGAAAGCTGAATGCCTCCAGGGTCGCATGTCCAGTGTTTTCTTACTATCACCCAGTGGCATTGCCAACATTCTGATCATTGACCCCATGACTGTATTCAGGATTGAAAACACTCGAACAGTGTTTAAAGGAATTTTGTGTCAGGTTTTCAAGTGGGAGAAAATTCACGATGCTGAGCTGTCCTTTCCAACGTTAGCGAGACTTGTCAGAAAGAACTCTGAAGGGGAGGGAGAGCAATCCTTTCTAGCTTTCTGGATAGTTGTCCATAACCGACACTAGGCTAAGGGATTCCCTACAGCTTAGCAAACTTACAGAGAAACCAAACCCCTGAAGTTTATTATGTGAAACAATGATATCTTTATCGAAATCTGTGTTTTTATTGTAGCACAATTTATTACATTAAAAGGATAAAAATGATATAAAAGTATAAGTTTGGTTAATTAAATTATGGTATCTGCCTACAATGAATTATATATGCTTTAAAAATGATCCTACAGGGACGCCTTGGTGGCTCAGTCTGTAAAATGTCTGAGTCCTGGTTTCAGCTCAGGTTGCGATCTCAGGGTCCCTGTGTCGGGTTCCACACTCAGTGGGGAATCTTCTTAAGGATTCCCTCTCCCCTTCTCCTTCTGTCCCTGCCCCCTGTTCACACTCACTCACTCTCTCTCTCTTTCAAATAAATAAATCTTTTTAAAAAATAAAAATGATCATACATATTTCATATATTAATATGATCATGTTTATAACATACTATTAATTGACAATTTCAGGTAACAGGCTTTGTATATGACCTATATCCTCATTACATTTTCAGAATACGTATTTATATGTGTATTGTATATACATGCTTCTTTTTAAGTTTTGAAACAATTTCCAATGTATAGACAAGTGACCAATAGGGTACAAAGAAATCTTTCCTGAACCACCTGAGAGTAAATTGTTACCAGAGCTTTAAGTGAGCCACTCCAAGAGCTGGTCTATTCCTGGAATTGGAGAAACACAGGTCTGGTGCTCGTCTCCTGCCTGGGAGAGGAAGTGGCCTGCCTTTCCAGACTGGAGAGCCCAGGCTGTTGGAGATCCCACTGGACTGAAACAGAACCCACAGAAGGAGCCTGAGTCACCCAGAGAGGAGCCCCTCCCAGCCGCTGCCTGGTGAAGGGCAGTGAGGAGCAGGAGAGGGGACAGAAGTTGCTGAGCCACCTTCTCTCCATCCCCACCCTCCAGCCTTCTAACCCCCAGGCAGGTCCCCCATGACTGAAATAGTGGCTGATCCGAAGAGACTTTGCACAGAACCGGACTTCTTTCCTGAATGCAACCAGTGGACTTTTTATTGTCATGAAAATGACTGGAAAAGTTCTAGGACCCGCCCACATTTGCATCCAGTAGCAGGAAGGAACAAGTCGAGAGAATTGGTTTGAAGAGGCAGAGGTGGAAAATCAGAAAGCTGTGTTCTGCTTGAAGCCTATTGAACTTGTCCGATAAACCGGATGCATATAATGTAACATAAAAGATAACGTTTAGTCTGAGCGTGAAGCCTATCTCTAAATATGAGGAAGAATTCTGCCCATTTCAAGGGACCACTACTTCCTGTACGCCAGTTTTATTGAGATATAATTGACACTGTGTAAGTCTAAGGGACACAGTTGTGACTTGGTACTCATTACTTTTTGTGGTTTTTCTGGGTTTTGGGAGGGGTTTTTTGCATGTTGCAATCTACTGGTAACTTACTAGTTCTCAGAAATTGGCTCTGTAACCCTCTACTACAGTTTCCATTTAATTATGGTGTTTCTGTGTTTTCAGAATCCTGCTAACAAAAATAACACTGATAGTATGTCTTTGGCAAAATACTTCAGAAAGAACATTTTAAGTGTTATCCATAGGGCAAATTTCAAACCCACTACCAAAGAAAGAGTAGCTTATACATAAACCCTAACATAACCCACGATCTCAGGAGACACAGAATTAAGCTTGGAAAAAGAAGGACATTACATCCTGTTTCAAGAGCATTCCATTTTATACCTGCCTGAAACCGTATCATACCAAACTGACAACAATAAATTACCCAGGGCACTTATTCAAATGTGACCAGAATTATTAAGTTCTCAACATGTCAGTTTTGTAACTTGTAATTTTAAAACACACTGGTTCTTTCTAGAATTACACAAATTCCATTTTCCCAGCTGCTGCTGTATCATTTTATTTTATCCTCCTGGTTGTCCTGGAAACAGTCCTGGAATTATTCATTTTCAGAAAACATTTCTTTTTTATTTCTTGCATGGCAAGTCCCTCCCATTATTTTGGAAAATAAATGAATTAGATGTTCTTGAAAAACAAAATACTTTGAAGCACATGGGGGGGGGGGGAAACATTACAAGGAAATGATCAAGTCCCAAGTTCAAAAAGAAAACCAGACTTCCTGACAGGCAGCTAAATTCCATGTCAGCATGGGTTTCAGACATCCTCTATTAGATGGTATGGTTTGAAGAGCTGGCTTGCTTTCTGTATAGTCACAATGTCCACCCATCAGCATACGTGTCCATAGGTCATTTTTTTAGGGTGTCTCCAGTGTACCTAGACAGAGGTGGTGGTGGCTGGACGGGTACAAGTGGCAGCAGGGGTAAAGCGATCTCTCTCTTAGGTCCTCAGATGAATGTAAATAGAGACATCCTTAAGTGTACAGACCAGCAGGAGAAGGTAGTTCTGAGCTTCTGCTGCGTTCAGCTCTCCCCTTCACAAAACAAGAACTCCAAGGTCGTCTCCATGCATCTCATCCAAGGAAGAGAAAGGAGCTAAGTCACCAATTTTTTTTAGAGATTGTATTCATTTATTTGAGAGAGAGAGAGAAAGAGCACAGGCAAGAAGAGTGGCAGAGGAGAAGGGAGAAGCAGGCTCCCTGGAATCATGACCTGAGCCAAAGGCAGATGCCTGATTGACCAAGCCACCCAGGTGCCTGCTAAATCACCAATTTGATCACTATTTCCTGAAGCAAACAAGACCAAAATGTCTCTGGGACTGGAGCCAACTGGCAGGTGCTAGTCTTACTCAACCCTTCCTTGGGGTGCAATGTAGTTTCAGGGGAATGACTCTAGCAGCAAGGCAGGCTCGTCTGCAAACCCTTCTTTACTTTACACTATGTATGTTTGTTTGTTTAACTTTATGCGGCTCTTGTATCCCAGAAGGTCAAGAGTCAGTCCTCAATAGACCCAACCCCCACTTCTGGCTTGAAAAAATGCAAAAACCAATGCAAGTCTGCCACTTCAAGTCCATCAGAAGAAATCAACTCTGCGAGGAAGGAAGGTTGGAGGGGGAGCTATTTTTGAATATACCAACCAAGAAAGTGAGTAAGAAGGAAAGAAGGTCACTTGTAGACCATGCTATACGGTAAAAACAAGAATACCAAGTGCTATTCCCGGCTTTGTCCGTAGCCAGCCATGGGGCTCTAGGGAAGCCATCTCTGTCTGTGGCCAAAGTTACCAGAAAAACTACAAGATCCCTTCTACCCTTGAAAAAAGAAAAATGCTGATGAGGCAAGGCAAAGGGACTTTTGACTTGAACAAATGCAAGACCATAAAATGGTTTCTTAAAATTCACAGAAGTTACTAATATACCATAACCATAATTTACCCATGATAAGAAGTTACTGTTTTTATGACTGAAATGAAATGGTGATGATGCCAAGAGTTGTTATTTGGGCACATTATTCAGTTGAAAATAAAACTTTTTTGAATGCAAAGATCATGCCTTCTCCCAGACCCCCACAATGTTGCTCAAAGGCAGGAAGCATTTTTTTTTTTTTAACCTGGAATGCTCTGTCCTGGGGGAAAACTCCAGTGGCAACATCCAGAACAGCTCCTGGGACTCTGCTAGACATCAGCCAGAATTTCAGATTTCTGAGATGGAGGAGTGTGAAATGTCTCTTGGAAACAAGGTAATAAATGATGTATTTGGACAGAAATCTCTAGGATAAAAAATAAGAGGAAACTGCTGGCTTGGTTTTACAGTGAAATTACCAAGCAGAGTGAAGAGTAAGAAGGCATGCATCCCCAGAAAATAGCATGATTGCAACAACACTGACCAAGTTGTGTTGTGTTTAAATGGGGCCTGCAAATATTCTCAGTCATCCAAGCCAGACAGACTGCAGGACAGGGTAGGAAGTGAAATGCCAAGGTAAAGAAGGATGGAGAGGTGCAACTATCAGAAACCACCTGCAAAGGATTGGAGGTGCTGTACCCTGTACCCACAAAAAGATCTTCATTGTGATGGTTAATTTTACATCGACTTAACCAGGCCACAGGGTAGCCCAAACACATGGTCAAGCATAATTCTGAGTGTATCTGGGAGGGTGTTTCAGGATGAGATGAACATTTGAATTGATAGATTGAGTAGAGCAGATTGCCATCCCTGTGTGGGTGGGCCTCATTCAATCAGTTGAAGGTCTAGATGGAACAGGCCTTCAACTGGATGGAATCCTGAGTAAGAAGAAACTCCCCTGTCTGAACACTATTGGTATTGTATTTTTAAGTTTTTTTTTTAAATATTGTAGAAGATACCAAATAAGCGGATACATTAAAGTTATTAGAAATCAAAATTTTCAGTCTAAGAGCTACAAATATATATATCATAAAGGGGAAATCTCTGTAATATTTCATTTGACTGGAAATAGTATTTGAACTCAATCACAAAAACTACTGACATAGCCCTAGCTCTACCCACTGAAAGGGACACCCTCAAAACAACAAGCACAATCTAGTTTCCAGATTTTGGCTTCCAAAATTTGTACCCCACTTAAAAAAAAAAATTAAAGATCTTTGGATAAATGGTAAATCCAAATTCTAAGGATAGAAAAGCAAATTTGTTTCAAAGATTAAGTTACTGGACTCATAATGTAGCATATTCTGCAAGACAAATGACTTGGGTTCTTCCAAATGTATATATCATGGGGGGAAAAGGTGTAAGGAATGTTCTAGATCAGAAGAAACCTAGCAAAACTTATAAACAAGTACAACAGATTAATGTTGCTTAGATCTTGATTTTTTAATTTTTAAAAAAGATTTTATTTATTTATTTATTTGTCAGACAGAAAGAGCACACACGGGGGAACACAAGCAGAAGGAGAAGCAGGCTCGCCTGCTGAGCAAGGAGCTGGATGTGGGACTTGATCCAAGGACCCTGGGGTTGTTACCTGAGCCAAAGGCAGACGCTTAACAACTGAGACACCCAGTCATCCCAGATCTTGATTTGTTTTAATCACAGTTATGGAAATAATTTTCAGATCGATTGGAGAATTTTGCATCTGGACTAGATATTAAATAACATTATGAAAATAGTATTCATTTTTTAGGTGTGATAACATAAATATGGAAGAAAATGTCCTTATTCTTAGAAGCTGCATACTGAAGTAAATTGTAATATCTGTCCCCTTTCCAATGAATCTGGAGAGGGAAAAAAAAGGCTGAACTTGGTTGGAGGGTATACACCAGTATTTATTTTGTTAATTTTCAAATTTTCAAGATTTTCAAATTTTTCATAATTAAAAAAATGGGGGAAATGTTTCTAATTTTTCAGAGCAGAGACCTCTACTCTGTTTCCCATACAAACCCCAACTGTTTGGGGCACAGTTTTTAATCCATGAATTTTCCATTGATTCTCTATGAATCAAGAGATGCTCTTATTCGGGTTTGTTTGGAATTTAACCAAGAGTCATTCACCGTTCCGTATACAGCACACCTCTACCCACCTGCTCTGCTAACTGTCACACATTCCCAGTGACACGGGAAGCCACTAACTGCTTTATTCTGTCTTGCAGAGTGGTTGCACAGAGCATTAAACACTTCTTGCTGAAATACACAACCTGTATTATAGATTAATCTCCTTTTCCATCTTCTTCACATTCTAGTTAAAATAATACTTCAGTGTTTTTCAACACTGTTGTGTACATAGCCCATGTTCTTCAAGAATTCCATCTGAGAATGTTAAAAGGAGCCTTATAAAGCTTTGTTATCAAAAGATGGTGTGACAAGGTAGAGAACTGCTTGGCTGGGGAAGGGCCGTAGTAGACATCCTTCAGGGCAAAGCACACATGCCTAGCTTTTCTCCACTAAGCTTTGGACAGAAATCCCGTGGCAGCCCCATAAAGGGACATCCGCGGGGGCGACGCCAATGGTCAGCAGAAAAGCCTGACACCCACAGCAGATCTGGCCTTGGCATCAGCTAAAATCTCCACACCATTATGTTTGTGCATGAAAAATAGAAAAGTTACCAAGAGACAGATATTTAAGACCCAGAAAGTTTTATTTGAGGGTTTGCTTGAGTCCTTGTGAGAAGAAATTTGCATGAGGTGCCTTTCTTTTCCACAGCATTTCAAGAAGTGTGTGATAGCTGTAAGAGGAAGGACTAGAATTACCTTTTTCTGAACCCAACTTGGGATGGGGTTTGACAATAAATCATGAATGATTGAAGAAGGAATTATGAAGAAAGTTTCACAATGGTACACAAATGAACCATATCCAGTCAGTTTCTGAGTATTTCTCACCGAAAAAAAATTTTTTTTCACTTCTGATCTTTGCAGAAAATATAGGACATGCTTGCTTTAAAACACTGAATACCAGATACACAGGGATGGGGTGCCCGGTGGGCTCACCCAGGGGAGCTTGTGACTTAATTTCAGGGTTGTGAGTTTGAGCCCCACGTTGTGTGTAGAAATGACTTAAAAATAAAATCTTCACCAAAAAAAAAAATAATAATAATAATAACAATAACAGATACAGAGGGAAGCAGATTTATTTATCCATTCATTCAACTAACAGTTATTAAACACATATGTGTCAGGCTGTGTACTAGATGCTGAGGCTAAAACAATGAGAGGCTGTATCTGCCCTCAAGGAGCTCGTTCGGTAATGGGAAAACAGGTAACACCTGGCTAATAGTTAAAATAGTTAACTCGAGTGCTGCGTGTGTTGGGGTGGCAGGAACAGGCGAGGAAATAGACATGCTTATGAAGAATCAGGCAGGGGCGCATGGGTGGCTCAGAGGGTTAAGCCTCTGCCTTCGGCTCAGGTCATGATCTCAGGGTCCTGGAATTGAGCCCCGCATCGGGCTCTCTGCTCAGCGGGGAGTCTGCTTCCCCCTCCCTCTCTGCCTACTTGTAATCTCTGTCAAATAAATAAATAAAATCTTTAAAAGGGGAAATACAATAATAAGAATCAGGCACAGAGGACGCCATTACAGAAAAGGCTGCTTTTGTGGAGAGAAAAACAAAGCCCTCTGTGCAGCAAGGTCATTATAGTAAGGAGAAGGTGAAAGACATCATCGCGCCTCCTAATACAATGCCGGAGCTAGAGAATGGCTCGTGGGAAGGCAGAAAGAAAAGATTCTGCTGGAAAGTTACCTAACAATACTAACTCAGAGCCTAGGTCCTATGGGCGTTAGGATTCCAACAAGTGCAGGGGATGGCTGGTTTCGTCTATCCATTTGTTTTCTGCCCAGGATCTGGACTTGCTTTCCAGGTGGGGGATCTCCCCCCTTCATAGGAGTCTTGGAAGCCCCATCCCCCACCCTTCTCCCCACCCCACCCCCACCCCACCAGCGAGGCTGTGGACCCCTGACATAGGTGTCGCTTGCCAGATGCTCCAACCCGCCGTTCTCATTCTTAGTCGAGCACGTAAAGCACAGAGGCAGCTCGAATTCTGCTTTCAGGGACAGTGTTCAGCGGTGACAGTTGCTGCTGCACCAGCGGCCGTGTCCTAACCAGACTGTTTCTGTGGTACGACCCTGACGCTGCTCAGCTTCTGCCAGCGCCTACCTGCATCCTGACCTTGTTCTTCGGCTTTCCCATCAATCTGAGCTTGTCTCAATATTCTTGCGGGGATGTGCAGAGATAAGTAATTTTTTTAGACAGGGAGAGAACAGGTGAAGGTAAGCCAAGTAATTAATGAACAGAAAGCCCTTCTCAGCCTTCAAGATAGCCATGATTGATGGGCAATTGTGGGGAAAAAGACATACGGAGAACGGTGAGAGGTAGAATCAATGCGAGACAATTTAAGAGACAAAATCTGTATGGAGGACCAATCCAAAGACCGAGGGAAATATTGACGGAAGAATGCTGGGCGGAGAAGTCACACCAACAGCGCCAGGCCAGTGTGCACAAAGAAATCTAGGAAGGACGGAATGGCAGAAGCAAACTCTCCTAGAAAAAGATGAAGACATAGAAACTGTTGCAGAAAAGGTGACAGTTAGATCAGGATAAATCCAGAGTAGCAAAAAAAAAAAAAAAAAAAAAAAGGTGGAAGGATTTGCTCAGATATGTTCATAAGAATAGAATAAGGAAGAAGGAAATATTAAAAAGCCATCCAGGTAAACTTTTGTGAAGATTTGTCTTAAAAAAAAAATTATGTCCACTATAAATTGAATATTGGAATATAGAAAAAAATGATGGAAAATTGTCCACCATCCTATTAAGCCTAACATAACCTTATTCGCATGTTGGCAGGTGTTTGTTTTTTTTTTTAATTGCATAGGATTTTCTTTTAACTTGGTAGTAATTTTGTATCCTGATTTTTCATTTTCTATTATGGTATCAACAGTTTATCTGAAGCTCTTCAAGTCTTGATTAATGTAAATTTTAATGGCGGCATAATCGATAAAAAGGAGGTAACTTTTGTTTTAAATGGTGTGTGTGTGTGTGTGTGTGTGTGTCTAGACCTTATCTGCACTTACTCTGTAATTAGGGCTCTGCATGCATCTTCCTCAAACAATCCCAAGGTCACACATAAGGTCACCTTTAACAAATTCAGTGAAGTTCAGAGGTCTGCCACAAGGAGGCAGTAAAGTCAGGTCTGTAGCCAGATTTCTCCATTCCCTACCTGGTGTCTTTTCCACCAGGCTGTGGTACTTCCCAGGTAGTTATTGTCAAATTCTTGTGACCCTGAATAATATTGGGATTAGTATCTGCATGTTGATAGTTTTCCCCTTAGTTTTAATTGATTCCAGAAAATAGGTACCCAGAAACAGAATTATTAGGTCACCAGAATATTTTTGCCTCTTGATACATCTGGCCAAATGGCTTTTCAAAAGGTTGAATGTCGTTTATAGTGTTGTCGCTAACGAGTAAGAGTATTTCAGTATACCCTTCCCCGATATTGATTGTTTTCTTAATTTAATAGTAAAAATTACTTAATGCTCTGGCAGAGGTTTCTGATATAATTTGGTAAAGATAAATGACAAATTACATAATGCAAAGATGCTTAGTTCTAAAATTAATTCCGTATGGTAAGAAACCTAAGCAATCCCCATTTCCCCTTCTTCTTTGCCAGCAGAACCCCAATGTCCTTCAAGCGTCCACATACCTCTATAAGACCTCTGGCCCCAACTGAACTTCATTGGGGGTAAATCTTAATTAGCTTAACCCACTCATGGCACTTCCTTCCATTCCCTTACTAGTGATAGACTTAAGAAATGACATATGAGCCCATTGTGACCAGTGAACAGGGAAGGATTCCGGGGAACAGCTATTGTCTCCATTTCTGCCACTGGACCTTAGACAATGCAAGGATGGGACATCTAGAACTACTATCACTATCTTGAAACCTTGAGGGGAGCTAAGTGACACACTGATATTGTCAAGTGAGAAAGGTGGGAAGAACATGGGTCCTTAATGATGTTACAGAGCCCTTAACTGACCCTCAGCAGAATGTCCCTCCATCTGGACCTCTTGATTTATTTGACCAAAAAAAAAAAAATCCCTATTTTTTAAGCCTGGTGAATCTGGGTTTTCTGATCCTTTCCTGATCTTTGTAGCAGATGGAGGAGTCATGAGTCAGAGGCCTTCCGTATGTTGGACTATTGTGTCTCAAGTGTCAGTATTGGCCCATCATGAAGACTGGCAGAGCAACACAAGAGCCCAGGTGAGAAATAAAATTAGACAATATGCTGTGAGTTTACTCTCTTTGGCAAATTTCAATTTGCAAAGATAAGGTGGAAGTCACCCACCTGGCAAACTCCAGCCAACAGAAGACTTGACAAGACTAGGCATGATTTGTTCTTAAAATGATGTGAGCCCCTGGCCACCATCCAAGGTGTGAAATTTGTGATCCCTTAAAAAGGAATAGAATGAGGAGAGAATTCTAAGAGGAACAAAGTAGAATCTCACAGTGAATGAGAAGAGACCAGGAAATAGAGCTCACACACAGTCAAGGTCGTTCAGAGGTCAGATGTCAGCCCTGGGGTCTACTGTCATCCTAGGAAAGGTCCTTCCTCTCTAGGGGCTTCTGTTTCCTCAATTATAAATTAAGGAGTCTGCTCTAAGTGATTATTCTGGTTCATTTTAGCTCCAAAGTTAAACGATTGGTTCTACCAATGTTGAGATGGATAAAGTCAATGGCCATGCACATTTTACTTATATGTATTACTCTGATTACAAGTATTATGAACACTAGAAATACTGTGAGCCCTGGTGGTGAATAGAGGATGCTCTGGGATCATACGAATCTGGATTCAAATACCATGGAGATGTGCGATGTTGGGTAAGTCACAGAACCTCCCCAAAACTCGGTTTCCCCTCTTGTTGTCTGAGGATAATAAAACAATTCCCTTAAAGAGCCACTGTAAGGATTAAATGAGCTAAATCATGTAAAAAAGCTTAACCCATGGTAGGTATTCAGTAAACTGTTATTATTAATAGTAACAATAATAACCAGCATTTATAGGCACACTACAGTTCATGAAGCTAGGATTAGTGCCTGAGTCTCCTAACTCTCTTTTGTGTTCTTTCTAATATAACATATAGTCTTCCAAGGTCACGTTGGGTAGTATCAGACTCCTAAAATGTAAGAAAATGAGAACAAGGTATGTAGCAAATACACATCATACTGTAATTGTGGATAAACCATAACACCACACCATACCCTCTTCCATAAGGCTACCAACCTTTGTCCCTCTGCTCTCATCTGACCTGTAGAAGAAGGAGGCGGTTTAATGGATTCCTACTCCTCAGTGAGATGAGCTCTGCCCAAACCAGCATAGTAATGCCCTCCTCCGTTCTGTGAGAAGTCAGTCATGAGCCTTGAGAGGAAAAGAGGACAGTCGTGGTTCAGGCTGGTGGTTGGTGGAGGCCACCCAACTTCTCTCCAGCAAGAGGAGTCAAATGGAAAATCTACCCAACACGGAGCCCCCTCCGGAATTCAGACTCGGTGTTCAAATGTGTACTGTTCTCAGGGTAGGAAAGAGTGTAAGAAAAAAACTTACCTGAAAATAGAAAAGGAGCAGATTGAACAGTAAGAGATAACACAACAGGAAGGAAGAGAGCACATAGGTGGGCTCATGGAGCCCAGGAGAGCCAGTGTCCATGGAACAGACTCGAAAGAAATGAATGTTACATCTGGCTCAGGAAAATTACAGTCAGACTCTCCTTACGGAGTCTGGGTTTTTTTGTTGTGACTTATTTGTACAGAACAACAGCCAACCCAGCAAATGAATATATCTGGGCTACTGTTCAGATAGAGGAAACAGTGATAAAGTCATGAAAGAGTTCTTTGATCTACTTGCAGCTGTTATCTGAAGGTCATAATAACCTTCCAGATGGAGAAGAATAAAAAGCTAGAGAGAAAAAGATGTAATCAAAAGGAACACAGGGAGCGCTCAAGTGCGGACTGGAGTCCCCCCTTTGCTTCTTAGCAAAACCTTGAAATTCTCCATGTGTAAAAGGTCATGCAGAAAGGAGAGATTGTAAGATTGAAGCTGAAGATGCTGGGAAACACAGTTCAAGCCCCCAAATTGGAAATTACTGTAATTTAAGGAAAATCGGAAATAACAAACTATGCTTTCAAAACTCATAAATGCAGGTGCCTGGGTGGCTCAGTTGGTGAAGCGTCTGCCTCCAGCTCGGGTCATGTGTCAGGGTCCTGGGATCGAGCCCCACATCAGGCTCTCTGCTCAGTGGAAAGTCTCCTTTGCCCTCTGCCCTTTGCCCCTGTTTGTGCTCTTCTCTCATGCTCTCTCTCAAATAAATAAAATCTTAAAAAAAAACCCTCATAAATGCAAAAGAAAGAAATTCCTAAACACCAGAGAAGATCAGAGAGTGATCAGAGAGGGGGTTAGAGAGGGGGCCCGATAACCAGAGTCTTGGTGATATCTTGAGTAAGATCTAAAAATCCCAGTATCTTGGAGGTATCCCCATCACGTGAAAGAGGATGAGAAGAGGGAATCAGGGTCACAAGACATTAACAATGGTAATCAAGACTAATTAGAGTATATACTCGAATTTTTTAAGACAAACAATATTTAGTTGATGGGAAATGTAGATGTATATAGCATTAAGGAAAAAGAGATCCCTTTACCAAGAAGAAGAGGATAATGTATAATTAGGTGACTAGAAGAAGAAAACAACAAAGTCTCTAAAAAAAAAAAAAAATCATCATTACATTTTCAATTTAGGAAGCTTTCACATTAATTTCAGTCTAAGTGAGCAGTGGATGATTGGCCCAAATGGAAATATATCATGAGGGGAAAAATAAGCAAAATAAGCAAAACTTAATGGAAAAGTTAATGGAAAGTTCTAGACTTCCAAAGAGGCCATGTTCCAAATCCACTGTCCTAGACCACAAACTACAGGGTACAGGTTTTTTTTTTTTTTAAGAGATTTTATTTATTTGAGAAAGAGAGTGAGAGAGCACAGAAGCAGTAGGGTAGGGGGGTAGAGGCAGAGGGAGAAGCAGACTCCCCGCTGAGCAGAGAGCCTGATTCGGGGCTCAATCCCAGGACTCTGAGATCATGACCTGAGCTGAAGGCGAACACTTAACCCACTGAGCCTTCCAGGTGCCCTATAGGGTATGTTTTAAACAGCAGCTAGGTTCTCTTTCCCTTGCAGCACTCAGAGTTCATGAACATACCACAATGGTTGAAGTTTGAAAAGATTTAGAACAAAACAAAACACAGAAATGGTGGTGGGATGAGGATCTCAGCCAGGAGGGAAGCAAACACCATAGCAAACACTATGCTACTCCCGAAAGCAGGAGCAGGGTGTTGTCAAAATCAGTGGCCAGGCTTAAGGATCCCTCTCACTGTGATGTTGAAGTGAGATTTGGGGGGTTTTTCTGAATTCTGGAGAATTCGAGATTTGATCCCAAAACCACAAGCATTCCTCCGAGAAATGTTACTGTCAGGCCTTAAGATGCTGCTGTGTATCAAACCAAGTTTGATACAAAGATCAAATAAACCTTATCCCGACTGGAGAATGTGCTTTCACGAGAAAAATGCATCTGAGCTCCAGGTGGAGGGTTCCAAATCAGGAGCTGTGGGAAACCACAACTGGGACCTGGGATGGAACGTGAAGGGACCTTGAAAACATCTGGGTCCGCCTCCCTCATGTCTAGGGAGAGAAAATGGAGGCAGGGATGGGTAGAGCTCACACAGATAGGACCAGAATGCCAGGCTGGATAAGAGACCAGTTAAACAAATTCATCTAGGAAAAAGTCCTCTCCAACCTCCCCAGGGAGAATTTCCTGCTCCTCCCCTCCCCCTTCATACACCTCTACCTCAGCATTTACCAACTGTGGCCAAGAACACCCCCATCATGCCTTCCTCTCCGTCTCTTCCACGTTCTCCCCTCCGCGGTCTTCAGGATGAAGATGACATTACACTCTTCCCTTTCACCACAGAACTTGATATAAAAGGCTTAATGTCAATGTTCATGGTTAGGATTCAGTAAGTATTTAGGGAACGAGCTAATGAACACCAAAAATGTAGAGAGCAGGGTGGATAGCCACATGGAAGGATGACAGCCGGGGTGCCTCCAGGACTCCAGACCAGACAAGGAGATAAGTGGATGATAGGCTGTGCTGGTCAGACCACTCACAGTCATGGAGCACATGCTGACGCAGGAAAATCCACGACCTGGCACAGAACAGGGGCTTCACAGATACTCGTTGCTGGCTCTGTTTTGTTCCCTGGCTACGCTTCCTGATTTGGCCTTTCAGGCCACTGACCAAACTCTGCAATTAGCACTACCTTAACATTACCTTATGGCGAATCTGCCTTCGGAAACCACAGCTCTGGGGGAGCAGAAATGAACATTCATTCTTGCCTGGAGAGTCAGCAAGGGAGGGAGAAGGGGAAGAGGCTGAGCTGGATGCCTTTCAAGACTCCTTACAATTAATCAGCAACAAATTCTGTATGACCTTGTCTCTACCTATTGATTCAGAAAGAAAATCAGCATCCTGTGTCACTATCTGTGCCCTAAATTGACTTCAGTCCCTATCAGCCGTGCCCCCCACATACACACACCTGCTGCCCCTTCTAGGCAGCCACACCCCAGCAAAGACATAGCCCTTGGGCAGCCACAGGTCCTACCCATCCACTTGGACGCAATGGCCACAGCCCGCTGGACTAAGGGTGGCACTGTCTCATGATGGTCCTTTGATAAGCTGACCAGCAACCCATGACATGGTCCAGCATGGTCATCAGCCTGAGTCAGTCAGCTTCTCCCCTAGGAATGTGAAGAAGCTAAAGCCGAGGGCATATTTTGAGGTAGAAGGGTATCCATGATGCACCATTCTCAGGACAAAATTATGAGGGAAAAGTTGCTGGGGGGAAAAAAAAAACAGACCAGGAGTAAAGAATAGAACACAGAGAACAGGGGGGAGGAAATAAGCCAGCTGGACGAGAGAAACAGACTCAGGCCAAGAGTCACCGGGTCTCCTGGAGAGGTTCCTGGAACCACCTCCTGTCCTGCTCCCCCTACAGGGTGGGCTTCTGAGCAAAGGTCTTACACGTCTCCTTGTTTGAGGTGCACTGAATCCTGGCCACTGAAAGTTAACCCTAATTAAAGCATGTTCTAATGGGGGGTATATTCGTTTCCTCTTGCCACTGTTACAAACCACCATAAACTTGGGGCACCTGGGTGGCTCAGTCAGTTAAGCATCCGACTCAGTTTCAGCTCAGGTCATGATCTCTGGGTCTTGAGGTCGAGTCCTGTGTCGGTCTCTGCACTGGGGGTGGAGCCTGCCTGAGATTCTCTCTCTCCCTCTGCCCCTCCCCTGCCCCCAAAAGACAAGTCACCATAAATATAGTGGCCTAAAGCAATACAAATACAAGATCTTTCAGTTCTGGAGGTCTCAATTCTCAAATGGCTTTGTCTGAGCTCAAATCAAGATGTTGAAAGGGCTGCATTACCCCTTGAAGCTATGGGGAGAATCTGGTGTCTTGTCTTTTCCAATTTCTAGAGGCCGTCGGTATACCTTGGCTCTTGGCCACTAACCTCTCCTTCTGTGACCCTCCTGCCTCCCTCTTTCCCTAAGAACCCTCATGATTACACTGGGCCCACCCAGGTGATCCAGGACAACCTCCCCAGCTCAAGGTCTTTAACCTGAGTTATATTTGCAAAATTCTCATTGCCACATTAAGTAACATAGTCACAAGTTCTAGGAATTAGGATATGGACATCATGGGGGACCATTTTTCTGCCTACCACGGGGAACAAGGATGGTCCCCTAAGAAGAGCAAAGTAGTCTGAGCCCTCAAAATACCCACAAAACTGTAAGTCAGCTAAGAGAGATATTTGCATTTTAAATGCTTCAAACGGGAAGCAATCAAGCCGGCCAAGAAAAAAATGACAAACCACCTTCTCACAAATATCCAATGAAGACCAGAGCCTCCCCCACATTCTTAAGGCTGGTTTCCAGGCCTGACATGAACACAGGGTTCCTGGGCATGTGGGCTTAATTTGAAATGTCTGGTGAGCCCAGATGTACACTGCTGGGTAATTATAGGGCACTAAGAAATGACATGATGGGAAGAGAGGAGAAAAAATGATTCTAAAATAATGCCCAGGGGCAGCACTGGCTGATCGACCAGTGGTGCAAAGCTGCACCATCCCACAGTGCACGAGGGGAGAGAGGCCAAGAAAGACGCCAGGTCCCATCCCATTCTATTCCCATCCTTCCCAGCTCACCTTCCAGCTTCTTCTCTGCTGTGGAAGGAACATCAGGTGTCTTCTGTCATGTTTAATTGGAAAGGAACCCTACAGGTCTGGGATTTCATGGAAACCAGTTGTTTAAGAAGCAGAGATGCTTACCCCCCCAAAAAATGTTGAATTTAGTTTTTCAAAAAATACATAAGTACCAAACACCAGGCACTGCACCTTCAGAAGCCAGCGACTGAGCATTCAAATGCCTCCAGGGGGAGTCGGGTACCCACCTCCACTCCTGGGTCAGCTAATCCCCAAGTAGATTCTGTAGCACGGATTCCACACCCGTTCATAAAGGACACGAAATCAGCGTGATTCAAACATGTTGATTCTCTCTGATGTGATACGCGTAGTGATGATGCTTCAGACATGGCCTGAGGGCTTTGGGACTGCCTCTAACACAGCCTCAACTGGACCTTCACTGGGCTAAATCTAGATCGCTAGACAATCAGAGGGTTTCATCTGAGTTAGGAGGTCTGAGCTCCTCGAGATTTCTACGTGGGCATTTGTAGGTTCCTGAGCCCCAAATGTTAACACTGAGGAGTCAAAGATAGAGAAATGACCTCCATCTTCAGAGTTTCCTGGAGGGTTTCCCAGACCACTGACAATTGACAGAGACCAAGTGCAGAGTCTGCATGGCACAATTTCCATCGGTTACATTTCTTTATGAATTCTCTACTGTCCCGGAGCCCCTCACGTAAGTGTCCTGTTTTCTGTTGTTGTGTAACAAATGAGATTAGGAAGGCAAGAGAAAAAGAGCGAAAGTGTATCACTTCTCACCTGTTGAAATAACCTATGACATTTTCTCTCTTTTTTTTTTTTTCAGATTTTATGTACTTATGTATTTGCCAGAGAGAGATTGAGAGAGAGAGAGAGAGAGAGAGCACAAGCAGGGGGAGCTTCAGACAGAGGGAGAGGTAGGCTCCCTACTGAGCAAGGAGCCAGATGCAGGGACTCGATCCCAGGACTCTGGGATCATGACCTGAGCCAAAGGCAGATGCTTAACTGACTGAGCCACCCAGGTGTCCCACTACGACAGTTCTAATACAAAGGACAGCTTGTGGAACGTGTTGGAGCCGGAAGCTAGGCTAGAGCCATCTCAGAGGTGGTTTTTGCAGACTCGGGAAGCAGGAAGCCAAAAAGGAGCAAGCGCGCTCTCTGCTCCCAGATGGATTTATTCCGGCAAGAAGTCCAGACAGGAAGGAGCGAATGCATATAGTACGACCCTACATAGCAGCACAGTGGGAGAGCTTCTATAATGGGCAACTGCCTAGAAATACTGACGCCGAAGAGCAGAGAAGCTTAGAAAGCAGAAAGAAGAGACACTTCTGCTCTCTGATCTGATTTCAGATTTTGGGTCTTCAGTGAAGAACCAGAGGCACAGCCCTTGTGAAATGGCTTCGGAAAACCAAAGTAGGACTCATTGGAGGCCAGAAGGACCCTCTGACGCTCTGAGAATTATGAATACCACAGGAACAGGAACTAAAGATTATAGAGCAGGCAAAGGAAATTGTTTCCCCGTCGACTTCGGTAGGCAGGAAAAGAACCCTCCCCCCAAGGATTTCCACGTTCTGTACCCCAGAACCTATGAACCCGTTACATTCCAAAGCGAAGGGGAATTCATGTTGCAGATGGAATTAAGATTGCTAATCAGGTAACCTTGAGATGGAGAGATTATCTTGGGTTATCTGAATGGACCCAAGGTCATCACAATGTTCTTAAAAGTGGGGGAGGAAGACAGAAGAGAAGGTCAGAGGAATTCAGGGGGGTGCCCTGGGGAAAGGGCTCAATCTACCCTTGGTGGTTTCATAGAATAACAAAGGAGCCAGGAGCTGAGGAAGGCAGCTGGAAGAAGCTGGAAAAGGCAAAGGCACGGATTTTCTTTCCCTAGAGCCTCCAGAAGGAGCTCAGCCCTGTGAGCACCTGATCTTAACCCAATAGGATCTTTTCAAATGGACTTCTGACCTTCAGAACCTTAAGATGACAAATCTGCGTTGTCTTTAGCCAGTAAGTTTCTGGTCAGTTTTCAGCAGCTGTCAGAATCACACACCTGCCAAGGGAGTCGAGAATCATTACAGGTGTCTGATTGGTCTCAATGAATACCAGGTGTATACCTCGTGCTCCCCTTGGGGCACGAAGTTTTTGAGGAACTCTAAGAAGTTGTTAGGAGGAAAGGAAACGTTTTCAGATTCCTTGATTTTCATACCTTGACTGTTAAGCTGGGGGCATCTGAGCCATGCGGAGGGTCCACTCTTAATGGAGGTCAGGGATCAACCCTCTGACTTCCAGTGATGTGCAGGCATCTTGGCTGAGGATGGTATATCCACAATGAAAACTCTTTTGTAACATTGTGGTCTCTGTCTGAGAAAGATCTCAGATGTGCCAATTTGTTGTTTCAAAACTAGAATTGGGTGTACAAAAGTCATGGTATGGCAGACACCACTGGAGGTAAACCCAAAGGTCATTGTCTCAATCTTTCTTGCTAAGAGACTCTTTGTTTTGTTTAGGTATCCACCTCTCCCCCCAGTGAGCTTCAAGGTCAAGTAGTGATTGCTCTAAGCCAATCAGAGTGGTCACTTTTGCCCATTACTATCCTCATGGGCATGTGATGCCATTCTTGCCAATGAGCTATAAAGGGAAGTATGCTTTTGACTTCCCTTCCTGTGAAAAGAGACTCATGGAAGAAGAGAGACTCTTTCTGCCTCTGGGTGTTACTGTGATGAAGAGGTGATTTCCGGAGTTTCAAGTCATCATCTCTAGACCATGGAGGCATTAGGCTGAGAGCAAGGCCATTTGTCAAGGATCATGGGTGGGAAGACAGAGAACCTGGGTTCCTGGTGATGCCGAAGTCCCTGAATTAACTAATTTCAGAGCTTCCCTATTTGGGTCTTCTTTTCTTTTCTTTCTTCTTCTTCTTCTTCTTTTTTTTTTTTTTAAGTAGACTGCATGCCCATCATGGAACCCAATATGGGACTTGAACTCATGACCCTGAGATCAACACCCGAGCTGAGATCAAGAGTCAGATGCTTAACCAACTGAGCTACCCGAGTGCCCCCACCTAGCTGAGTCTTGTAATTTATGCAATTACGAATCCCTTAGTTTTTCTTTTGGTTGCAACTGAAAGTATCCCACCTGATGAACAGATGGCTAATTAACATCCTTAAAACATAAAAGTTAATGAGAAAAAGATGCCTATTTTAAGATTTGAAAAATTAAGCAAAAGAGCAAATAATTGCCAAATGAAGAAAAACAACTAGACAGTAAACATTTGAAGAAGCATTCGAATTTACTAATCACCAACAGAATGTCAATAAAAATAACCAGATACTATTTGTTGGCTCCAAATTGACAAAATCCTTTTTTCAACAATGGTATTTAATATTGTTGATGGCTCAGAGAAGTAGGCGTTTCTGTTGGAAATGTAAATGGACCCATCCTTTCTGAAAAACAACTTAGTCACACGTTATTACAGAGAAAATCCCTACTGGCTGGATCAGAGATTGGAATAGCCCTGGCAACACTGTCCTTATTTAAATTCTCTGATTTGCTGGGGAGGCCAGAAGCTCTCTTGGAATTATCCAGAAGTATGTCCTCATCTGAAGTTCAGACATGTTTGGTGAACTTACATGGGGCCATCTGAAATTCAGAGCAAAAACAGCATCCTTGGAAGGAAGTCTTCCCCGAAGAAGAAAAAATCAGACAGACTTGTCGGGCAACAGGGTCTCCAAATGGAGGAGGTAGCCATTCAATCACGTCACAAGTAGACCAGCCACCGGGGATGTTCTAGGGAGAAAAAATGCTACATTTGAAACCGGAGATCCTTAGTACAAAGATGGTAAGAGCTCACACCCCAGGGTCCTCTGCAAGGGGGGCCATATCAGTATAGATTAGACAGGAGGGAAGGTGAGCACCCAAAACAATGGGGAACAGCTCAGCAGCACCCCAAGGCACACACTTATAGTGAGTGTGCCCGTGTGTCTGAGGGACCACCAGCCCAGGTGAGGCACCCTCTAAAAACCTCCGTGATACGCTCAAGAGGAAAAGGACGCTGTACAGGGAACTCCAGTAATAGCAGCTATTCAAGTAAGAGGAGGGGCCCTCAGGCCAGTAAAAGCTGCCCTTTTTTCTCAGCAGTTGTGGAGGGGGGGATGTTGAATGTTGAGTTTATCGCCTTTTATATTTTGAAAATGCACATCAGCACAAGTCTTCAGCACCATGGGGGTTTAGTACAAGACAAATCACCTCCTAGTTTACAGACCCTTTGCCCACTGAGCCGACGTCCTCCTGGTTTGGGAATTCTGGCTGCTTCTTGGAAAAGTGAGGAGCTCAGGTGAGATCAGCAACAGGTGAGTCTCTTGATGGCCCTTGGAGGTCTTGCCACCAGAGCCCTTCAAGACAGCTGCCTCTTTGTTCAATAGAGTTGCAGATGCTGCTTTGGTTTTAAGCTAAGGAGGGGGTGTTGCTCTGCGTTGGACCTCCATGAGACACGGTCCTTTTGGCCAGTACGGTTGGCTGTCTTACTTAAGCCGTTTTATTCTCAGAGTACACTGGGGATTATAAGTCTGTGACTTCACTTGTGTCCATAGGCTGGAAAGACCTGAGTGACATTCACCATGTTCAGGAGACCTACATCTTTTCATACCCTGTGACCCAGCAGTTCTCCTTCGAGAATGTATCCTGATAACAAAGATTCATTCAAAGACCTTTGGACAAGAATATTCATCATAACACTTTCATAATTGCAAAATACCAAACAAAAGATGTTGAAGAATTAGAGAACAGCTAAGTAATTTATATCGTCTTTAGAAATTATGTTTCTAAAAAGTACTTAACAACCTGGGAAAAAATGTTCAAACTAACCAAGGAAGGATTAATACAAAGAACTCAATGGGTACTATGACCCTCCTTTTTTTTTGTTTTAAATGGAAAAAAGACTGGAAGGTAATCCACTCAAATTTTGCTTAGTAATTAAGTCAGGATGCTGAGATTATGTAGGATTTTACTTTTCATCCTTTTAAGGGAGGGTTTATTTTTCATTTTTCAAAGGTTTTGCAATCATTTTACCATGAATGTGAATCGCTTTTGTGACCGAAAAATTATAATACGGTTATAAGAATGCTGTGCTAATGAATTTGAAAACATCAATTCAAAATCTGATATTTCATTTATTTTTTTTATTTTAATTCCAGTATAGTTAACATATGAATATACATATATCAGTATAGTTAACATAACATATACTGAACATATATAGTTGTCAGGTGCACAATGTAATGATTCAACAATTCTGTACATTCTCAGTGCTCATCACAATAAATGTGCTTATAATTCCCATACCTGTTTCCCCCATCCCCCTTACCTCCCCTTAGTAAACATCTGTTTGTTCTTGAGAGTTAAGAGTGTGTTTCTTGGTTTGCCTCCCTTTCTCTTTTTTTCCCTTCTATGTTCATCTGTTTTGTTTCTTAAATTCCACATATGAGTGAAATCATATGGTATTTATCTTTCTCTGACTTATTTCACTTAAAATTATACTCTCTAGCTCCATCCATGTTGTTACAAATGGCAAGATTTCATTCTTTTTATGACTGAGTAATATTCCTGTGTGTGTGTGTGTGTGTGTGTGTGTGTGTGTGTGTGTGTGTGTACAACTTCTTTTTCCACTTATTTATTGTTGGAGACTTGGGCTGCTTCCATAATTTGGCTTGTAGATAATGTTACTATAAATACAGGGGTACCTAAAGCTTTTCAAATTAGTGTTTTCATATTCTTTGGGTAAATACCCTGTAGTTCAAAGCTTATCATTTTAAAAGAAAAAAAAATAGAACAGGGATAAGTTCCTTGTTCAGACAGAGAGTAGATTCGCCTCTAATTTCTTTTCTGTTAATCAATCTGCAAGACAGTACTTAAGATGATTGCATTCGGAAGCAGGCTATTTTAAAGCTATATTTCTTTGTAGGCACCTGGTACATTTTTCTGTGATTTAAAAAAGATGATTAGTTCTATGCTGGATGTATTCATTTGTTGTAAAATGTTCCTCAGAATTAGGATATTCAGTTTTAATATAAAGTGGAAATATTATTTCTCTTCTAAGCTATCATTTATCTTCATTCATGTAAATACAGGGTTTAAATATACCTTTTTGCACTTAATGGGTATACAACTAGATTTGGAGAAATTTTTTAAATATACTAAAACTAAGTAGATAGGTAAACACAACTAAGGAAGCAACGATCATCATCTTTCGCATTCGTTACAATATCACCTCACAAGAACAAATGAAATGTTTGGGGAAATGTTAAACGGGATGTTGTCACAAAGAGGAGCTGGTTTTAGAGTTCGCCTTGGGTCCTCTGACCCATCCTAATCCTCAGCTCCACGTGGGCAGGGGCCTGGCGGTCTCTGTGGGATGATAGCCCAGAGGCTGCAGAGAACACCCAGGGCCCCCCACCCCCACCCCGAGAGTGCCTGCCACTGAGCTCAGCCTCTGCCTGTCCAGCAGAGAGGAACTGAAGCATGCCAGAGGCTTAGGGACTGGCTGATGTCCCTTCAGCCCTATTTTCTAGAAGTAAGGACGTTCAACCCCAAAGCCTTCCCCATCCCCTTCTCATTCCTGGATGTCTGGACCCTGGTATGGATTCTTGATGGTGTTGAGTCAGCCGGGCCTTCTGGCAACCAGAAGCCCACGGAGAAACACAAGAAACATGGGGCAAAACACCAGCTTCTCAGACCTTACACTGAATTCTCACCATTTCACCTGCATCTTGTCTTTCCCTACTGTCTTACCAACATTCTTCCTGCCTGGCCTTCCACGAGTCCTCATGGCCAGGCCCTGTTTCACTTCTCCTTCCCCCTTCCATCCCTCTCTCCCCTTTCACACATGGACACACAAGCACACAGAAATACACTCACACATACAGGTATACACATGTATATATGCACATGCACATGCATGCATATACACGTGTGTGGCCACACACACATATACAAGCATACGGCATGCATATATGCACGTGTGCACACACGTGTGGACACGTGGGCTTACATGCATATATGCACGTGTGCACACACGTGTGGACACGTGGGCTTACATGCATATATGCGTGCACACCTGCATACATACATGTATATGTGCATGTGCACACACATGTATGCACACCTATGCAAGCATGCGCACATGTCTACATGCATGTTTATACACATATGCATGCATGTACATACACCAGTGCTTTGCAAGTTACCCGTCATCAATTAATAAAAACCATTTACTTTTAAACTGTTTGATTGTCCCCGTTACTGCCTTCTAATTTAGTTCTCCTCTTTTTAAAGTATAACTTTTTTTTTTCTTTTTTCAGATATTAAGGAAATGCCCACAGGTTAGTACAACTCCTGTAGGCCCTGATTGAGAATGCCCATCCACTGCAGTGTCCACCCATGGGTGCTCCCAGAGTTTTTGCTTTTCCTCCAAGCCCCCAGCTACCACCCCCAAGGCACAGGGGAGAGACCTCTGCTAGGGGTCCCTCTGTCTCAACTCTGCCCAGAGCCCAGCAGAGCCCTGGGAAGCCCCACACACACAGTGACTGCTGTGATGATGTGGTCTGCTACAGAGAGTGCCCAAGGTCAAGTGTGCTATTAAATGTACAAGCTTGGTCCCTCCAGGACCCTGAAGCTGATGTTTATCCTTATTCGTCTGATCATTCTTTTGGTTCGTTAACAACTCCCTTTGCAACAGCCTTTGTAACAATTCCCTTCCAACAGCCTCTGTAACACACTCTATAAATTGAAAGAGAGTTGGGGAACATGTGGTGGTCACAGGGGCTCTCTCCAATCGGGGGACCACCCTGTCTGTGACCCGCCAGGCTCCCTGCTCTCACATACCTGAAACTCCCTCCCACTGTCTACTTCCTTCCTGGCCAGGAACACTGTCCTGAACTCCACTCCTCCCAATTGTGATTCTACCTGCTGCCTCATTCCTGCCAGCCTCCTCCCCTCTATGACCGTATCCTGCTCCCTAGACCCCAACCTGTGGGGTTCATGGCCTCCGTGCAAATGGGCTCAGTACCCAAAACTTTATGGGACTAGCACCTGACTTCCAGATCACGGACAGCCTCAGGCACTGCCTCCAGACCAAGCCCTATAATCTTGTCAGCTCTGAAGCAAGCTTGAGACCCTGCCCTCAGGAAAGGAAGTCCTGGAGCTTGGATACTTGTCCAACTTCTCCTCCATTCCCAGCTCATTTGAACTGAAGCAACCGGCTTCAGAAACACCCAGATTCCAATTCTAGCCTTTGTTACTTACTAGAGGTACAATATCGGGCAGGTACTTAACCCCTTTCCACTTACCTGCTTCATCTTAAGAAATGCCCACAACAACAACAGCTTTACAAGTTTGTCAGGGGGGTTACAAAAAAAGTGTTCAAATATGGTATATTTGTGGACAAACAAAACAAGGTCCCCACTACTATTATCCAGTCTTAGTATATCCTCTCCTCCCAGACAGGCTCAGGCTTTAGGCCTGCCTGTGGTCTATTCCTGTAATTTCCCAGTTTGGACCACTGCCCAACCTTTATACCCCCACCCCCCAAGGCCTGCCTTTAGCAACACACACAAAACACCAGGGGTACACTGGAGCTGTTTGTACTGGCTAGCAAGAGCTGGTCATTACAATTTCAGGAATGTTACTAGTCAGCTGAAATTAACCATGGTAGGAATATTTACATCATGGAAATTGGCAACCATTGCAAGTAAATCTGACCCCTCCCAACTCCATGCCCCCTGTTGCAGATTTACTATCCCACCCACACTCTACCCAGTGCTCACTCTTGAGCATGACTCGTCTATGTGACCCTCCCTTAAACCACATTCCTCCTACCACCTCATTGCCCATTACTAAGACTTCCCCTTAGGAAGGACTCACCGGGGACTGTGTCTGGGATCTAGGACCTGTGATCCCAGTGTGGCATATAAAGAATCCCAGATGTGGCACCATCCAGGAGAATAACACAAACTCTGGACATCCCAGAGGACTCTCAGCTTTGTTTACTATCAAGTTCCCATACATCTGAGACAGTGCCTGTCAAAATAGAGGCAATAGACCATTTCACACATTAATTATCTCAGACTGCAAACCTAATGGGAAGATTTCAGAGGTTCTCCTACCGAATAAATAAGCCCTGTCAAGGTTCCATATAAAAGACTCTGGAAATATGAGAGTCTAAATGACAGTCCCCAGTAATATTTTAATTGAGATGATGCCTTATGACAGAATGAATTCCATCCACGACTTCCTGTTGGCTCCCTGTGACCTCTCCCCCCATTTTTTGACAGATTTGTCTTGCTGAACATCTTGTGGAGAATGTGAAAAACATCCCCCCCCCTTTTTTTTCTCTGTCATGCTGAAATCTGAATCTCATGAATTTATTTTCCTTAAAATAACAGGTGCTACATATTCTGATCACTTCTTGCTTCAATTATATTTGGTTTAACACTCCTCTTCTAAGTAGCTCTGCAGATCTTCTCTCTCCTCCTCTCCTCCTTCAGTGAGAGATTATTGCTTTGACCTTTAAGTTGACCATGGTCAGCAAAAGAGCAAAGGGATCAAGAATGCTGTTGTTTCCCTGGGTATAAGTTCAAAGTCTGTTTTTCTAATCTTGACACCATCTTTAGTGCTTTTAAACCACAGAGGATAACTTTGAAAAGTCCTATAAGATAGTTACAGACTTCAGGTGGCTTAAGATAGGAACAGGTGAACACGCCTGTCCATCCATAGTAATTCAGGTCACCTACATTTATGTAGCTGGTTATGGACTAAGGCTCTTGATATTCCTCTTCTCAAAGACGGTGACTGTCTGCCTAATAGGAGAGAGAGACAGGTAAGCAGATAAACACAGCAGGGCCTGATATGGGCAGAGACACAGTACAGACAAAGCACAGAGATAGACCATAGTCAAGAAGGTGGGATGACCAGGTCAGGTGGGGAGTGTATCCATTTCCCGTTGCTATTACGGCACATTCCCACAAACCTAAGAGCTTAACATCACAAAGATTTACACTCTTAAAGCTCCAGGAGAGAGAAGTCCCAAAGCAGGCTTCAGAGCTAAAATCAAAGTGTTGGCAGGACGGGGCCCTTCTGAGGGCCCCAGGGAGAGAATCCATCCCTTTGGCTCTCGCGTCTTCTAGAGGCTGCTCGCATTCCCTGTCCTGTGCCCCCACCACTCCAGTGTCTAGCTCCGTGCCCACATTCCCTTCTCTTCTTTCACCTCCTGCCACCTCTGATACAGAGTGTTGTGATGACAGTGGGTCCCCCACCAGCCACCCAGGAACACCTCCTCATCTCAAGACCTTTCACTTAATCACAAGGGCAAGTCCCTTTGACCCAGGTAATGAACTCACAAGTTCTGGGAAGGCTAGACACCAACATCCAGCCAACCACAGGCAGGATGCATGGAGCAGAATTCTGCGAAACTTCTTCCCAGGTATCAAGGAGAGGATGGTGGGGCCATTTGCTATGTCCTGCCCAGGTCTCGCCACTCTCATACTGCAAATGGCCCTGCCACAGATGGCCAACCATCAGCCTCTGCCCTTCTTAACTCCAGAGGAAGCCTCAGCCTCCAGCACCCCCAAGATCATGGCGGGGGTGGTGAGTCTGGAGCTACCTAATAGTCCAAAGTTGGGCTAGAAGTCCACCTGGCAGTGGCCCACCAACCACCTCCCTTTCTCAGGTTCAGCAGCTGAAGTACAAAGGGCTTCCTGCTTTACATTGAAAAATAATGAGAATAATTTTTAAATGGCTATCTGCTATTAATACTTGTAATTAACAAGGGATACTACATGATTTATATGAATAATCTCCTTTAATTCTTAAAAAAAAAAAACCCATGGCAAATATTGTCTTATTCCTATGTTCAAGCTGAGGAAACTAAGGTGTCTGAGGTTGATCCATTTGTTCAAAGTCAAAAAGTAGAAAAGATAAGAGCATAGATCCTGGACCTTAGCCACATATAAACTTAGAAAATCGGGTCAATTGCTTAATTTCTATGTGCCTCAATTTCTCAACCAGAAATTGGAGCCAAAAATATGAGCCATTTGAGAGGGTTGAGAGGGTTACCATGGGGATTATATGGGATGATACTGGTCAGTATTATGTACCTGGAACACAATAACCCATCATTGTTAGCCATTTTAGTGTTATTTAACTGAGTAAGTGTTGTTGTAGAGAGTAGAGAACAGATGCATCTTCTGTCCGGTGAGGACTGGACTAGGGAAAGTTGTTCTTTGACATGGAACCTGCAAATGAGGTTGGTAATAAGCATCTTGGTGCGTGATCTAGGTCCAAAGAAATGTCAGCTCCTCCGCAAAGGGGATGCAAGGGCCATCACCATGGTAAAGGGCCTTGGTCTATCTGTTATATATCATCATCTGTCTTTCAGCTCTAAACTACCTTCTACAATTGGCGCAGGAAGACTGGGGTTGGAACTTGGCCAACTCTGTCCTCTGCCAGCTACCTCCCTGTTAGGCTCTAGCAGTTGGTGGCACTGGATGAAGGCCAGAAGACCACAGGAGAGGGACTTTCTATACCTGTCTGCATCACCCCAAGGACAGCCCTTCTTCCCAGTGCCAGCAGGTCAATCCTGGATGCAGGTGGCTCCCGTTCCCAGCTTCCTCTCTCTGTCCCAGAACATGGCTCCCAGGACCCCAGCCCTCCTCTGAGGTGCCTCACCTGCCAAGAAGTGCCCTCTCCAGACAGCTGAGCCCCGCTCCCAACTACTGCGGTACCAGCAGCTGTCAGGCAGTGTCCCCTCCTCAGAAGTCTGTCACTTATGTGGGTCCCCATCCCAACTTCCAGATTCTGGGGACCCCAACAACTCTCTTTGTTCTCCCAGGCCTAGGGCTCCCAGCTGCTTCCTGCAGAGACTGTCTCTGTGCCAACACTGTTACTTCTATGTTCTCTTCTTGCTTTTTCTGTCCAATCAACAGCTGCTTGATCAGTTCCTTAGAGTAAATCCTCTCTATTAAAATAACTTGTGTGGATTCAGTTTCCTGACTAGATCCTGAAGAATAACACACTTGCACACACAACATACTTATGTACAGACACTGTTCATGGACATTTGTGTAGATACATGCTTTCTAGATGCAAACTCCTAGCACTTTCCTCAGTTCCAGCCCTGCACCTGCTCCTTTGGCCCTCAACAACACTCTATCCTTCCCGGATTCTAAAATGCATTGGAAAGAACAAAGCGACAGAGTTCTAGATGATGCAAAATCTTTTCCCTTTTATAAACATAAGCATCTGTTCGATGCTTCTATAGTCAAAAACTTATAGGCCAACTCTTTTTAACATCAGGCACTCGTGGTGGTAACATTTGTTAGCAACTTACTGGCTCAAGTGGGAAATGTTAAACAATTCAATGACAGAAAAAAATCTCTATTGAAATTCTCAATGGATTCCTTCATTTATTCCACATACAGCATTTTCCACTCGGTGCCCAACACTCTTCTAGATCCTTCCAATCCAAGAAATTAGATGAACAAAGTCACAGCCCTGGGGAGGTAGGCCAGGGAAATGAGGGACAAGGAAGTGGCCTGTGCACCGACCTGCAGCAGGGAAGACAGGTGCAGGGAATGACTTCAGGCAGGTAGAATAGAGCCTCCATGTGAGCTCTCTGGAGTCTAACCATCTTTTTTTTTTTTTTTTAGGATTTATTTTTTTAATTTTTTTATAGTTCTTTTTTTTTTAGATTTTTTCAGTGTTCCAAGATTCATTTTTTATGCACCAAACCCAGTGCTCCATGCAGTATGTGCCCTTCTTAATACCCACCACCAGGCTCACCTAATGCCTCACCCCCCTCCCCTCCAAAACCCTTTTGTTTGTTTCTCAGAGTCCACAGTCTCTCATGGTTCATCTCCCCCTCATTTCCCCCAACTCACTTCTCCTCTCCTTCTCCTAATGTCCTCCTTGTTATTCCTTATGCTCCACAAGTAAGTGAAACCATATGATAATTGACTGTCTCTGCTTGACTTATTTTATTGAAAGGAAGGGCCATCTGTACCCCAATGTTCATAGCAGCAATGGCCACAATCGCAAAACTGTGGAAAGAGCCAAGATGCCCTTCAACAGACGAATGGATAAAGAAGATGTGGTCTATATATGTATATATATATATATTGTGTATATTATATATACATATAATATACACAATGGAAGACTATGCCTCCACCAGAAAGGATAATATTCGGCTTTTGTATCAACATGGACGGGACTGGAGGAGATTATGCTGAGTGGAGCCTACCCATCTGGTTTCTTCTTCTTTTTTTTTTTTTTTAAGATTTTATTTATTTATTTGACAGACAGAGATCACAAGTAGGCAGAGAGGCAGGCAGCGAGAGAGAGGAGGAAGCAGACTACCTGCTAAGCAGAGAGCCTGAGCAGAGAGCCTGATGCGGGGCTCGATTCCAGGACCCTGAGATCATGACCTGAGCCGAAGGCAGAGGCTTTAACCCACTGAGCCACCCAGGCGCCCCTAACCGTCTGGTTTCAAGTCCTACCTTGACCAATTACTGGCCAAATGACCTTGGGAAAGTCCCTGAACTTGTCTGTGCCTCCTGTTTCCTCTTTTTCCAAAATGGGGATGATAATAAAGACCTTCTTCAAAGGGTGGCTAGGAAAATTAAAATAGGGAATGGGGGCGCCTGGGTGGCTCAGTGGGTTAAAGCCTCTGCCTTCAGGGTCCTGGGATCGAGCCCCACATCAGGCTCTCTGCTCGGCAGGGAGCCTGTTTCGCCGGCTCTCTCTCTGCCTGCCTCTCTGCCTACTTGTGATCTCTGTCTGTCAAGGAATTAAGTGAAATCTTCATTAAAAAAAAAAAAAATAGGGAATGAATAGTGCTTGCCACGGTGTGGGATGGCCATTATTACTATCAGCACACGAGCTAGCTAATGCTTATCAACATGAGTGGAGCTATGCTCAGAGGGCTCATTTGCCCTGGAAATCTGACTCATTAATCCAACAGAGGACTCCAGAAGGACCAAAGGCACTACCTACCTGTTCCACCTGCGGGCTTCCCTTTCACCATGATAGGGTTATTCATCGGAGTTAAGACATTTACCTAATAGGTGTATCCAATCACCATTTAGTCATTTGGTATCTAATTATTTATTATGCAAGAGTTCGCTAAGGGAATGAAAATTTTTAGGGTGCACAGGAGCTTCTACCTGGCCCTGGAGAAAGGTCAAAGTGTCCAAATAGCAGAAGGAGCACCGAAAGGGGAGGTGAAGCAGCACGAGAAGTGATTTTCTCCCACAAGGCAGAGCTGGCCCGGTGTATACAGCCTGGGCTGCCATGGCGCTTCACACAAGACTCATGAATCACACTGACTATGTCCTCCGGGTCATTTACTTCCTTCTATCAATTACTAGCCAAGCCAGACACAGTCAGAATTTAAACCAAATCTCTTTTTCCGCCCCTCCCCCAGACTGCGACCCTCATCGACATCGTTATCCTCCAGCCTTTCCAGGAAGGGAGACAAAGAAATGCCCACGTCTTGAAAATAACCTTTCCAATTATATTTTTTCTCGATCCTGATGAGCCTGGCAGAATCATGAACCCCACCTCTGGATCTCATAAACAGTCCGGGCAGAGCCAGATACCGGCAGTAGCTCTCCTTGTCCTCAGCTTAACGTCCCCCAGTCATTGCTATGCAAAGCCTCTTGGGGTTTTTTATCATGTTAATTGCATCTTGCATGCCTACCTTTTCTGCTCAAGGCGCTCCGAGTATTAATCACCTCCCGAGTCACATTGGGTAATGCTGAGTGCTTTATCTTCTGCTCTTGTCACCAACACAGGGACACGGGAGGTCGCAGGTAGGCAAATGGCTTCCTCTTCCATCACAGCCTCCATGAAATCCTAACCACGCATGACCCCGGAGGAAGACTTCTGGCCCTTTCCTCTGGGCAGCCATTCTTCACTCTAGTGAGTTGCGGCCAAGGCCAAATTCATCAATGTCCATCCCACTGGAAAAAAAGACCAACCTGGCTGAGGTTTTATTAACCCTTTGCGTGCGCCATCCATAGTGAATGACAGCAAGCTGCACAACAGGAGTTTCTAAAAGCTGAAGCCAATCAGCCTTAGCATCACTTGGCTCTGGGAAATGCAAACTCTTGGGCCCCACCAGGACTGTCTGAATAATCAGGACCTTGGGTGGGAGCCCGAAGCCTGTTTGATTACGTGCTCCCTGGGCTCCTGATGACCCCTCAAGTCTGAGAGCCACTCTGGGTGGGAAACAGGAGTGCCTGCGACACAGTGATGAACCAAACCCCATGCCTTTGATAGGGCCACTTCACTTTGTGCCTAAAGGCAGGCAAACAATTGTCCCAAGACTATAGGACCGTCTGGGATTCGGCCTGGCAATCCTGACCCTCCCGCCCCATTGGGTTCAGGTGCAGGGTCCGGACTTTGCCACCGCCCCTTGGTATTGCTGGCAGCTCATACCACCCGATGGCATGGCTGTCAGCCCGGGTCCTGGCTTCTCCCGCTAATGCAAGCTCTTTGAGGGGAGGGAGCCTACTAGTACACCAGCGTCTAGCCAAATGTCTGGCATTTAATAAGTGAGTGAATCAAGAATGACTAAATGTGCTTAGAAAACCCAGAGGCATCAGCCAAGTTGTATCTTGGAACCCCTTCAGTGACCACATCCTCCCGTCACCCATCCCCCAAAACCCTTATTTGCTTGTGTACCTTTGAAATCTCCGTAAAGAATTGACTCAGGCTTTCCTTTTTCAAACATGCATGAAAGATTTGTCCTCTGAGAGCCGTGTCTTAAAGCTCATTGTTTTCGTGTGTGATGCCCAATTTCTAAGTGGGAGGTGTAATAAAACCCTTTTCATTAAAATGTTCCTTCATTTCTCCTCATGCAAAAGCAACAGCTCTTCTCCCTCACTCATTGTCCCTCAGGAGACGGTTTGGGAAGCTCAGCCTCAGGTTCCCTTAGCGAGTTGGTGTTAGCATTTCCGTAAGCCATGCCCAAAACAAATTACAAGCATGTGAAGATTGTATTGAAAATCCTGAAATCATCCTCATAGACCCAGCAGTTGTGTCCAAGGATTGTGGAGGAAAAGGCCTCGGGGTTGGGGATGTGCCCAAAAATGGCCTCACTATAGACCCATAAGCTGTTCTCACTCTCTAGCGCACTTTCAGAAACTTTGTCTATGAGGCTGTGTGGGTAAAATTCTTAGAAGACTCCCAAGATCCCACTCTGCCTGGGTGTACACACACCTTCTCCCGGTCACTTGACCAAACACAAGCCCGAGTGCTTCTGTGCAGGGATTTTGCTGATGTAATTAAGGTCCCAAATCAGTTGACCCTAAGAAAGGGAGAGGGAGATAACCTTCAGTGGGCCTGACCCTATCAGGTAACCCTTTAAAGCGAAAGGACTATTCTCAGCAAGAGAGATCTGAATCATGAAGGATGTCCTCCACCCCTGCCTTTGAGGATGGAGAAGGCCACAAAATAAAGAATGCAGGTGGCCACCAGCTGAGAGGCAGCAAGGACACAGGACCTGGGTTCTATGGCTACAAGAAACTCAATTCTGCCATCAACCCGGATGAACACTGGAAGCAGACTCTTCCTGAGTCAAGCCTCCTGATGAGACCACAGCCTGTCCGGCACCTTGACCTCAGCCATGTGAAAGCCTGAGCGGAGAACCCAAACACGTTGCACCCAAATCTCTGACCTACAGACTGTGAGTTAATAAATGGGGATTGTTTGAAGCTGCTAATGTGTGGTGATGGTCAGACAGCAGCGAGAAACTAACACAGAGGCTAATAGATAATGCCCCCTCCTTTACCCTAAAAGGTAAGTCTGCCCTACCTACCATATAGGTGGCTAATGTATACTCCATGCCCACCTCTCACCTCCACTTCCATTTTTAGCCTTGCCAGACAAGGCTCCACAAGTATAAAAACTCCCCCATTATAACAGAGGGCAAACGCACATGTGAGGACAGGAAGAGGCCAGGCTGCTCTGGGGTAGGCAGTGTCACGCGCACATTACCTGCCCCGCACCCGCGTAAGGCTATCATGTGCTTTTTGCAAAGTATTATTTTTATGTCTCGTGTCATCTAGCACATTGCCCTCACCCTCACGGCAAAGCCCTGAAGTGTCACAGAGGGTGTCAACTGCCTTTTGATTTCCATGACCCTCCGGCTGTCTGCTTTGTTTCATTGGCCCAAATAGATGTCCTGACTGCGCTACACCACAAAATCAAGACAGGCCCTATTCTCCAACTTTCTTCGCATGCTGATGGAGAGTCGTTTATGGTCTCTCTGGCTGGCCTCTTTGTAAACGAAAAGGCTGAGTTTATAGGCTCAATGTTCAGCAGGAATACCCAGTTCCAGTCGAGCAATTTCCCTGCAGGGGCAATTAGAGGGAAAGGGAGGGTGGTGTCTTTTTTTTTTTTTTTTAACTTCCTGGTCTTGGCAATTAACATTTAATGTCATACATCACCATGAGTCACTGGGGGAGGCTCTCCCACAGTACTCATTAGCTTATTAAAATGAACACAACTGCTTTGGTTCATCTAGATTGTAGAGTGATGACAAAAATAACAATAATAATAAATTATATATCCATTTCATCTCTTCTTCTGTAATATTTCAGTGTGCCTTCCCCCGATCCTGTAGAAGAGGGATGAGGGCTGGTAACCAAAAGGGAAACTTACCACCCCCACCTACGGAATGCCATCCTCGCAGTTCAGGATGGCTCCCACCTGGGATGATTTGCTCGGTACCTAAGGGAGCAGGAAAGGGTAAGCATTCCCCTTTGCATGCCCCAGGCAAGCACTTGGACTCTGTTTTTTTTTTTTTTTTTTTTTTTTATTATTGAAGTATAGTTGACACACATGCTATATTATTTTCAGGGGTGCAACATAGTAATTCAACTTCTCTGTACATTATGCCAAGTGTAGCCTCATCTGTCCCCATACAACACCATTACAGTACCATTGACTATATTCCCTATGCTATGCCTTTCATCCCCGTGACTTATTCATTCCATACCTAAAGCCTGTACTACCTGCTCCCCTCACCCTCCTTTCCTCTGGCAACCATCAGTTTATTCTCTATATTTACGAGTTTGTTTCTGCTTTTTGTTGGTTTGCTTTGTTTTTTTGATTCCTTATATAAATGAAATTGTATGGTATTTGTTTTTCTTAGACTTATTTCACTTAGCATAATTCCTTCAAGTTCCATCCAAATCTCAAGTGGCAAGATCTCATTCTCTCTTATGGCTGAGTAATATTCCATTTAATATATACATCTTCTTTATCCATCTATCAATGGACACTTGGGTTACTTCCATTGTCCTCTATTTTGAAGAGCAATGTAGCCTACTAATTAGTTCCCAAATTTCACTGCATGCTGGAATCCACCAGTAATCTTTAAACAATACTGACACCTGGCTCCCACCCAAGTGTTGGAGGAGAAAATCAAGAAGGCATGACCACCAGTTGACCCTTGAGCTGGAACTGGGCAATCAGATGCTCTATAGCCCTCCCCCATCCTTGGAATGGTACACTATGCCTACTATTCCCCCATGGGCGCTGTTCCAAGGACATAGCCTTGAGAGTTGAAGGTGTTGCTGAGACCATCTGGATGGTATATGTGACTAAACCCAGTGAAGACGTGTTTATAAGATTCGGATGGTGGGTGTGGAGATCTGTGGATCCTGTGACTACTCAAGACAAACTCACAGGTAAATTTCCTCACTTATTAAACCTGCCACCTACCAATGTGGAGTGGCCACCTCTTTCTGCGGTGTCTCCCTGGCCTCCCGCGTAAGGGGCTGGTGCACCTGACACTCCCAAGTAGGTTTTGAACAAACACCAAGACACTGATCTCATTGGTGTGAGTGTAACCAGGGAGTCTTCAAACCTCCCAGGTGATTCCAGTGTGCAGCCAAGGGGACCCACTAGCCTGGCAGTTAAATAACCCTCATGTCAACCACTTACAGGTAGACAACTGAGAGAAAGTCACTTATACTTTCTATACCTCAGTTTCCTAACCTGTGAAGTGGGTATAATATTGGCACCTACTTCATAGATACTACTAAATGAAAGAATGCAAGCCAGTTGTTTACCACAGTGCCAAACACTACCAAGCAGGCAGTCTGCGTTAATTGTTGACATTCTAATTATTGTCATCGTGATTTCTCTTGGCCTCTGTGATCATGGAACCCAAGAATCTTATGCTGGCAGAAACTTGAGGAGTCATCTACGTTTGGAAGTTACTTTTCAAAAATCCCTGGCAAACAATGATCCAGTTTCAACTCTTGAGCACATTTTCTACCCAATGAAACCTACCTTGATATTTAAATCCCCACACAGATGATCTGAAGGCATGGTGTGGGGGACAGACAAAGTAGGTAGCATACTAAAACTCCAATTAATTCAACAAGTGTTTCCCGAACATCCACTCCAGGCCAGGTACTGTGCTGGGAATACCATGTGGGAGGCATAAACTCACAATCCACTTAGTACAAACTCCTCCCTCTTGGTTACCCTATGGCCAGTTAAAGCTGAGAAGCCCAGTTAATTCACTTGTAAATTGGTTCTTTGGCTGGGGTTTTTCTGATGCTTGGAACCCTCAGAACCCATCTGTTGTCTGGGCCTCCTCTTCCCCATGCCCCACCTCCCACCCCTACCTTTCTTTTAAGTATTTCTTTTTTTTTTTTTTTAAGATTTTTATTTATTTATTTGACAGAGAGAGATCACACGTAGACGGAGAGGCAGGCAGAGAGAGAGAGGGGGAAGCAGGCTCCCCGCTGAGCAGAGAGCCTGATGTGGGACTCGATCCCAGGACCCTGAGATCATGACCTGAGCCGAAGGCAGCAGATTAACCCACTGAGCCACCCAGGCGCCCCCCACCCCTACCTTTCGATCCATTTCTTCTCACTGCTTTCCCCTGCCCTGTACCTCTGTTTCCTTGGTCCTCAGATCAACTGTGCCATTCAGATATCCCAACTCCTGTGCCTTTCCCAAAATTCCTCATCTGCCTCTCCTCCATTAGGGTATTACCTATCCATACAACTTGTTAATCACAACCACGCAGCACATACCAGCCTCTTTTAAGATTTTTTTTTTTTTTTTGACAGAGATAGAGACAGTGAGAGAGGGAACACAAGCAGGGGGAGAGGGAGAGGGAGAGGGAGAAGCAGGCTTCCTGCTGAACAGGGAGCCCGATGTGGGGCCTGATTCCAGGACCCTGGGATCATGACCCGAGCCAAAGACAGATGCATAAGCACTGAGCCACCAGGCACCCCCATACCTGCCTCTTTCAAAACGACCTTCTGAATGCCTCTAGAAATTTACTCCCTTATAAAATAATAACCAACATTTGAGAGAGTTTGCTGTAATTCCACCACTCTGTTTTTCTGTTCAGCTTCCCAATAAAATGCCCCAAAGTAGTTGTCTATACTGTTATCTCCACTTTCTTCCTCTCCTTCTAAACCCCCACAATCAAGCTTCTGCCCCTACCACACCACTGAACCCCTACTCCTATGTGCTGCTACAGAACCCCTCCAACACTAGAATTCAGTTCTGAAGCTAAGCATGTAGACTTAGTGCAGACCCCCCAAGTTAGGAGCTCAGTCCTCCGCAAGACTGCTGCAAGTTCTGGCATGCCCAGGCCCCATTTCTGACCAATTGGCTACAAATTCAGGGGTTCCTACGGTACTCAGTATTGATGATTCACTAGGACTCACAGAACCCTGGAAAGCACTATGCTTACGATTCCAGTTGTATTATAAAAGATTCAAATCAGAACAAGCCCAATGAAGAAACACATGGAGCCAAGACTGGGAAGGTCCTGAAGGCAAGGAGTGAGCCCCTCCCGTAGAATCAGGGGCATATCACCCTCCCAGCTCATTGCTGTGTTGACCAATCTGGAAATTCTGCTGAGCTCACTAGCAGGCATGGTTGATGGAATCAGTGGCCTCATGATTAAACTCAATCTCCAGCTGCTCTCCACAGCCCAAGGTCAGGAGATCAGGCTGGTACCCTTGACTCAAAGCCCCAACCTCTCATCATATGGTCAGCGGTGTTCCTGGCATGGCCATCCCCCATCCCCAGTCATGCCATTAGCATACATGATCCAGGAGCCCAGCATGAATAACAAAGACATCCCTGGCAGCTGGGCAATTCCAAAGGTTTAGTCTCCCTCCTAAGAACCCAGGACAAAGACAAGACAAATTCTTTATCATACAGCAACCCCCATGATGCAGATCCAAAGATCCACGACCTTCTCAGCAACCTTGGACAGTGAAGCACTTCCTTTTCTTGAAAGTTTCCCCGCTGAGCTCTCCAGCCGTCCTCCTAGCTCGTTGGCCCTGCCTCCTCCTTGACCTCTCAGAGGCCTGATTCTCAGTGTACCCAGAACTCTTCTCTCTCTCTGTACTTTCTCTCACCAAGTCCCAGCCTTTAATTGACAAAGGCACACTGATGTCCCCAGATCCTTTGTGACCCTCTTATGTACCTAAGAGTCCTGGGACTCTCAGAGAGCGGTGATTCGCTCCTTTCATGTGCTTTCACGACTCAGATTCATCACTGAGGGCTCTCTCTCTCTCTCAGAACACGGGGAGTGGGGCTACTTCGCACCAGCCCTGTGGCTAGCAGGCTCTTCCAAGCCCAGCATCTCTCATCCACACTCCTGGCAACACTCCTGGAGTTCAGACTACATTGCTCTCCTGCCCTGACTTTCCCGCAGCTTCACATCTTACTTAGAACCCCAAATCCTTCCACGTGACCTGGCCCTCTGACTCTCCCTCCATCCTCATCATCTACCGCTCTGCCCTGGGCTCTCCCTGCTCCAGCCGCATCTCCAGCTCCTCTCTCGTGGACTCTGGGCTCACCATTCCTTCTGCCTGGAGCACTCCTGCCCAGACCCGGGCCTGTCTCCCTCCCTCCCACCCCTCCATTCTCCATAATGCCATATCCCACAGCCGCTGAGTTTCCTTTCTAAAGAGCAGACCCCATCCATGGCACACCCAGTCCTCTGGCCCTTCTCACTACTTATTCTACATTTATTGATATTGTCTTTACTTTGGAGGGGAGGGAGAAGGGTGTGGCGCCGGCAGGGGGCTGCATGTATTAGTCAGCTCAGGCTGCCATAACAAAATCTTACAGACTGAGGGAGCTTAAACAACAGATACTTATTTTCTCCCAGATCGGGAGGCTGGAGGTCTGAGATCAGGGTGCTAGCAGGATCGGGTTCTGGGGAGAGCACTACTCTCCTTGCAGATGGCTACCTGCTTGCTGGTCACACAAGCAAGGACTTGTTCTGTCTTTGTTTTCATGGACTAGCTAAAAGAAATGCAGTGAGAATGGCTGCTTTTACAGCAACAAAACAAAACAAAAACTAAGACCAACAAAACCCCACATCGTTGTCCTCATGGGGGTCTTCTGCTAGAGCAAAGAGGGGTCACGTGAACATTTGAAAAAGAGGAGACTCTTCACTTCATGTCATTTTAGCTTACGAACGTTTTCATAGGAATCCTCCAGTTTCAGATAATGGGGGAAACCCATGTCTAGGCACCCACAGCCCAGGCAGACTGACACCCCACAATTAACCATCACCGAGGAGAAAGCGTAATGAGCCATCAAGTGTCCTTTTTTGCTTTAGCCCCTCCTGCTTTCCCACATTGGAGTTTCGGCAACTCCCTCATAAGCTCCAAGAATCATGGATTGAGAAGCGAGCAAGGGTCTGGGTGTCTGATGGTTCATAGAGCCTTCCGCTGTCTGTTTCCAGATTTCTTATTATAAGACGCAAAAATATATTCTTATCTTACTGATGTCCCTATTTTTCTTTTAATTTTTCTATTCTGGGCGGCCAAACTAAATTCCTCATATACACGGGTTTAGACTTTACGGTCCCTAATAATAGTCTAGTGTCCTCCTACTTGAGTACTCTGTGACGTGTTCTTCATGCAACAGGCTGCATTTTATGCCAGCCCCGTATTTTTATCCTAAATGTTCAAAGCAGTAACCAGACACATTGCAGCTGTCAACCCACTAGACAGGTTGTACTCATCGCAACTGTACCTCTTTTCGACTCTTCCCAAATATTTGTACAACCACAGGGCACTATCAGCCACAGACAAAACTGAGAGGCCACCCAGAACCCAGACAGAGAGAGAGAGAGAGAATCCAAAAGGACTTGTTTCAAAACAATACAAGAGCAAACAAAGATTTTTGACTTCCATTTCTGTGACATATCCAAATTGTTTTGGAATTTATCAAAAGTATTGGAAGATGTAAACACTGGGAGAGGGAAAGCTATGGATTTGCCCAGCTGGCCAGAGCCTCCTATAGACAGGCTATGCTATTTTAAATGCCTGTGCATGGCTGTAATTGGGGATTTCTTCCCCTCTGGCCAGGGGGCTGATTCAGAACCAAAATTACGCTTTGACCTTGACTCTAAGGTGTCGTACATTTCTGGTTCAGTGCCTTGGTCCCTGAGCTTATCCAGATGGTGCACTGTTGAGCTGGGAGCCTGTCCTCACCATCTTAAAATCTCTCAGAGTCCCTACCACTGAGCCTCATTTATAACCCGAGCTCAGAAAACATGGATTGGTGAATTACCACATGTTACAAAACGGTGACTGGGCTCCTGAAAGCTGGACATGTTCTTGAATAGAGGTACTATTTTGTTTAATAATATGAATTTAGCTTATAGATCATGAAAAGGGAGTCTATAACATGCAGAAAGAACATTCCAGGAAGAAAAAGTGTATAGTAACGAAGAAGAGAAGGAATGTCACAGATAATTTTAAATGTTAGTAAGTAAGAAAAAACAGGCATCTTGCTCTTGCTGGTCGAGCTGTTCTGATGTCATGGCAACTTCATTGCAGCATCAGTCTCTTTCTTGTGGCCGGGGAGATAGCCGGCTTCAGCAGGATCCTGCACAGACACTGGGGAGCTCAGTGGTTAGGACAGTGATTGAGGGGCCTGACTGTGCTGTCAGAGAAACCGTCAGACACTCTGCATGCTGGGAATGAAAAGGTAACGTAAACTGTGCCACGAGCCACATATGGAAGCAATTTGTACGTGATTCCTTAGAGAGCTGAGCTCCTCCAGCTGGCCTGCAGAGTCCTCCCTGCCTATTGGTTCCACACCTCTCTAGGTATCTGCTGATTCTTCTCTTTTGCTGCAGACAGACTTTCTCCAAAGGGTAAAAGATAAACCCACCACACCTTCCCACCTCCTGTCGTATATTGAATTGTGTTCCCCCAAAATTCACATGTCGAAGTCCGAACCCCAGCACCTTGGAATGTGACCATATTTGGAGATAGGGCCTTTGAAGAGCCCATGAAGTTAAAATGAGGTCCTTGAGTAGAGCCTCATCCAATGGGACCTGTGTCTTCTAAGCAAAGGAGGAGACACCAGGAATACACAGAGAGGGAAGACCTTGGGAGGACCCAGGGAGAAGATGGCCATCGACAAGCCAAGGAGAGAGGCCTCAAGGAGAAATCAAACCTGCTGACATCTTGACCTTGGACGTTCAGCCTCCAGGACTGTGAGAAGTCAGTGTCTGTTTTTTAAGTCTCCCCCTTTCCCCCCGTCTGTGGTGCTTATTTCCATCAGTCCTAGCAGACGAATACAGCTGCCAACAGCCCCCACCTTGCTTCTCACAGCTGCCACACCTGCAGAGGGGCGGCCTCTCAGTTCCAGTTCCTACAACATCCTGAGAGGCTTGGCCTGGTTTATAGTCAGGTCGACTCTCAGACCAGCCAGGAGCCCGGACCATGAACTGCAGAGCAAGAGTGCTGGCTGCTTCTGCCACAGTCCCCCTCCAATCGCTTCCTGCTGGTCCATCAGAGAAGCAGAACTGCTAAGATAGCCACACACACATACGTGCACATGCACATTCGTTATAGGGACTCGACTGTAGACAATGGTCAGGGCTGGGTGAACGGTCTCTGCAAAGCTATTTCTCTGAATCTGCTGCTGGAAATTACAGTTTGCAGGTCAGAGAGCCTGGGAGGGAGCGTGGATGCAGAGTGCTGTGGACTGAATATGTGTGTCCCTCAAAATGCATATGTTGGAAGCTAACCCCAGTGTGATGGCATTTGGAGGCAAAGCCTTCAGGAGGTAACCACATCACAAGGGTGGCGCCCTCATGAAGGTGATTAGTGCCCTTATAAGAAGAGACACAAGAAAGACATGAGGACATAGCAAGAAGGCGGCTGCCTACAAGCCAGACAGAGGCTCTCACCAGAACCCAACAATGCTGGTACCCTGATCTTGGACCTCCAGCCTCCAGAGCTGTGACAAATAAATGTCTACAGCTTAAGGTCCCTGGTCTATGACATTCTGTTATGGTAGCCTGAATTCAGATGGAGGGGGACACTGAGGACAAGCCAGAACTCACAGGACAGACTGAAGCCCAACCTCCATGATGATGGGGCATCCTACAGAACTCCAAAGCTAGGCCCCTTGGTCACGGAGCTGCACACCTGCCTGTCCCTGGTACTGGAGAAGCCGAGGGAGGATCCCGGTGATGTAGCTACTCGTCCCATCAACATGAGCCAGCAGATAAATGATAATGTGGAGAGGTTGCCGCAGCCCTGACTGTCAAGGGCAGGGACAATATGGATGCCCTCCAGTCTTGTGTGAAATGTCACTGTGGCCAACCCTAACTGGAAATACATAAGAAAGGGTGTTCTTGGACATGTAGTGCAGCCTGGTCAACTTAACACATGACAAAGCCACCACACTTGCTAAGAGCAGCCACTCTCTGCAGGACCATGTGGGTCTCCAGCAGAGCCCACCTGGCTGCCCTTCCTTCCCACATCTCTCTCCTGCTGCCTTCCCCCTTGCTTCCTTTCCCTTTGCCCCATTATCTATGAAGGCCACGGTGCCAGATGGTAGGAGTGTTTCAGAAAGTGTTAGGATCGAGGAGGGCCCAGAAGAATGCTGCCAATACCCAATCGAGCTATGGGGACCTATGCTCTTTTTTTTTTTTAAGATTTTATTTATTTGACATAGAGAGAGAGATCACAAGTAGGCAGAGAGGCAGGCAGGGAGAGAGAGGGGGAAGCAGGCTCCCCACTGAGCAGAGAGCCCAAATGTGGGGCTCAATCTCAGGACCCTGAGATCATGACCTGAGCCGAAGGCAGAGGCTTTAACCCACTGAGTCATCCAGGCACCCCATGGGGACCTATGCTCTTCAGTGAGATAGAAACCCAGGGTGCAGACCCCAACCCAGGGCTCCTGTACCCCCCTACTCTAGTCTAAAACAGGCTTGAACTCATTTTTGTTTCTGACCTTTGGAACCCAAAAAATGAGAGTTAGGCAGATTATAATAATTTTGTTTTCTAATATTTGGAAACACTTACTCAGTATTGAACAATATTCTGGAAATGGAGGTGGTTTCTTTCCTTCTTCCCAAAAGGGGACAAGTATCTTAACGTCATCAGAAACACCTTAACAGATTCAAAGAAAGTGCTGTATTATCCCTAAGAAGAGTCCTAATCTAGATCATGTACACATTTTCCATGGATACAAATCTCAGTTGTTCACCCCTTCTCATTATTCATAATCAAAAGATAGAAGATATGAATTTTCAGAAGAAGGGAGGGCCCTCAAGTAGAAAAACCTGTTTTCCATGGTGACAGTTCAGAACAGGGAACTGAAGAAAGTACTTGAATTTGAAACCCATACCATCAGTGAGAGTATGGGTGAGGGGGTGTGAAGTCACCTCCACAGTGACTTCAGATGTTGGGAAGGATGAGTCACTAGTCATTTCATAAGCTCCATTCCTAGCCAGGCAGGTGGCTCTATATTCAGACCTACCAGGAAAAGGCAAGGGAGTCTAATTTACTGACCCTGACCGGGGGAAGCAGAGCTTTCTTTTCCCAAGTCACTCAAAGTTTTCTGAAGCATGACTTAAGAATTACTTATTCAACAGGTAGATTTTCCTCTCCTGGGGTCAATTACATCCTCACTAGAACAATGGTTCACAGCCTTGACCATAGGTTAGCATAACCCGGAGAGCTTCTTCAACAATACTAATGGCAGAGCTCCCCCTCTCCTGACATTCTGCTTGTAGCCACTGGAACTGGGGCCGAGGTGGTGGAAGGTTTTCGAAGCTCCTCAGATAAGTCTAAAGTGCATCCAGAGTTGAGAACCACACACTGAGTCTCTCTCCCCGTTAAACAACTTTCACGGGTCGTTGGGCAGGAGACAGGTCTCCCCTGCCCATCCTTCCAGTTATTGAGGGCTTGCTATGGGGAGGACAGAGGACTTCTATTCAGTTGTTTGCCTTAACCTGCCAGCAACCCTGTGGGGTAGATGCTATTTGATCTCTGTGTTGTAAATGACAGTTGAAGTATACACAGGTTAAATAGTTACCCACGTGGTGCAGAGTTAAAATGCATAGAGCTGTATTCAGAGTCCAAGCTGGTCACCCAAACCCATGCTGCTACCCACAGCTGTAGTACCCTCTCCAATCACTGGGTAGCCCTCTAGCTACTAAAATGATGTCCAGTTATCCAGTCTCATCCCCATCACACAAGAGGCAGAAGCAAAGACAGAAGATAAACGTACCTCTACAGCTAGACTTGAGAAGTCCTAGAGAAAGTTCTAGAGTCTTAGTGCTAGATCACACGATTTCCGAAGTTGATAGGCAGGTTGACTTCGGAACCCCATCTCCCAGTTCTAAGTCAGGTGACTTTTCCCTGCATGAGTTAATTTCCTGTTGATCAGCTAGTTGAGAGGAAACAAGTGGATGGGCCAGGTGAACTCACAGTTGGTTAGTGGGAGCATTGAGAGGTGGGAGCACAGAGCAGGAGGAGCTTGCTTGGGACTGGCGAGATTGGGGAAATCGTCTTGGAGGAAGAATCTTCTGGTGGGAGCCTCAGGCTTTCAATGTGCTGAGCTGAAAGAAAGAACACTCCATGGGGAAGGAAGAGTGTCAGCCATGGCAGGAAGAGAGGAGATATGTTCTGGGAATGGAGGGTGGTCTGTATCTTCTTGAGAAGAAACCAGAATAAGGAATAAGAAATACAAATAAGGAAGACAGGCCAGGGCACCATCTCAGGGGGCTGTCCTCTAATTCAAGGGCAGTAGGACCCAGCCACTGTGTTCAGGGGATGAATAACAGCTTCAGAAGCTGCAGAGCACAGACCGAGGTGTACAACGAGGTAGTGGGAAAGGGGAGGGAGTGTGGAAGTGGGAGCAAAAAGCCACAATGGGGAAGTGGCTGAGAATGCAGAGAAAGGGACAGATGGGAGGGACCGACACCACCCCCATGGGCTGCTGGAATTTCCTTACGGGGACCTCACCCCATAAAAGAGAAGCTAGAGAAAGAAGAAAACATGGGATGATAGGAGGCTTCTTCTGGTCACCTCAGTAAAAGTCTACTTTCCAAGGTGAGAGCTCAGTGGGAGTGGAAAGTGCTGGGAGCACGAGAGGCAGGACAGGTTCAGAGGCTGTGGGGTAGGAGGGCAAGGGCAGGGTTGGGGTTGAGGGGCAGGGAAAGACCACCAGAGAGGAAAGGGGGGAGCTGGGGGCAGAAGCCAAAGGAAAGCCTCCATTTTCTGCCCCTTGTCCTGCTTGGGTAGGTAACGAAATAGTCTCCGTGGGGACAGTAAGTGACAATGAACAGAGTTCTGGAGGAATGTCATGGACACGGGCATGTGGACTCTAACACTCTGGAAGGCAGCGCATTCCCCACCCTCAGCTGGGCTCGAGGAAGGAGGAAGAACTCCATTCAGGTGGTTGGAGGGCAGAGACTTGAAGGAAGGTATGGGCAGAGCTAAAGAAACCATTTTCCAGGGACACCACGGGTGGCCTGAGGAGAGGTCCCAGAGAGGATGGCGGTGTCCTCAGCTGGGTGCTGCGCAAGGTGGGCCTGGGAGAAGCCTGCTGACTTTTCTCTTCTCCCCCTGCAGGGCCCCTGCATGTTTCCCAGTGGTGAAATACAAGCGATGTGGCCCCCAAGGCCGCCCAGGGGGGTGTGCAGTCCTTGGGGATGGGCCCAGAGCAAGCAGAGAAGGACAGAGAACGGGCGTGGGAACAGGGCAAATGGAGAAGAGCTAGCCTGCCCAGCAAAGTGAAGACCTTGGCTGTGAGCGCGGTGGAGCCCTCCACTGTGTTGACAGGTGCCTGGCCCAGCTTGGAGGGGAGGACAGAGCGACCAAGTCTGCCGGCCTTGCTGCTGCCACCCTGGGCTCCTCCCCGGCAACGGACGAGCCACATTTGGGGAATCTCAGGTGGGTGCTGTGTCTTATAAAACCTATAAGACGAGCGCACACCTTTCAGCTTTCATGCTATGGCAGACCTTGCCCTGTTGGGCCAATGATTCCCAGACACCAAAAAGGGGTTCTGCAGTCTGTCCGAGTATTTTCGCCTTTCTGAGTCTGAGAAGAAGCTTGGAAGATGTGGTTTGGAAGATGAACTGTTGAAATTCCCGGTTATTTGGTTTTTTGAAGGTAAGAGAAAAATTATGGTATCGCTTCTAAGGCCTGTTAGCCCACTCCATGCCAGAAAATTCAAAAATGTGTAGCTTTTGGAGCAGGAGGAAGGACACGCAGGGATCAACTTCTGATCAAAGTGTAAAGTCACGTCAGATTAGAAATGACACAGATGAAGTGCAAAGCTGTGATTTATTTGCTTTATAACAAGAGTGCCAGAATTTCCTTGCACGGCCCCGCTCACCTCCCACTGCATCCACTGTCCAGCTCCCGGAGATCAGTACCTTCCTGACACCCTCTGACCCTCAGCAGGCCTGACAACACCCTCCACCCCCCACCCCCAAGCCCGGCCTGCTATCTTCTCATCCTTGTTGGACAGGGCGCTGAGATTCCATCAAATCCAAATTACATTGTCAGTTTAAAAATAGCTTTTCTTGAAGGGAAAAAGACACCACTATATCATAGGTACACATTGATTTTCAAAAACATAACATTAGAAAAAAATCTTCCATCAAATTTCAAATCTTCCCACTTCCAGGGGGCCACCTAGAAGTTGTTTTCTTGATTACAGTAATTCTCATGAAATTGCCGAAGAGTCTGATTTGGCGTGGGGGAGTCGTCTGCTAACCGGAAGGACTCTGCCATTTGTGGAACAAGGGAAAGGAGATAATTTTGACCCAGGAAAACCATCTTCGGCCCATTTGGCATGCTGTTTCTAAATCTTACTGCTCCCAGACTTTCATGCCAAGACTTCAAAGGGCTTTACTGAGTCACTGTCTGTATTCCAAGAACTAGCCAGCTAAAGAAATGGTGGAAAGGGCAGTCCTTTTTCCAGTTCAGCAAGAGCAAGGCCTCCCAAAGTCACCTAGGTATCGGAACTACTTGGGGGTTTTGGTGAAGTGACATGAAGATCATGAGGTATAAGTCCCATTTAACAAACAAATAAAAATAAAAACAAATAACCTCTAAACCAAGATGAAAACTCTCATGGGGCCAGTGCTAAGGAGGAGAGGAGTATCCAACACAGGAGAGAAGATTAGGGGATCTGCTTTGTCAAGAAGGCCAGGGAAGTATTGACCTCAGATCCGAAGGATAAATAGAAGTCAATTAGGCAAAGAGGATGGGGAAAATACATGCAAAGGCCCTGCGGTAGAAAGGACCATGAGCAAATAGGAGAGATTGAAAGAAGTTAGTGTGACTGGGACAGAGAAAATTGGGAATTAGGGAGCTCTGAAGCCAGTGTCTCAAGGTCTATGCAGAACCTTACAGCCAATGTTCAGGAGTTGTTCCTGCTTGCTTGTTTCTTTGTTCTCTATCATTCAAGCAGTTAGGGTTGGCAGGAGGTCCTGAAAAGCAGGGGAATGGCATTAAAAGGCTTGATTTTTGAGACAGTATCTCTGACTATAGTACAGAGAATGGGACCTGGGGACAAGATTGATGTAGAAGATCAGTTGAAACCATAGCAATAGTCCAGGTGAGAGATGACAGGAGTCTAAACCATAATGGTCAGATTTGAGAGGTATTTAGAAGGCAAACATCACTGGACCTGGTGACAAATGGAAACTAGAAAGGAAGAGAGTTAGGTACGAAGGATGGTACCTACATTTCTAGCTTGTGTAACTGGTAGAACCATTCATCAAGATGGCAAATATTGGGGGGGTGCCTGGGTGGCTCAGTGGGTTAAGCCGCTGCCTTCGGCTCAGGTCATGATCTCAGGGTCCTGGGATCGAGTCCCGCATCGGGCTCTCTGCTCAGCAGCATGCATATATGCACGTGTGCACACACGTGTGGACACGTGGGCTTACATGCATATATGCACGTGTGCACACACGTGTGGACACGTGGGCTTACATGCATATATGCGTGCACACCTGCATACATACATGTATATGTGCATGTGCACACACATGTATGCACACCTATGCAAGCATGCGCACATGTCTACATGCATGTTTATACACATATGCATGCATGTACATACACCAGTGCTTTGCAAGTTACCCGTCATCAATTAATAAAAACCATTTACTTTTAAACTGTTTGATTGTCCCCGTTACTGCCTTCTAATTTAGTTCTCCTCTTTTTAAAGTATAACTTTTTTTTTTCTTTTTTCAGATATTAAGGAAATGCCCACAGGTTAGTACAACTCCTGTAGGCCCTGATTGAGAATGCCCATCCACTGCAGTGTCCACCCATGGGTGCTCCCAGAGTTTTTGCTTTTCCTCCAAGCCCCCAGCTACCACCCCCAAGGCACAGGGGAGAGACCTCTGCTAGGGGTCCCTCTGTCTCAACTCTGCCCAGAGCCCAGCAGAGCCCTGGGAAGCCCCACACACACAGTGACTGCTGTGATGATGTGGTCTGCTACAGAGAGTGCCCAAGGTCAAGTGTGCTATTAAATGTACAAGCTTGGTCCCTCCAGGACCCTGAAGCTGATGTTTATCCTTATTCGTCTGATCATTCTTTTGGTTCGTTAACAACTCCCTTTGCAACAGCCTTTGTAACAATTCCCTTCCAACAGCCTCTGTAACACACTCTATAAATTGAAAGAGAGTTGGGGAACATGTGGTGGTCACAGGGGCTCTCTCCAATCGGGGGACCACCCTGTCTGTGACCCGCCAGGCTCCCTGCTCTCACATACCTGAAACTCCCTCCCACTGTCTACTTCCTTCCTGGCCAGGAACACTGTCCTGAACTCCACTCCTCCCAATTGTGATTCTACCTGCTGCCTCATTCCTGCCAGCCTCCTCCCCTCTATGACCGTATCCTGCTCCCTAGACCCCAACCTGTGGGGTTCATGGCCTCCGTGCAAATGGGCTCAGTACCCAAAACTTTATGGGACTAGCACCTGACTTCCAGATCACGGACAGCCTCAGGCACTGCCTCCAGACCAAGCCCTATAATCTTGTCAGCTCTGAAGCAAGCTTGAGACCCTGCCCTCAGGAAAGGAAGTCCTGGAGCTTGGATACTTGTCCAACTTCTCCTCCATTCCCAGCTCATTTGAACTGAAGCAACCGGCTTCAGAAACACCCAGATTCCAATTCTAGCCTTTGTTACTTACTAGAGGTACAATATCGGGCAGGTACTTAACCCCTTTCCACTTACCTGCTTCATCTTAAGAAATGCCCACAACAACAACAGCTTTACAAGTTTGTCAGGGGGGTTACAAAAAAAGTGTTCAAATATGGTATATTTGTGGACAAACAAAACAAGGTCCCCACTACTATTATCCAGTCTTAGTATATCCTCTCCTCCCAGACAGGCTCAGGCTTTAGGCCTGCCTGTGGTCTATTCCTGTAATTTCCCAGTTTGGACCACTGCCCAACCTTTATACCCCCACCCCCAAGGCCTGCCTTTAGCAACACACACAAAACACCAGGGGTACACTGGAGCTGTTTGTACTGGCTAGCAAGAGCTGGTCATTACAATTTCAGGAATGTTACTAGTCAGCTGAAATTAACCATGGTAGGAATATTTACATCATGGAAATTGGCAACCATTGCAAGTAAATCTGACCCCTCCCAACTCCATGCCCCCTGTTGCAGATTTACTATCCCACCCACACTCTACCCAGTGCTCACTCTTGAGCATGACTCGTCTATGTGACCCTCCCTTAAACCACATTCCTCCTACCACCTCATTGCCCATTACTAAGACTTCCCCTTAGGAAGGACTCACCGGGGACTGTGTCTGGGATCTAGGACCTGTGATCCCAGTGTGGCATATAAAGAATCCCAGATGTGGCACCATCCAGGAGAATAACACAAACTCTGGACATCCCAGAGGACTCTCAGCTTTGTTTACTATCAAGTTCCCATACATCTGAGACAGTGCCTGTCAAAATAGAGGCAATAGACCATTTCACACATTAATTATCTCAGACTGCAAACCTAATGGGAAGATTTCAGAGGTTCTCCTACCGAATAAATAAGCCCTGTCAAGGTTCCATATAAAAGACTCTGGAAATATGAGAGTCTAAATGACAGTCCCCAGTAATATTTTAATTGAGATGATGCCTTATGACAGAATGAATTCCATCCACGACTTCCTGTTGGCTCCCTGTGACCTCTCCCCCCATTTTTTGACAGATTTGTCTTGCTGAACATCTTGTGGAGAATGTGAAAAACATCCCCCCCCCTTTTTTTTCTCTGTCATGCTGAAATCTGAATCTCATGAATTTATTTTCCTTAAAATAACAGGTGCTACATATTCTGATCACTTCTTGCTTCAATTATATTTGGTTTAACACTCCTCTTCTAAGTAGCTCTGCAGATCTTCTCTCTCCTCCTCTCCTCCTTCAGTGAGAGATTATTGCTTTGACCTTTAAGTTGACCATGGTCAGCAAAAGAGCAAAGGGATCAAGAATGCTGTTGTTTCCCTGGGTATAAGTTCAAAGTCTGTTTTTCTAATCTTGACACCATCTTTAGTGCTTTTAAACCACAGAGGATAACTTTGAAAAGTCCTATAAGATAGTTACAGACTTCAGGTGGCTTAAGATAGGAACAGGTGAACACGCCTGTCCATCCATAGTAATTCAGGTCACCTACATTTATGTAGCTGGTTATGGACTAAGGCTCTTGATATTCCTCTTCTCAAAGACGGTGACTGTCTGCCTAATAGGAGAGAGAGACAGGTAAGCAGATAAACACAGCAGGGCCTGATATGGGCAGAGACACAGTACAGACAAAGCACAGAGATAGACCATAGTCAAGAAGGTGGGATGACCAGGTCAGGTGGGGAGTGTATCCATTTCCCGTTGCTATTACGGCACATTCCCACAAACCTAAGAGCTTAACATCACAAAGATTTACACTCTTAAAGCTCCAGGAGAGAGAAGTCCCAAAGCAGGCTTCAGAGCTAAAATCAAAGTGTTGGCAGGACGGGGCCCTTCTGAGGGCCCCAGGGAGAGAATCCATCCCTTTGGCTCTCGCGTCTTCTAGAGGCTGCTCGCATTCCCTGTCCTGTGCCCCCACCACTCCAGTGTCTAGCTCCGTGCCCACATTCCCTTCTCTTCTTTCACCTCCTGCCACCTCTGATACAGAGTGTTGTGATGACAGTGGGTCCCCCACCAGCCACCCAGGAACACCTCCTCATCTCAAGACCTTTCACTTAATCACAAGGGCAAGTCCCTTTGACCCAGGTAATGAACTCACAAGTTCTGGGAAGGCTAGACACCAACATCCAGCCAACCACAGGCAGGATGCATGGAGCAGAATTCTGCGAAACTTCTTCCCAGGTATCAAGGAGAGGATGGTGGGGCCATTTGCTATGTCCTGCCCAGGTCTCGCCACTCTCATACTGCAAATGGCCCTGCCACAGATGGCCAACCATCAGCCTCTGCCCTTCTTAACTCCAGAGGAAGCCTCAGCCTCCAGCACCCCCAAGATCATGGCGGGGGTGGTGAGTCTGGAGCTACCTAATAGTCCAAAGTTGGGCTAGAAGTCCACCTGGCAGTGGCCCACCAACCACCTCCCTTTCTCAGGTTCAGCAGCTGAAGTACAAAGGGCTTCCTGCTTTACATTGAAAAATAATGAGAATAATTTTTAAATGGCTATCTGCTATTAATACTTGTAATTAACAAGGGATACTACATGATTTATATGAATAATCTCCTTTAATTCTTAAAAAAAAAAAACCCATGGCAAATATTGTCTTATTCCTATGTTCAAGCTGAGGAAACTAAGGTGTCTGAGGTTGATCCATTTGTTCAAAGTCAAAAAGTAGAAAAGATAAGAGCATAGATCCTGGACCTTAGCCACATATAAACTTAGAAAATCGGGTCAATTGCTTAATTTCTATGTGCCTCAATTTCTCAACCAGAAATTGGAGCCAAAAATATGAGCCATTTGAGAGGGTTGAGAGGGTTACCATGGGGATTATATGGGATGATACTGGTCAGTATTATGTACCTGGAACACAATAACCCATCATTGTTAGCCATTTTAGTGTTATTTAACTGAGTAAGTGTTGTTGTAGAGAGTAGAGAACAGATGCATCTTCTGTCCGGTGAGGACTGGACTAGGGAAAGTTGTTCTTTGACATGGAACCTGCAAATGAGGTTGGTAATAAGCATCTTGGTGCGTGATCTAGGTCCAAAGAAATGTCAGCTCCTCCGCAAAGGGGATGCAAGGGCCATCACCATGGTAAAGGGCCTTGGTCTATCTGTTATATATCATCATCTGTCTTTCAGCTCTAAACTACCTTCTACAATTGGCGCAGGAAGACTGGGGTTGGAACTTGGCCAACTCTGTCCTCTGCCAGCTACCTCCCTGTTAGGCTCTAGCAGTTGGTGGCACTGGATGAAGGCCAGAAGACCACAGGAGAGGGACTTTCTATACCTGTCTGCATCACCCCAAGGACAGCCCTTCTTCCCAGTGCCAGCAGGTCAATCCTGGATGCAGGTGGCTCCCGTTCCCAGCTTCCTCTCTCTGTCCCAGAACATGGCTCCCAGGACCCCAGCCCTCCTCTGAGGTGCCTCACCTGCCAAGAAGTGCCCTCTCCAGACAGCTGAGCCCCGCTCCCAACTACTGCGGTACCAGCAGCTGTCAGGCAGTGTCCCCTCCTCAGAAGTCTGTCACTTATGTGGGTCCCCATCCCAACTTCCAGATTCTGGGGACCCCAACAACTCTCTTTGTTCTCCCAGGCCTAGGGCTCCCAGCTGCTTCCTGCAGAGACTGTCTCTGTGCCAACACTGTTACTTCTATGTTCTCTTCTTGCTTTTTCTGTCCAATCAACAGCTGCTTGATCAGTTCCTTAGAGTAAATCCTCTCTATTAAAATAACTTGTGTGGATTCAGTTTCCTGACTAGATCCTGAAGAATAACACACTTGCACACACAACATACTTATGTACAGACACTGTTCATGGACATTTGTGTAGATACATGCTTTCTAGATGCAAACTCCTAGCACTTTCCTCAGTTCCAGCCCTGCACCTGCTCCTTTGGCCCTCAACAACACTCTATCCTTCCCGGATTCTAAAATGCATTGGAAAGAACAAAGCGACAGAGTTCTAGATGATGCAAAATCTTTTCCCTTTTATAAACATAAGCATCTGTTCGATGCTTCTATAGTCAAAAACTTATAGGCCAACTCTTTTTAACATCAGGCACTCGTGGTGGTAACATTTGTTAGCAACTTACTGGCTCAAGTGGGAAATGTTAAACAATTCAATGACAGAAAAAAATCTCTATTGAAATTCTCAATGGATTCCTTCATTTATTCCACATACAGCATTTTCCACTCGGTGCCCAACACTCTTCTAGATCCTTCCAATCCAAGAAATTAGATGAACAAAGTCACAGCCCTGGGGAGGTAGGCCAGGGAAATGAGGGACAAGGAAGTGGCCTGTGCACCGACCTGCAGCAGGGAAGACAGGTGCAGGGAATGACTTCAGGCAGGTAGAATAGAGCCTCCATGTGAGCTCTCTGGAGTCTAACCATCTTTTTTTTTTTTTTTTAGGATTTATTTTTTTAATTTTTTTATAGTTCTTTTTTTTTTAGATTTTTTCAGTGTTCCAAGATTCATTTTTTATGCACCAAACCCAGTGCTCCATGCAGTATGTGCCCTTCTTAATACCCACCACCAGGCTCACCTAATGCCTCACCCCCCTCCCCTCCAAAACCCTTTTGTTTGTTTCTCAGAGTCCACAGTCTCTCATGGTTCATCTCCCCCTCATTTCCCCCAACTCACTTCTCCTCTCCTTCTCCTAATGTCCTCCTTGTTATTCCTTATGCTCCACAAGTAAGTGAAACCATATGATAATTGACTGTCTCTGCTTGACTTATTTTATTGAAAGGAAGGGCCATCTGTACCCCAATGTTCATAGCAGCAATGGCCACAATCGCAAAACTGTGGAAAGAGCCAAGATGCCCTTCAACAGACGAATGGATAAAGAAGATGTGGTCTATATATGTATATATATATATATTGTGTATATTATATATACATATAATATACACAATGGAAGACTATGCCTCCACCAGAAAGGATAATATTCGGCTTTTGTATCAACATGGACGGGACTGGAGGAGATTATGCTGAGTGGAGCCTACCCATCTGGTTTCTTCTTCTTTTTTTTTTTTTTTAAGATTTTATTTATTTATTTGACAGACAGAGATCACAAGTAGGCAGAGAGGCAGGCAGCGAGAGAGAGGAGGAAGCAGACTACCTGCTAAGCAGAGAGCCTGAGCAGAGAGCCTGATGCGGGGCTCGATTCCAGGACCCTGAGATCATGACCTGAGCCGAAGGCAGAGGCTTTAACCCACTGAGCCACCCAGGCGCCCCTAACCGTCTGGTTTCAAGTCCTACCTTGACCAATTACTGGCCAAATGACCTTGGGAAAGTCCCTGAACTTGTCTGTGCCTCCTGTTTCCTCTTTTTCCAAAATGGGGATGATAATAAAGACCTTCTTCAAAGGGTGGCTAGGAAAATTAAAATAGGGAATGGGGGCGCCTGGGTGGCTCAGTGGGTTAAAGCCTCTGCCTTCAGGGTCCTGGGATCGAGCCCCACATCAGGCTCTCTGCTCGGCAGGGAGCCTGTTTCGCCGGCTCTCTCTCTGCCTGCCTCTCTGCCTACTTGTGATCTCTGTCTGTCAAGGAATTAAGTGAAATCTTCATTAAAAAAAAAAAAAATAGGGAATGAATAGTGCTTGCCACGGTGTGGGATGGCCATTATTACTATCAGCACACGAGCTAGCTAATGCTTATCAACATGAGTGGAGCTATGCTCAGAGGGCTCATTTGCCCTGGAAATCTGACTCATTAATCCAACAGAGGACTCCAGAAGGACCAAAGGCACTACCTACCTGTTCCACCTGCGGGCTTCCCTTTCACCATGATAGGGTTATTCATCGGAGTTAAGACATTTACCTAATAGGTGTATCCAATCACCATTTAGTCATTTGGTATCTAATTATTTATTATGCAAGAGTTCGCTAAGGGAATGAAAATTTTTAGGGTGCACAGGAGCTTCTACCTGGCCCTGGAGAAAGGTCAAAGTGTCCAAATAGCAGAAGGAGCACCGAAAGGGGAGGTGAAGCAGCACGAGAAGTGATTTTCTCCCACAAGGCAGAGCTGGCCCGGTGTATACAGCCTGGGCTGCCATGGCGCTTCACACAAGACTCATGAATCACACTGACTATGTCCTCCGGGTCATTTACTTCCTTCTATCAATTACTAGCCAAGCCAGACACAGTCAGAATTTAAACCAAATCTCTTTTTCCGCCCCTCCCCCAGACTGCGACCCTCATCGACATCGTTATCCTCCAGCCTTTCCAGGAAGGGAGACAAAGAAATGCCCACGTCTTGAAAATAACCTTTCCAATTATATTTTTTCTCGATCCTGATGAGCCTGGCAGAATCATGAACCCCACCTCTGGATCTCATAAACAGTCCGGGCAGAGCCAGATACCGGCAGTAGCTCTCCTTGTCCTCAGCTTAACGTCCCCCAGTCATTGCTATGCAAAGCCTCTTGGGGTTTTTTATCATGTTAATTGCATCTTGCATGCCTACCTTTTCTGCTCAAGGCGCTCCGAGTATTAATCACCTCCCGAGTCACATTGGGTAATGCTGAGTGCTTTATCTTCTGCTCTTGTCACCAACACAGGGACACGGGAGGTCGCAGGTAGGCAAATGGCTTCCTCTTCCATCACAGCCTCCATGAAATCCTAACCACGCATGACCCCGGAGGAAGACTTCTGGCCCTTTCCTCTGGGCAGCCATTCTTCACTCTAGTGAGTTGCGGCCAAGGCCAAATTCATCAATGTCCATCCCACTGGAAAAAAAGACCAACCTGGCTGAGGTTTTATTAACCCTTTGCGTGCGCCATCCATAGTGAATGACAGCAAGCTGCACAACAGGAGTTTCTAAAAGCTGAAGCCAATCAGCCTTAGCATCACTTGGCTCTGGGAAATGCAAACTCTTGGGCCCCACCAGGACTGTCTGAATAATCAGGACCTTGGGTGGGAGCCCGAAGCCTGTTTGATTACGTGCTCCCTGGGCTCCTGATGACCCCTCAAGTCTGAGAGCCACTCTGGGTGGGAAACAGGAGTGCCTGCGACACAGTGATGAACCAAACCCCATGCCTTTGATAGGGCCACTTCACTTTGTGCCTAAAGGCAGGCAAACAATTGTCCCAAGACTATAGGACCGTCTGGGATTCGGCCTGGCAATCCTGACCCTCCCGCCCCATTGGGTTCAGGTGCAGGGTCCGGACTTTGCCACCGCCCCTTGGTATTGCTGGCAGCTCATACCACCCGATGGCATGGCTGTCAGCCCGGGTCCTGGCTTCTCCCGCTAATGCAAGCTCTTTGAGGGGAGGGAGCCTACTAGTACACCAGCGTCTAGCCAAATGTCTGGCATTTAATAAGTGAGTGAATCAAGAATGACTAAATGTGCTTAGAAAACCCAGAGGCATCAGCCAAGTTGTATCTTGGAACCCCTTCAGTGACCACATCCTCCCGTCACCCATCCCCCAAAACCCTTATTTGCTTGTGTACCTTTGAAATCTCCGTAAAGAATTGACTCAGGCTTTCCTTTTTCAAACATGCATGAAAGATTTGTCCTCTGAGAGCCGTGTCTTAAAGCTCATTGTTTTCGTGTGTGATGCCCAATTTCTAAGTGGGAGGTGTAATAAAACCCTTTTCATTAAAATGTTCCTTCATTTCTCCTCATGCAAAAGCAACAGCTCTTCTCCCTCACTCATTGTCCCTCAGGAGACGGTTTGGGAAGCTCAGCCTCAGGTTCCCTTAGCGAGTTGGTGTTAGCATTTCCGTAAGCCATGCCCAAAACAAATTACAAGCATGTGAAGATTGTATTGAAAATCCTGAAATCATCCTCATAGACCCAGCAGTTGTGTCCAAGGATTGTGGAGGAAAAGGCCTCGGGGTTGGGGATGTGCCCAAAAATGGCCTCACTATAGACCCATAAGCTGTTCTCACTCTCTAGCGCACTTTCAGAAACTTTGTCTATGAGGCTGTGTGGGTAAAATTCTTAGAAGACTCCCAAGATCCCACTCTGCCTGGGTGTACACACACCTTCTCCCGGTCACTTGACCAAACACAAGCCCGAGTGCTTCTGTGCAGGGATTTTGCTGATGTAATTAAGGTCCCAAATCAGTTGACCCTAAGAAAGGGAGAGGGAGATAACCTTCAGTGGGCCTGACCCTATCAGGTAACCCTTTAAAGCGAAAGGACTATTCTCAGCAAGAGAGATCTGAATCATGAAGGATGTCCTCCACCCCTGCCTTTGAGGATGGAGAAGGCCACAAAATAAAGAATGCAGGTGGCCACCAGCTGAGAGGCAGCAAGGACACAGGACCTGGGTTCTATGGCTACAAGAAACTCAATTCTGCCATCAACCCGGATGAACACTGGAAGCAGACTCTTCCTGAGTCAAGCCTCCTGATGAGACCACAGCCTGTCCGGCACCTTGACCTCAGCCATGTGAAAGCCTGAGCGGAGAACCCAAACACGTTGCACCCAAATCTCTGACCTACAGACTGTGAGTTAATAAATGGGGATTGTTTGAAGCTGCTAATGTGTGGTGATGGTCAGACAGCAGCGAGAAACTAACACAGAGGCTAATAGATAATGCCCCCTCCTTTACCCTAAAAGGTAAGTCTGCCCTACCTACCATATAGGTGGCTAATGTATACTCCATGCCCACCTCTCACCTCCACTTCCATTTTTAGCCTTGCCAGACAAGGCTCCACAAGTATAAAAACTCCCCCATTATAACAGAGGGCAAACGCACATGTGAGGACAGGAAGAGGCCAGGCTGCTCTGGGGTAGGCAGTGTCACGCGCACATTACCTGCCCCGCACCCGCGTAAGGCTATCATGTGCTTTTTGCAAAGTATTATTTTTATGTCTCGTGTCATCTAGCACATTGCCCTCACCCTCACGGCAAAGCCCTGAAGTGTCACAGAGGGTGTCAACTGCCTTTTGATTTCCATGACCCTCCGGCTGTCTGCTTTGTTTCATTGGCCCAAATAGATGTCCTGACTGCGCTACACCACAAAATCAAGACAGGCCCTATTCTCCAACTTTCTTCGCATGCTGATGGAGAGTCGTTTATGGTCTCTCTGGCTGGCCTCTTTGTAAACGAAAAGGCTGAGTTTATAGGCTCAATGTTCAGCAGGAATACCCAGTTCCAGTCGAGCAATTTCCCTGCAGGGGCAATTAGAGGGAAAGGGAGGGTGGTGTCTTTTTTTTTTTTTTTTAACTTCCTGGTCTTGGCAATTAACATTTAATGTCATACATCACCATGAGTCACTGGGGGAGGCTCTCCCACAGTACTCATTAGCTTATTAAAATGAACACAACTGCTTTGGTTCATCTAGATTGTAGAGTGATGACAAAAATAACAATAATAATAAATTATATATCCATTTCATCTCTTCTTCTGTAATATTTCAGTGTGCCTTCCCCCGATCCTGTAGAAGAGGGATGAGGGCTGGTAACCAAAAGGGAAACTTACCACCCCCACCTACGGAATGCCATCCTCGCAGTTCAGGATGGCTCCCACCTGGGATGATTTGCTCGGTACCTAAGGGAGCAGGAAAGGGTAAGCATTCCCCTTTGCATGCCCCAGGCAAGCACTTGGACTCTGTTTTTTTTTTTTTTTTTTTTTTTTATTATTGAAGTATAGTTGACACACATGCTATATTATTTTCAGGGGTGCAACATAGTAATTCAACTTCTCTGTACATTATGCCAAGTGTAGCCTCATCTGTCCCCATACAACACCATTACAGTACCATTGACTATATTCCCTATGCTATGCCTTTCATCCCCGTGACTTATTCATTCCATACCTAAAGCCTGTACTACCTGCTCCCCTCACCCTCCTTTCCTCTGGCAACCATCAGTTTATTCTCTATATTTACGAGTTTGTTTCTGCTTTTTGTTGGTTTGCTTTGTTTTTTTGATTCCTTATATAAATGAAATTGTATGGTATTTGTTTTTCTTAGACTTATTTCACTTAGCATAATTCCTTCAAGTTCCATCCAAATCTCAAGTGGCAAGATCTCATTCTCTCTTATGGCTGAGTAATATTCCATTTAATATATACATCTTCTTTATCCATCTATCAATGGACACTTGGGTTACTTCCATTGTCCTCTATTTTGAAGAGCAATGTAGCCTACTAATTAGTTCCCAAATTTCACTGCATGCTGGAATCCACCAGTAATCTTTAAACAATACTGACACCTGGCTCCCACCCAAGTGTTGGAGGAGAAAATCAAGAAGGCATGACCACCAGTTGACCCTTGAGCTGGAACTGGGCAATCAGATGCTCTATAGCCCTCCCCCATCCTTGGAATGGTACACTATGCCTACTATTCCCCCATGGGCGCTGTTCCAAGGACATAGCCTTGAGAGTTGAAGGTGTTGCTGAGACCATCTGGATGGTATATGTGACTAAACCCAGTGAAGACGTGTTTATAAGATTCGGATGGTGGGTGTGGAGATCTGTGGATCCTGTGACTACTCAAGACAAACTCACAGGTAAATTTCCTCACTTATTAAACCTGCCACCTACCAATGTGGAGTGGCCACCTCTTTCTGCGGTGTCTCCCTGGCCTCCCGCGTAAGGGGCTGGTGCACCTGACACTCCCAAGTAGGTTTTGAACAAACACCAAGACACTGATCTCATTGGTGTGAGTGTAACCAGGGAGTCTTCAAACCTCCCAGGTGATTCCAGTGTGCAGCCAAGGGGACCCACTAGCCTGGCAGTTAAATAACCCTCATGTCAACCACTTACAGGTAGACAACTGAGAGAAAGTCACTTATACTTTCTATACCTCAGTTTCCTAACCTGTGAAGTGGGTATAATATTGGCACCTACTTCATAGATACTACTAAATGAAAGAATGCAAGCCAGTTGTTTACCACAGTGCCAAACACTACCAAGCAGGCAGTCTGCGTTAATTGTTGACATTCTAATTATTGTCATCGTGATTTCTCTTGGCCTCTGTGATCATGGAACCCAAGAATCTTATGCTGGCAGAAACTTGAGGAGTCATCTACGTTTGGAAGTTACTTTTCAAAAATCCCTGGCAAACAATGATCCAGTTTCAACTCTTGAGCACATTTTCTACCCAATGAAACCTACCTTGATATTTAAATCCCCACACAGATGATCTGAAGGCATGGTGTGGGGGACAGACAAAGTAGGTAGCATACTAAAACTCCAATTAATTCAACAAGTGTTTCCCGAACATCCACTCCAGGCCAGGTACTGTGCTGGGAATACCATGTGGGAGGCATAAACTCACAATCCACTTAGTACAAACTCCTCCCTCTTGGTTACCCTATGGCCAGTTAAAGCTGAGAAGCCCAGTTAATTCACTTGTAAATTGGTTCTTTGGCTGGGGTTTTTCTGATGCTTGGAACCCTCAGAACCCATCTGTTGTCTGGGCCTCCTCTTCCCCATGCCCCACCTCCCACCCCTACCTTTCTTTTAAGTATTTCTTTTTTTTTTTTTTTAAGATTTTTATTTATTTATTTGACAGAGAGAGATCACACGTAGACGGAGAGGCAGGCAGAGAGAGAGAGGGGGAAGCAGGCTCCCCGCTGAGCAGAGAGCCTGATGTGGGACTCGATCCCAGGACCCTGAGATCATGACCTGAGCCGAAGGCAGCAGATTAACCCACTGAGCCACCCAGGCGCCCCCCACCCCTACCTTTCGATCCATTTCTTCTCACTGCTTTCCCCTGCCCTGTACCTCTGTTTCCTTGGTCCTCAGATCAACTGTGCCATTCAGATATCCCAACTCCTGTGCCTTTCCCAAAATTCCTCATCTGCCTCTCCTCCATTAGGGTATTACCTATCCATACAACTTGTTAATCACAACCACGCAGCACATACCAGCCTCTTTTAAGATTTTTTTTTTTTTTTTGACAGAGATAGAGACAGTGAGAGAGGGAACACAAGCAGGGGGAGAGGGAGAGGGAGAGGGAGAAGCAGGCTTCCTGCTGAACAGGGAGCCCGATGTGGGGCCTGATTCCAGGACCCTGGGATCATGACCCGAGCCAAAGACAGATGCATAAGCACTGAGCCACCAGGCACCCCCATACCTGCCTCTTTCAAAACGACCTTCTGAATGCCTCTAGAAATTTACTCCCTTATAAAATAATAACCAACATTTGAGAGAGTTTGCTGTAATTCCACCACTCTGTTTTTCTGTTCAGCTTCCCAATAAAATGCCCCAAAGTAGTTGTCTATACTGTTATCTCCACTTTCTTCCTCTCCTTCTAAACCCCCACAATCAAGCTTCTGCCCCTACCACACCACTGAACCCCTACTCCTATGTGCTGCTACAGAACCCCTCCAACACTAGAATTCAGTTCTGAAGCTAAGCATGTAGACTTAGTGCAGACCCCCCAAGTTAGGAGCTCAGTCCTCCGCAAGACTGCTGCAAGTTCTGGCATGCCCAGGCCCCATTTCTGACCAATTGGCTACAAATTCAGGGGTTCCTACGGTACTCAGTATTGATGATTCACTAGGACTCACAGAACCCTGGAAAGCACTATGCTTACGATTCCAGTTGTATTATAAAAGATTCAAATCAGAACAAGCCCAATGAAGAAACACATGGAGCCAAGACTGGGAAGGTCCTGAAGGCAAGGAGTGAGCCCCTCCCGTAGAATCAGGGGCATATCACCCTCCCAGCTCATTGCTGTGTTGACCAATCTGGAAATTCTGCTGAGCTCACTAGCAGGCATGGTTGATGGAATCAGTGGCCTCATGATTAAACTCAATCTCCAGCTGCTCTCCACAGCCCAAGGTCAGGAGATCAGGCTGGTACCCTTGACTCAAAGCCCCAACCTCTCATCATATGGTCAGCGGTGTTCCTGGCATGGCCATCCCCCATCCCCAGTCATGCCATTAGCATACATGATCCAGGAGCCCAGCATGAATAACAAAGACATCCCTGGCAGCTGGGCAATTCCAAAGGTTTAGTCTCCCTCCTAAGAACCCAGGACAAAGACAAGACAAATTCTTTATCATACAGCAACCCCCATGATGCAGATCCAAAGATCCACGACCTTCTCAGCAACCTTGGACAGTGAAGCACTTCCTTTTCTTGAAAGTTTCCCCGCTGAGCTCTCCAGCCGTCCTCCTAGCTCGTTGGCCCTGCCTCCTCCTTGACCTCTCAGAGGCCTGATTCTCAGTGTACCCAGAACTCTTCTCTCTCTCTGTACTTTCTCTCACCAAGTCCCAGCCTTTAATTGACAAAGGCACACTGATGTCCCCAGATCCTTTGTGACCCTCTTATGTACCTAAGAGTCCTGGGACTCTCAGAGAGCGGTGATTCGCTCCTTTCATGTGCTTTCACGACTCAGATTCATCACTGAGGGCTCTCTCTCTCTCTCAGAACACGGGGAGTGGGGCTACTTCGCACCAGCCCTGTGGCTAGCAGGCTCTTCCAAGCCCAGCATCTCTCATCCACACTCCTGGCAACACTCCTGGAGTTCAGACTACATTGCTCTCCTGCCCTGACTTTCCCGCAGCTTCACATCTTACTTAGAACCCCAAATCCTTCCACGTGACCTGGCCCTCTGACTCTCCCTCCATCCTCATCATCTACCGCTCTGCCCTGGGCTCTCCCTGCTCCAGCCGCATCTCCAGCTCCTCTCTCGTGGACTCTGGGCTCACCATTCCTTCTGCCTGGAGCACTCCTGCCCAGACCCGGGCCTGTCTCCCTCCCTCCCACCCCTCCATTCTCCATAATGCCATATCCCACAGCCGCTGAGTTTCCTTTCTAAAGAGCAGACCCCATCCATGGCACACCCAGTCCTCTGGCCCTTCTCACTACTTATTCTACATTTATTGATATTGTCTTTACTTTGGAGGGGAGGGAGAAGGGTGTGGCGCCGGCAGGGGGCTGCATGTATTAGTCAGCTCAGGCTGCCATAACAAAATCTTACAGACTGAGGGAGCTTAAACAACAGATACTTATTTTCTCCCAGATCGGGAGGCTGGAGGTCTGAGATCAGGGTGCTAGCAGGATCGGGTTCTGGGGAGAGCACTACTCTCCTTGCAGATGGCTACCTGCTTGCTGGTCACACAAGCAAGGACTTGTTCTGTCTTTGTTTTCATGGACTAGCTAAAAGAAATGCAGTGAGAATGGCTGCTTTTACAGCAACAAAACAAAACAAAAACTAAGACCAACAAAACCCCACATCGTTGTCCTCATGGGGGTCTTCTGCTAGAGCAAAGAGGGGTCACGTGAACATTTGAAAAAGAGGAGACTCTTCACTTCATGTCATTTTAGCTTACGAACGTTTTCATAGGAATCCTCCAGTTTCAGATAATGGGGGAAACCCATGTCTAGGCACCCACAGCCCAGGCAGACTGACACCCCACAATTAACCATCACCGAGGAGAAAGCGTAATGAGCCATCAAGTGTCCTTTTTTGCTTTAGCCCCTCCTGCTTTCCCACATTGGAGTTTCGGCAACTCCCTCATAAGCTCCAAGAATCATGGATTGAGAAGCGAGCAAGGGTCTGGGTGTCTGATGGTTCATAGAGCCTTCCGCTGTCTGTTTCCAGATTTCTTATTATAAGACGCAAAAATATATTCTTATCTTACTGATGTCCCTATTTTTCTTTTAATTTTTCTATTCTGGGCGGCCAAACTAAATTCCTCATATACACGGGTTTAGACTTTACGGTCCCTAATAATAGTCTAGTGTCCTCCTACTTGAGTACTCTGTGACGTGTTCTTCATGCAACAGGCTGCATTTTATGCCAGCCCCGTATTTTTATCCTAAATGTTCAAAGCAGTAACCAGACACATTGCAGCTGTCAACCCACTAGACAGGTTGTACTCATCGCAACTGTACCTCTTTTCGACTCTTCCCAAATATTTGTACAACCACAGGGCACTATCAGCCACAGACAAAACTGAGAGGCCACCCAGAACCCAGACAGAGAGAGAGAGAGAGAATCCAAAAGGACTTGTTTCAAAACAATACAAGAGCAAACAAAGATTTTTGACTTCCATTTCTGTGACATATCCAAATTGTTTTGGAATTTATCAAAAGTATTGGAAGATGTAAACACTGGGAGAGGGAAAGCTATGGATTTGCCCAGCTGGCCAGAGCCTCCTATAGACAGGCTATGCTATTTTAAATGCCTGTGCATGGCTGTAATTGGGGATTTCTTCCCCTCTGGCCAGGGGGCTGATTCAGAACCAAAATTACGCTTTGACCTTGACTCTAAGGTGTCGTACATTTCTGGTTCAGTGCCTTGGTCCCTGAGCTTATCCAGATGGTGCACTGTTGAGCTGGGAGCCTGTCCTCACCATCTTAAAATCTCTCAGAGTCCCTACCACTGAGCCTCATTTATAACCCGAGCTCAGAAAACATGGATTGGTGAATTACCACATGTTACAAAACGGTGACTGGGCTCCTGAAAGCTGGACATGTTCTTGAATAGAGGTACTATTTTGTTTAATAATATGAATTTAGCTTATAGATCATGAAAAGGGAGTCTATAACATGCAGAAAGAACATTCCAGGAAGAAAAAGTGTATAGTAACGAAGAAGAGAAGGAATGTCACAGATAATTTTAAATGTTAGTAAGTAAGAAAAAACAGGCATCTTGCTCTTGCTGGTCGAGCTGTTCTGATGTCATGGCAACTTCATTGCAGCATCAGTCTCTTTCTTGTGGCCGGGGAGATAGCCGGCTTCAGCAGGATCCTGCACAGACACTGGGGAGCTCAGTGGTTAGGACAGTGATTGAGGGGCCTGACTGTGCTGTCAGAGAAACCGTCAGACACTCTGCATGCTGGGAATGAAAAGGTAACGTAAACTGTGCCACGAGCCACATATGGAAGCAATTTGTACGTGATTCCTTAGAGAGCTGAGCTCCTCCAGCTGGCCTGCAGAGTCCTCCCTGCCTATTGGTTCCACACCTCTCTAGGTATCTGCTGATTCTTCTCTTTTGCTGCAGACAGACTTTCTCCAAAGGGTAAAAGATAAACCCACCACACCTTCCCACCTCCTGTCGTATATTGAATTGTGTTCCCCCAAAATTCACATGTCGAAGTCCGAACCCCAGCACCTTGGAATGTGACCATATTTGGAGATAGGGCCTTTGAAGAGCCCATGAAGTTAAAATGAGGTCCTTGAGTAGAGCCTCATCCAATGGGACCTGTGTCTTCTAAGCAAAGGAGGAGACACCAGGAATACACAGAGAGGGAAGACCTTGGGAGGACCCAGGGAGAAGATGGCCATCGACAAGCCAAGGAGAGAGGCCTCAAGGAGAAATCAAACCTGCTGACATCTTGACCTTGGACGTTCAGCCTCCAGGACTGTGAGAAGTCAGTGTCTGTTTTTTAAGTCTCCCCCTTTCCCCCCGTCTGTGGTGCTTATTTCCATCAGTCCTAGCAGACGAATACAGCTGCCAACAGCCCCCACCTTGCTTCTCACAGCTGCCACACCTGCAGAGGGGCGGCCTCTCAGTTCCAGTTCCTACAACATCCTGAGAGGCTTGGCCTGGTTTATAGTCAGGTCGACTCTCAGACCAGCCAGGAGCCCGGACCATGAACTGCAGAGCAAGAGTGCTGGCTGCTTCTGCCACAGTCCCCCTCCAATCGCTTCCTGCTGGTCCATCAGAGAAGCAGAACTGCTAAGATAGCCACACACACATACGTGCACATGCACATTCGTTATAGGGACTCGACTGTAGACAATGGTCAGGGCTGGGTGAACGGTCTCTGCAAAGCTATTTCTCTGAATCTGCTGCTGGAAATTACAGTTTGCAGGTCAGAGAGCCTGGGAGGGAGCGTGGATGCAGAGTGCTGTGGACTGAATATGTGTGTCCCTCAAAATGCATATGTTGGAAGCTAACCCCAGTGTGATGGCATTTGGAGGCAAAGCCTTCAGGAGGTAACCACATCACAAGGGTGGCGCCCTCATGAAGGTGATTAGTGCCCTTATAAGAAGAGACACAAGAAAGACATGAGGACATAGCAAGAAGGCGGCTGCCTACAAGCCAGACAGAGGCTCTCACCAGAACCCAACAATGCTGGTACCCTGATCTTGGACCTCCAGCCTCCAGAGCTGTGACAAATAAATGTCTACAGCTTAAGGTCCCTGGTCTATGACATTCTGTTATGGTAGCCTGAATTCAGATGGAGGGGGACACTGAGGACAAGCCAGAACTCACAGGACAGACTGAAGCCCAACCTCCATGATGATGGGGCATCCTACAGAACTCCAAAGCTAGGCCCCTTGGTCACGGAGCTGCACACCTGCCTGTCCCTGGTACTGGAGAAGCCGAGGGAGGATCCCGGTGATGTAGCTACTCGTCCCATCAACATGAGCCAGCAGATAAATGATAATGTGGAGAGGTTGCCGCAGCCCTGACTGTCAAGGGCAGGGACAATATGGATGCCCTCCAGTCTTGTGTGAAATGTCACTGTGGCCAACCCTAACTGGAAATACATAAGAAAGGGTGTTCTTGGACATGTAGTGCAGCCTGGTCAACTTAACACATGACAAAGCCACCACACTTGCTAAGAGCAGCCACTCTCTGCAGGACCATGTGGGTCTCCAGCAGAGCCCACCTGGCTGCCCTTCCTTCCCACATCTCTCTCCTGCTGCCTTCCCCCTTGCTTCCTTTCCCTTTGCCCCATTATCTATGAAGGCCACGGTGCCAGATGGTAGGAGTGTTTCAGAAAGTGTTAGGATCGAGGAGGGCCCAGAAGAATGCTGCCAATACCCAATCGAGCTATGGGGACCTATGCTCTTTTTTTTTTTTAAGATTTTATTTATTTGACATAGAGAGAGAGATCACAAGTAGGCAGAGAGGCAGGCAGGGAGAGAGAGGGGGAAGCAGGCTCCCCACTGAGCAGAGAGCCCAAATGTGGGGCTCAATCTCAGGACCCTGAGATCATGACCTGAGCCGAAGGCAGAGGCTTTAACCCACTGAGTCATCCAGGCACCCCATGGGGACCTATGCTCTTCAGTGAGATAGAAACCCAGGGTGCAGACCCCAACCCAGGGCTCCTGTACCCCCCTACTCTAGTCTAAAACAGGCTTGAACTCATTTTTGTTTCTGACCTTTGGAACCCAAAAAATGAGAGTTAGGCAGATTATAATAATTTTGTTTTCTAATATTTGGAAACACTTACTCAGTATTGAACAATATTCTGGAAATGGAGGTGGTTTCTTTCCTTCTTCCCAAAAGGGGACAAGTATCTTAACGTCATCAGAAACACCTTAACAGATTCAAAGAAAGTGCTGTATTATCCCTAAGAAGAGTCCTAATCTAGATCATGTACACATTTTCCATGGATACAAATCTCAGTTGTTCACCCCTTCTCATTATTCATAATCAAAAGATAGAAGATATGAATTTTCAGAAGAAGGGAGGGCCCTCAAGTAGAAAAACCTGTTTTCCATGGTGACAGTTCAGAACAGGGAACTGAAGAAAGTACTTGAATTTGAAACCCATACCATCAGTGAGAGTATGGGTGAGGGGGTGTGAAGTCACCTCCACAGTGACTTCAGATGTTGGGAAGGATGAGTCACTAGTCATTTCATAAGCTCCATTCCTAGCCAGGCAGGTGGCTCTATATTCAGACCTACCAGGAAAAGGCAAGGGAGTCTAATTTACTGACCCTGACCGGGGGAAGCAGAGCTTTCTTTTCCCAAGTCACTCAAAGTTTTCTGAAGCATGACTTAAGAATTACTTATTCAACAGGTAGATTTTCCTCTCCTGGGGTCAATTACATCCTCACTAGAACAATGGTTCACAGCCTTGACCATAGGTTAGCATAACCCGGAGAGCTTCTTCAACAATACTAATGGCAGAGCTCCCCCTCTCCTGACATTCTGCTTGTAGCCACTGGAACTGGGGCCGAGGTGGTGGAAGGTTTTCGAAGCTCCTCAGATAAGTCTAAAGTGCATCCAGAGTTGAGAACCACACACTGAGTCTCTCTCCCCGTTAAACAACTTTCACGGGTCGTTGGGCAGGAGACAGGTCTCCCCTGCCCATCCTTCCAGTTATTGAGGGCTTGCTATGGGGAGGACAGAGGACTTCTATTCAGTTGTTTGCCTTAACCTGCCAGCAACCCTGTGGGGTAGATGCTATTTGATCTCTGTGTTGTAAATGACAGTTGAAGTATACACAGGTTAAATAGTTACCCACGTGGTGCAGAGTTAAAATGCATAGAGCTGTATTCAGAGTCCAAGCTGGTCACCCAAACCCATGCTGCTACCCACAGCTGTAGTACCCTCTCCAATCACTGGGTAGCCCTCTAGCTACTAAAATGATGTCCAGTTATCCAGTCTCATCCCCATCACACAAGAGGCAGAAGCAAAGACAGAAGATAAACGTACCTCTACAGCTAGACTTGAGAAGTCCTAGAGAAAGTTCTAGAGTCTTAGTGCTAGATCACACGATTTCCGAAGTTGATAGGCAGGTTGACTTCGGAACCCCATCTCCCAGTTCTAAGTCAGGTGACTTTTCCCTGCATGAGTTAATTTCCTGTTGATCAGCTAGTTGAGAGGAAACAAGTGGATGGGCCAGGTGAACTCACAGTTGGTTAGTGGGAGCATTGAGAGGTGGGAGCACAGAGCAGGAGGAGCTTGCTTGGGACTGGCGAGATTGGGGAAATCGTCTTGGAGGAAGAATCTTCTGGTGGGAGCCTCAGGCTTTCAATGTGCTGAGCTGAAAGAAAGAACACTCCATGGGGAAGGAAGAGTGTCAGCCATGGCAGGAAGAGAGGAGATATGTTCTGGGAATGGAGGGTGGTCTGTATCTTCTTGAGAAGAAACCAGAATAAGGAATAAGAAATACAAATAAGGAAGACAGGCCAGGGCACCATCTCAGGGGGCTGTCCTCTAATTCAAGGGCAGTAGGACCCAGCCACTGTGTTCAGGGGATGAATAACAGCTTCAGAAGCTGCAGAGCACAGACCGAGGTGTACAACGAGGTAGTGGGAAAGGGGAGGGAGTGTGGAAGTGGGAGCAAAAAGCCACAATGGGGAAGTGGCTGAGAATGCAGAGAAAGGGACAGATGGGAGGGACCGACACCACCCCCATGGGCTGCTGGAATTTCCTTACGGGGACCTCACCCCATAAAAGAGAAGCTAGAGAAAGAAGAAAACATGGGATGATAGGAGGCTTCTTCTGGTCACCTCAGTAAAAGTCTACTTTCCAAGGTGAGAGCTCAGTGGGAGTGGAAAGTGCTGGGAGCACGAGAGGCAGGACAGGTTCAGAGGCTGTGGGGTAGGAGGGCAAGGGCAGGGTTGGGGTTGAGGGGCAGGGAAAGACCACCAGAGAGGAAAGGGGGGAGCTGGGGGCAGAAGCCAAAGGAAAGCCTCCATTTTCTGCCCCTTGTCCTGCTTGGGTAGGTAACGAAATAGTCTCCGTGGGGACAGTAAGTGACAATGAACAGAGTTCTGGAGGAATGTCATGGACACGGGCATGTGGACTCTAACGCTCTGGAAGGCAGCGCATTCCCCACCCTCAGCTGGGCTCGAGGAAGGAGGAAGAACTCCATTCAGGTGGTTGGAGGGCAGAGACTTGAAGGAAGGTATGGGCAGAGCTAAAGAAACCATTTTCCAGGGACACCACGGGTGGCCTGAGGAGAGGTCCCAGAGAGGATGGCGGTGTCCTCAGCTGGGTGCTGCGCAAGGTGGGCCTGGGAGAAGCCTGCTGACTTTTCTCTTCTCCCCCTGCAGGGCCCCTGCATGTTTCCCAGTGGTGAAATACAAGCGATGTGGCCCCCAAGGCCGCCCAGGGGGGTGTGCAGTCCTTGGGGATGGGCCCAGAGCAAGCAGAGAAGGACAGAGAACGGGCGTGGGAACAGGGCAAATGGAGAAGAGCTAGCCTGCCCAGCAAAGTGAAGACCTTGGCTGTGAGCGCGGTGGAGCCCTCCACTGTGTTGACAGGTGCCTGGCCCAGCTTGGAGGGGAGGACAGAGCGACCAAGTCTGCCGGCCTTGCTGCTGCCACCCTGGGCTCCTCCCCGGCAACGGACGAGCCACATTTGGGGAATCTCAGGTGGGTGCTGTGTCTTATAAAACCTATAAGACGAGCGCACACCTTTCAGCTTTCATGCTATGGCAGACCTTGCCCTGTTGGGCCAATGATTCCCAGACACCAAAAAGGGGTTCTGCAGTCTGTCCGAGTATTTTCGCCTTTCTGAGTCTGAGAAGAAGCTTGGAAGATGTGGTTTGGAAGATGAACTGTTGAAATTCCCGGTTATTTGGTTTTTTGAAGGTAAGAGAAAAATTATGGTATCGCTTCTAAGGCCTGTTAGCCCACTCCATGCCAGAAAATTCAAAAATGTGTAGCTTTTGGAGCAGGAGGAAGGACACGCAGGGATCAACTTCTGATCAAAGTGTAAAGTCACGTCAGATTAGAAATGACACAGATGAAGTGCAAAGCTGTGATTTATTTGCTTTATAACAAGAGTGCCAGAATTTCCTTGCACGGCCCCGCTCACCTCCCACTGCATCCACTGTCCAGCTCCCGGAGATCAGTACCTTCCTGACACCCTCTGACCCTCAGCAGGCCTGACAACACCCTCCACCCCCCACCCCCAAGCCCGGCCTGCTATCTTCTCATCCTTGTTGGACAGGGCGCTGAGATTCCATCAAATCCAAATTACATTGTCAGTTTAAAAATAGCTTTTCTTGAAGGGAAAAAGACACCACTATATCATAGGTACACATTGATTTTCAAAAACATAACATTAGAAAAAAATCTTCCATCAAATTTCAAATCTTCCCACTTCCAGGGGGCCACCTAGAAGTTGTTTTCTTGATTACAGTAATTCTCATGAAATTGCCGAAGAGTCTGATTTGGCGTGGGGGAGTCGTCTGCTAACCGGAAGGACTCTGCCATTTGTGGAACAAGGGAAAGGAGATAATTTTGACCCAGGAAAACCATCTTCGGCCCATTTGGCATGCTGTTTCTAAATCTTACTGCTCCCAGACTTTCATGCCAAGACTTCAAAGGGCTTTACTGAGTCACTGTCTGTATTCCAAGAACTAGCCAGCTAAAGAAATGGTGGAAAGGGCAGTCCTTTTTCCAGTTCAGCAAGAGCAAGGCCTCCCAAAGTCACCTAGGTATCGGAACTACTTGGGGGTTTTGGTGAAGTGACATGAAGATCATGAGGTATAAGTCCCATTTAACAAACAAATAAAAATAAAAACAAATAACCTCTAAACCAAGATGAAAACTCTCATGGGGCCAGTGCTAAGGAGGAGAGGAGTATCCAACACAGGAGAGAAGATTAGGGGATCTGCTTTGTCAAGAAGGCCAGGGAAGTATTGACCTCAGATCCGAAGGATAAATAGAAGTCAATTAGGCAAAGAGGATGGGGAAAATACATGCAAAGGCCCTGCGGTAGAAAGGACCATGAGCAAATAGGAGAGATTGAAAGAAGTTAGTGTGACTGGGACAGAGAAAATTGGGAATTAGGGAGCTCTGAAGCCAGTGTCTCAAGGTCTATGCAGAACCTTACAGCCAATGTTCAGGAGTTGTTCCTGCTTGCTTGTTTCTTTGTTCTCTATCATTCAAGCAGTTAGGGTTGGCAGGAGGTCCTGAAAAGCAGGGGAATGGCATTAAAAGGCTTGATTTTTGAGACAGTATCTCTGACTATAGTACAGAGAATGGGACCTGGGGACAAGATTGATGTAGAAGATCAGTTGAAACCATAGCAATAGTCCAGGTGAGAGATGACAGGAGTCTAAACCATAATGGTCAGATTTGAGAGGTATTTAGAAGGCAAACATCACTGGACCTGGTGACAAATGGAAACTAGAAAGGAAGAGAGTTAGGTACGAAGGATGGTACCTACATTTCTAGCTTGTGTAACTGGTAGAACCATTCATCAAGATGGCAAATATTGGGGGGGTGCCTGGGTGGCTCAGTGGGTTAAGCCGCTGCCTTCGGCTCAGGTCATGATCTCAGGGTCCTGGGATCGAGTCCCGCATCGGGCTCTCTGCTCAGCAGGGAGCCTGCTTCCCTCTCTCTCTCTGCCTGCCTCTGTCTACTTGTGATCTCTCTCTGTCAAATAAATAAATAAAATCTTTAAAAAAAAAAAAAAAAGATGGCAAATATTGGGAAAGGACCAGGTTGTGGGGGGAGAGGATGGTGAGGGATGATGAGTTTGGGTTGGGGCATGTTGTGCTCAGTCACCTTTGAGAAATTCAAGAGAGAATATGCTGGAAGAAGTTGGGCAAGCAGGTCAGAGGAGAGGTGAAGATTGGAGGTGGAAATCAGAGTCATATGCATGATGTCAAATTAAAGCCATAGGTATAAGTAGAGAGAATAAAGGGTTTAAGGAGAGAATGAGGTTGGGGAGAGTAGAATATGTACATAAAACAGTATAGTCAGAAGGCAGGAAGAGAATACAGAAGGGCAGAGCGCTCTTCCAAGAGCCCAGTAAAGAGCATCTCAGGAAAAACAAGGTCTATGGTACCAGAATACCTACCGGTCAAGAAAGAGGAGGCCTGAAAACAGGTTCTTTGGATTATTGGTTGGTACAGAAATCACCACGATCTTGGCAAGAAATAATAAAAGAACACTTTTGTATATATATTTTTTTATTTGGGGTTTTTTTTGTTTGCTTTTTGCTTTTCTGAGACTATTTACTGTTCTACAATTTGGAGCATTTAAGTATGCTAACATTATAAAGGATGCTTATTCAGACGGTAAGTTTTTAGGTCTGGATGCCTGGGGGAAATAATTTCAAGGACAGAAGGAGGGAAGAGAGCGCATTTCTGTAGGGAGTGATAACTGAAGACAAAGGACTAATGTTTAAGAACATCCGTTTGTAGGTCTAGATTTAGGTTTTACCTCAAATATTTTTATTTTAAAAATTATACATAAGAGACCATAGCAATAGTCCAGGTGAGAGATGACCAGAGTCTAAACCATAATGGTCAAAGAAAATATAATTAATATTTACAAGCAAAAAGAAGAAAATAAAAATCACAGTTCTGGAGGCCGGAAGTCCAAAATCAAAGTGTTGATATTACGATGCTCCCTCCAAAAGCTCTAGGAGAGAACCTTTCCTCGATCCTTCCAGCTTCTGGTGCAGAATTCAATCTCTGTTTCCATTATCACGCAGTCTTCTCTGGGTCTCCTCTCCTCCCTTCCTTCTAAGAACATTTGCCATCAGATTTAGAGCCTGCTTGAATCCAGGATGATCTTGCCTTGAGATCTTTAGCACAAATATATCTGCAAAGACTTTTTTCAAGTAACTTTCCTTTCGCAGTTTCAATAGACCTATCTTTGCCCACCATTCAACTCACTGTGTCCTCCCATTTCCTGAAGCACCATTTCCTCAGACTTTCCCCAAAAGTCTCCAACCTCAAAACGAAGCACCAACAATCCTATCCTTGACCCTTAACACCCAGACCCAGCCTTCCCTGGCCAGGTCACAAAAGCCACTGACTTTGACATAAAGTTGGTACCAACCCCCCACTCCCCTAGCCAGCCGATAAGGGAGACTGTTCTCTTTTTTTCCCAGACCCCAGGTCTCACCACACCAGGGAAGTAATTTTTCTTTGCTGGATGCGTTTCCACAAAGACTCATTGCGAAACTGCATCACTAATTTCTATCACCTTCCTTGTTCAGGACTTCAGGCATCTCTTAGGATAAATGGTATTTTATGGGTATGGGGGAGAGGAGGGAAAGGGACTACCGTTTACATACATTGTAATTTTCTGAGTTCCAGAGGAACTTCAGACAATGTCCATTTCCATACCAGGGACCCTGTTAAGGCTTCCTGTATCAACTCCTGAAAAAGAATCAGAACTCGCCAGAACTGATTGATAATTGGTCCCTGTAACCATGAGGACAGACTCGGGGCTACATTAACACGCCTGTGGGGTGGGCGAGGAGTCTTGCTGGCTGCTTTCCCCTGAGAGCACAGGGGAATGATGCACATGGTTCAAAGTAATTTTCACATGAATAATTAAAGACCTTTTTATGGGCTTCGTGACTCAAGAACTATACCTTATTTTCAAGATGATCAAGAAGAAAAAGTGGCACTTCATTTAACTGCTGCAATGAAGTGTTGTTTTAAAAATACAGCTAGAATCTCTCTCCTCCCAAGAGCTTCTAATAGTCTATGTGTTCAACTTCGCAAGATTTCAGAAGAGCACTTTCAGATACGATTTCCTCGTGTAGCTGGAGAAACTGAGGCACAAAGACACTAAATGAGTGCTGTGCCATGTCTTGGCCACCTGTGGGGCCATTTATCCATTCTCAGCATCACAAAAGACACTTAAGACTTAACATTGTCTTTCAGGGGGCGCCTGGGGGGCTTAGTCGGTGAAGCAACTGCTTTCAAATCAGGTCATGATCCCTGAGTCCTGGGATGGAGCCCCATGTCAGGCTCCTAGCTCAGCAGGGAGCCTGCTTCTCCCTCTTCCCCCTGCTCATGTTCTCTCTCTTTCTTTCTTTCTCAAATAAGTAAATAAATAAATAAAATCTTTAAAAAAAATTTGTCTTTCAGAAGTTATCCTGTCACTGAGCAAGAAATAGGACACAAGCTTCATTTTCTTGGTTTTATGTTTTGTCTTGTAAATCAGTGGGTCCCAAATCGGGCTGTGGCTAAAGCAGCTTGTTAACCTCTCACCCTCTGTTCTGCCTCAGACCCACTGAATCAGAACCTCCAGAGAGCAAGAATAGAATGTTGTTGGCTGGAACGCCCCCCACCCCCGACCTTTTCCGATGCTCCATCACATTTGGGACCCCCAGCTATGGGCCCCCCAGGGAGCTTTGCTTGGCTATCTCTAAGCACTGGTTCCTGACCTTCTAGTAGCACCAGAGGCTATCTGAACACACTTGGTTTTTGGTATCCATATCTGGGCTCATGTTGCCTCCTGATAGACAAAAATGTACGAACGAATTGTCCCTTGGAAGGTTTCCCTGGTCACACAAATGAACAGCCAATTCCTTTAAACCCAGGGCAAGGCTCAGGCAAACTAATGAAGCCCATTCTCTGTGTGTCCCAGCCTCCAGTTAGTACAGGGAATGAAGAATGGATTTGGACAGCAAGATAAACCTGGCCATGCCCTTAGCCTCTCCTTGGACCTGAGCCTCAGTTTCCCCATCAGTACCAAAGACACAAGAGGGGAGCAGGAACAGTGATATAAAAGGAGGGTAACTTAAAAAAACAGTACGCATAAAATGCCTGGCGTGGTATTTAAGAAATGCCAATTCTCTTTTCTTCTCTCTAGAAGGTTCCCCTTTCCATTACACCAATTCTGGGAAATGCTGTTCCTTCTTTCTATTATAACAAGGCCATGGCCAATCATTCTGTGTGTGCCTATTTAAGTTAGAGTTTGCACTTTAAAATTTTAACTCCCTGACTTTCCCAAGCTGGCTGAGGAGAACCATTAACCATTAGTTCCTGGTCAGATAAACAACTCTCTGTGGCTATTCGCCTAATTCTTAACCAGCAGAATTACCCAGGTAAGAAGACGTTTGCATATCAACTCTGCAATTTGGAGCGTCCATCTGGAGCTTGTCTGAAATCATTATTATTTGCTTTTATGTATCTATGGGATTTCCCAGCCAATAATCATGAGGCCTCTGGCTGTATCCAGGTTTGTGGCTCATTTGAGAGTTCTCCTGACCCAAATCTCCAGAGTGATTTTTGCACACTCCCCAGATCTGTCTATTTTGCTGAAGATGATCTCAAAAATAACCTCCCATTGGGTGAGATAACATCTCAACAGGCAGAAATAGGATTTTATTTATTTGTATGAAGTCAAAGGCTCGTCCTCCCAATTACCAAAATTCAAAGACTAGGAAACTGTGCAGTGACCAAAGCATCCCTGTTTGTCCAGAACAGAGGTGTTCGCTGGACCTACAACCAGGAATATCCCAGATAAATCCGGACACACCAGCCACCGTAGCAGGGAAGGGACAGAGAGCAACAGAAGACTTTCCCACACTCTTTCAACAGCATTGGCTGGTCAGCCACTGCTCAGCTATGGGTAAAGCTGGCCCAGGGAAGATGCACCCAAGCCCTGTTAGGTACAACTACACACCTCATTGAGGCATTCCAAAGTTTAGAGCTATCCAGGCTCTTTGAACGCTAAAAAAAAAAAAAAAAAAAAAAACTGGGGAATGGCACACTGAGCAACTAGGATTCCTGCTTCTAGAACAGCAACAATTTGCTCAGAATTATCTTTCAATCATATGATGCTCAGGACCAGTCTTGCAGTAGACAGAGAAAGGGAGTGGGGATAGACTCAGCCCCTTACTAGCAGAGCGGCCTTGGGCAAGTCCTAAGTTTGTCTGGTGTTTGCTTGTTGTCAGTTTCCCCACCTGCGCATCAGGAATAATACATCCTTCAAAGAACAGTGGTAAGAATCCCGGAGGTAAGGAGCATTCACTTAAAAGACACAGATTTCACACCTCTTCCTTACCACCTCCCCCACCCCGCTGTGATGAGATTACATTTAGGGAGGGCAGGACGACCCCACTAAATGCTCTGTTATGAATTTAGAGTCTGATTCTCACCGTTAGCATCATAGAACATCAGAGCTGGAATTTTTTTCACGTTCTGTTTTCCTCTTCTCTAGCATGAGCGTCGCTAATGATCCATGATGCTGTGAATTACAAAAATCCAGATTCTCCCATCTAGCCGTTTGACAGATAAGGAAACCAAGGCTCAGGGTAGAGAGGTGAGTTACATGCCCATTCGACAGCAGATCTAAAATCCAGTCTTCTGACGTCCAATCTTCTGATCCGGCTGCTTCTCCGTCACGTGTCTGCTTGCCTTTTCCTCAAGGAAGCAGTCTCTGACACAGTGAGAAAGAATCAAAGCCTTAAGAAGATGCTAGCCCATTACTGATGTCTGATTAAAGGGCGCAAATGCTGGTTTTGCTAGAAGGACACAGGAAGAACCTCTAAGTATCCAATACCTCTAGGAGGTCAGTGGAGGGGGAATGAGAAGACGGGGTTTAGAAACACTAACCAGTGGGTGCCTGGGTGGCTCAGTCGGTTAAGTGGCTCCCTTCAGCCCAGGATTGAGTCCCACATGGGGCTCCCTACCACCTGGGAAGCCTGCTGTCCCCCACTTGTGCTTGCTCTCTGTCTCTCTCCCTTGTTCTCCCTGTGTCAAATAAATAAAATCTTAAAAAAAAAAACAAAACAAACAAACAACAACAACAAAAAACCCCACTATCCAGAAAGAAGGCAGCAAATGTTACCCAACTAGTTGGTTTCAGGGTGGCCCTGATCAAGAGATTATGCTGGACACGTGATGATAGTGACCTAAACTTGGCTACCTTTTTTTAAGGGGTACAGTTCTAATTACTGTGATGTGTACTAAAAAATGGGGCTCCCTGAACTGGAAATGTGGGACCAGAAGCCCCCCTAATAAAATGGGGTGCTGATGCCAGCCTTTCCAAGCTATCAGCTGAGCGTCTTTTGTAGCCAGGACACCGGTTAAAGCAGGTTCACCCGGTTTCATTGTACCCGTAATTCTGCAGGGCTTCTCGCTTACACCTCGGGGCTGCCTCTATAATTTCGGCTTCTGCCTTAGGACAGTTTGCCCCTTGATGAATGAATCATGCCGCTAACATGAAATCACTTTGTAAGCCAGGAAAGAACTCAATGCGTGATTGAGAAGCTGTACCCAATTTGCTCAGCCCAAGAATCCGACAGCTCAGAAGGTAGGAAGTGCTACTTGCCAAGAGTGGATGGTGGATTAGAATAAAGTCTTTTACAGCAGCCCTGCAGTAACGCTGACCTTTGCCCTGTGACCCCATCATTTTGCTCAGAAGGGAACTATGGGGATGGCTTCAAGTTGTTTTAACTGTATTTTTTCCCCCTTAAACTGAAGATAAAAATCAGGATTCAAAGCAAATTCCCTTCTTCTCACTAATCTACAAAGAAAAATGAGCCTGTTTATCAGGTTCTCAGGAAGCTGAAGATTTAGCTGGATTTAGGAATAACCTCTGACAGAGACAAAGTATTCCTGAAAATAATAGAAGCAAAATAGAATGTGATTCTCTATAAAGTGTGTTCAGTTATGCATTAGATTAAAATGGAAAATAAATTATAGGTGAAATTGTTTGTAACAAAAGAGATTTCTACACTCTATCCCTGGCCCACTTATTAAGAACCATACTCAATGAGTCAGAAGTCCAATATACCAAAAAAAGTATTATGTGATCACTTGAAGTCTGTCAAATGGGTTTAACGTGTAGTAAAAGAATAATAATAATAAGAGCATTTATGTAAATGCTTATCTTCTGCCAAGGGGGAAGCCAATCACTTCCATGCATCTTGTAGTTAACACAAAAATAAGCATTCAATAAACATTGGGTACCATCTTGGTTAACACATGTAACCAGTACAAACCTAGGAGTTATGTACCTTTATTGTTCCCGTTTTATAGAGAAGCAGACTGAGGTTCCAAGACATTACGTAGTGCGCCCAAGCTCCCAAGGCTGTACGCGTTGTACCTGGAGTATCAGCGAATATCTGTCTGACTCACAAGGCCATGCTTTGGACTCCTGTGCCTGGGACCTCCCTGCTGTCCATGTTACCCTTGTTCAAAGCCTCTGTCCATCTGGCAAAATCAATTATGCAACTAATGGTAAGAGTCCCATGGATTATGTATGTGAATTTTTAGCATTATGTATGGTGAAGCGTATGGGTTTTGGAACCAGCTCTACTACTTATCTGTTGTGTGACCTTCTGCAAGTTACTTAACCTCTCTGTGTCTATTTCCTCATTTGGAAAGTGGGGATAATAATACCTCACACTATGGTTATTGAAAGAAAAAGTTAACACCAGATAACTTCTCTATAAATGTTACCTATTATTATTACTGAATGAACCTACAGTCTTAAATGCAAATAGACTCTCAATGACATACTCGTCTATACAATATTTGTTAAAAGGATTGTAATGTCTTAGGACAATTTTTCCAACTGGGGAAGACACCCTCATCCTAGCCAATAGCCAGAGATTCTAGGAGACTGAGCTTGCCCCAGCCGTGTGGGTGATGGTTCGAGAGAGTACCTTAAGCTTCAGGAATAGAGACTCTATTCATGAAGTACTTTTTCCCTTTGGGATTTGTAGACACTGATGATCATACACTGTGCGTAGATGACTAGCATGACCAGAGTTCTCTTGACATGGACCAGGTGTGAAATGTTCATTTCAGTCATGGCCACAGCTGGCTCAGTCAGCTTCTAGTTAGACGAGGCTCCCCACTCAGACTTTCCCGCCAGAAACCATGATCCCCATGTCTGTCATTCCACCATTACATCTCGCCAGTTCCCAAAGGCCCTTTCTCCTGAAGAATACACTGACAGGATTTAAATATGCCTGGAAGTTTCCATGGTTTATCAAAACCCACCTTGATGAACTCTTCCACTGACACCTTCCACAAGCATCCTGGTGAAAAGTGAGATACTCCTAAGGACTAGACCCAGGACTGGCCTGGGTCCTAGGGACTGGACTCCTAGGGACTGGACCTGGAAAGGTGAGGGAGCAGACAGTGAAGCCAACCTCTGGGACGCTGTGCTTCTGTGGGTATCCAAGCTCCTCAAGGCATTAACAGTATGTCCTGCCTATAAAAAGACGTTCAATAAGATGGCGCCTTTACCTACAAGATTCTATAGAAAAACTCAAATCTGTAACACCCACAGTCTTTTCATGTCCTCACTAAGGACCCCAAGAATAGGCTGAGGCTTTCCAGAACAAATGAAGGGCCTGATGATTAAATCACGTGTGTCATTAAGCCATTAGTGATTCATACATCTAAGTCTAATTAAAAATGGACTACTCCACTTAATCATTGTCACAAAGAGAAAGGTGCTCAGTGATTCCAAATATTTATCCTCCGTCTAGCAGGAAATGTGGCTCTTAGCAAAGACTGGGCCACTAGGACCTTTCTTATTAAACAGAAGTCCCTCTCAGACAGGTTAAGCTGTCCTCCTCCTGTTAAAGACACTACCCTCAAGTGCTAGATGCTGATGTTATTTGATTATCTCTAAGATGAGGAGGTAAGAGGAAAAATCAAGTTAGAATGTTTGACCATGGAAGAAATTCCCTCTCCATTTCTTTGTAGTTCAAATGAAAAACTTTCCTTACCCAATGAAAAGGCATTCAAGATTCATGCTTCAATGTTAATTCTTTAAAAAACAAAATGTGCTATCTTCTTGTGTGTTGTACTTGCTTTTTTTTTAACCCTCCAATGTTTGTTTACTCCTCTTAAAATCCAAAGTGTTATAAATAGTTTAAACACACACACACACACACATACACACACACACACACACAGAGAGAGAGAGAGAGAGAGAGAGACTTTTGGGCTTTGTTTTGTTTTGTTTTTGATTCATTGAGGAAGAAACTGATCACAAAATTATCATGATGATACCTTTATACATCCTCACCCAATCCCCTGGAAAAATCATGGCTGGATATTTCAGGCCTGTCCTTCCTGTTCAGTTTTCTAGTTAGGGAGACATAATGAAAGAAATCATGCATAAAGGCAGATAACAGAGAGGAATACTGTTGTAATCCTTTCTTTCTTCTCCTGTCCTAATTTAAAATCTGGAGCTATAAATTCAGGACCCAACTTTTGTCAAAGCCCTAAGAGCTCTGCCCTCTTCTCCTCACTGGGGACTCCCATAGAGAGAGAACCCAGCTGGCTCAACGGTCCCAGATGCACCCAGAAGTCCCCTCTCCTCACAAGAGAGGAAGCAGGTTTGGTGAGATATGAGCTGGGGTTTGGCCTTTGAAACCTGGTTCTGCCCTTAGTAGCTGTTAGATCTTGGGATTGTTCCCCAACCTCTTGGGCATAATTTCCTTATTTACAGAGTATGGATTCAAGTAAGTACATCATAGATTTGTAATGACAGAAGTGAATGACAAAAGATATTAACCAGTGTTAATTTCCTGCCTCTGATCTGACTATTGATTATGAATTTCTAACTCCTTCTGTAAACCATCCTCCTTTTCAGAATTTTAATCTAGTCTTTATCTTTGGCAGCCATCCCCAAAGGAGTTATGATTTATGAAGGCTCAGGACAGAATGCAAATTTAAAAACTACTAGCAAGACTGCCTTTAGGAACACACAGAGATCAATAAATTCTTGATGGATACCGGGTTGAATAGGGGTCCTCCACTAGGATATGTGCATACCTGAATCTCAAGAACCTCTGAATGTGACCTTCTTTGGAAGATAAGTCTTGGCAGATGGAATGTAATTAAAGATCTAGAAATGAAGAGATGTCCCCATTTCACACTGGATGATCTAGGCAGGGCCTAGGCAGTGAAGTGTCCTTAGAAGAATGAGCCACATGCAAATAACACAGAAGAGGAGCAGGCAATGTGATCTTGGAGGCAGAGACTGGAATGTTGTGGCCACAAGTCAAGGAATGGTGACAGTCACCAGAACCTAGAAGATGTAAAGGTCAGATTCTCCCCTAAAGTTCTTAAAGGGAGCTCAGTCCTGCTGCATTTGGAACTTCTAGCCTCCATACTGAAAGAATGAAAGTCTCTTGTTTGAAGTCACCAAATTTGTGGGGCCTTGGTACAGATTCCAGGAACCTACTATAAGGTGTTATTCTTATTAATAAACATAGATTTTCTTCTTCTCAATTTTGTTGTAAAAACCTAAAACTGCTCTGAAAATAAGGTTTTACATATACACGTATGTCTATAGACATATGTACATATGTATGTATGTCTACAGATGTGTGTGTGTGTGTGAGTGTGTGTGTAGAGAAAGAGAAGACTGCTTTTAACCATTTAAACCAAAACGTTTTAGCCTGGATAGAGAGAGCATTGAAGTCCCTACTCTTGGCATTTTTGTGACAAGGGTCATACTAAAACAGTGGCAGTCAAGGGTGGCTGGAAGAGTTTCTCGGCACATTAAAATCATACGAAGTCATTCTACTTTGAGTCACCAAAAGCGTCCCATGAGTACTATGGAGAAACACAAAGAGAAACTACAGGTAAAGAATATTAGCCTTCGCGTGTCCATGTGGATGGTGCTGGGAGCTGTGTGGACACAATGTGTTACCACTAGAGAGGGACTCCCCATCCCCACCCCACGCCCAGCCCAGATCTGGTCAACAAGGACAAGGAAGACACCTGATGACCCCACCACCTTTCTTGCATCACTTGCAATGCTGATAAACGCTCAGCATTTCAATACCAAAAGTAACATGTTGGCTCAGCCCTCTAACCTTCTTCTCAAAGTTTTATATCACTGTTGGGTACCTTCAGGTTGGTCTCACTCAGGAAATTGTGCTCTTTCCTGAATGCACAATGAGCTAAGTTTCTCTCAAAGGTATAGGTATGTGCTTAGGAAGAAAAGTTTATAAGATTCTCTTTTTAACTCTAATAATTGAAAATTAGTTTTCTCATAAAAAAACAATTTCCCTTTTTCCCAGGGGTGTCATACAACTGGAAGATCAGAGCTCATGGAGAACAAAACATCCAGAGTGAAGGTAAACATGTATTAAAGGTGATTTGGAACTCGGAGTGGCAGCGGGGTAGCTTGGTTTCTGTGCTATTATTAAGATTGCAGTTTGGGAAGATTGTTTTACATCTCAGTTCAAATGAGGTTAATGGGCTTTCCAATGATCCCTGGGTGGGAAGGTTGTGAGGGGGCAGCGCCAGCGTCTTTTATGTGATGAGCATGACGCCCTTAGCTTGTTTTGCAATTCCTTTAGTAAGTCGTGAAATATTTAAGTTGTACTCTCCCTTTTGCTCATTTTTTCCATCTATTTGGTACATGCTGTTTCTCTCTTCCACAAGAGTCAAGAAAGCATCCGATAGAACTTTTACCTCTTTTTGACTATTCAGAAAAAATGTATAGAGACATTTCCTGCTTTTACGTACAAACTATGCCTGGAGACTCGGTGGCCTGTTATGAGAGAGAATACAAACTTCACATATCCCCAGACCTCTGTTTGCAGCACCATAGTGGTATACATATTAACTGGATCCTGAAGGAATATGTTTAAATGAACATGGTGAGCATCATAAGTAAAAAGGCGTCACATGAGTAAGTCATGAAGCAAAGAGTAAGTTTTACTAGGAAGCATGAAAAGAGGACCAAAAAAATGATCAGTATTGAACAAGCCCCTACTATGTGTCAGGCACTTTTTAGGCACTGGAAATGCAGTGAGCAGCACGAAGCCCCCTCCCCTGTTGGACCATCATTCTAGCCAGGGAAAAAGACAATAAACAAACATGGGGCACCTGGATGGCTCAGTTGGTTAAGCGTCTGCCTTCAGCTCAGGTCATGATCTCAGGGTCTTGCGATGAGTCCCGCATTGGGCTCCATGCTCAGTAGAGAGTCTGCTTCTCCCTCTCCCTCTGCCTCTGCCCCTCCCTCCCCTCATGCTTTCTCTCAAATAAAATCTTCAAAAAATATAAGGCAAAGTTAGGAGTTCTACTTGAGATGCCTGTAGACATTCAACCTAAAGTAAGGGTTGGTTGACTTCCAGGTCAACTCACTCTGGTCCTTTTTGACTCCTTATTTTAAATCCCCCAATTTTAATTTTTCACAGTGCAGCATACTTTAAATGGAAGAGATCCATGTCTGCTAATCTATGTTTAGAGCTGCCATCTTATGAAAGCCTTTTCCAGCTGTATACCACAACCCAGAAGGGGCACCGAAAGTCTAAGCCAGTTTCCCAAGATGTATTCTGCAAACCTGAAGAATTATTTGTTTATTCAGCACTTCAACAAAATATTTATTGCATGCCATATACGCTTCTGAATACCAACTTTAGGGATACAGCTGTGAATGTATCAAAATCCCTCTCCTCTTGGAGCTTATATCCTAGGGAGAGAGGCAGGCAGGTAGCAAAGAAATACACACACATTGACATATTGATAACTGCTATGAAGAAACACAAAGGAGATATATTTTAAATAAGATGGTCAGGAAATGCCTGTCTAATGAGTGATCATTTGAACAGGGTCCCTAATGAAGTGAGGGAGTCAGCTATGCTAAATGTCTAAGGAAAAACATTTTAGGCAGAAAGCAACAAGTACAAAGGTCCTGAGGCAGAAGATCAGTGTGACAGGAACACAGTGAAAAGGTAAGTGATGAGTGGTAGGAGATGAGGTCAGAGAGATAATAAAGGGCCAGATCAGGTATGGTCTCACAGACCACTGTTAAGGGTTTTGGCTTTTATTATGACGGTCACTGGAAGATTTTGAGCAGAGGAATGACATGACTTACATTTTTAAAAGCTGCTGTGTGGCGGTGCCTGGGTGGGTCAGTCAGTTAAGCATCTGCCTTTGGCTCAGGTCATGATCCCAGGGTCCTGAGTTGGAGCTCTGAGTCAGGCTCCCTATTCAGCGGGAAGCCTTCTTCTCCCTCCCCCTTTGCCTCTCCCTGCTTGTGCTCTTGCACTCTCTCTCTCTCAAAGAAATAAAATCTTAAAAAAAAAAAAAAAAGCTGCTGTGTGGAAAGCAAATGAAGGAAAACAAGTGTGGAAGCAGAGAGATGAGGTAGGTGGCTAAAACAGCAATCCAGGAAGAAGATGGTGACAGGTAGACTAGGAGTTCAAGTGGAATTACTGAGACATGATCAGATTGGGGATATGTTTTCATGGCACCAGTAGGATATGCTCTTTTTTTTTCCCCACATGTGAACAATTAGAAAAGGCAAGGAGTTCCTGAGATTTAGGAACCAAGAAACTAGAGTAAACTCACCACTTCCTAAGATGGAGAAGATGAAAGTTGGCTTGGAGAGGCAGAGGTCAAGAGTCTATTTCTGACCATGTTAGTTGGAGATGTCCTACACATCCAAGGGGAGCTACGTCAAACAGATTACAGATTATGCCCAGTCAGAAATGAGGGCTTGTATCTTAGGGGAGAGAGTTTTATGGGCAAATGATTTGGAAATACTAGGTTAGACCTAACAGGTTGTTTTACTCTAGTCCTTCTTACTTTTTAACCCAAATATACTTCGTGAACCTCAAAGAGAAAGATTTAAGGTTTAGCAAATGTTTTTTTAACTTATTCGTTAAGTTTTATCAAAACTCTTATTTTGGGAAACTTGCAGTCCCACTGTTATTCTATAGAAGTGCCTTCGTAGAATACTGTTGAAGACAGAGAATACTAGTGTTTTAATAGAACTGTCTCTAAGTTGAAGCAAGGTAGCACAGGAAGCAATGAGTTTAGAATTTATATCTTTGAATCAGTACTTGATGACTTTTGTGTTTCTTTGCATTTCCCCCTTGTAAATCGATAGCATCCCATTCTAGATTGGAACACTATTTTGAGTTTGGTGATTTGAATTGAACCCCAAGATCTTGTGATCAAGATCACCCTTGGGGCAAACAAATTAAGTTTCTAAACCTCCAGAGCAAAGGGTTCAACCTCACAAAGGTCAGGCTGAAAGAGTTCAACATGCCTTTATCCATTCTTCAGTGCAATGGGTCTTACAGATTTCAGCCAACGCCTGAGTCACCACCTGATTTTATTCATTTTGATCAGGTTCGGGCTTGGACCTCTTGTCTTCTCATCATCTCAGATCTCTTCCCTGATGATCTCGTGTTCTCCCATACCTTAAATCACATACATGCCAATGGCCCCCAAACCCACATCTCCTGCTTCCAACTCTCTTGAATTCCAGGATGGTATTTCTACTGATGTCAGCATCCCTACTGTGGTATCCTAGGAACACTGCCAACTCAGTGTTTCCCAAACTGAGTGAGATGAACCTTTCCTCAAAACTTGGTCTTCCTCCTGAAATGTTTATTTTGATTCTTAGCGCCGCAGTGCTCCTGCTGCACTATGCAGAAACCTGGAATCAGCCTCATCTCGGTGCCTCCATCTGTCTCCCTCTCCCCCCACCCCCACATACAGCCCTTCATCAGGTCATGTCATTGCTACTTTCCAGATCCCACCCAGGCTTCTTCCTCTTCCCCTTCCACTGATACTCCCTCAGGTCAGATCCTCATTCTGTTTTACCTGAACTGTTTCATGAGCTTCCAGTGGTCTTCCCGCCTTCCCTATGGGGCCATGACCAAAAACAAGTCCTCCTTTTGACTGCCAGAGTTGCCTTGTCAAATCAAAAACTCATCTTGACTAAAAGCCATCCCATGTCTCATTTTCTCCAGAATTAACCTGGTGTGCTCAGGGCCACCTTCCCTACTTTGCCTCCCACTATACCTCCCCCACACACACAACAGCTCTTCCTCCCCATGACCCAAGCTTTCATACCTCCATAATTTTGCACAAGCTAGAGTCTTGCCTACACTGGGAACATGTCCCACCTCACTTCACCTCCATTGAGAATCTTCTGGAACCCTCAAGCAGTCAGATTTCTCTAGAACCTAGAACCTTTATATTAACACAGGCTTTCCTGGGCCTCTGCAGCCTGGACGTACGTAGAGTAGAAGACTGTCGGTCATCTGAGTGAGAGTCTCTTGCTCTTACCCCTGCCAATAGAAGTTAGGGATTGGGGGTTAAGACAAACACTCTGTAGGTAGGTGTTTTTAAGGCTGAAAACACTGGTGACAATGACTCTTAACATCCCAGGAAAGGAACCAAGCCCATGGAGGACTGAGGAGTAACACAGAGTCTTATGGAGACTAGAGATGAGAATTCACCCGGGAACCAATGGGAGCTCTTGGGCACTGAGTGGTCCTACTGTCTCATCAGAAGCTAGAGTTCATGAAGCTCATTCCAGAACTCAGTTATACTTTCTATGTCTGCTTCTCTCTGGATCTATCCATATCTACAGCTCTACCAACTGCCAAATATCTCCCTATTCCAGTACTCTCAACAGCTGAGATTCTGATTATCAAGCCCACCCTGGAGGTCTCTGGAAGGTCTTTAAAATGTTTCCCTCAGATCAGGTGCCCTCACTTGCACCACACAGTTTTGGTCATAGGGGCCGCAAGAGCAGAGCCCTCAGCAATGAATGGGTCCATGACGAGCACTACAATGTCTTGGCAGATTCCACTACCTTCATTTTGTTTGGAGAAATCCCTACTGCATCTACCATGTGTCCTTAAACCACCACGATGGTCTTCCACTTCCACATTTTGTGGCATTTCCTCTTTTTCCCTGTGACCCAGATGCTTGATCTGTGTATGGCTCTCTGGTCACTGCACAGACAGATGTCACTTCTGTTATGAAGGTGGTGCTCCTCTGGCCCCTGCCTTCACCATCCTGAAGTCAGCTTCTGTGCTCACTATTGTTAGCTTGGTCTACAGCCATATCTGTGTAAGAGCACAGTGGTCCTCATCCAGCTCATGTTAAACCCTCCTGAACCCTACGGAGTTCATAATAGGCAGTGCCTATTATGAGGCAAATTTTTCCCTTTAATTTGCTTGTTTGCTTCCCTACAGCTCATCCACTCTGGAGGAACCTGACACATACAGGAGGTGACACCAGGAAACAATGTGACCACTACCCTCCGATGCATTCTGTCAATCCCCAGCCAGTATCCCATACCAGATTGTGCATTTCTACGCTCTCTCCTCAAGGTGAGTTCTTTTTCCTTGGAGGACATCACCTAGCAAGTGAATTGCTTATAAATCTTAGCATGAGGGTAAAGCATCAGTTAATTTCTCCATGCACTCATTGTCTGTCCCGAGAAGCTCATCAAACTCCCATAACCCATGACATTAGCCCCCAATGACACACCTACCACCCCCCTCACTGTGGTCCTGAGTAGATAGGTACTCAGAGCCCAAGTCCTCTCCCTTACTCTAAGGATATGCACCTTTGATTATCCTAACACTTGCCATGTCACATTAACAATTATCTGGGAGAGAAGGAAACCAATATTTACTGACCCAGATTTTTGTATTAGATGCTTTACATACATGACGTTATTTAATCTTCATGCCCACCTTTGGTGAGGGGGATACCTCCCTCTATTTTACACGTAAGGAAATAGCTCCAAGAAGTGACAGGTCCTGTCACAAGACCACAGGGCTAAAGAGGGCCAGAGCCGGAATTCACACCCGGGGGGGCCTGACTGAGCGCCAATTCCCCCCTCCCTACCATGCTGCCTCATCTTTATTTATGCCTGCCTCCCCCGCTCCGCCCCCACCGACCGTGAGCTCCTCCTTGGCAGTAACTGTCTGTAATTTGTCATTGTATCTCCCCTGCATCTGTCACACTCTAAGTAGGGGCTCAAACAACACTTTCCAAGCAAAGATGGAAGGGAAGGAGGAAGGGAGGACAGAAAAGCAACAGCCACAGATTTTGGCTTGCACTTCGTAAGCACTTAATAGATGTTTATGAATGGATACCAACGTTGGAGAGAAGCCCTCAAAGCTTTCCCCGAGGCAACCGGGTGATCTGATTGGTGGGACTCAATTTATCAGCCTCCTCCAGGCAAGCCTGTGAAACAGAGCGGGAATGACGGGGGCTGGAGCTAATGCAATTTCAGATGAATCCATTAGAGTTGGGTCCCTGGACTGTTGGAAACTGGGACGCAGAATTAAAGTGCCCTTTATAATTTATACTCCAACACAAGTGGCATGTGGAAAGTGGAACCCTTACTTTATATTCTGACGCTTTTTCCTCTGGCCCTGGAATTGTTTATCAAGTGACGAGGGGTTCTACAAGGGAAGAAAGTTGGGGATGATTTAGGAGCCGTCAGCCCCATCCCAGAGCCAGGTGAGCTGACCTGTAGAGCTCCGCACCAGTCTTTCAAGTTTATGATTATACTGTGTGGGTAACAGGAGGCAGGAGAGAGGAGGCGGGCAGAGGAGGGGAGCGTCTGTCGGATGAGAAGCTGTCAGGTTCGAGAGAGTGTGCAGACAGGCTGGGAGTCTATTTCACGGTGGCCCTCGACCCTGTCACTGAGACACTGTAATCAATAAGTCATGGCATACGAAGGTATCGATGTTTCCAGAGCCTCTGTGTATAAGAGGGGTCAGCTGGGAAAATATGAAGTTTGCATCCACGGAGCTCTCTTACTTAGCATTCATGAAGAGACAAAAAGGATATTTCAGGAATTGGTGCTTGGAGCAGAAGTGGAGGGAGAGGGAGAGGGAGCACGTGAGAGCACATTTTAAATTTACACCATTATCTTATCTTTGGGAAGAAATCTGGGGAATGAAAGTAAAGACTAGTGAGACAGATCTCCATCTCTTAAGACTGCATGGACTTTAGGATCCTAGGATTTTAGAGTCAGAAGGGACCTTTTGTGCATCTCCCTGATTGTGTAGAAGAGGGGAGCTGGGATGCATAGGGCTCTCACTTGCAATAGTGAGAAGCAGAGTCCAGGCCCCACCACGGTCACCAGAGGCCAGCTGCGATCCTGGAGGACCAGATTCTACCAGTATCTCAGGATTCAGCGTCCTCCAGAAAATCAGTATAATAACCATACCTTGTCTTTTCAATTCATCAAAGAACATTTTTAAAAATAACCATCAAATGAGATAACACGTTGGATGAAAACGTTTTGCAGGTTATAAATCCTGTAAGGTACTATAAACCTCCAAGTAATCAGAAGCAACATTACATTGTTGGCATTAAAAACCATTTACCCTGAGGCGCCTCGGTGGCTCAGTCAGTTAAGGGCCTGTCTTTGGCTCAGGTCATGATCTCAGGGTCCTAGGATTGAGCCCTATGTCTGGCTTCCTGCTCAGCAGGGAGCCTGCTTCTCCCACTCCATCTGCCTGCCACTCCCTCTGCTTGTTCTCTCTCTCTCTCTCAGTCACATAAATAAATAAAATATTAAAAAAAAATTTCCCTCTATTATATTGTCACTGTAAATAACAAAGACACATTTTCTCTCTTTGCAGGTGACTTTTCGGTTGACACTTCCTTTTTAACCCTCAAGTAACAATTCCTGTAAGTTTTCTTTACAAACTCTTTTTTCTCATTATACAAAGTAATATATGCTTATTATAGATAATTTTCAAAATACCAAAATCCACAGATAATGTCACCCATGGTCCCCAAAACCAGAGATAGTCACTATTAATCTTTTGACATATAACCTTCTGGTTTCTCCCTGTGCATATTTTAATGGAATAACAATGGTATCAAATGGAATATTCTATTTCTTGATTTTTTTTCATTTAACATTGTAAAACATGTTTTCCCATATCATTAAAAACTTTTTAAAATGTCTTAATGGTTGTATAGTATTTTTCCCCTACGGATATACCATAGTCTACTTAATCATTCTTCCTTATTAGCGACTAGGTGGTTTCCTTTTGTAAGATAAATGTAATGCAACAACTAATTATGAATAAAGCTTTTCTGCAACTCACTCTATAAACATTTTAGGATAGATTATTAGAAATAGAAATCCTGGGGCGCCTGGGTGGCCCAGTCCATTAAGCATCCAACTCTTGGTTTTGGCTCAGGTCGTGATGTCAGGATCTTGAGATCCAGGCCTGTGTCCGGCTCTGTGCTCAGCCAGGAGTTTGCTTGAGATTCTCTCTCTCTCTCTCTCCCTCTGCCCCTTCCCCCACCATGTGCGCTCCCTCTCTCTCTCTAAAAAATAAATAAATAAATAAAAGAAAGAAAAGAAATAGGAATCCTAAGAATATAAATGTTTAAGGCTTTGATAAATTTTTTAATTACTTTCAAGATTTTATTGGGGTGCCTGGGTGGCTCAGTGGGTTAAACATCTGCCTTTGGCTCAGGTTGTGATCTCAGGGTCCTGGGATCGAGCCCCACATCGGGCTCCCTGCTCAGCAGGGAGTCTGCTTCTCCCTCTCTGTCTCCCTTTACTACCTCCCCTTGCTTGTTTTCTCTCTCTCACAAATAAATAAAAATCTTAAAAAGAAAACAAGATTTTATCAAGTCACCCCTGCCTGTCAGGAGGGCAGTAACAAATGACAACAAGCTAAGTGGCTAAAACGACCAAAGTTTATTCTCTCACATTTCTGAAGTCAAGGTGCCAGCAGCACCCTGTTCCCTCTGAAGTCTCCAGGGAAGAATATGTTCTGGAATCTTCTACCTTCTGGTGGTTGCTAGCAATCTTTGGGGTTCCTCGGTTTATGGCAACATAACTGCCATGTCGGCCTCCCTTTCTTACAGCCTTCCCCTCTGTGATTCTGCATGCTCCCAAATCTCTCTCATAAGGACATGTCTTTGGATTTGGGGCCTGTCCTACTTCATTAAAACCTCATCTTAACTTGACTGTATCTGCAAAAGCCCTATTTCCAAATAAGATCACATTCACAATTTACTGGGGATTAGGAGGACTCAGTTCAACCCACAACCCATCTCACGTAGTCCCCAGCAGTATCTTGCTTCATATTTTAATTGCTTTATGTATACCCTCAAAACAGAAATAGATTTCCATAAAGATCTTCACCCATGTTGAGCATGGTGGAAAGATACGACTTTTCAGGGTTTGTGGTTTTTTTTTTTTTTTTTTTTGTTACAGTCTTTTTTCTAGAAGCCAGCTTGATGTTTATGTTCATTTTGGGAATAGCGCTGATTTGCTTTTGATGTTTACCTGTATGCCAGGTCTTCCCAGACCCTTAGGGAAGCAGTCTATGAGGAGCCATCTGAAGAGAGGAAGCTCACAGGCTCGGGAATGAAACAAACCTGCGTTCAAATCCCAGCTCTGCCACTTGGCCCTGTGTCACCTTGACCATGCACTTTGTCTCTCTCGGCCTCCATATATGGAAGGATCGAGCACTTAGGCCAGCACATGGTAATTACTCAGTACGTGTTAACTGTGGTTATTCATGTTTGCTTATGTGGTCATTATTGGTATTATTATAATCTTGCTGCTGAGTCTTCTCAGTTTCTGTGTCCTAGGGTTCTGTCCCCCGAGCTAGGCATGCCATGTCTGCACACTGTTCCTGGAACACAAGCATTTCCTGTCTGACTGCCTCTCTGCCACCCCACCATTTATCATCTGGGTTCCCGATGCACTTTGCATGCCAGGTTTCTCACCTAGATGTCTTTGGGTCCCCTGCAGGGCCTTGCTTTTCTTCACCAGATCTTCCCCACTCATGTCAGTGGGTGTCCTCTGCTACAGAAACAAGCCTAGGCAGTTGAGTTTCCACCTTGTGCCCAGTCGCATTTCAGTATTCCAAACCCAACCTGCATATCCAGAACTTGCTTTGTGTTACAAGGCCTCCGGCCCAGACATCAGATGCTACCTAGCATTTCCTTTCAGCCCAGCCTTCTCTTCCAATCACTATGATGACCTTTTCTGGACAACACCAGGCCCAGCTGCTTTCTCTGAGCCTGACCAGTCTCTTCCCTGTTCAAGTTCTAGTTTCAAGAATTGACTTTGCCAGGATCATCCACATTCCTGGTTTTGAAAGGATTCTCCAGTACCATCGGCAAGAATTCCTGGAATAAAAAAAAAACCCAAGTGTTGTTTCCCCCAAATTGAGCAGTTTTCTGCTCTTCAATTACTTTACACTCAACAGAATCAATCATGGGGAATGGAAGGGAAGAAAGGGAACGGTCAACATTAAAGAGGTCTGGGGCCATGGATAATGCATACATTCTCTCCCATTTCTGATCAAGTAGCAAATTACTTACTCCACTTAACAAGGTGAGGGAATCTCAAAACTCATCTACACATATTTTATCATGTGTATTTATGTTACTTTGGGGTGCCTGCTTACCATAGTTATGGTCAAATCCATTAACGATGAATTTTAACTCTGCTTAATGTCAAAGCCATCTGCTTGACCTCCCGTCATGCATATTCATGGTGTCATTAACAGCGAGGCCATGCCCCTCCAGTCAGCAGGCATAGAACAATGGGTCCTCCATGACCTGGAATTGCATGGTAAAATATTACACTTTAAATGATATTCCACACTAGGTAAGACTTAGTCCCATGAGTCAGATATAGCCTCTTTGCCCTACACCACTATAAGTTCTCCTAAATGTTGCCAGACGTCTTCAAGCTGGCAGGCACCGGCGCCTTCCTTGTTGTCCTCTCCAGGACAAACCTCTTAATTCAAGAACAGCCAGAGTTTGAATAGATGCTTAGAAATGCCAAGACTTAGGTTCTAATGAAGGCAGATGTCTAGAGGCAAGATAAAAGATGCCATACTGGATCTGATATAGTTTCTCCAGTTGTGTCGCCCATTGACGTGAATTTTAACTCATAGTTATCCATGTTATATTATGTGCCTGCAGATAGACCTACATACACACACAGGCCTACTGGAAAGCCCCTGTGTGTCTTTCCCGTACTCAAATTCACAAACTGGCAGTGGTGCTGCTCAAGGTCTTAACCTTATCTTAATTTATCAGGAAGGGGGGTGAAACAGCCCTAAGAGTGGGAGACCTTTTGCTCTGGGGCCTTAAAGTCCCTCCATCTTTCTAATCATAAAAGGGTTTTGGGACCTCCCAGGGTTGCAAACAATATCCTAGTGGTTTCTGGTGGTTGCCAGCAATCTTTGGGGTTCCTCGGTTTATGGCTTTGCATACAAGATGGCGCTGAGATCAAGTTCAGTTTTTTTGTTCAGGTTTGGGTTTTTTATTTTATTTTTTTTTAAGTAGACTCCACACCCAGCATGGAGGCCAACATGGGGCTTGAACTCATGAGGCTGAGATCAAAACTTGAGCTGAGATCAAGAGTTGTATGCTTAACCATCTGAGCCACCCAGGTTGCCCCTCAAGCACTTTTAAGAAGATAACTCTGGGATGGAATTCTAGAAAACTGGGAGCTTATCTATTGTTACTATAGTTGCTTAATTCTTAAAGGATAGCCTCTCGTGGGAAACCAGCCACCATGGGATATTCACATGATGGAAGAAATGATAAGCTGATGAAGGAATGTAAGGCAGTAGGGAACCAATTTAGAATCCCTCTTGATCTGACTGAGGTTAACAGCTAAGATCTGATCACTTAAAGAACATTTATTTTTAAGGGGAGCCCATTTGGCTCTGTTGCTGGAGCATGTGACTCTTGACCTCACGGTTGTGAGTTTGAGCCCCACACTGAGCATAGAGATGACTTAAAAATCTTTCTTAAAAAGAACATTTTCATTGCCCGAAAGAAAATGAGTTTGTGCTAAAGCATAAATGATCAAGAAAAGTCTTATTCACAGAACTTAACAAAACTGCTTGGTGCATGTGAATTATTTGCTACAATCATGAAAAGGGGGAGAGGCTGGTCATAAAGTGAAGAAAGCTGAGCTCTTCACTCTGCAGAGGATACAGATCTCGGAGCTGAGCTACACAGTAAAATCAACCCATGATTTGGTCTTAGAGGTCTGAGACTGGGACTGACTCAGGGCTGTAGCCTGACATCAAAGGGCATTTTGCTCCTTCCCAAAATGCTGATGGCCTCCTAATCTGGTCACCTTTCACACCCCTCTCTTGGGGCGGTCTGTCTGGCCCTAATCCCGCGGCTCTCAAGAGCTGGAATGTTGCTCTGCTAAACAGTGGGGGTAACTGGTTGTCATTCACTATAAAGTGGGAAAGATTACTTTCTCATACTCCTGGGCCTCTCAGCCAGGGTGGCAAAATGAAACACGAGTTTCACTCTGCTTCTAAATAAATAAAAGCCTATTAGCCCACAATTTTTTTTTAAGCCCACAACTCTTAATTACATCTTTTTCTACATCTTCTCTCCCGACCAGGAATGGAGACTACTTTAATCTCCCCTTTTCTTGAAACCAGCATCCATCCCTTTATTCTCAGGGATGGATGTTCCTATGTCAGAGAACTGTGGTCATGGGGAGTTACCTTTATCTTCATATTGTTCAATAACTAGTGTACATTCACTTAGTTACCCTGCATGCAGGACTTTGAAACATGTGTGGCCAATCCTAATAGTCTTCCCTGATTTATTCATTTGATTTCTTAGCCAACATTTCTATAACTCTCTCACTGTGCTGTATGGCTTACAGATTCAGAGCTACAGATATACCATGGGTACCCTCAAAAAGGTGAGATTCAGACAGAAAGAGGAGGGGTAGAAAAGTTTAAGATAAGTCAGGAAGATTAGCTACCAGATATTCAATATAATTTCAGAAGTTGTAGAAACTTTATGAGAGACTCAATGAAAGGCCTGAAATTCCTAGATGTCCGTCAACATATTACTACAAAAATAAAGCAAATTCCCCAAATGGATTTGGAAGGGAAAAAAGGGACAAGTTGCCCAAATAAAAACAAAAATTAGATTCCACAGTGTTGCTTAGGAGATTTTGAGAAGAAAATATTGTAACCCAAGAATTCCATTCTCAGCCAAATAGCAAATAAAAACACAGACATGACCTTCAGCTAAATTTGAATTTCAGATAAATAATGTGTATGTTTTTAGGATAATTATGTCCCGTGTAATATTTGGTACATACTTATCCTACAAACATATTTATTGTTTATCTGAAATTCAAGTTTAAATGAGATCTTGTATTTAACCTGTCAACTCTGATATAAAAAATATGTATCTTTCAGACATTAAAGAGCTATAGGACTTACCAGATTGTATTGTTTTCTGTAATAATGACTTAAGATATTCACAAAGTATATAAAAATTTGAATAAGAGAGACATGATTTAAGGGGGTTAAGGACTAGCAGTGACCACTCAAACTAAATTTAAGAAACCAACGTAAATATGGTTAACATTCTGGGAGAAACTACATAGTACTAAAACATAATCATGGAAAAGGAATGGAAATCCTAACAATCTAGAGCCTCTAACTGTCCCAAGAACTGGATGCAGTTGACGGCTGGGGATGAAGGTTTTGCCTATCCAGAGCACATTTCACACCAGGTAGCAAGGTTACAAGGAGGAATGATAACACACCTTATTTTGCAGAGTGCTGTTGCGCATACTATGCCATTTTGTTCTCCCACAGCCCTGGCACAGCTGAGAGAATTAATAATAAGGCAGGCAAGCACACATTTCTCACCTACAACCATTGGAAGATGAGGCCAGGAGAAGGTGAGTGGATCACCCCATGTTTAACTCCTCATAAGTAGCAAGTTCTTATCTTCAAGTTCAGTGGGTTATTCCAAGCCAAAGTGAGATATCCTCTTGGGGTTAGCCAACCCTCAAATCCAGCTTGTTGCTACCTAAGAGGTCTAAGAAGCCACTCCCACTCAATAAGTATTTGTTGACTAATGAACATTTTCTTTGTCTGTTCAAGTGTTTATCCAGTGAGTTCCATGTACCCAATTATAGTCTCTGAGGTATGTAGAGATAGTATGAAATATGACCTCTGTCTTTCAGGTTTAAAATCTACTTAGAGGGGTGCCTGGTGGCTCAGTCAGTTAAGCATATGATTCTTGATTTTGGCTTAAGTCATGATCTTGGGGTCCTGGGGAGAGCCCCCATCACAACAGGCTCTGTACTCAATGGGGAGTCTGCTTCTCTCCCTATCCCTCTGCCCCCCCACTTGTGTGTGCTTCCTCTCTCTCTCTCTCTCTCTCTCAATCTCTCTCTCAAATAAATAAATTAACCTTTTTTTAAAAATCTACTTAGAAGACCAACACACGTGGGTCAAGACTACAGGGAAGGGCTGTATTTCTAAGCCAAAACATTACAAAATGGTATTAACAGAATGATTCTAATTTTTCTAATTTATGTATTTTTAGTTATGCTGAGGAAGAAAACCCTGGATATAAACTACATCTTTGTGATTTTCTACATTTCCCAATTTTTTACAGTGGATAAGAAAGACACATCAAGAAAAAATATCTTGTTTTGTTGTTTTTAAAGAAGATATTTTTCAGAAGAACAGAACTTAGAAATGTAGCCTTCTAAAAAAGTTGTAGGTGATTCTAGAGCTGCCTTCTCTGCCATGTGGTTCATGCAAATTTCCATGTGGTGTATTTCACTCCACATTTTGAGGCTTGATATAAGAAAAAAAAGTAAGATGGCTTAACAATTTTAATATTGAGTTTTACAAGTTGAAATGATAATGTTTTGGATATATTGGGTTACATAAAATAAAATTAATCTCACTTGCTTCTTTTTACCTTTTAAAATATGATTACTAGAAAAAAAATTAAGGAGTAAAACGTATTTTAATAAGTTGATGCTGTATTACTGTTTCATTTCTCAGAAAAATTCCAAAGATATCAGGGACAAATCAAACTTGGCATGCCAGTTAAAAAAAGGACAGCATAACTACCTAAGATAGGCAAGGCTAAGAGCTACTGTCTGACCTGCAGCACACAGCAACCCTTTTCCCAAGATTGTCCTAGGCCTATCCAGAACACCAATATCATAGACACAAAAGGGTCATTCCTGGGTTGTCTTTACCCAGGAAGAAAGATGGAGGCAACTTAGCACAAGATATTTTAAGGATACACTCAAATGAAAATGTCTAAGAGAAAATGTCTTCCTTAGGACATAAAGGGAAAATATAATGGGTATAACAGAACCGTACATATGTTGTCCGTGACCTCTGTGGACATTTGCCTGAATCCCACCTGCACATGAATGGGGCAACGGGGCTGAGTTCATTGGGAGATGTGTGTTTTTGTGGTGTATGTGGCAGTATCTCTGGGGTTGGGGGCTATAAAAATGAGAAAGCAAATAAAACAGGATGGACAAAGAACAGAATAATCAAGATTAATGGGGACTCTAACTAGATCCATTTTGTCATGGTTCCCCCCACCCCCCAGGCCCTCAACAATCACAGAGACTTCAGGAATGCGCCACACAGAATCAATTAGCTCAAAGACAGGCCACATGGAACTGATTTGTTAAATATCACCCCTCCTTTACCCTCAGCCTCCAGCATCCTCCTTTAGAGTGACAGAGGCAAGGAAGACCTAACGACTGGGAGGAATCCCCAACAATTTTCCAGGGAAGAAGTCAGGCTAGTCCAAAAGTGGTTCTTCTTTTAGGGTTTTTGGGAAACTTCAGACACTGGAATTTTTATTAGTATTGGCAATGTTTGGAGCAAATTCAGTTCCAGGAGCTGCACGGTTGGACACAAGAGGGGTTCCACCAACTGCCCCAATTCCTTCCACTGTAGCAATGTGGCCAAAGGGTTCAGTGGTAGGTGGAGTCGATCCCAAGGTTCCATCTGGCATCGTAGTGGCAGGTCCTGGAGTTGCTGGGGTACCAGCTGGCACTGGAGCAGGGGGCACGGCGCCTCTGTTGTTGACGCCCATAGCACCTCCCTTAGCCATCTGGTCCGCCGTGTCTCCTGTTTTCTTGCCTCAGGGCATGTTCCCTTGAATCCTTCTTAACACTGCCACAGCTCTTCCTCATGCACCTATGCTCCAAATCCTGTCTGAGTTCCAGTTGCTTTCCTTTCTTCACTTCTTGGTTGCACATCATTTCCATCCTCCAAAGTTCTTCTCGTTGCCTCGTCAAATCCCGTCTCATGACCTGGTGCTCATGGTGAGTGGCCTCCATCTCCACCTCCAGCTTCTCACCAGCTTCCCTGATGTTGTGGTCCGCTTGGTCCTGCTGCTTTTCCATCTCAGTGAGTGTCTTCCAGCTCCTGGCATACTCGTACTCCAAGGAGCCAGGCTGCGCAAATCTGGGCGTCTGCTCTTGCTCCTTGTGAAATTGTTGGTTCTTTATCACCAGCTTCTCTGGAACTCCTCTTCATCATCCAACTGGTCCATGGGCTCCACAGTCATGGGCTGGGGAAATGTGATTAGCAGGAAGGCACCTTCACTGCACCTGTCCAGAACCTTCCGAACCGGTGGCCTTCCTGCGAGTTCAACAATGTCTTTTCCTGAGTGCCTTTCTTAATCACCCACGATGACTTCAGATGGCCTTTTCCATCTGGCCAAACACAGAAAAGGCTTCCTCCCCTAGCTCATTGGCAACATACTGAAGAAGGTTTCGGTCTGTAAGGGAATGCACTGGGGCATGCAAAGCACACATGCTGCGGCTTTCAACGGAGTGGCATGTTGTCCAGCTCTGCTCTGGCAATTTCTGCTGCGGTTCCTGTTCGCAAGCAGATAAAGCCAAAGCTCTACTCTGTGAATGCAGACTTTGCCTGCCTTCCCTTCTGTCTCAAACAGTTTCCTCATCTCCTCAATGACGTCACGAGGAAGATTGCCCACAAACCACCAGCTATGAAGATCTTCTCTCCTGGTTTCCTAAAATTCTTCAGGTCAAGAGTCAAGCCTTCATTTGAGCTTCTGGGTTGATGCCCATTGGCAGGTAATGGTAGCCATGATGGCTGCTGCTGGTGTTGCAACTGGTGCTGCTGATGCTTCATTGGAATATGGTTTTGCTTCCCCAAGTTAAAGGTTTTATTGCTCTGCATATCTGCACCTCTCTACCAACTCCTCTGCCCTCAGAGTAATAGCAATGCTACACAGCCTCTACCATCCCTAGATTGATGACTAGAAAATTGCGTGACAATTTTGACATGCATGGCTTGCATTGGTTTTCACATCATATTTCCATGGAACAGTGGGCTCTACACGGATAGACCTTCTACACGGGAATTGGATATTTTAGAAAATGCTACAGATGTACCATTGGGGGGTCCACACAACCCCAGGAAGTTCTACCTGGGCATGCTACCAAAACAGTGAGTTATTTCTATTTAAAATCAGTGGAGGGACATCTGGGTGGCACAGCTGGTTGGTTAAGTGTCTGACTCCTGGTTTCAGCTCAGGTCTGATCTCAGTGTCATGGGATCGGGGCTCTGCACTCAGCTCTCTCCCTTGTCATCTAACCTCCTACAAGCTCCCCACCCCCGGGCTCTCTGTCTTTCTCACGGAAATAAATAAATAAATCTTTTAAAAATTAAATAAAATTAGGAGAAAGTCTCAGCGACACAAATCAATGAATCCAAGTCAGGAATCATTGAGTAGGGTACTTGGAATTTGCATTTTTAAGATCTTTCTCTACATGGTTTATTCTTTTCCCCTACAGTGTTTTGAATTTTGTAAAATACAGAGCAGAATCGAATTTCTACAGTTTGTGGAATAGACTCTATCTACAAGTTAAAGGGGGTTCAGAGGTAGGCAATGGATGGGTACTTAAGAGAGTTTCCTGGACGCGGTGCTACATACACTGAATCTGGAAGGACCGTGAGCTTTTGAAAAATGTAAGAACATTTTTCAGGCTCTCAGCCTTGCTAGCGTCCCGGGCAGAAGAGACATACGGAGCACGACAGCAGGTAGCTGAGAACCCAAACGTGCCTATCTTACTGCCGCCCTCACAGATCACTGTTTAACTTCTTGGAGCCTTGGTTTCCTCGTCTGGAAAGCAGGGATAATAATGCCAACCTCAGTGTGCTGTTGCAAGGAGGAAATGCGATACTTCCTGCAAAGTACTCAGCACTACAAAAGCACTCTACAAAGTGACTATTATTATTGTCATTATTACTAATGGAAACTAGAGCTGTTTTGGCAAGAGAGGACCAAAACCTGAGAGTTTGGGAAACCACTCAGAGAAGTCAAGAAACACGAAGGGCACACGGTGGATTAAAGAGAAGAACCAGACCCCGAGAGGTCCGTCTCGAGGCTGATGTGAACCAGCTGAGAGGTGGTGTAGTCCCTTTCCTGGAGCTGCTGGAACAAATTACCACAAACTCAGGGGCTTAAGACAACAGTAACACACTGTCTCAAAGTACTGCAGGCTAGAGGTCTGAAATCAAAGTGTCAGTAGGGCCATACGCTCTTCTGAGACTCTCGGGAGCATCTGGTCCTCGCCTCATTCAGCTTCTGGTGGCTTGGCTGGATCTGGTTTGGGGCTACATCCGCAAACACAGCTTGACTCCCAATGTCAAGACCAGCATCTTCAAAACTCTGTTTTCCTCTCACCATCTCCTCCTGTGACTTCTTTCAAATCTCCCTCAGCTTCCCTTTGATAGGGGTAGATGTGATTGCACTTAGACCCACCCAGATAATCCAAGATCTTCACCTTGATTACATCCTTCCGAGTTCACACGTCTGCCTTTTAAAGTAAGCTATTTATCACACATTTCTTATCTTTGGGGGATTTTTCACCTCACCACGGGTGGTAAGGACCTAGAGAGAGCAGATTTTTTTTTTTTTTTTAAACACTCCTGGAGCTCCCAATCACGGGGATATTAACCCCTGGTGCGCTGGGTCCCAGGTGAGTGGCCAATGGCTGGCCTGGGGTGGGGGAAGAATTACCAGTAGCTATTTGTCAGGTGGGATGATTACTGGGATGCCAGTACAACCTACCAGAATATTAAGCCTGAGTGTGGGATAGAAAAGGAGAGAAAGAGGCAGCTGTGAGAGACTTCTTAGAGGCAAAACGGATGGGCCTGGTTATGAAACACGATGCTTAACAGACACCATATAAAGAGAGAGATTGACAAGGGACAGAAGAAGGAAAATGTTCACCCGTAGCCCAGAAGGCTGATCCATAGCCTGCAGAGTTCCAATAAGGATCAGATACATGCTGGTTGCTACATTCTTTCTTTTTTTTATATATAATTTTTTATTATGTTCAGTTAGCCAGCATATAGTACATAATGAGTTTTTGATATAGTGTTCAGGGATTCATTAGTTGTGTATAATACCCAGTGCTCATCAGATCACATGCCCTCCTTGATACCCATCACCTGGTCACCCCATCCCCCAAGTCCCGTCCTTTCTGTAACCCTCAGTTTGTTTCCCCGAGTCTAGAGTCTCTCATGGTTTGTCTCTCTCTCTCTCTCTGATTTCTCCCCATTCAGTTTTCCCTTCCTTCCCCTGCAATCCTCCCCACAATTCCTTATGTTCCACATACAAGTGAAACCACATGATAATTGTCTTTCTCTGCTTAACTTATTTCACTTAGTCAAATCTCCTCCATTCCCATTGATGTGGATGCAAATGGTGGGTATTCATCCTTTGTGATGGCTGAGTAATATTCCATTGTGTATATGGACCATGTCTTTATCCATTTGTCTGTTGAAGGGCATCTGGGCTCTTTCCACAGTTTGGTTATTGTGGACATTGCTGCTATGAACATTGGGGTCCAGGTGCCCCTCTTTTCATTACATCTGTATCTTTGTTGCTACATTCTTAAAGGGTCTCACGACTGCCTGTCCATCTCACCAATAATCACTATCAAACTGAATGATAAGCATCAGAGAAATCTTGCAAAAGTAGTTTATGGGTAGAAAGTTGAAGAAGATATTTAGGATCTAATACTCCTGCACATTCCACTCCCCCCCACCCCCCGCCTTGAGCACTAAGCATATAACCATCAGCTTAATACAACAAAAAGTGCAGCTCTTTCTACTCACGGGCCCTTCCCCATGCTACTTAAATAAACTTGAGAAGTTGCACCATACAACGTCTCGAGAATTCTTTCTTGACCATTGGGTTCCATGACCCCCCAGCAATATCCCTATCTGTGAGAAAGATATAAGGGCTTATTGTCCAAGCCATCCAACATTGAGGCTTCCAGGATGGGTCCCAGTGTCGTGTTCTGGATGCCAGTTCCTGGTGCTGCGGGAACAGCAGAGGACCCTGCCTAGCAGATGTTAATGAATTCACTTCTCAGTCTTCAGACCTGGGGAGGATCCTGTTGTGAAGCTGTCAGTGACTGCAGGGTGTCAGAACAGACTGTTTACCAAGCTCCCGCAAACACGCAAATATCACTAAACCCAGGGGACTGCTCTAAATTAGGAGAAAACAGGTTCTTTGAAGACAGTTAGTGCCCCTGCCAGAAACTACTAATAGAGGGCTGCTTTTCAGTACCCTGTGAGCTGATTAGGAGGTTGATGGGTCCTAATTAGAATGTGAGGTTTATTCATCTGTAAACTTGCAAAAGGAATGCTCTCTAGGGAATGTGAATCAGAAAGAATTGTTGTTTCCCATCGGCCTGGCTTAACAAAAAACAAGATATTTTGCCTCTCTGTTTTTCCTCGTAAGCAGGTAGACTGGAAGAGAGATTATTTCTTGATGATCCTTTTCAAATACTTATTAGACATCAGTACAGGCTTCAGTGACCTAGCAAATCAGCTTCCAGTATTTTCAATGAGAAAATGATATGAACGCTCATTAAAAGTGCATAATTTGATCCACGGGCCAAGAAATTGAGAACTGAGGTCGAAAGGGCACCTTAGACTCCATTCTTTGCATGGATGAGTAATCGTGATGGGGACTGTATGCTTGATCAGAAAAATCTCTGGTGAACGTTACTGAATAAGAATTAGATGAGTGCAATTTACATTTATTGCAAAAGTGGGGTTTGTTTGCTATAAACATGAGACAGTAATAGCACGGCGTGGTAAGGCCTCACTCCACGCACCCCTCGACCCACGTGATCAATGTGGATTTATTTATTTTTGCTGTTATGCAAATATGGGAAACAGGCTCAAAATGGAATAGACTCACCATCCAAAAACAACTGAGTCCTGCTCTGTACAGACACCCACCAAATGTCACACAGATTAAGAACAACAGCCCTTGCCTTCCAGGAGTTAACAATTTAACAATCAACTTTCATTGCCTAAGCAAAAATTATTTCCATTTCATTACATTCATTTGTTACAGATGCTTACATTTGATTTCTCAGGAGAATAGGAATAAGACTTCAGAAAACGCTTCGACCTATATTTTCCGAATCCCTATCTCTAGCTAATCCCAGAAGTCCCCCTTCACAGCTGAACACTCCATTGGTTCTGTTTTTTTTTTAAGAAACATGTAATAAATCCCAAGGATCAGGACTGTTTAATACTTAGCCACACGCTTTAATGAAATGCCCTAGGGTTAGGCCAATTGTATTGCCAATCAGCAACTCCATCTTCCCGCATTTAGACACCCCCAAACTGCCTTCCTTTCCAGATATCCCCAACATCTACTCCTGGCAAAGCTTGTATTGGATGAATGGAAATCAGTCACAGGACAAAAGAGGGGCCAGCAAGGAGACACCTGGCCCTAATTTAGTTATTTTTCACACTCCAACAAAAGAGGACCGTGTGACTGAGTCTGAGTCTTGCCTAGAATAAGAAATGAGAATGAAGCAGTGTACCAGCCATTAGGATAGCCCCCAAACCTCCTAATCCAGGAGTGCAATTGACTAAGGATTTAGGGCTGTGTTCTGAAATCCCTCCAGGCTTTCCCGATGGCTCCTGTGGTCACTAGCACAGCTGGGACAGGAAGGCAAGCCTTTTAGTGGGAAGTACAGGGCTCTTCGGGCAGGAAGCTTTGCCCAAACTTCCTTAGATTTGCATTGCCAGCTACATCACTTCCTCTCTGGGGTCAGACTTCTATCAGGGTCTGATGGCTTTTCAAGCCTCTCCTGGCTTCCTCCCCTTTTCTTTCAGGCATTTCTCCTAATTAATTTCTTGCACTTTTAATGGATCTTGGTAACAGCTTCTCAGAGGACATGGAATAACATAAGTGGGGATCCACCAGGAAGAGCAGAAAGCACCGGGGGGAGGAGGGAACAGGAAACATGGATTGGTTTAAAAACCAAAATCACTTCCCGAAATACGGGCCACCACGTGAGGCTTTAATGAGGCTTTCTCAGGGCTCACAGGGATGGCTTTGTAATCTGCGTAATTGGCCAGGCTGGACTACATTTCCCAGGATTCCTTTTCCTTCTACATTTTAGGTTAATAAGGGCTCCAAGGGACGTTGTCTCGCGAGAGATGGAAGCGGGCGACGGGGCAGCAGCCATCTTGTAGGGCACCCCTCCTTGCTGTCGATCACCCCACTGAAGCTCAGGTAAAGCTGCTGGTGGACCCGGGCTTTCGCTCCCTTTCTGCTGGGCCTCCCTTCCTTTAGTTTGTCTGCACCCTGTGGCGGATGTATCCTTGTTCAGCAGTGTGGTACAGGGCGTCAGCTTCTGCAGGGTCCCTTCATCAATAAGGTCGGGGGAACAAACAGGACATGGGTTTCAGTCTCCCCACGTGGCGTTCCAGCTCCTGCTTCTGGGGGTTCTGACCTGCCCTCGTGAGCTTCCCTTCTTGACTGTCTTATGAATTTCGAGCGGCAGCGTTGGTCAAGACAGCCTTGTGGAGCGTGCCTGGCAAGGCTCCCCTAATTGTGCAAGTCCGTTCCTAAGAATCCGTGTATATTTTTCAGTCATAGATACATGAACATCCATACCTATATGTCCTTCCTGGTTAAACCCGGAGTGATGCACTCGTGATGGGTCCTCCCCTCGCCCCTTTACTTCAGGGCAGCGGTACACGTTAGGAGTGGAATAGGCCTTAGGGCTTCAAAGAACACGATGCCAGCCCTAGGCTCTGCTGCTTTAGCCAGACCTGGACGTCAGCAACGTAGAGGAAGGGAGAACTGCATTGTGAAGACAAGTGTGCATTCCCAGCACCTGGCAGAGGGGCGAGATTCATGAAATGGTTTTGTTTTTCCTAAACTAAATTTTATCCAGCTTTGTGTCCTCATCTCCCTAGCTGGGAGGACCTCCCAAAGCGGTTATTGCAGGGCCGCTTAGCACCACCACTTACCCTTACTAGCTCGGCATGGTGGAGACTCGGAATCCCGGGGCTCATAGAAATGGACTGGAGCCTGGTCCTTAGTCCCGAGTGAGTGCTGTCCCTTGCTTCCTCTTGTTTCCCAGTGCCACTGTTGAGCCTGATCTCTTCAGCTATGGGACATAACGGCCACTAAGAAGCCTCTCCACATTCCAGTCAGCGTTAGCCTAGGTCCCAAGGCTTCAAAGCCAAGAAGTCCATGGATAAGTTCTGGAGAGCCATATGCCCCATCATCAGAGCTCCTGACACCCTGAGGGGTGCATGGGGCGGGTATCCTCTCCCCCACCCCCAGAACCTTCCATCCTGCAAGTCTCAGAACCCAATTCTCTTGGGTCCACCTACATCTCTACCCACTCTTTGCCTCCGGTAACTTTCTGTTATCCAAAATAACCTGTGTGCTGTGTCCTGCTCCCGCCCCCACCCCCAGATTTAGAGAAACCCAGAGGGGATGTTACCTTTTACTTCGCTTCGCTCCTGATAAATCTGTAAATACTACCTTTTTTTTTTTTTTAAAGTTTTTAACCTATGATATTAAATATTAAAATAACTTTTATGCTAAGTGAAATAAGTCTGACAGAGAAAGACAGTTACCATATGATTTCACTTATATATGGAATCTAAAAAACAAAGAAACAAAAATCGGACTCTTTAATACAGAAAACATACTGGTTGTTGCCGAAGGGGAGGCGGGTTGGGGAAGGGGGTAGGAAATGGGGAAAAGGGATTTAGAGGTACAAAAAAAAAAGTTAGGATACCTTTAGTTGGAAGGATGGAAGTAGAAATTAGAGGGATCACAATGTGGGCTTTTGGGGATGCGGACAGTGTGTTGTTTCTTCATCTGGGTGACCATTAATGATAATCCATTGAGCTGTGTATTTATGATTTGTGTGCTTATCTCGATGTCTTATCCTTCAGTCTTTTAAAGTCTAAGAAAATCCAAATGCTAAAAAGGTATACAGTTAAAAAAAAAAATCCCTTTCCCATACATACATTCTATGCCCCATTTCACCTCCCTAGGTGACTAGTGTATTTAGGAATTTCCTCCAGTACCTTGTAAGCATTGGTGGACTTTAATGCTGTTCCACTTCTCCTTCGGGGCACATGGTCTCATTGCATTTCCTGACCCTCCTGAGGTTGGATAGGGGTATGTGCCTAGTTCTGGCCAGTAGGTTGTAAGCAGAAATGATGTGGGTACTTCGGGGCCGGGGCATACAGTTGCCAGAATGAGATCCTCTGGACTTCTCTTTCCCTCCAACCACAGTGACCTGCCATTTTTTAGTTCCTGTTCTCCATCAGCTTTGGTCTTAGAGGGTATGACAAGGGGCCACTGCGTAACAGACACAGGCAAGAGGCATGAGCAAGAAATAAATGATGTTTTAAGCCCCTGAGAGTTGGAGATTGGTAGTGCACTGATTCGCAGCGGTATCTCCTGGAGAGGTGTGTATGTGTGTGTGTGTGTGTGTGTGTGTGTGTGTGTGTGTGTGTGTGTGTGGTCTGTATATCTCTGGAGAGTACACCAAGACAGGAAGTTGAAGTAGAAACAGAGTTATAAGAGGAAATATGCATGTAGTTAATGTATCTGTGTCTGTTAAGGTATTTTCAGTTTTGTGTGTAGAAACCCAAGCTGAAGATTGTTCTGCACAGTAAGAGTATTGCTAATATAAGAGACATGTGGTGGTCCCAGGACTGCTTAGTTCTGCTGCTCAACAGTGTCATCAAAGACCCAGATTTTGTCTGCCATTCTTAGTGTGTTGGCTGACTCCTGTTTTGGCTGCAACAGAGTCATATAATTCATTCCTCCTTCCCTTCATCCCCTTCTCTTTCTCTTTCTCTCTCTCTCTCTCTCTCTCATACACACACACACACACACACACACACACATCCAGAGACAAATAAGAGACCAACAAAATGCAGAAAGTGACAAAAGCAGCAGATCAAGCCTATTCAGGATATGACCATTTTAGCAATTCTGTGATGGTGATTTGAAGTCTCTTTTAATGGTTGGTATACTTGTTATTAGAGCTTTTAATGCAATATAGAGTGTCCTTTTGTTGGGTGACCATAAAATCAAGGAGGACCGTGACAGCCAAGAATTAAGAGAAGTGATGGAATGACATTTGCTATTTCCTGGTACCTTGACTTTGCCCAGTACTGAGCTGTGTAGTTTTGAGCTAGTTACTAACATCTCTAAAGCCTGCTCTTCTTCTCCTCCCCATAAAGGGATTAACAGTTGTACCTTTGTCACAGATCTGCCGTGAGGCTTAAGTGAATTAATACAAAGTGCTTAAACAGTGGCTGACACATAGTAAATGCTATAGAACCAGTAGCTATTATCATTATAATGGGGCTTTGGGGAGAATTAAATAAGTTAATGCATGTAAACGACTTAGAATAATGTCTGACATATAGTAAGTACTCAATAAATCTTTGCGGTTACTACTATGGCTATGATTATTATAGCTTTAAATAAGATTGCAGAAGTTAAGGAGGGTAAAATACAGAGAGTTAATCTTTTACAAATGAATATATCAGTAGGAGGTACCTTTGTCATCTTAATTATCATGATCAATAATAAATTTTCATTGAACACCTCATGTTTACAACAGAGTAGACTAATCAAAAAAGAAGTCATCATCCCAAATATGTTCTATCAACTTCTATGAGACCTGAATTGTGCAAACCATCTCTTTAAAAGCTTCCTATAAAAGACAAAACTAGCTGGAAAAGATTTATTGATGCTTACCGCCATCAGCATATTTCCTGTTGATCTGTTTATAACAATGAATATGTTTCTATGTGTTGCCACTTAGACACTTTATATTATCTTACTGTTTTAAAAAATAAAACCGAAACGGTACCATTTGGGCTGAACATATAGTTTGTAGCTTTTATAGTTATACTAAGTGTTTTTAGTGTCAAGCCCTGATATCTGTTGTTAATGGTGGAGAGGGCTCTGTGGCCCAAAGGAACTGAAGGAAATGAAGAAATGCACATTAAGTACTTTCTGTGTGATGGTTACCTTCATGCTGTGCTAGGAAGGCCTGACATTTAGCAAACAAGTCCAGACTCTGTAAGACAGTGCCTAAAAATGCACTGACAGGAGCAGATGCACATTTCCTATTTTTGAACATGATTCTGAGTGGGCATTAATAAATGCTAACCGGCATTGCTTACAGGTGTAAAACTAATGATGGAGTTGGATCTGATTAGGAAAATAAAATCAGAGCTCTCAGTATTCTTGTGTCCCACCTGGGACAGCTTAAAAAAAGGGCAGGGGGTGGTTCTACCATCTCGTCGCCAAAGAAGCATTCATCAACCAACTAATGTTAACTTAGAACAGTACATTGTCACTTAAGGAATAAACAAGTACAACAAATAAAAACAGAAACATTTTGGGGCTGCCTGGACGACTCAGTGGGTGAAACCTTCCGACTCGACTTCAGCTCAGATCATGATCCCAGAGTCATGAGATCGAGCTGCACGTAGACCTCCACACTCAATGGGGAGTCTGCTTGAGATTCTGTCTCTCCCTCTCCCTCTGCCCTACCTGCCCCCTCTCTAAAATAAATAAATAAATCTTAAAAAGAAACAAACAAAACAGAAACATTTTCTGAGCACTGTGATGTGCTTGTTATTCTCTAGGTTCCCCAGGCTACCAAGATTGTCTCATGGAGCATTGTGGTGGGAAGCAGTAGTGAATGGGTAACAACCGTGAAATGGCCTCTTACAATGGGACTTGGTGTTTTTGTTGTTGTTGTTTTAACTTTTGAAATAATTTGAGACTTAAAAGTCTTTCAAAAATAGTATGGGGGCGCCTGGGTGGCTCAGTGGGTTAAAGCGTCTGCCTTCGGCTCAGGTCATGATCTCAGGGTCCTGGGATCGAGCCCCACATCGGGCTCTTTGCTCAGCGGGGAGCCTGCTCCTCCTCTCTCTCTCTGCCTGCCTCTCTGCCTACTTGTGATCTCTCTTTCTCTATCAAATAAATAAATAAAATCTTAAAAAAAATAGTATGGAAAGTTCACATAATACTTTTGACCCTGCTTCCTCTAATGTTGACAAGTTATAAAACTGTAGCACACTATCAAAGCCAGGAGATTAACATTAGTACAAAGCTAGTAACTAAACAACAGACCTTATTCCCGTTTCATGTTCTTTTACATAACAAGAAAAATTGCAGGGACAAAAACTTGAAAAGAAGATGCAGAAATGAAAACTGTGTGCGTGTGTGTGTTTGAAATGGTCAGTTTAATGTACTGATTTTTCTTTCCTTAAAAAATTCTCTTTAATGTATTATATCTTTCAATTATTATTATATTGTTACTTATATTATTCAATTAAAAAAACCTTAAATTGCCAGTATTATTCTTTCTTCCCTTCAGTAGGCACTTTCCCACGGAAATAAGGTTGTTAAATTTAGCAAAAATGAATGCAGGTTATGTAGTTAAATTTGAATTTCAGATATGCAGCAAGCAGTATTGTTTTTGTTTTTGTTTTTTTCGTATTACCATGTCCCGTGCAATATTTGCGACATACTTATGTTTAAAAATAATTTTTGTCTCTTTGACATTCAAATAACTGCACTTACTATATTTTATCTGGCAATCCTACAGGAAAAGAACGTAAAGATGGAGAGTGGAGCTTAGTGTCTTGCACCTGGGAGGAGGGATGGAAGGACATCTTCAAGGTAAGAAGATTAAAAAATTACCTCTCCAGCATTCTTCACCGTGTTGTGCTAGAGGAACAATTTCTCGGAGGATAGAAAGTAGCTGCAGGGAAAGGAAACCCATTAAGCAATTTCAGGAGCTATTTCACAAAAACTGTTTACCTCTGCTGTTACCTGGCCCTGGCCCACCTCAACCAGACCTAGTATGTGGGGAGGGGTACAGAGGGGTAAAATGGGGGTGCATGGGAGCAAGTGGGCAGTTAAGCATGGAGGGGGGCCTGGAAATGCAAAGGGAGAAGCAAATGCCTTCAGTACGAAGAACAACATAAAGAGACTGGCCTTTCCCCCCCCCCCCACTTCCCTTAAAAGAAATAAAACTGTGGGCCTGTTCAGGTGTTAATAAAACTGAAAATATGCCTGTCCAGGCCAGTGCCAATTTCCTATTACTGCCTCTAGGTCCAAGCTATAGTCCTAAACAGATAACTCAAGATCTGTTTCCAGTGAGCTTGCTACATGCCTAGTTCCAACATAAAATCTCTAGAATCCAAAGCAGTAATTTAGGAAATACCATAAGAAGCATCCTGAGGCTTTCACCAGCGGAAATCCCGTAATCTGGCAAGTCTACTTTGCCTGGGAAATGTTGGCTGCTGCCTTACTTAAACTCTGTCACCAGCAATGTGCCGGGTCTCCAGCTTGGTGGCAGGGATCTCTTCCCCTCCCACTCCGGTCCCTTGTCCAGCCCCCACGCTGCGCTTCCTCCCCCCTGGATGAGCTGGTCAAGCTCAGAAATCCACCAGAGTGCCCTGGAAGGGCCCATGAATCCCACATGGAAACTGCTGCTACCCCCAGGAACTGCCCATCATTGGAGCACCATGCCCTCTAGGGCGTTTTTAATTTCTAATAGGGATTTTCCTCAGTGTGCTCCTGTTTTATCATTTTTCTTTATAAATCCTTTTTCCACCTGCTTCTGCTAGTTCCCTTGGAAGCCCTAACTTGTAAGTGATTTGCTCCCACTGTGTGTGTTGACGTGTGTTGATGGTGCAGGCGGGCCAGGTGTGAGGACCAGAGGGGGCCCTGCAGGACCAGCTAAGAGGGTCCTTGGCTACCTGCGGGGTAGAAGTCAAACACAAGCCAATTGGAAATGAGAGCAGGGCTTATGGAAGGTGTAAAGAGAGTGTAGATACATACCGTCTGGGAGACAGAAAGGAAAGGAGAGACCATTTCATCTTTGCTTGCGATTTTGGGTTTTGTTCTGTTTTGTTTTGTTCTGTTTTTCCCTAATATTTTATTTATTTATTTGAGAGAGAGAGCGAGCAGGGGGAAAGCAGAGGGAGAGGGAGAAGCAGACTTTTTGCTGAGCAGGGAGCCCAACGTGGGACTCAATCCCAGAACCCTGGGATCATGACTTGAGCTGAAGGCAGACGCTTAACTGACGGAGCCACCAGGCGTCCCATGGGGCCTTGGGTTTTTGACTGAGGATTGTGGTCTGGCCTGCATGTCCTCTCAGGCATCCGGGAGCCAGTTAGAACAAGGACAAGGGTCTAGGTATCTGCGATAAGTCACTTAGTCCTTGGAGCCGGGGGGTCTCGGCGTTGAGATGTCTAACGCTGGTGGTCTGGAAGGTGCACATGATGGCTTCGGCCGTCGTTCTTCCCCGGTCCTTCCTTCGATGTTATCTGCTATGCTGGAAGACGCTAAAGAGATCGTTAACTTCTTGTCCCTTACGAGGAAGACATACTCTATTTGCACTGTGAGGCATGTGTAAAGTGGGGGTGTAGGATCCTGAGGCAGAAAACCTGAACTCTAGCGCTGGCTTTCTCCTTTACTCCCTACATGATCACAGATGAGCTATTCAGTTAACCTCCTCAGACTTCCTGTCTGTCAAAATGGATACGGTTCTTTTGGCCTACCTCACAGCTTTGTTACATGGGAGAAATGGAAAGAAATGGGAGTGGTTTGCAAACTATAAACCTGCTGTGCCAATAATAGCAAACTTTTCTCAGTATCCGCCATGTGCTAGGCATTGAGTTTAGGTGCTTATCTGTTGAATTCTCACAGTAACCTCACATGGTAAATACTATCGTTCCCATCTCACAGATGATCATACTGAGGCACAGAGAGCTTAAGTATCTTGCCAAAGCATCATACCAGTAGTAAATGGTGGCGTTGGGATTTGAACCCAAGTCATCTGGCAGCCACGCCTACTTACCACCCTGCTGAGCTACTTCCGGTAAAATTAATGGATTAAAATCAATATTAAAAATCAAGGAGAAAGATACTCTTTCCCTGGCTTCACTGGTGCCCTCATCTTGGGCTCTCTCCTGTGACCTTTTCCTTCTGTGCCCTTAACTGTAGGTCCCACGGTGAGGCTGACTTGGAGGAATCAGAGCCGCTCACTGCTTACTAGCTCTTATCTGTGTCTACATGTTACATTTCAGGGAACATATCCAGCTAACGGCATATCCCCAGTTGCGTACTAGAGAGGTGTGCTGTATTAGTCCTGCTTTTCTAAGACTGACGACAAAGCAGGAATGACTGAAGACATCTGTGACTGTGAAATCTCAGACATGCCAATGGTAGTTTGGTGCAGCATGGGATTTCTTAAATGTCTATCCAATATAGACATATTCTTAAGGAAAAGAATTCTCATGTATTCTGAAGATAACTTCCGTAGGACCCCAGTTTGAGAAATGCCAGCGTGTGCTAGACAAATCAGTGCTGAACCTGCACTCAGGAATTCCAGGTTCTCATCTCATCTCTCCTGTCATTTCATCTAAATTTATGTTTTTTTTTTTGTTTTTTTTTTTTTTTAAGATTTTATTTATTTATTTGACCGAGAGAGATCACAAGCAGGCAGAGAGGCAGGTAGAGAGAGAGGAGGAAGCAGGCTCCCTGCTGAGCAGAGAGCCCGATGCGGGGCTCGATCCCAGGACCCTGAGATCATGACCTGAGCCGAAGGCAGCGGCTTAACCCACTGAGCCACCCAGGCGCCCCCTGAATTTATGTTTTGACAGGTGCCATTTTATTTAGTTGGCAGGGCTTAAGCTTATTGTTTTTCTCTTCAACCTCTTTGAATTTCCTCTATAAGGTAGAAATACCAAGCTAAAATAATAGGTAGCTTTGTCAGCCAGAAGTGATCATCAAAAGACAAAATTAACCAGTTCTAGAAAAGATCCCAGCAGTTCTTGCACAAGCTCTTTTGTGGTTTTTTATTTTATGAGGTGGTCTAAGTTTAGTTTAATTCTTTAGTTAATCCTTTTTTCTTTCCTCTGGTAAATTATTGATCCCTCTGGCCTCAAATGGAGATTCAGATAAATACTTGGCAAAGCAAGTTTAATGAATACATGTGTTTTACCAGAAGGGAGACCTCTATCCTCTCTCTAAGAGCTCTGTGGCCTCACTCAAGTGTTGTTTAAGTAGCCTCTCTGGAGAATCACAACACTCACTCTCTCCTTGACTATAATACCCCAAAGAGAATTCTGTTCCCTTCTTTATGTCAGTATAAGGAAATGAGTTCCATGGAAGACTGTAGTTATTTGGACAATTCTTGGCCTCCTCACTTGGTTTAAACCAAAGATAGTGGGTACATTTCATCAGGAATATCTCCAGAGACTAAAATTTTCTGTTTCCTTTCTAGGCGGGGAAGTTAGACAACCTAGTGCCTCCCTTCTCTATGTTTAAAAACTTTTCCTTTGCAAGAAGGTGCTGCCCTTCTCTTTCTCCCATTTAGTTACTTAGTTTCTGTATTTGAAGCTGAACCCCAGATTCCTAAGCTACAGTGTACTACATGTGCCCTCCTTGGCTCTCATGATCTTAAGGATGTTGGGATGAGGTCATGCCTGTGGAACTTGATGGACTTCAAATCCCTCAGGGTTTGTGCCTTTTAGACATTTCCCCCTAGCAGTCAACTTCAACCTTTGCTCAAGTTCTTTTGACAGAGTTATGTGAAGCATTCTGCCTTCTCCCTGATTAATTTGCTTAGAACTGGGAATTGCTCTTCAACTGAGAACATAGCTAATTCTCTCGCCCTTGAAAACCATTGTATACCTTCCTTAGAAGTCTCTGTCTTCCTAAGGAAAGACTAATAAAAGAATTGGAAGGAACTTGTTAATATTCTCTGTGTCTGGAAAGGCAGAAAAGCCAGCCAAGAAAGAGCGCCCCTTCATTGCATGCAGTGCATAGGCAGTGGTATGCTGCCCAGACCCCTGCCTCTGAAGGAAGTCAGGGATTCCTTGGCTGTGGACAACCCTCTTGAGTAAGGTCACCCCCCTGCCCACACACCTCACTGGATGAAGTGGGAGTATAAAGACCAAGTCATCTCAACCCCAGCTGGGATGATTCTGAAGGGCCAGTCTAACTCCAGCTCTCCCAGTGGGCTGTGACTGCCAAGAGGCCTGCATTGCAGTCAGCTTCTCTCTCAACCCGCAGATGCTTCCTCCCAGAGGAAATTCCTAATGCATTATTTCTGAAGCACCAGAAGTTATTCAGTAAATGGGTCTATTGTTTTCACTGGATCATAAGCCCCTTGGGGGCAGAGATGGAGCTAATTTAGCTCTAGCCTCTTAAATAGTGCCTGACAATATTGAGTGCCCTCTAATGACACATGACAAAACAGATGGGATCAAATAGCAGTAGAATGGGAACCATGATGGATCATGAGTTCTCTGGTGGCTATCCATGTGATTATTGGAAGCTTTGCTGGGTCTCTCTTTCCTCAGAGGTAAAATGAGGAGCTTTAACAGGGTCATCTGTATAATTCATCCTAGCTTTAAAATTTAGTGATTTTGTGGAGATGACAAAAGTTTAGGCACAGAGATGGATAGAATGGATTGGAGTTATCTCCAATTTATCTTTCTCTGTCCTTCCTACAATGACAGCTGAATACAAGACTTGCAGGAGAGGGAAAGGAGAGACCCTGGAGTCAACAATAGAGCTTCATCCTCTGTCACAGCACCTTGCAACCAAACTACCTTGTTCCTTAGGTCATCTTGGAGGCAGAAAGGGACAGAAGCCTTAATGCCAACCAGCACTTATATATTGTTCTGGCCAAATTTACTAGCCAAGAAGAAGCATGAATAACACTAAAAGCTTAGAAAGCTTCAAAAAGGAGGGATCCCCCTCTCATTTCAGTAAAGATGATTAACTTTGAAGATGAGCTTTGTCCATTAGTTCAGAATCACAAATATTTTCAGATTTTTATCTTGTCCTAGCTAAATTCCTATACTGGTAAATCTTCTAACTTCTTGTCAAGTAATATGGATGTAAAAGACTTAAGAGTTAGGCAGACTTTTGATACATAATTTAAAATAATGGTCAGAAAAATACTCACTGGACTTGAGAAAAGAATGGAGCATTTCATTTAGGCCCTTGAAAAAGAGTAGAAAATTGAAAAAAGAACAATCATAGATGAAGAACTCAATAACTGGAATTAAAAATGTACTAAAGGGACTAGATAGTAGCCTAGAGGAAGCAGAACAGATCAGTGACCTAGAAGACAGTAATGGAAAGCAATCAAGTTGAATAGGAAAAGAGAAAAAAGAATAATAAAAAATGAAAATAGACTTAGGGAATTCAACAATACCATCAAGCATAACAACATTTGCATAATTTGCATAATAGGGATCCCAGAAGGAGAAGAGAGAGAAAGAGGGAAGAAAATTTATTTGAAGAAATAATACCTGAAAACTTGCTGAATCTGGGAAAGGAAACAGAAATCCAGATCCAGGGGGCAGAGAGCCCTGCCAACATAATCAACCCAGGAGGTCTGCACTGAGACACATAATAATTAAAATGGCAGAAAGTAGTAATAAAGAGATTTTTAAAGCAGCAAGAGAAAACAGTTATATATGAAGGAAATCCCATAAGCCCACCAATTGGTTTTTCATCAGAAACTTTGCAGTCCTGAAGGGAATGGTGTGATGTATTCGAAGTGCTAACAACAACAACAAAACCCTCTACAACCAAAAATACTCTGTCCAGCAAGGCTGTTGTTCAGACTAAAAGGAGAAATAAAGAGTTTCCCAAAGTTAAAGGAATTCATCACCACTAGGCCAGCCCTATAAGAAATGTTAAAGGGGATTCTTTGAGTGGGAAGGAAAGACCATAAGCAGGAGTAAGAAAAGTAGAAAGCACAAATGCAGTAAAGTATACCTATAAAAATCAGTCAAGGGATTCACAAAATAAAAATTTATAAAGCAACTTCTTTCAAGATATATCTCCAAAGGCAAAGGAAACAAAAGCAAAAATGAACTTTTGGGACTTCATCAAGATCAAAAGCTTCTGCACAGCAGAGGAAACAGTCAACAAAACAAAGAGGCAATCCACGGGATGGGAGAAGATGTTCGCAAATTACAGTACAGACAAATGGCTGATATCCAAGATCTATAAAGAACTCCTCAAACTCAACACACACGAAATAGATAATAATGTCAAAAAATGGGCAGAAAACATGAACAGACACTTCTCCAAAGAAGACATACAAATGGCTAACAGACACATGAAAAAATGTTCATCATCACTAGCCATCAGGGAGATTCAAATCAAAACCACATTGAGATACCACCTTACACCAGTTAGAATGGTCAAAATTAACAAGGCCGTAAACAACATGTGTTGGAGAGGATGTGGAGAAAGGGGAACCCTCTTACACTGTTGGTAGGAATGCAAGTTGGTGCAGCCACTTTGGAAAACAGTGTGGAGATTCCTTAAGAAATTAAAAATAGAGCTATCCTATGACCCTGCAATTGCACTACTGGGTATTTATCCCAAAGATACAGATGTAGTGAAAAGAAGGGCCATCTGTACCCCCATGTTCATAGCAGGATTGGCCACAGTCGCCAAACTGTAGAAAGAACCAAGATGCTCTTCAACAGACAAATGGATAAAGAAGATATGGTCCTTATATACTACGGATTATTATGCCTCCATCAGAAAGGATGAATACCCAACTTTTGTATCAACATGGATGGGACTGGAAGAGATTATGCTGAGTGAAATAAATCAAGCAGAAAGAGTCAATTACCATATGGGTTCGCTTATTTGTGGAGTATAAGGAATAACACGGAGAACATGGGAGATGGAAGGGAGAAGTGAGGTTGGGGGAAATTGGAGGGGGAGATGAACCATGAGAGACTGTGGACTCTGAGAAACAAACTGAGGGTTTTGGAGGGGTAGAGGGTGGGAGGTTGGGTGAGCCTGGTGGTGGGTACTATGGAGGGCATGTATTGCATGGAGCACTGGGTGTGGTGCATAAACAGTGAATTCTGGAGCACTGGAAAGAAATTAAAAAATAAATAAAAAATAAATAAGATAAAATCTTCAAAAAAAAATCTCAGAGGGAAAAAAAAATCCCATGAAGAGCAAATAAAACTTACATTGATAGAAATGAAAAAAAAATGTATAAAATATTACACTCTATAACTAAAATGTGGTGGGGGTTTGGGGGAGGGGCGGGGAATAAAAATTTAGTGCTTTTAGAGTGGGTTCAAACTTAAGTGACCATCGGGTTAGTATAGACTCTTGTATGCATTGAAATGTTATACATAAGTCTAATGGTAACCAAAAATAAAAATGGTGATAAATTTGCAAAAAAAAAAGGAATCCAGTATATCACTAAAGAAAGCCTGCAAACCATGAGAGAAGAGAGCAAGAGGGGAACAGAGAAGAACTACAAAAACACCTATAAAACAAGTAACAAAATGGCAATAAGTACATACCTTTCAATAATTACTCTGAATGTAAATAGACTAAACAATCCAAAGACCTAGGGTGACTGAATGGATAAAAAAGCAACACCCATTTATATACTGCATGCAAGAGACCCTTCAGACCTAACGGCACAGATTTTAAAGTGAAGGGATGGAAAAGCATTTACCGTGCAAGTGGAAGCAAAACAAAAACTGGATAGCAATACTCATATCAGGTAAAATAGACTTTAAAACAAAGACTGTAATGAGACAGACACTACATAATCATAAAGGGAACAATCTCAAAAGAATTGTAAATATTTATGCACCCAAATGGGAGACCCAAGTATATAAAGCAGCTAATAACAAACATAAAGGAAATAATCAATAGTAATATAATAGTAGTAGGGGACTTTAACACCCCACAGCAATGGATCATCCAAATAGGAAATCAACAAGGAACCAGTGGATTTGAATGTCACATAGGACTAAATGGATCTAAAAGACATATTCAGAACATTTCATCTGAAAACAGCAGTATATGCATTCTTTTCAAGTGCACATGGAACATTCTCCAGAATAGATAACATAAAACAAGTCTCAAAAAATTCAGAAAGTTTGAAATCATATCATGCATCTTTTCCCAACCATAGTGCTATGAACTAGAAATCAGCCACAAGAAAAAATCTGGAGAAAACACAAATACATGGAGGTAAAATAACATGCTACTGAATAATATATAAGTCAGCTACAAAATCAAAGAGGAAATAAGAAATACATAGAGACAAATGAAAATGAAAACACAATGGTCCAGAATCTTAGGGATGCAGCAAAAGCTGTTTTAGGATGCAGTTTTATAGCAGTACAGGCCCACTTCAATAAGCAAGAAAAATCTCAACCTAACCTTGCCCCCAGAAGGGCTACAAAAAGAACAGCAAGTGAAATGACAAACCAGTAGAATAAAGAAAACACTAAAGATTAGAGCAGAAATAAGTGAAATAGAAACTCAAAAAACAATTGAACATATGAGTGAAAGCAGGAGCTGGTTCTTTGAAAAGATCAACAAAATTAATAGGCCTTTTGCCAGACTCATCAAAAAAAAGGGGGAGTTCAAGTAAATCATAAATGAAAGAGGTGAAATAACAACTGATAGCACAGAAATACAAAGGATTATAAGAGATATTATGAAAAAGTATATATCAACAAATTGGACAACCTAGAAAAAATGCATCATTTCCTGGAAACAAAACCTCCCCAAGCTAAATGAGGAAGAAATAGGAATTTTGAACAGACTGATTACCAGAAATGAAACTGAATGAAAAAAGTCCCAACAAACAGAAGTCCAGGACCGGATGGCTTCACAGGGGATTCTACGAAACACTTAAAGAAGAATTAATACCTATTCTCAAATGATTCCAAAAAACAGAACAGTAGGATAGTTTCCCAGTTCTATGAGGCCATTATTATCCTGATACCAAAACTAGATAAAGACATGACAGAAAAAGAGAATTACAGAGCAGTATCTCTAATGAACATGGATACAAAAACCCTCAACAAAATATTAGCAAAATGAATACAACGATATATTAAAAAAACATCACTACAATCAAGTGGGATTTATTCTGAGGATGCAGAGGTGGTTCAGTATTCACAAATCAATGTGATACATCACATTAACAAGAGAAAGGATTAAAAACTATATTATTGGGGCGCTCGGTGGCTCAGTGGGTTGAGCCTCTGCCTTCAGCTCAGGTCATGATCTCAGGGTCCTGGGATCGAGCCCTGAGTCGGGCTCTCTGCTCATCAGGGAGCCTGCTTTCCCCTCCCCCTCTGCCTGCCTCTCTGCCTACTTGTGATTTCTCCCTCTCTGTCAAATAAATAAATAAAATCTTTTAAAAAATTATTAAAAAACTATAGTATTATCTCAATAGATGCAGAAAAAGCATTTGATAAAGTACAACATCCATTCATGATTAAAAAAAAAACAACTCTCAACAATACAGGTTTAGAGGAAACATACCTCAACATAATAAAGGCCGTATATGAAAAACTCATAGGTAATACCATATTCAGTGGTGAAAAACTGACAGCTTTTCCTCGAAGATCAGGAATAAGACAAGGATATCCACTCACATGTATGTTGTTCAACATACAACTGAAAGTCCTAACCACAGCAATCATATAAGAAAAAGAAATAAAAGGCATCCAGATTAGTAAGGAAAAAATAAAACTTTGACTATTTGCAGATAATATACCATATATAGAAAACCCTAAGGACTCCACAAAAAGAAAAACTACTAGAACTCATAAATGAATTCAGTAAAGTCTCAGGGTACAAAATCAATATACAGAAATCTATTGTATTTCTGTACACTAATAGTGAAGTAACAGAAAGAGAAATTAACAAAACAGTGCCATTTATACTTGCACCAAAAATGATAAAACACCTAGGAATAAATGTAACCAAGGAGGTGAAAGACTTGTTCTCTGGAGACTATAAAACATTGATGAGGGGCACCCGAGTGGCTCAGCCAGTTGAGCGTCTGCCTTTGGCTCAGATCATGATCCCAGGGTTGTGGGATCAAGGCCCAAGTTGGGCTGTCTGCTCAGTGAAGAGTCTGCTTCTCCCTCTCTCTCTTCCCCTTAACACCATTTGTGCTCTCGTGAGCACACATTCTCTCTCATAAATAAATCTTTAAAAAAAAAATTGAACATGACACAAACGAATGGAAAGATATTCCATGCTCATGGATTAGAAGAACCAATATTAGGGCACCTGGGTGGCTCAGTCATTAAGCGTCTGCCTTCAGCTCAGGTCATGATCTCAGGAACCTGGGATTGAGCCCCACGTCGGGCTCCCTGCTCTGTAGGAAACCTGCTTCTCCTTCTCCCATTCCCTCTGCTTATGTTCCCTCTCTTACTATCTTTCTCTGTGTGTTGAATAAATAAATCTTTTTAAGAAAGAAGAAGAAGAAGATTATTGTTAAAATGTCTACACTGCCAAAAGCAGTCTACAGATTTAATAGAATCTCTATCAAAATGCCAACAACATATTTCACAGAACTACAACAAATAGACCTAAAATCTGTACGGAACCACAAAAGACCCCAAATAGCCAAAACAATCTTAGGAAAGAGGAACAAAGCTGCAAATATCAACAATCCCAGATTTCAAGATATACCAAAAAGTTGTAGTAATCAGAACAATATGGTACATTTTAAAATTCTAGCTCCATCTCTTGCAAAATAGGATAGGATAATCACCATCTGAGCTTTGATTTTCTCACCTGTTAAAGAGGAGTGTAGGCGTAATAATGCCAGTATCTTAGAGTATTGTGAGGATTATGTAAAGTATCTAGCATAAGAACATGTAAGGAAAGATTTAATAGAAATTGTTCCTTATCATTAGCAAGCTAGGCCACAGTGACATGGTTGACAAGATAGAAACATCCTATCTCTGGCAATGTCACAAGATATCCCTACCTCCCACTACCTGCTGCACCTCTAAGAGCTCTCAGCCATAGGAAAAAGTGATCTGATTACTTAAAATTTTGCCATGATTTGGGTATAAATAATATTTTGAGAGAACTGCAACAACCATAATGTGTTACAAAAGTATCACTGATTTCCACTGGTGACAGGTACTCCAAAAACTCCTGGGGATTGTTTCCTATACTCATAACTGACAGAAATGCCAAATTTTTCCTTACAGGCTACTGAAAACAAAGATGTCATTTTTCCTCGCCCTATTTTGTGGGCCCTCTGGAATCTCTCCATAGACTCCAACAGGAGTCTGTGGATTCCAAGTTAGGAACTCACAGAAATAGACTGACTCTTAAAAATAATTTAACACCCTTGTCTCTGCATTATCTTCCATTCGTTCTATATACATTTATTGAGCACCTAATATATGCTAGGCATTGTGCTAAGTACTGGGTATACAAGCTTTGAATAAGACACTGTGCCTATCCCTATGCCCTACTAAGATAAATGTGTTAAACTGACAATACACATTACAATATGGTACCAAGATGTAAACAGATTATTGTGGATGTGCTTGTTTGTGGTTTCCAAGTATAAACCATAGTCTGTTCTTTCCCTCTGGCTAAGCAGTCTAAAATAGACTTCCATAATTTTGTTACTTTTCTCTCTCATTTCCCATAAATGCCTTCACTATGCATCCAGGCTAAATTGCTGATTTTCCAATTAGTTGCTCTATTAAGGTCTGATTATCTAAAAACAGAAGATACTCAATGCAGGGAATTGGTCACACAGATTATGGAAAAGTTGAGAAGACAATAGAAATAGTGAGGCAACTGAGAGATTAGAGAAGGAAACCCTTAACCCTAGACTGGCTGGAGGAACAGAGAAGGGAGGTCATGTTACCAGAGCCCAGAGACTGGGATAGCCCACTGGTCTATATAGCTCTTGCTATACAGATAAAAGCTAGGGAAAGTAAGGGATGGTCCAAAGGCAAACATGCCCAAGATCAGCATAGTTGCATTTCTTCTTGACATGCAGTGCTACTTCCTGTCCCTTCTCCTAGATATATGACTTCTGTTAAACTGCCTCAGATCTACATTCAGTGGCCTCCACAAACAGCAAACACCAGACTGTGGCTTTTCTTCTTTGGATCTATAAGAGGATTTCTCAAGATTGTCAGTGCCTATGAATCTTCATTTTGCTCTAGAACGTTAGATACTACTACCTTTTTTGACTATCTGAAATAACCTACTATGGGTCAAGGTTCTCTTATGTTCTATATCCAAAGGATGTGTTCTCAGCAGGATAATATCACACCCAAAAGGGCAAAAATTGGTTCTTGGAGGAAGGCAAAGGGATGGGTGAAAAACCTTAGATTTTACAATGCTTTGGGATCCTCCAAAGTTCTGCTGTACCTGACAACATATTATTCTTAGCATTTAATTTCTCCTATCTGGGAGAAATTTAATTTTAAACATTAAATTATTGATTTTATTTTTCTTCTCAGAGGACAGTAGTGAAGAGCAGAAAGGAATAGCAAAACATTGCCCCAAAGGATGAGAAGGGTACTTTCATCTTAAATTTCATCTCCTTGGGGCACCTGGGTGGCTCAGTTGCTTGGGTGTCTGCCTTCAGCTTGAGTCATGATCCCCAAGTCCTGGGTTTGAGCCCTCTGTTGGGTTCCCGGCTTGGTGGGGAATCTGCTTCTCTCTCTCCCTCTGACTGCCACCCCTCCTGCTTCTGCTCTCTGTGTCAGATAAATAAATCTAAAACAAAAGAAAACAAAACAAACAAACAAAAAAAACTTTCATCTCCTTGACACACTCTTATGCCAATAGAATTTTTTCACTTCCATTCTGAAACTTTTTTCGTGGATTATTGTTTCTGTACTGGTTAGAAATTCTATCTCTACAACTAGAATATAGTTCTGGTTGTAAAAATAAAAATCAAACCTTGGTTGATTTAACAAAAGAACATTTTTTTAAATTAATAGGATATTGGGATCTTAAGAAATATTCCAAGTTACAACAAAATAAGTTAAAAAAAAATAGAAAGGGGGCACCTGGGTGGCTCAGTTGGTTAAGCATCTGCCTTTGGCTCAGGTCGTGATCTCAGTGTCCTGGGATCCAGCCCTGGCATATGGCTCCCTGCACAGCAGGGAGTCTGCTTCTCCGTCTCCCTCTGCCCTTCTTCCCCCTAGCCCCCATGCTTTCCCTCCCTCTCTCTCTCTCTCTTTCAAACAAATAAATCTTCATTAAAAAAAAAAAAAAACTAGGGGCGCCTGGGTGGCTCAGTGGGTTAAAGCCTCTGCCTTCAGCTCAGGTCATGATCCCAGGGTCCTGGGATCGAGCCCCACATCGGGCTCTCTGCTCTGCAGGAAACCTGCTTCTCCTTCTCTCTCTGCCTGCCTCTCTGCCTACTTGTGATCTGTGTCTGTCAAGTAAGTAAATAAAATCTTAAAAAAAAAAAAAGAAACTAGACAGAATTAATGAAGGAATGAAAGGGGAAAAGAAATTTATGAAAATAGAAAACAAAAACCCAGGTAAATTCAAAAGCTAGTTCTTTGAAAGGAATGATAAACACTTCTAAAACTATAGATAAAAGAGAAATTATAAGTGAATACTACATGCAACTCTATGGCAAACATCTTAAAATCTAGAAGAAATAAATAATTTTCTAGCTAATTTATAAAACTTAAGAATAAACCAGTTACCATAACAGATATTGGAAAGTAATTAGAGTCTACTACTGGACAAAATACCAGAACCAGATGGCTTCACAGCTGAGCCTTATCTAACCTCTAAAGAACAAATTATTCCAATGTTATTTAAAATATTCCAGTCATTTGAAAAAGATGAAAGCCCCTCCAATTTATTTTATAAATATAGCATAACTTTAATACCAATTCCAGAATAAAATTTCAGATCAATCTCAGACATGTATAGAATTTATAAATTCTGAATAAACTTTAACAAAATCCAGCAACATGTCAAAGGAATAATCCATTATAAAAGAGCAGAGCTAATTTAAAAAAAAAAAACTGAAAGTAATAAGGCAGAACTTGCATAAAGTTCAAATGAATGTCAGGAATATTGTTAATATAATCTATTAAATGAGCAATTAAGGGGGTAAAAAACATGTTAAAGATCTGGTGAAATTTATTGCTTAACCTTTATAAAAAAAAAAAAAATCAAAGTAAGATTTCCTTCCCTGATGGAGGATGGCTACAGGGAGCCTGGCATCTCTGCCTCCAGTATTAAAAGTATGAGACAAAAACTACTAATCTGCCAGTCTCTTTTTGAAAGGGGTGGCACTCATGAATAGCTCTGATGGTACATTGGGGCAAAAACTAATAATGCTACACTCATTCATAGGTCGTTTGCTAAAAACTTAATATGTGCTAAATGCAGAGGTAGGTGCTAAGGAAACAAAGATAAATATGACCGCAAAAAAGTAAGATTGAAATAGAGGGAAATGACTTATATATAATAAAGACTGTATACTATAATAAATGATAAATCACAAACAATTTCTATTAAAGTCAGAAACCAGACTGCTTTGTCACCATTGCCATTTTTATTTAACATTGTCTTGGAAATTTCAACAATCGAAACAAGAGTAAAAAATTAAATAACTGATGTAAACACTGGAAAAGAAGAGGTAGAGGTAGAAAACCCAAGAGATCCTGTTACAAAAAGAAGATTGACTTACGAGCTCTAGGCAAAGTGGCTGGATAGAAGATAGGTATACAAGATAAATACATACATACATACATACATACATACATAACTAACTAACTAACTAACTAACTTTATCCTACAAATAAGCCTAAAAATGAATATGGAAGAAATAATCCATCCATAATAGTGATAAATACTATAAAATGCTTAAGAATAAGTGTAATTTTAAAAGCAGAGTATAGGAAATTATAAATGTCTCAATGAAGGATACAAAGACATGGAATTTTGGATGGAAACACAAATCATGAGTTTGCATGGAAAAATATTTAATATCATAAAAGTCTCAATCCTCCTAAACTAATATATAAATTTAATGAAACTCTATTCCAGTGAGAGTTCTTTCATTACAAAAGGAAGGAGAAGATGAAAGGAGAATTAAATAAATGATTTTAGAGTTTATATCGGTGGATAAGTATCTAAGAATAACCAAGAAAAGTATGAAAAATAAGATTAGTGAAGAGGAGCAGAGGGACATGCTTCAGCAGTTAAAATAACACAGCATCATCTGCTTTGATAAAAATGTTATTGGCATAGGATAGACATCAAAACGCAATAGCATAGACAATCCAATTACATACAAGAATTAATATAAAGATAGAATTTTCATTTAAGTGGGGAAGAGTGAGTTATTTAATAAATGGTGGTAATACAGTTATCTGACTGAAAGAAAATAAAATTGGGCCTTCATCTTACACAATATATAGAAATAAATTCCAGATGGCTAAAAGACTTAAATGTAGAATTAAGAAAAAATTACATAAGGTGCCTGGGAGTCTCAGTTGGTTAAGCAACTGCCTTCAGCTGAGGTCATGATCTCGGAGTACCGGAATTGAGTCCCGCATCAGGCTCACAGCTCTGCGGGGAGTCTGCTTCTCCCTCTGACCTTCTCCTCTCTCATGCTCTCTCTCACCGTCTCTCTCTCAAATGAATAAAATCTTAAAAGAAAAAGAAAAAATTACAAAAAATATTTGAAAGACAACATGGAGACAAGGGTGGAAAATAGACACACAAATAAAATAGACATTTTGTCATATGTAAATTTAGAACAGTTTTATAGCTAAAAAACAAAGTCAATAATAAGTTTAGAAAAATAATTGCAATGTAGAGAACATATGGGAGTTAATTTTAATATACAAAAATCTCTTTGAAGTTGAAAGAAGAAATTTTAAAAGTTGGGCAAAGGATACAGAGAGACCGTTCATAAGAAGGTAAATTCCAATGGTCACCAACATATGGAAAGATGAAACTCACCAACTATTGAGAAAATACAAATTAAAGTAATAATAAAATATCATTTTAACACCCAACAGAATGACAAATACTTTCAAGTATTATAACACCAGTTGCTGGCAAAAATGCTGAATATGAATTGTTTCAACCTTATGAGAAAGAAATCTGACAATATTTATTGAATTTAACTACACAGAAGCATACCCCTTTTGAATATTTAGAGGGGAGAAAATAGAAAACCATATATATAAAATGGTAAAATATTGAAAGCATTCTCTTTGAGATTAAAAAAATGAGAAGAATTTCTAATAACACTTACCTAATTTAGCATTATAATAGGTCCTAGCCAGAGTAGTAAGACAGGTAAAATAAGAAAAAATTAGAATCGTCAGAGAAGATTGGCATTATTTGTAGATAAGAAAATTATATGTCTAGAAAACTTGAAAGAATCCACATAAATTACAAGATTTAAAGAGTTTAGCAAGTTTGCTTGATATGAAGCTAATATATAATCTTATTTCTAAATACTAGCCACCAAATAGAAAATAAACAGTTTTTAAATTGTATTTATATTAGTATCAAAAATACCAGATGTCAAGGAATAGTCTATCAGAAAATATACAAGACTATTACGGAGAAAACCATAAAAATTTTGAGAGGACTTAAAAATTACACAAATGGAGACACATACTATTATCATGGATTGGAATCCTCATGCTGCTTTTCCCCAGTTCAATAGATTTAGTGTGAAGCCATCAAAGTTCCAATAAATCTTTTTTTTTAAAGATTTTATTTATTTATTTGACAGAGATCACAAGTAGGCAGAGAGGCAGGCAGAGAGAGAGAGGGGGGGGGAGGAGGAAGCAGGTTCTCCACTGAGCAGAGAGCCCGATGCGGGGCTCGATCCCAGGACCCTGAGATCACAACCTGAGCCGAAGGCAGAGGCTTCAACCCACTGAGCCACCCAGGCGCCACTCCAATAAATCTTTTTTTCATGGAACTTGGCATATGATTCTAAGATTTATTTAAAATTACAAGAATAGTATTTGGCCAAGAGTAATTAAAACCCTCTGAAGAACAGGGTAGGAGACTAGCTCTACCATATATCATGAATTTTTTAAAACTTTTAAAAACTGAGAGATTATAGTACTGGCATAGAGATAGACAAATAGACTAATGGAATAGAAGAGAGAGTCCATCTCCCTTGGGGAGATGGAGAGGAGAAGGCAGTTGAGGGAAATTGGAGGGGGAGATGAACCACGAGAGACTATGGACTCTGAAAAACAATTTGAGGGTTTTGAAGGCGTGGGGGTGGGAGGTTGGGGGAGCCTGGTGGTGGGTATTATGGAGGGCATGTATTGCATGGAGCACTGGGTGTGGTGCATAAACAATGAATTCTGTTACACTGAAAAGAAATTAAATATAAAAAAAGAAATTAAAAAAAAAGAAGAGAGAGTCCAGAAATAGGCTTATGCACTATAACTCATTGTCAAGTTACAAGTTTTTTCCTCAGAAAAAGAATTGTTACTTGCCTAGAGGGGTTTGGTTTTGTTTAAAACCTGAGGGTCCTCTACTGTAATTCTCCTAACAGATTTTCCAAAGAATCTGTCCAAAAAATCCATAAATATATTTTCCGCCACAGGTACCTTGAGCACCTCTGGACCTTCTGGTAATAAGGGCCAAGGGAGAAAATTGCCTGTACCAACGCCTAGACAATTTGGAGAAATTTCTCTGGGCCCCAGTCAGAGCCACCTTTCCAGTCACCCAATAAATGAGTCAGTACAGCACATTTGTATCAGTTAGGCATTGTATTAGGGACAAGATATCCAACCCTAATTGTTTAACCAAATGGGGGGTTGTTTTTGTCCTGTGTTAGGAAGTGCAGAGGTAAACAGCCCAGGGCTTGTGCAGTGACTACCTAATATCAGTAGTGTCCCAGGAGCCTTCAATATTTCTGCTCCACCATCCTTCACCTGTGATTTGTGCTCATGTTTATTGCCTTACAGTCATGGTCACAGGTGGTCTACCACAGCTCCAGATAGGAAGAGGGAAGGAAACAAAAAGGGGTGGTACCTTTCTTAGAAGCCTTGAACTTATGTCACATTAGCCCCACTCTGATAGCTGGTGACTTCTAACTGCAAAGGTATCTGAGTATTTTTAGCTGAACACATTGCTGCTCAAACAGAGTTAGGGTTCCATTAAAAAGAAGAAATCCATATTGGTAGACAATTATTAGTGTCTGCCTCAGCATCCAAATGTGGTACATATGATTTCCAAAATTTAAAAAGACCTATAAAGCCTTGTGCCTCTTTCTTAATGGTATGAAAAGCAATGGACAGCTACTATCTTTGATTTTGTAGAAATACATCCCAACATTTCCCAGTTCTCCCCCCAACACGCACACATGCACACATACTTGTAACTTCATAAGATAACAAACCCCCTAATTATATGTGATTTATTCTTCACCATCAGACACACATGATTTACCAAGACACGTAGGCTGCATGCTACTTCCTGTTTCCAAGTTTATCAGTTTGATGTCAGTACTATAGTTAACCAGTTCCATATATTCTGTGGACTAAATTTGATACAAACCCAGAGAACTGGCATGACCCTGACGCAGTGTGGTGAGAGAATATTGTTGACCCTGACAAATGAAAACACTCCTGCTGTCTCTTATAGGCATAGAGGAGGGGAAAGCAAAGGATACTCCGTGAGAATTAAAGATTCAGGCTACTGTGGGTAAACCAGGTTAGACTGCAAGGGCTGGTCTTGGGTTCAAAAACTAATAAGAATGACTATTCAGATTTGGCTTAAATTATTTTAACTTGGTTTAGTTAGTAAAAGAACAAAATAAGTGTTTGCCAAGTTTGATAGCTTCAGTGCTTCTCATGGAGTAAGGATTCTTATCTACCATTTATATTGTTTTGTTCTTGAAGATGTATAGAGGAATCTGCCAATATTCAAGGGTCCATCACGTCACTATGTAAGGAAATTCTTATAGTCAACAATTAGGTAATTAATTGGGTCTTCTCAAGAGTTCAGTGCAGCAGGAGTGCCTGGGTGGCTTAGTTGGTTAAGCGTCTCTTTTTTTTTTTTTTTTTTTTAAAGATTTTATTTATTTATTTGACAGAGAGAAATCACAAGTAGGCAGAGAGGCAGGCAGAGAGAGAGAAGGAAGCAGGCTCCCTGCTGAGCAGAAAGCCCGGTGTGGGGCTTGAACCCAGGACCTGGGATCATGACCTGAGCCGAAGGCAGCGGCTTAACCCACTGAGCCACCCAGGCGCCCCAAGCGTCTGACTCTTGATTTAGGGCTCAGGTCATGATCAAGCCCTGCATCAGGCTCCGCACTCAGCCTGGCGGCTGCTTGTCCCTCTCCCCTAACCCCTGCCCCCGGCTTGTGTGCACTCTTTCTGTCTCTCAAATGAATAAATAAAATCTTAAAGAAAAAACGTTCAATGCAGCATGCCTTGGTCATGGCCTCCATGAATCATCTAAATATTCCCATTGAAATTCTCTAGGCCCACTCTCCCCCAATCAATGTTACAGCTTTCTCTGAAGAAAACTGGCTTAAGATGTAAATTCAACTCTTTTCTTCTTTTTTTATACCTTCATTTCTCCCCCACCATGTTTTTATTTAAATTCTAGCTGGTTAACATGCAGCGCAGTATTAGTTTCAGATGTAGAATTTAGTGATTCATCACTTCCATACGACACCCAGCTCATCACAAGTGCCTTCCTTAATACCCATCACCTATTTAACCCAACCCCTGCCCCCCCCCCCAAAGAACCCTCAGTTTGTTCTCTATAGTGAATTCAGCTCTTTTTAGTTCAGTAATTTTCAGGGTCAAACTGTACAAATGATATTTGACTTCCTGCATACTTAAGCAGCAAGTGATAAATTCTTTTAACAAAGGCACAGAAGCCTCTGGTTTTCAGCCTGTGCTTTGAACTGAGAATTTGGGAACTTAAGCATGACTTTCTTTTTACTTAAGCTGTCAATTAGCATTAGAAGAAGTCTTCTCATCCCGTAGTCCTTGAATTCCCTGTGACCTTCATATTATTCAATAGTATTGATCTCTTGGTTCCCTGAAGCTTTGCCTTCGATGGCAGTTCAGTCTGGATACATACAGATGATGATCTGATTAACTCCTTCACCAGATCATGACAGCTGGATTTTCATCACCTTCAGCCTCAACCAAGCCAGATGACATGTCCATGTTTCCACATGTGTCACATATTTCTATAGGGCTGTATGACTTGCAACCTCTTCCTTCCAGTTTCTGGATCATTCACAGTTCTTAGTTGCAAAGACTAGAAACCAACTCCGTCAAATTGAAGGAGAATTTATTAAAGAGTATTGTGTGGCTCACAGAACCTCTGGGAAGGCTGTCAAGTTAAGTATGTGGTGAGACATCAGGAAGAGTACTCCAGTACTCCTGAGAAGGGACATGGTGACTTGCATAGGCTTATGGGACCCTGGGCCCCACCAGCCCTTCTACACTCTTGAGCCAGAATCTTGATCATTCTGCCACTCTGACCCTGAGACACACTCGAGAGTTTGTTATGACTTCATCTCCTGCTATTACTCATGCTGACTCTAGAAGTAGAGACTGCAAAAGCAAATATCTGGCACTTCAGTTTCTCTAGTGGAAGGTGTGCTCTTTCATAGACACAAGATGGGCAAATCCAAACATGGGAAAGGGTTTCAGATACTGAACAGCCAAAAAGAAGAATGAATGTTCACTTTACTTTCTAATCAACCGAAAGCAGGCAGACTTCAAGCCTCTTGCCCTTCTTCATTAGGGAGACAAGATCACATCCAGCAAGAAAACAAATCACGGCACTCATCCTGGAGGTCACTGAACCACATTTGTAACTGTGCCTATTTCCTGGGCCTTACACAGAATTACATGTTCAAGTTTCATGCCCCCTTAGTGTCAGTAGCCAGTTCACCACCTCTCTCGAGGTTTGTCGTAACACAAGAGCTTGCTTGGCTGCTTTCCTCCCTTTGGGTTCCATCTAATACGGACCAACTATTGGGTTTCACATTGATTTTTACCACAGTCTTGTCTTTCTTTATTTTCACAAGGACATAAAAGTTCACATTCTTCAAGGAAGGAACCTAACAAGGAAGGGTGATTGATGATGAGAAAAATGTTAATGCTCAGATTCTTCATAGAAATATCCAACATTTAAAGTATCTGAAAACAAAAAACAAAAAAAAACAAAACAAAACCCCCCAGAACTCCAGGGGTCTCCCCCTTGTACTTGGAATAAGCCCAGACTCATACTTAGCCTATGGGGCCCTCCAAGATTGGGTCCCACCTTTCATACTGACCTCCTCTTCCACTCCATGTCTGTGCTCACTATGATCCGGCCCCCTCAGCTGTCTTTCTGTTCCTTGAACAGGCCAAGTTCAGTCCCACTTAAGTGTTTGCACTTGATGTTCCCTATCTGTCATAGTCTTCTCCATGACTGGCTTCTCAGGGCATCCCTGAGCACTCTGTGTAAAATAGCACTCTCTTTCCAGTTACTCCATCTGATCAGTCATATTTCCATTATGTTGTGTATTTACACACCTCTCCCCACCAAGAACATAATCTCTCAGAACAAGGACATTGCTGATCATGTTCATTGCTCTCTCCCCAGCAGACTGCATAGTGCCTGTGCATAGTAAGGCGTCAGGAAAGGTTTAATGTATGAACTAAAGCATACATGAAAGGATGGTGAAGTCCACAGTGATCACAAGGGCAACTGTGGGCAAGTCAGGGGGTCAGGATCCTTAATGAGGCAGATCTCCAAGCTGTGCTAGCACATCCTGGATTTTCATATTTTCTGCAGATCTTTCTCACCCTTTATAATTCTTGTCAGAAAGTAGAATGGAAATATCTTTGGTCCAGTCCAGAAGAATCACATGGATGTTATGGCATTAAAAGCTGGGAGACCTGGATTTGGTCATCATTTAAAGAGTCTTTTCCACTAGGAGGAAAGCACTTGCTTGCTGTAATCTCATTGCAAAGGCAGGTAACTTGGGAAGGCATCATTCTGGCCTTTTCCACGTAGGGAGAGATGGCAATATCTGCCCTCTTATCTGGCTGTGTGAAAACAACAATGTGCTCGGTCTCATTACATTTCAGGACTAGCAGCAAATAGCAGGACAAGCTCCAAATCAGCTGCTTCTCTTGTCAGTGTAGCAATAGCATTGGCAACTTTCACTTTATCTCAGTACTCTGAAGCTATTTATACACTGGCATAGGAAAACATATTATTTGCAGAAATGCCTCCGGATCCTATGTCATTTGTACAGAGACAGAAGATGTTTGCAAAGAACCATATTTCTGTAGTACTTTTGCGACAAAGACTGTACAGCTTGCTGATCTGCCAGGTTGTGTGGGTGTGAAAACAGCCCCCATTAACTAATCTTCAGTTCTACTTTGGCTGTTTAAATATCTATTCAAGTTTTCAGTCAGCCCATATTTAGATTTTGGGTTTGACTCATGATCAATCAGCAGCTTTAAGAGTACAAGAGAGTGCTTAAGAGTTCCATTCTCTGTCCTCTCCTTCTCTCTACTGGGTTTTATTGGAATCGTGCCAATATCAGTGCCCTTTGGAAGTCCTTTCTTTAGATAATCTGGAAACGTGCAACTGGTTTCATTGCCATAGGCTCCTGTGTTAGTTCAGGTCCTTCTAGAAGTAGATACCAAGACAGGATTTGACATGCAAGATATTCCTAAGGGAAGTGCTAATGAGGGGGGAAAGGGGAAAGAGCTGGAGGCAGTGAAGAGAACTAGGATGATGAGAGGGAAGTCCTCTCAGCAGTCTCCACTCGGTCAGCAGTGTCAGACTGCAGCCCAGTTCTAAGAATTTCTTAGCTGGGTTGACAGAAAGATAGGCTTGGCGCCAGAGTCGCCCATCAGAGGAGTCCCCTGTCTGGAAGGAAGAGGCCTGCATAAGCAGCCCTGTCATACCAGTCACTGGCCAGTCACTCCCCTGGGGAGTTTGGAGTCCTACAAGAGCCACAGGAAACCACCATCTATCACTACGCTCCCTGCAGCAAGAGATCTGAGTGGTGTGTTTTCATGGCCACTATGGCTCCCACTCAGGTTTCTTTTAAAAAGTAAAAGGCAATGGCTTTTAAATTATTTGCCTTAAAGCTCTGGGGACCTCAAGTGGGCCATCAATCCACACTGGGAGGGGGAATAAGAGGTCAAGGACCACTATAGAGACCCCTCCACCTTCTTTACCCAGAGAAGCTTTTTTTTTTTTTTTTTTAAGATTTCTCTTTTTATAAGACAGCATGAGCAGAAGGGGGAGAGGGAAAGAAAATCCCAAGCAGACTCCGCACTGAGCACAGAGCCCAACATGGGGCTCTATCCCACGACCCGGAGATTACGACCTGAGCTGAAACCAAGAGTTGGAAGTTCAACCGACTGAGCCACCCAGGCACCCCCTGAGCTTTTTTTTTTTACTGTTGTGGATACATTTGAGGGTTCTATATCTACATTATGGGGGAAATGATTCACCTGTCTTCTGAATAGTTTAAGAGTAGTTCAAGGAAGACCACTGGTTGGAGAGATTCTTCTTAGAACCCAAACCCTTCATCTGTGGGTCACTGGAGGGGGAAAAGATACTTTCTGCATGGTACTTATTTTCCCCTACACAGCTGTGGCTCTCTGAATGGTGTTCCATGTATCTGCAATACAGCCTTCTTTTATACCTAGAAAATTCCTCATACTCCAGGACCCGTCTCCACTGTCATCACTGCTCTGAGGCTTTCCCTCCCTGACTTTCGTGGGCACGGAAAGCAGTTCCTGCCACTGCGTTCCCATGGTGCTTTGTATCTTGATTACAGCATTTGTAATATTTTTATAATAAATTATTTATACATTTGTGTCCTCCAAATTGTAAGATATTTTATTTTTTCCCTCTTTCTCTAAAGAAAAAACATTGACATTATTCCATAAACGTACATGCTCGTAGAATTTTCTTGTTTTACAACCATGACTAATACCTCTAGCTGGTTAAGAAAAACCCATGTCCTTCCTACATAATTTTGAAGTTCCCCTCTACGATTTTAGAAGGAATAAAACTCAGACCAAAGCAAAGCAACAAAACAAAAGTTGGCATTCAAAAGGTGGCCCTGAACTAACTACCAACATGGAATCATTCACATGACATCTTTGTGAGAACCATGAAAAGCAAATATGGCAAGAAAATTGTACCTGTAACTCATTTATCCATTCATTCCACAAATACTGACTGAGAACCTGTTGTGTGCCAGGCAATGTTCCTGGGGCTACCATGATGCAAATAAAACAGTGAAGTGATAGGGAGTGATAGAGAGGCTACTCCCAGTTGAGTGATGAGGAAAGAAGCTTTCCATAAGGTGTTAGGACCAGAAGGCTGTGTGAGGCTCGAGGGCTGGAGCAGCCCTGACAGAGAACAGCGTGGGAAGGCCCTTAGATGGAAATTCACCAAAGTCAAGGCGATAGGCCTGGTGAGCAAGGCAAGGAGGGCTAGACATCATTAGAGATGCAGTCAGGAGTCAGTTATGCAGGACTTTGCAGAACAGCGGAAGGGTTAGGATTTCTTTCATATGGGGGAACAGGAAGTTACTGGAGGATTATAAGTAGGCAAATGGTATGATGGGATTTATATTTGTAAAGGATTACTATAGATACCATGTATAAAATGGATTGCAGTGGGTTAAGAGTAGAAATAAGACTAGTAGGGAGTCAATGAAGTCCAGACAAGAGCTAATAGGGATTTGGGTTGGAGTGTGGTAGTACAATGCAATGTTAAAGTGTGCAAATAAATACTGTATATGGACACAAGTGCACACAGAGAGAAGCATACACATCATAGTGAAAGCAAAAAAAAAATTAATTCTGTGACCTCAGACCTCTTTAATGTCATCCCAATTATGCTCTTGCAAGAAATAATTAAACATAGCTTGTAAACCCACTTCTACCCTTGTCCTCTGCTCTCTGTTCTCTAATTATTAAGGGAAATGATTAAACTGAGCAGAGAGGATAGGAATTTCTGTTTGAGGGTCTGGAAGAACACAGGTTATAGAAACACAGAGTTTGATCTGTATGGCTACTTTCCTTTTTTATTGTCCAGGTCTGCGTTCATGAATTCAAGGTGATACATAATTGTGTCCCCTGAGCAAATGCACTAGTTATAATATTCTGACTGAATTAAAAAGGGGGAGGGAGACTTGGTGTTTAATTAGTTGACCATCTGTTCTCTTAAATCATATCTTACCTTGACGAGGCACAGGTTCTTAACTGAGCTCCCTCTCTCCAGTGTAAACCTCCCAAATCCATTCACCATATTGTCACCAGAGTGCTAGAGCTAACACACAACTCTCACCATGTCGCTGCTCCCCTGCTCTGTAAAACCTTTCAGAGCTCTGACCGCCTGTAGAATGAAGTTTCAGCTCCTTTGGTGCATCCAGGGCCATCTGTATCTCATGCTATTGCAACTCTCTCCTCACTGTACCTTTTGCTTGACTGGCACTGAGGAAGGGAGACCTGCTCTTCACACCTGGTGCCTTTGCTTGTGGTGTTCCTTATGTCTAGACAGTCAGCCCTTCCTTACATATGTCTCCATTGAGCCTCAGCTCAGGCTTCACCCTCTTAACAAAGCCTCCTGGCATCCTCCCAGGCTGTATTAAATGCCTTTTGTGTCTTTAAAACAGTGGTTCTCACAGTGTGGCCTATGGAACCCTAGGGGAGAGGAAGTTCCCTAAATTACTGTGGGGGTCTACAAGGTCAAAACGAGTTTAATAATAATACTAGGGTGTTATTTGCCTTTTCTGCTATGTTGACATTGCCAGTTCTAGTGTGAAAGCAAGGGTGAGTAAAATGCCAGCATCCTAACACAAATCAAAGCAATGGCGCCAAAGGACACCAGTCGTCACTCTTCAGTGTAGTGTCATTCTTCACAGACTACAAGCTTTCTGTCACATCCTCACAAAAAGAAAGAAAGGAAGAAAGAAAGAAAAAAAAGAAAAGACCAATTGCCCTTAACAATATCCTTGATGAAGCAATAAAAATTAACTAATTTTATTAAATCTCAATCCTTGAATACACAACTTTTTAATATTCTACATGATGACATGAGAAATACAAGTAAAGCACTTCAACTGCATCCCAAAGCACAGTGGTTGTTACAAAAGGCACCTGTGTTTGAGTTGCAAGCTGAGGTAGCCGGCTTTGTTTTTGTCTTTTTCATAGAACACCATTTTTTATCTGAGAGGACGACTGACAGACAAACTAGGATGATTCAGACTTGGGCATTTGGCAGACATTTTTTGAAAAAGGAACCAAGTGAGCCTGTCACTTCAGGGAAAACAACTGAAGTATTTGTTGCCAGTGATAAAATTTGAGCTTTCCCGCAAAAATGAGAATTTTTGGAAAGCATGTATCTGCCACTGGGAACTTGACAGCTTCCCAGTACTTGGAGGCATTGCTGAGATTGGTGGTGATATTAATGAATATGTTTTTAAAATATATTGTATAATAAAGTGTGTAAACATTTGGAAGATGTGCATGACTCAGTGACCCAATATTTTACAAATGACCAACCCATGATATTACAAAGTCATGTTTGGGTTAAATCCATTCACACTGTGAAATAATCCAATGTATTTTAATGTAACAAAGTATAAAATGTTTATTTCTATCACCCTGAATGGATTTATAGAATCAGTGCAATCCCAAAATGCCAACAGGCTTTATTTTTTTTAAAACTTGGCAGGCTAATTCTAAAATATATATATAGAAATGCAAAGAAACTAGAGTAGCCAAAGCAATTTGGAAAAGAAGTTGAAAATTTTCTACCTGACTTCAAGACTTACTGTTAATCTACAGTAATCAAGATACTGTGGTATTGGTATAGAGATAGACATATAAGTTAATTCAGTAGATACCCTAGAAATAATTCTGCATGTATATGGCCAATATATTTTTAATAAAAATGCCAAGACAGTTCAATGGGGGCAAAGATAGTCTTTTTAGCAAATAATTCTAGAACTGGATAGCCATTTAAAAAAGAGGGGGAGCCTCAATCTTTATCTCATATACAAAAATTAATCAAATAAATCAAACTGCATCCCTGTCTTAAATGTAGGAGTCAAAACTATAAAACTTCTTAAGGAATACTTAGAATTTAGTGGCCCTGGGTTTGGCAAAGATTTCTTTGAAAAAGCACAAACCATGAGGTGCCTGGGTGGCTCAGTTGTTAAGCAGCTGCCTTCAACTCAGGTCATGATTCCAGGGTCCTGGGATCGAGCCACACATCAGTCTCCCTGCTCAGTGGGAAACCTGCTTCTCCTTCTCCCACTCCCCCTGCTTGTGTTCCCTTTCTTGCTGTGTCTCTCTTTATCAAATAAATAAAATCTTTTTTTTAAAAAAGCATAAATTATATATACAATGGAATATTACTCAGCCTGATCAAAAGAATGAAATCTTGCCATTTGCAACAACATAGATGGAACTAGAGGGCATTACGCCAAGCGAAATAAGAAATAAATACCATATGATTTCACTATATGTGGAATTTAAGAAACAGAACAGATGATCATAGGAGAAGGGTAGGAAAAATAAAACAAGATGAAAACAGAGATGGAGACAAACCATAAGAGACTCTTAACTATAGGAAACAAACTGAGGGTTGCTGGAGGGGAGAGGGTGGGAGAATGGGGTGACTGGGTGATGGGCATAAAGAAGGGCACTTGATGTAATAAGCACTGGGTGTTATATGCAACTGATGAATCACTAAATTCTACCTCTGAAACAATAATACTCTGTATGATAATTAAATTGAATTTAAGTTAAAAAAAATAAAGTATTCACATTATCCATGAAAAAAGCACAAACTATAAAAAGAAAAAATCATTAAATTAATGAAAGTTTAAAACTTTGGCTCTCAAAATGCCAAGAATATAGAAAGCAAGCCATAGCTTGTGAGAAAATATTTGCAAAACATATTTGATAAGACTGATATCTAAAATTGATAAATAGCTCTTACAACAGCAAGAAGACAAGTTACCTAATAAATGGGGGGCAAACAATTTGCACAGACACATCACCAAAAAGGATCTATGAAAGAGAAATAATATGTGAAAAGTATTGGTCATTATGGAAATGAAAATTCCTTAGAATCGCCAAAATTAAAAAGGTCAATAATACCACTCATTGGAACTCTTCATAAATGCTGATGGGAATGTTAAATGGTACAGCCTCTGTGGAAAACAATTTGACAATTTTATAAAAAGCTTAACATATACTGTATGACCCAGGCATCTCACTTCTAGGTATTTTCCCAAGAGAAATTAAAATATATGTCCATACAAAGACTTGAATTTAAATATTCATAGCAGACTTATTTATAATAGCCAAAACATTGGTGATGGGAGGGAACAAATGTCCATCAGGAGGAGAAAGGATAAACAAATTGTCATATCCAAACAATGGAATACTATTCAGAAATAAAAAGAACAAACTCCTGATACATTATAAAACATGGATACATTTTAGCATAATTATGTGAGTGAAAGAAGCAAGTCAAAAAAGAATATATACTTTATAATTCCATTTAAATACAATTTTAGACCTGCACTGTCAACTCTCTAGCCACTAACCATATGTGACTATTGAGCACTTAAAATGTAATTAGTTCAAATTGAGTGATGCTGTTAAGTGTAAAATACATACCAGATTTTGAAGACTTAGTATGAAAAAAGAGAATGTCGGGACGCCTGGGTGGCTCAGTTGGTTGGACGACTGCCTTCGGCTCAGGTCATGATCCCGGGCTGCCGGGATCGAGTCCCACGTTGGGCTCCCAGCTCCATGGGGAGTCTGCTTCTCCCTCTGACCTTCTCCTCGCTCATGCTCTCTCTCACTGTCTCTCTCTCAAATAAATAAATAAAATCTTTAAAAAAAAAAAAAAAAAAAAAAGAGAATGTAAAATATCTGTCTTAGCCCATTTGGGCTGCTGACCATTGACTGGGTGGCTTCTAAATGATAGGAATTTATTTTTCACAGTCCTGAAGACCGATAAGTCCAGGATCAAGGTGCTGGTGGATTTGGTGTCTGGCAAAGGCCTGTGTCCTGGCTTATCTTCTCATATATGAATGTATCCATATGTCAAACTCATTAAATTGTACATTTCAAATGTGTGAATTATTATTGTATGTCAGTAGTATCTCAACTAACTTGTAAAAAATAAGTTTATTGATATGTTTTCAAATTTAACATTAGAAACAACTTCTAAGAAACTATCACTTTAAAAAAAACAATCTTTTCCCAAGTTTTTTGTGTAATAGTAAAGAAGAATATCCACAATTATTTGAAAATTGCTAAAATACTATACCCATTCCAAACTATAGATCTGTACATTAATGCGGGGAGTAAAAATTGGGTGCCTTTAAAATAGGTTCAAACATAAGCCACTATCAAATGAATATAGACTGCTATACACATAAAATAGTGTGTATGAAACTAATGGTAACCAGAAATCAAATAAATAACCTAAACTTATACCTAAAGAAGCTAGGACAAGAAAAACAAAGCCCAAAGCCATAGGCAGAAAGAAATAATAAAGATGGGATTAGAGCAGAAATAAATGAAATAGAGCCTAAAACAACAATAGAAAAGATGAATGAAACCAGGAGGTTGTTCTTTGAAAAGATCAAAATAATGAACAAACCTTTAACCCAATTCATCAAGGAAGAAAGAGAGATGACTCAACAAAATCAGAAATAAAGGAGGAAAAATAACATCTGACACGAAAGAAATATAAAGGATTATAAGAGAATACTATGAAAAATTATATGCCAATAAATTGGACAACCTAGAAGGAATGGATATAATGATAGAAACATATAAACCTCTAAAACTGAATCAGGAAGAAATAGAAAATTTGAACAGACTGATTATTAGCAGTGAAATTGAATCAGTAATCAAAAAAACTCCCAACAAACAAAAGGCCTGGATCAGATAGCTTCACAAGTGAATTCTACCAATTATTTAAAAAAGGGTTAAAACCTATTCTCGGGGCGCCTGGGTGGCTCAGTGGGTTAAAGTCTCTGTCTTCGGCTCAGGTTATGATCCCAGGGTCCTGGGATCGAGCCCCACATCGGACTCTCTGCTCAGCAGGGATCCTGCTTCTCCCACCTCTCTCTCTGCCTGCCTCTCTGCCTACTTGTGATCTCTGTCAAATAAATAAATAAAATCTTAAAAAAAAAAATCCTATTCATCTAAAACTACTCCAAAAAATAGAAGAGAAAGGATAGCTTCCCAATTCGTTCTATGAGGCCAGCACCAAAACCAGACAAAGACACTACAAAAAATGAAAGCTACAGGGCAGTATCTCTGATGAAAAGAAGTGAAATCATCAACAAAATATTAGCAGACAGCATACAACAATACATCAGAAAATCATTCACCATGATCAAATGGAATTTATTCTAGAGATGCAAGGGTGGTTCAGTGTTCACAAATCAGTGGATGTGATACATCATGTTAACAAGAGAAAGGAAAAAAAAACCTGTATGATCATTGCAATAGATGTAGAAAAAGCATTTGACAAAGTACAACATCCATTCATGATTAAAAAAAAAAAAAACACCTCAACAATGTAGGTTTAGAGGGAATATACTTGAACATAATAAAGATCACGAAAAACCCACAGCGAATACCATCTTCATTGGGGAGAAACTGACAGCTTCTCCTCTAAGATCAGGAATAAGACAAAGATCTCCACTCTCACCACTTTTATTCAACATACAACTGGAAGTCCCAGACATAGCAATCAGACAAGAGAAAGAAATAGAGGATGTCCAAATTGGTAAGGAAAAAATAAAACTTTCACTATTTGCAGGTGACATGACATGAGACATAGGAAACCCTAAAGACTCCACCAAACAATTACTAGAACTGATAAATGAATTCAGTAAAGTCTCAAGATGCAAAATTAATATATAGAAATCTGTTGTATTTCTGCACATTAATAATAAAGTAACAGAAAGAGAAATTAATGAAACAATCCCATTTACAGTTTCAGCAAAAAGAATAAATACCATGGAATAAAATTAACCAAGGAGGTAAAAGATCTATACTCTGGGGGCACCTGGGTGGCTCAGTGGGTTAAAGCCTCTGCCTTCAGCTTGGGTCAGGATCCCGGGGTCCTGGGATCGAGCCCCGCATCGGGCTCTCTGCTCGGCGGGGAGCCTGCTTCCTCCTCTCTCTCTGCCTGCCTCTCTGCCTACTTGTGATCTTTGTCTGTCAAATAAATAAATAAAAATCTTAAAAAATCTATACTCTGGAAATTATGAAACACTGAAGAAAGAAATTGAACATAATATAAACAAATGGAAAGATATCCCATGCTTACAGATTAGAAGAACGAATATTGTTAAAATGTCCATACTACCAAAAGCAGTCTACAGATTTAATGTAATCCCTATCAAAATACCAACAACATTTTTCACAGAACTAAAACAAGTAGTCCTAAAATTTGTATGGAACCACAAAGAACCCCAAATAGCCAAAGCAATCTTGGGAAAGAACAGAGCTGGAAGTATCACAATTGCAGACTTCAAGATACACCAAAAAGCTGTAGTAATCAAAAATCAAAATTTTTTTATTACTACACGTACCAGCACAAAACCGATATAGAGATCAATAGAACAGAATAGAGAGCTTAGAAATAAACCCACCCTTACATGGTCAATTAACTTACGACAAAGGAGGCAAGATACACAATGAGGAAAAGACAGTCTCTTCAACAAATGGTGCTGGGAAAACTGGACAGTTACAAACAAAGGAATGAAACTGGACCACTTTCTCTCACCATACACAAAAGTAAACGCAAAATGGATTAAAGACCTAAATGTGAGACCTGAAACCATAAAAACTTTTAGAAGAAAACATAATGATAGTTTCTTTGACATAGCCATGGAAACATTTTTCTAGATATGTCTCCACTAGAAAGAGAAACAGAAGCAAAAACAAACTAGTAGACTACACCAAAATAAAAAGCCTCTGCACAGCAAAGGAAACCAGCAAGAAAAGGACAAGGCAACCTACTGAGTGGGAGAAGATATTTACAAATTTTATATCGGATAAGGGGTTAATATCCCAAATATATAAAGAACTTTGCAGCTCACACAAAAACCCGCAAATAATCTGATTAAAACCTGAATAGACATTTTTTCCAAAGAAGACATATAAATGGCCCACAGACACGTGAAAAGATGCTTAACATCACTAATCATCAGGGAATTGATAGCACCATACTCCTGTCAGAATGGCTAGAATCAAAAAGATAAGAGGGGCGCCTGGGTGGCTCAGTCGTTCAGCATCTGCCTTCGGCTCAGGTTTGGTCCCAGGGTTCTGGGATCAAGCCCCACATCGGGCTCCCTGCTCAGTTGGAAGCCCACTTCTTCCTCTCCCATTCCCCCTGCTTATGTTCCCTCTCTTGCTGTTTCTCTCTCTGTCAAACAAATGAATAAAATCTTTCTTTTTTTTTAAAGATTTTATTTACTTGACAGAGATCACAAGTAGAGAGAGAGAGAGAGAGGAGGAAGCAGGCTCCCTGCCTAGCAGAGAGCCCGATGTGGGACTCGATCCCAGGACCCTGAGATCATGACCTGAGCTGAAGGCAGAGGCTTAACCCACTGAGCAACCCAGGCAGCCCGAATAAAATCTTAAAAAAAAAAAAGATAAGAAATAACAGGTATTGAGAAGGATGTGGAGAAAAAGAAACCTTTGTGCACTGTTGGTGAGAATGCAAATTGGTGCAGCCACTGTGGAAAACAGTATGGAGGTTCCTCAGAAAATTAAAAATAGGATTACCAATGATCCCATAATACCACTGTTGGGTATTTATCCAAAGAAAACAAAAACACTAATTCAAAAAGATATAAGCCCCCTTATGTTTATCGCAGTATTATTTGTAGTATCCAAGATACAAAATTAACCCAAGTGTCCATCAATAAATGAATGGATAATGATGTGATAAATACATATTCTCCATTGTGTGTATATCTACAATGGAATATTACTCAGCCATAAAAAAGAATGAGATATGGCCATTTACAACAACATGGATGGAGCTAGAAGGTATAATGGCTAATTGAAATAAGTCAGTCAGAGAAAGACAAATACCATACGACTTCACTCATACGTGGAGTTTAAAAAACAAAACAAACTAGGAAAAAAAGATACAAACAAATAAAACCAAACTTAAATACAGGAAACAAATTGAGGGTTCCCGGAGGAAAGGTGGGCGGGGGGATGGGTGAGATAGGTAAAGGGGATTAAGAATGTACTTACATGATGAGCAATGAGTAATATATAGATAGCATTGCTGAATTATACACCTGAAATGAATATAACACTATGTTAATTTGCTTCAGCTTATATATATTAGAAAAATGCTATTCGCATTTTAAACTATATATCTGTGCGAGGTTATTTTTTTTCACATCGTTCACAAAAACAGCATATCTCAACAGATTGAATGTGAGCCATATATGAGAACCCATCTGTCTTCTATTAAGCCAGGTATTAAAAAGATCTGCAAAATTTTACTATCTTGCCATTCTTCTGACTAAATGTTTTATGTTCTGGAAAATATAGTTATTTTTTAAATGCCTTATTTACATTAACACATAAGAGATTTATTATTAGTTACTTTGTATTGGCTTAATAGATATTCAAAATGTTTTCTGTTTGTCTTAAAGATGGAGTCAATGAGACACATAGTTTTTTTTAACATGTCCTTGGAATCTTACAAAATGGTGCATTACGTGTTTTATAGGAATGGGAATTTCTAAAAGAAGTTCTTATGAAAGCAAGGAGAAAAAATATGCATGTGTATTTTAAAAATCAATTCCTATATAGCTGATTAAATGTGTGTATCTGTAAATTCATTTCTCTGTATAGCCCAGTCAAGTAGACTTTAGGAAAAGGCTTCTGAGCTGCAAAGAAGTAATTTTTTCTTCTCTTATCTACAGGAAGTACTTAGCAACCAGTCCTGTGCATTCCATTAGGATTAACACTGACCTCAATCTTACTGTTTTAGGAAAGAAGCCAGAAATCACACCAGTTACTTTAACAGAGAAAACGTAACAGAAAGGATTACTGGCCAGGTACTGGGACACCAAAAAAGCAAGAAAAGGAGACTGGTATCATGGAAGGGCGTCCCAGTGTGCAGCTACTACCCATAAGACTGAGGAACTAAAGAAAAAGGTCAGGGGCGCCTGGGTGGCTCAGTGGGTTAAAGCCTCTGCCTTCCGCTCAGGTCATGATCCCAGGGTCCCGGGACGAGCCCTGCATGGGGCTCTCTGCTAGGCAGGGAGCCTGCTTCCCCCTCTCTCTCTCTTTCTGCATCTCTGCCTACTTGTGATCTCTGTCAAATAAATAAATAAAATCTTAAAAAAAAAAAAAAAAAGAAAGAAAAAGAAAGAAAGAAAAAGGTCAGAATTACTGGAACTCCGAAGCCTGGAGAATGTGTCTCACAGTGGGAATTCAGCCCTCAGAGGAGGGGCAGTGATACAGATAGATGATGCACGTACCTCAGAAACCAAGGGAGAGGAGCAGGGAAGCAGACCTGTGAGGAAGGGGCTGGCGATCCCTGCTCACTGAGGCGGTGTCCCTGCAAGTGTATGACAAGGCTGGTTCTCCAAGGTGTAGAAAATTGGTAAACGGAGATCAACTGGAGCTTCTAGAAGGGGCTGCTGCTGCTGGCATGAAGTAGCTGGCTAAGATGAGTTGACAAAAACCAGGAAGCAAACAGGAAAGCAGGCCTCGCTTCCTTCTCCACCGTTGTGCTCTCCCTCTGGTGCCTGAGGGGCAGAACCTAAAGGAGCCGGCTGCGAAAGCAGAAAGTGGTTTGCTGCCACAGCATCGTCAAGCAGAATAGATTGGAAGCATGGGTTTGAAGCTAAGAGACACCAGCGCAATACATAACACAGTGCCAGCATTTAAATTCCAACTTTTTCTGAAAATACTTCCCTTGATGAACAGAAATTCACGTATATACATATATATATAGGTTATAGTAGCATACCTATTTCATGGCTGGGTCCCAACCTCCTCCTTATGCTTATCTCCATAAACATGACCCTTTATGTCTGTCCCCCAAATCCTATGCTATGCTTCCTGGGGAGTATATTTGTCCAATAAACTATTAAGTAAATAAAAACAGCAGAGAATTCCATGCTTTTAGATTCAAACTTTAAAGCTTAGCAGGGCAAAATTTTGTTTGAAGAACTGACAGAAGTACAAGTTATCTTTTCTGAAGGAATTTTTTAAAATTAACATATAATGTATTATTTGCCCCAGGGATACAGACCTGTGAAACATCTGTCTTACACATTTCACAGTGCTCACCATAGCACATACCCTCCCCAGTGTCCTTCACCCAGCCACCCAGCAACCCTCAGTTTGTTTTGTGAGCTTAAGAGTCTCTTATGATTTGTCTCCCTCCCGATCCCATCTTTTTTCATTTTTTCCTTCCCTACCCATCTCAACCCCTTGCCCTGCCTCTCAAATTCCAGAAGGAATTTTAAGATGTTCACTCATGGGGTCCTAATTTAATGGTAGCTTAAAATGATGATTATTGTGGGGCATGATGTAAGGTTTAAGTATTTGATTCTGAAATGATCTTTTACCAGTACTTGGGAAGAGAGCCCATGAAGCCCATTATTCCATATGAATTTTATGTAAAGGAATAAGAAACTCAAAGGGTCTGCACATAGTTGATTTGATTAATCTCAAAATGAAATCCCCAAGGGATTAAGAATACAAGATAGAGCATTTCCCCTCTTTATACTCAATAAGAATGTTAGACTACACTAGAAATATGAATGCATCAATATCAAAACTTAATAAAGTCATCATTTACTTAATGTGAGGGAGCCCTACCCAGCAAAAAAAAAAAAAAGAAAAAAAAAAAAAAAGGAAAGAAAGAAAGAAAAATGGCACAGAGCCTCCTGAAAGCCAAACTGGGCCCTGCCTGTGAAGAGTTTTCCTAGGTAGAGGCTCGGTGGAAGGGTTTCCAGACCTCAGCCTTTAAGTCCGACCTCACACCTTTATTTTAGGCCATGGACTTCCTGCTTTACCGTATTCCCACCAAGAAATTCTTCACAGAGAGAGAGAGCTCGCTCAATGCCCAAATTCAGAAATTGAGAGCTCTTAAGCAATATAAATTCATCAATTAATGTTCTGTAAACATATTCCTTTCTCAGTAAAATGATTTCAAAATAACAGTGGCTATCACCAGAAAATGTCAGAAGGTTTGAAACACTTGGCTTCTCCTCCCTTTGTAATCAGCCAACTTCATTATGCTTTCTGCTTAATAATTATAGATCTTATTAACAGAGATGGATTTAATAACATAAAAATAATGGGCATTACAAATTGCATGTTCTCCCAAGGGACTAGAGATTTGTGGCATTTCATATACCATATGAAAACGTGCCTTTTATTTAAACCCATGTGCTGAGGTTTCCTAAATATAGTAAAGTGATATGATTTAACAAAAATATAAAATGCACAGGTCCTTTTTGAGAAAATGCCATTTCATCCCTGCTTTGAGGAACTGAAAATGATATATCCTACCAGTGCCATTAGATTTCTTTCTCTCTGTACATGAGTCAGTTCATGTATGACAAATATAAAAATATGCCACCACCTTAGAATTTTTAAAATATCTTCTTGTTTTTTAGTATAATGGTAGTGGTGCTCATTGTAGAAAATCTGGAAAATAGAGAAAAGCATAAAGAAGAAAACAAAATCACAATCCCACAATCTAAAAATTACTACTTGTTAATATTTTGGTTTATTTGTTCCATTGTTTTATAGATATTTTACATCGAGATCATTTTGTATTACTTCATACTACTTTTTTCATTTAACATAACATTAATATAACATACATGTGAGCATCTTCTCTTTTCATAAAAATCGTGGCCAATATGCTTTTAATGGGTTTATCCTCCACAATATGAGTACACAGTAAGTTACCCCATCATCCCCCTGTTGATGAATGTTTAGATAACTTACTTTTTCAGCATTGTCAGAAACACTTGATAAATATGTGTGCACATTTATTCTGTGAACTGGGACCCAGGCCTCTGAGGAAGGAAAGAGGGAGGTCCCTGTTGACTGAGGCCATGTCTCTGAGAGTTTTGAACAAAAGAGTCCTAGTAGAATTATAAGGTCAAAGAATCTGAACATGTTTAGAGCTCTTAATACCTTCCAGCAAACTGTTTTCCAGAAGATTGCCCTAATTTATACTCCACTATAAGAATTCTCACTTCACAGTATCTTCAGCGGCATTGAGTATTAACATTTTTAAGGCGTAATGGTTTATCAATGGGTTATTAGTGAATTTGAATATCTTAGTCCCAAGGCATTTAACTCAATGCAAGAAGCATAAAAGTAATTTTTGTAGGATACTTCCTGCTAAATTGGCATAGCCGATCCTCCTTTCAGTCAATTCTGAATACTGACAAGAAAAATATTTCAATTATCATTCCAAATTTGAAGGTCTCGTCCTCTGGTTAAATAAAAGAACTGTTTACTTAACATTAAATCATGGCTTAAAGCAAAATCTTGCGTTAAGGACAGTTGGTTGTTGCTGTTTTTTTTTTTTTTAAACCAGAAAGACTTCAATATATTAGAGTATATGGAAGTATACAGTTGGAAATTTAAAAAGCAATTCAGAATTTTGCCAAAAATGTATTTCTCCATCCAGAGGAATAATTTTAATGTCAGGGGTAAAACTTCTGAGAATATACAATTAAGAAAAAGCACTTTTTGCATGTCTCCGACAAATGATTTGATTACCTGTTCCAATCAGAAGACTTTTCCTCATTGATCTCTCTCTGTGCCTTCCATGCTTTGAAGCTAGTACTGATTCTTCTGATCCATGAGCATGGAATGGTCTTCCCTCTTTTTGTGTCTTCTTCAATTTCTTTCATGAGTGTTCTATAGTTTCTTGAGTACAGATCCTTTACCTCTTTGGTTAGGTTTGTTCCCAGGTATTGTATGGTTCTTGGTGCTATAGTAAATGGAATCCCTTCTCTAATTTCCCTGTCTGTGTTTTCACTGTTAGTGTATAAGAAAGCAACTCATTTCTGTGCATTGATTTTGTATCCTGCCACATTACTGAATTGCTGTATGAGTTCTAGTAGTTTGGGGGTGGAGTCTTCTGGGTTTTCCTTATTAAGTATCATGTCATCTGCGAAGAGAGAGAGTTTGACTTCTCCATTGCCAATTTGAATACCTTTTAATTTTTTGTTGTTGTTGTCTGATTGCTGTTGCTAGGACTTCTAATACTATGTTGAACAGGAGTGGTGAGAATGGGCATCCTTGTCGTGTTGCTGATCTCAAAGGAAAGGCTGTCAGCTTTTCCCCTTGAGGATAATATTCGCTGTGGGTTTTTCGTAGATAGGTTTTATGAAGTTGAAGAATGTTCCCTCTATCCCTATATTTTGAAGGGTTTTAATCAGGAACGGATGCTGTATCTTGTCAAATGCATTTTCTGCATCAATTGAGAGGACCATGTGGTTCTTCTCTCTTTTCTTATTGATTTGTTCTATCACATTGATTGATTTGCGAATGTTGAACCACCCTTGCATCCCACGGATAAATCCCACCTGATCATGGTGGATAACCTTTTTAATGTACTGTTGGATCCTATTAGCTAGGATCTTGTTGAGAATTTTGGCATCCATATTCATCAAGGATATTGGTCTGAAATTCTCCTCTTTGGTGGGGTCTTTGCCTGGTTTGGGGATCAGAGTAATGCCGGCTTCATAAAAAGCTAGTACTTAACATTAGCAAGGAATCAACTTTTCTTTTTAACTGTTCTAGTTACAAACATCCTCCCATGCACTCATAAATCTCCTTTTTAAAGGGCTGGTATTCCTTTTTCAGAAGTATTTCAGCCTCCAAAAATTATGTTAAGTGTCAGGCCATATCTTCAGAACTTAAATACTAATGAAAGAGGGAATTCAGGTCAGAATGCAACAGGCAGCAGAGGGTGAGAGTTTCTTTTTTTTTTTTTTTAATTCTTATTTTATTAATGGGGGAAGTATGCATATCAATTTTTTTTTAAGATTTTATTTATTTATTTGACAGACAGAGATCACAAGTAGGCATAGAAGCAGGCAGAGAGAGAGGAGAAAGCAGGCTCCCCGCTAAGCAGAGAACCCGATGCGGGGCTCGATCCCAGGATCCTGAGATCATGACCTGAGCCGAATGCAGAGGCTTAACCCACTGAGCCACCCAGGCGCCCCGAGGGTGAGAGTTTCTGACCAAAGTTTACCCAGTGGGATGTGGAAGCCTTGTCACAATCTTCTGGTTTTCACCCCAGATGAGCTTAATTGATAATAAAGTCTACCAAGGTCATGCTGTTGTACAGTCTGCGCTCTTTACATATGTTATTTCTGAACCACACAACAACGCTGACAAAATAGGTCATAGTATTCCCATCCTATAGATGGAGAAATTAAAGCCACCTGGGCTAAAGCTAGGATTAGAACCTATGCCTCTCTCCTTCCAGAATCCAGACTAGCTTTCATTTTATGTTTAATAATATATAACATACCTATGAAGAGCTTATAGAAATATATTACACCAAAAAAATAAAATAACCACCACTGTAGTACCACCATCAGTTTACCTTAGAAGCCCCTTTGTGCCACTTCTCAGGGAATCTCCCCCTCCTCTCCTGAATTTTGTGTTATTATTTTATTTTCTTTTCATTATAATTTTTCTTTATATGTCTGTATCCCTAAACACTGTATTCTTAAGTTCTGCCTGTTTTGTATTTAATCCATATGGAAATAATAATGTCTGTCTAAGAAAAATTTCTTTGTCATGCATTAATCACAGACTTCTCACGCTATCTGTAGTGCTAGACTTTTAAAACCAAATTAGAAGGCCTAGATTCCTAGTTTTAAGGTAGGCTTGCCAGATTTAGCCAATGGAAGTATAAATAACATTTCAGCATGTATATCCTGTACAATTCTGGGGACACACTTACACTTTAAAAAAATTATGTTCTTTATCTGGAATTTCAAATGTCACTGGACATCTTGTATTCTATCTGGCAACTCTGTTTTAAGGAGACATTACATCAGTTACCAGACTGAATGCCAAGGGCTAACGACCCTGGAGAGTAATCAGCATCTTTCTAGTAATCCCCACAACACAGTGGTGGAAATGACACAGATTCTAAACTTAGAAGATGCAGGTCCTAATTTCCATTGGCTCTTGGTTATGTGGTCTTGGACAAGCCCCTTAAACTTCTGAGCTTTGGTTTGCTTCTCCTCAAAATAGGGATCATGGGCGACTTCCTCAAAAAAGTGAAATCAATTGCTAACATCTAGACTTAGAAACCAAAAAATAATAGCATAAGCACATTCCTCAGAGATAGGCAGGGACCATCAGAAATCCTGAAAATGCTAACAATTCAAATGCTTGCCCCTGAGTTTCAGAACCAGGGACGGAGTGTGGGAAGGGGTAGCGCAGGAAATGTTCCTTCTTAAGATAAGCTGTCTAATGGCATTTCATGTTTTTGAACATCAGTTTACTCTGGAAGATTTTCAATTGTTAAAATAGAAATTGAATGAAAAACAAAACAAGATTGAGTTTTAAAGTGATAATAAAATAAGGATAGTCATAATGCCTCCCTCACAGAGTTAGGGGTAAAATGAAAACATGCATATAAGAATTCTAAGAAAATACCAAAGTGGATATCATGCCCATCGTTTTAGACAAGGGAAAGGAATGGTATCACCCTGCTGTCTCTGAAAAAAATTGACAGCAGGAGAATTTCCCCCAGCATTTTTCCATAGGTCACTCAACCTTGACGGGCCAGCATGTTTAGTCTTTTCTAGCTCAACGCTCACAAACGTACAATGCTCCTGAAGGACTTTATAAATAATTTTCATGCCAATGATGAATTCAAGTTACAGAATTTAATTCCAAAAAAAGGAAAACTCCTCCTGGGCTCCCAGTGCCGGGCAGCATCTCAGAGAAGACAAGGTGCCTCTCCCAAGCTGGCCTCTGAAACAAGGTAGATTTCCACCCCCACTCCAGTGAGGAGCCCCTGCCTGGACTGCGGACCTGACCGCAGGAGCAGCAGCGCCTTCTGGGGACCCGCCGGGGAGATGCAGCGAAGGGCTAGGGCAGCAGCCCAGGAAAGCGCATCCTCAGGCTGAGCTCTGCCCTCTAGTGGCTGCAGGGGCTAGTTCTGCTTCAAAATGCTCATTCCCCTCCTGCGGGTGGTCTCCCTCCCACAGGACCCCAGAACTTTGAGTCCCAAACACCAAGAGAACTAACTAGGGAGACAGACAAATGAGAAACAGTGCAGATGGCACATGCTGTTGAGATGTGGGTGAGAGCTTGGGTTTCCACTTCTCTGAGCATCTGTCCTCTGAGCTACTGGTTCCCTCGAAATTAGAAAAGCAAGACTAAAGCACCCAGCAACAATGCCTTGAAGTTAAAGGACTGACTTTCATTCGGAGATTTTGTGTTCTGCTTCCTGAAATGATAACAGTAAATGGTGAATTTCTTTTAATGTCCGATGTCATCTCCCAAATGCCTTAGGTGTTTTTACCCATTTGTTACATCTCCTAGAAACCAGTGTTCCAGCCCACCATAGGGCAGCCTTTCACATCATAATCACAGAATTATTTTCAGTTAGAGTGGTTGTCTAAGGTCATCATTCTGGGAAAAGAAGGTATTCTGTCCAAGTTGACTTGAGACCTTGGCAGGGTAAGTAATCTGCCTGGGGCGATTCAGTACCCAGCAGGAACATAGCAGGAATTCAGAAGAGAATGGCCTGAAACTCACATGTTCTGCCACCTTAGGCAGTGTTTCACCACACTAGGATCACAAGATTTCTGATAAGATATATGTGATCTGCTTGATTGAAGAACTGTTAACTTTTCATAACCGGAAAGGGTTGGACTGGGGCCTGGAATAGCAGGAAGTTCAGTGGGGACGGTGGGGAGTGTCTTTAGAGAGGATCAGACTAGACTAGGGGAAATTTGGGATAGTTGTTACCGCTCTTGATGGCTTTCCGCCCTGGCTGGCAGATGACTCAGACTAAGGGGTGGAGAGGAAGGCTTTGTGTGCTGCAGAGAGCAAGTAAGGAAATAAAGGCCTATGAGAGAATGGGAAGGTTCTATACCATGGAGGGAGAAGGGGAGGGGGCCTTAAAACTAGCTGTAAGGTCAAGTGCATGCAGCTCCCAGAATAGTCAGGTGCCCTGAGTAGAGGGAAGGAGTGAGTGACTGCATTGCTAACACAAAATCCAAGCAGCGGGTCAAAGTGACCTTTAAAAATTTCTGTACATTTAAACTTTGACAAACTCTGTTTTACAGTTCCAGAAAAACTGTTTTCAAAAATATAATTAATGACGTTGGTAAGGACATAGAGAAATTGAACCCCCTCCTGCATTGTGGATTGGAAGGCAAATGATGCAGTCCCTATGGAAATCAATGTATTGGTTCCTCAAAAAGTTAATCATAGTATCACTACATAATTCGTCAGTTCCACTCCTAGGTGTATACGCCAAAGAATAGAAAAACAATGCTCATAGCAGCACTATGCATAAGAGCCAAAAGAAACAACCCAAATGTCTGTCATCCGATAAATGGATAAACAAACTGTGGTATATCCATGTAATGGGATATTAGCTATTAGCCCCCAAAAAAGAAATGAAGTACTGATACGGGCTACAGTGTGGACGAACCTCAGAAACAGCATGCTAAGTGAAAGAAGCCAGACCCCAGAGGTCTTACGTCATGTGATTTCATTTATATGAAATAGCCAGAATGAGAAAAACCCATAGAAACAGAGAGCAGATAAGTGGTTGCTAGGGGCTGAGGACAGTAGAAAATGGGGAGGAGACTGCTTAACAGGTGCAAGATATCCTTTTAGGGTGATGACGCTGTTTTAGGACCAGATGTGGTGGTTACACAACATTGTGAATGTACATAATGCTATTAAATTGTGCCCTTTTTTTTTAAGATTTTATTTATTTATTTGACAGAGCTCACAAGCAGGCAGAGAGGCAGGCAGAGAGAGGAAGAAGCAGGCTCCCCACTGAGCAGAGAGCTGGGTGCGGGGCTCGATTCCAGGACCCTGAGATCATGACCTGAGCCAAAGGCCGAGGCTTTAATCCACTAAGCCACCCAGGCACCCCAAATTGTGCCTTTTAATGGTAAATTTTATCTTATGGGACTTTTACCACAATGAAAAATGAGATGGGGGCACCTGGGTGGCTCAGTGGGTTAAGCCTCTGCCTTTTGCTCAGGTCATGATCTCAGGGTCCTGGGATCCAGCTCCGCATCGGGCTCTCTGCTCAGCTGGGAGCCTGCTTCCTCCTCTCTCTCTCTCTACCTGCCTCTCTGCCTACTTGTGATCTCTCTCTCTGTGTCAAATAAATAAATAAAATCTTTTTTAAAAAAAGAAAAATGAGATGAATTTTAACGGTCTAAAAATATATTTAATGCTAGTCACTTTAGTAACTAGTTACTTGTTAAAAGAATGAGAAGAATATTGTAATCTACATAATTGCCACGTGTTCCTCTTGAATTTAAATCAAATTTTAAAGGGTTCTTTTTTTTCAACTAGTTGTATTTAAATCACTAGCAAATTGAAATAATTTTATGATCAACCCTGCAGTTCACTTTCATGAGATGATTATCAATGTGCAAATAACGTTAGGAGAAATGTGAATGAGAGGATTTCTTGACCCCATGTGCTGTAGTTGAATTGCTATAGTTAATAAAATTTAGCTACTCCACAATAGTAGAGAGAAGGAAATTAGAATTGGTTAGACATGAAAATCATTAAGGTCTTCTGAAGTGGGTGTGTCATTGAATTCTGTATTTCATCGATTCTAAGATTCCTTTTTTTTTACATTTTAATATTGCTGAAACTGAGAGGCCTCTTACAGCCTCTGAAGCCAGAAAGTTCTAACTGAGCCTCAGAACATTTTTTTATTTTTCAGGTTTTATTTTATTTTTATATTCAAGTACATTTAACATACAATGTTATATTAGTTTCAGGTATACAGTATAATAAAATAATTCTATACATTTCTTACAATAATTCTGTACAATTCTATATAATTCTATACAGAATAATTCTATATAATTCTATAATTCTATATAATTCTATATATATTCCATACAAATAATGATAAAATAATTCTATACATTTCTTAGTGCTCATCACAGTAAGTCTACCCTTAATTCCCTTTATCTATTTCACCCATTTGCCCACGCACCTCCCCTCTGGCATGAGTTTATTCTCTGTATTTAAGAGTCTGGTTTGTCTCTTTTTTTCTTTGTTTTGTTTCTTAAATTCCACATATGAAGGAAATCTCATGGTGTTTGTCTTTCTCTGACTGGCGTGTATCACTTAGCATAATATTCCCTGGGTCCATTCATGTTGTTGCAAGTAGCAACATCTCATTCCATTTTATGGATGAATAAATTGCATTGTATATATACACACCACATCTTCTCTATCCATTCATTCATTGATGGACACTTGGGCTGTTTACATATCTTGGCTCTTGTAAATAAAGTGAAAAAATATCATTAGCAAATATCTTTGCCCATTCAGTAGGTTGTCTCGTGATTTTGTTGATGGTTTCCTTCACTGTGCTAAAGTTTTTTATTCCCCAAAATTTATTTTTGCTTTTGTTTCTCTTGCCAGTGAGACACACCCAGATAAATGTTTCCATGGCTGAAGTCAAAGAAATTACTGCCTATGTTTTCTTCTAGGGCTTTTATGGTTTCAGGTCTCAGGTCTTATTAGGTCTTTAATCCATTTTGAGTTTATTTCTGTATATGATGTAAGAAAGTTGTTCAGTTTCATTCTTTTGTTTGTAGCTGTCCAGTTTTCCCCACACCATTTGTTGAAGAGACTGTCTTTTCTCTGTTGTATATCTTGCCTCCTTTGTTGAAGATTAATTGACCATACAAGTGTGGGTTTATTTCTGGGCTTTCAATTCTGTTCTATTGATTTATGTATTTTTTGTGCCATACTATTTTGATTACTACAGCTTTTTTGGTGTGTATTGAAATCTGCAATTGTGTTACTTCCGGCTTAGTTACTCTTTCCCAAGATTGCTTTGGCTGTTTGGGGTCTTTTGTGGTTCCATACAACTTTTAGGACTGTGTGTTCTAGTTCTATGGAAAATGTTGTTGGTACTTTGATAGGGATTACATTAAATCTGTAGACTGTTTTTGGTAGTATGGACATTTTATCAGTATTGGTTCTTCTAATCCATGAGCATGGAATATCTTTCTGTTTGTGTCATGTTCAGCTTCTTTCATCAATGTTTTATAGTTTCCATAATATAGGTCTTTTACCTTCTTGGTTACGTTTATTCCGAGGTATTTTAATTTTTTTGCTGAAATTGTAAATGGGATTGTTTTGTTAATTTCTCTTTCTGTTACTTCATTATTAGTGTATAGGAAGGCAACAGATTTCTGTATATTAATTTTGTATCTTGAGACTTACTGAATTCATCGATCAGTTCTAGTAGTTTTTTTGGTGGAATCTTTAGGTTTTTCTATGTCTAATATCATGTCATCTGCAAATAGTGAAAAGTTTTATTTTTTCCTTACCAATTTGGACATCCTCTATTTCTTTGTCTTGTCTGATTGCTGTGTCTAGGACTTCCCGTTGTATGTTGAATGAAAGTGGTGAGAGTGGAGATCTTTGTCTTGTTCCTGATCTTAGAGGAAAAACTGTCAGTTTTCCACCATTGAGGATGATACTAGCTGTGGGTTTTTCATATATGGTCTTTATTATGTTGAGGTATGTTCTCTCTAAACCTACATTGTTGAGAGTCTTTGTCATGAATGGATGTTGCATTTTGTCGAATGCTTTTTCTGCATCTATTGCAATGATCATATGGTTTTTATCCTTTCTCTTGTTAATGTGATATATCATGTTGGTTGACTTGCAAATACTGAACCACTCTTGCACGCCTAAACTAAATCCCACTTGATAGTACTGATGATTTTAATGTATTTTAAATGATTTTTTAATGATTATTTAATGCTATTGCGAATATTTCGTTGAGGATTTTTGCATCTATGTTCATCAAGGATATTGGCCTGTAGTTTTCTTTTTTCATAGTATCTTTATCTGGTTTTGGTATTATAGTAATGCTGGCCTTATAAATGAATATGGAAGCTGTCCTTCCTCTTCTGTTTTTGGAATAGTTTGATAAGAATAGGTCTTAACCCTTTTTTAACTGTTTAACAGAATTCACCTGTGAAGTTATCTGATCCATGTCTTTTGTTCATTGTGAGTTTTTTGACTGCTGATTCAGTTTTATTGCTAATAATCAGTCTGTTCAAATTTTCTGTTTCTTCCTGATTCAGTTTTGGGAGATTATATATTTCTAGGAGTTTATCTATTTCTTCTAGGTTGTCCAATTTATGGCATATAATTTTCCATAATATTCTCTTATAATCCTTTGTATTTATGTGGTATCAGTTGTTATTTCTCCTCCTTTATTTCTGACTTTATTTACTTGAGTCCTCTCTCTCTCTCTATTTTTTGATAAGTCTGGCTAAAGGTTTATCAATTTTGTTGATCTTTTCAAAGTACCATCTCCTGGTTTCCTTGATCTAGTCTATTGTCATTTTGGTCTCTATTTCATTTATTTCTGTTCTAATCTTTATCATTTCTTCCTTCTACTGTCTTTGGGCTTTATTTGTTCTTCTTTTATTTACCTCCTTTAGATATAAGGTTAGGTTATTTGAAATTTTTCTTGCTGCTTGAGGTAGGCCTGTATTGCTATAATCTTTCCTCTTAGAACAGCTTTGCTGTGTCTCCAAGATTTTGGACTTTCTTGCTGCTTGTGTTTTCGTTTTCATTTGCCCCCATGCAGTTTTTTATTTCCTTTTTGATTTTTTTTGTTAATCCATTCTTTGTCTAGTAGCATGTTATTTAGCCTCCATATATTTGTGTTCTTTTCAGGTTTTTTCTTGTAACTGATTTCTAGTTTCATATTGTTGTGGTCGGAAAAGATATTTGATATGATTTCAATCTTTTTTAACTTATTGAAAATTGTTTTGTGGCCTAACGTGATCATTTCGCAAAATGTTCCATGTGCACTTGAAGAGAATGTGTATTCCACTATTTTTAGATGAAATGTTCTGAATATATCTGTTAGTTCCATCTGGTCCAGTGAGGCATTCAAAGCCATTGTTTCCTTGTCAATTTTCTGTCTGGGTGAGATGTCCATTGATGTAAGTGGAGTGTTAATGTCCCCTACTATTATTGTATTACTGTCAATTTCTCCCTTTATGTCTGTTAATAGTTGCTTTATGTAGTTAGGTGTTCTCATATTAAGTGCACACATGTTTACAATTGTTACAGCCTCTTGTTGAATTGATTGTTCCTTTTATCATTCTGTAGTGTCCTCCTTGGTCTCTCATTACAGCTTTCATTTTAAAGTCTATTTTGTCCAATATAAGGATTGCTACTACAGCTCTCTTTCTGCTTCCATTTGCATGGTAAATGACTTCCCATCCCTTCGTTTTCCCTCTGCCTGTGTCTTTCAGTCTGAAATGAATCTCTTGTAGGCAGCATATAGATGAGTCTTGCTTTTTTATTCATTCAGTTACCCTATGTCTTTGAGCTGGAGCATTTGATCCATTTACATTCAAAGTAAATAAGGATAGGTATGTATTTATTGCATTTTGTTTCTTGTTTTACAGTTATGTTTGCAGTTCTTCTCCATGTCCTCCTTCTCCTGCTCTCTTCCCTTGCATTTTGCTTGTTTTCTTTAGTCATATGCTTTGATTCCTTTCTCTTTAGTTTTTGCATATATAGTACAGGGTTTTGATTTATGGTTACCATTAGGCTTGTATATAACATCTGATGCATATAACAATCTGTATTAACCTGATGGTCACTTAAGTTTGAACCCATTCTAAGAGCACTAAATTTTGGCCAGTAACCAGACGTGATGGTGGTGATGGTGGTGAGCAGGTCCTTGCATCCTAGGAAAATCCTGCAAAAATGTCTCCATACCCATCTCTTGAAGATCTGAACGTAGACAAAGTTATTCAGGCTCAAACTGCCTTTTCTGCAAATCCTGCCAACCCAGCAAGTTTGCCTGATGCTTCTGCTTCCATCTCTCAAGATGGAAATCTCTATCCTAAATTGTATCCGGAGCTCTCCCAGGACATGGGCCTGAGTTTAAATGAGGAAGAAATCCGTGCAAATATGGCTTTGGCCCCTGGGGTATCAGTTCAAGGACCTTCCAGTTTGGACTATATAGTGGCTTTGTAACTGGTGACAGTGTTGGCATTCATAGAGCAGAAATTAAGCAGAGGATTCATGAAATCATTTTGTGTAATGATCAAGATGAAAAAATTGGGTTCAGGCTTAATTCAGTAGATAACAGTTTATTTGTTCAGCTGGTGCAGGCAAATTCTCCAGTCTCACTGGTTGGCCTGAGATTTGGGGACCAAGTGATTCAGATCAGTGGGGAAAACTGTGTAGGCTGGAGCTCTAAAAAGCACACGAGGTGCTCAGACAGGCTTTTGGAGATATGATTATTATGACTGTGCATGACAGGCCCTTTGAATGGACAATTACCAGGCATGAGAATAGTACTGGACGTGTTGGCTTTATCTTTAAAAATGGAAGGAAAACATCCACAGTGAAAGATAGTTCTGCAGCCAGAAACGGTCTTCTCAGTGAACATAACATCTGAGAAGTCAATGGGCAGAATGTCATTGGGCCAAAGGACTCTCAACTTGCAGACATACTGTCAACATCTGAGACTGTAGTTACTATTACAATCATGCCAGCTTTTATCTTTGAGCATATTATTAACTGCATGGCACCAAGCATTATGAAAAGCCTAAGAGGCCACACCATTCCTGAGGTTTAAAAGTCATGACACAATGGAAACTTCACCAAACTTCTCCAGTTTATTTTGTGGGCACTTTAACTTTATATTATGCACTTGAAGCTTTCTAGGAGCCAGAGAGCATATGCTGATGAAGACCTTTCTATCTGACATTATAGTTGGGAACCTTACTGTTTTGGTTGGATAACTTGTTCACACTTCAAGAGTGTTGTAGCCTTATCCTGGTTTTACAGATGTGAAACTTTAGACAGATTTACTGATTTTCATAGAGTAGTTTCTCTACTGGAAACCTGATGCTTTTACAAGCTATTATAGTTAGAATGACTGATACGGGCTTAGCTCTGTGTTAGAACCAACCACCTTTATCTAACATATCAGTAGTGCTGTTCATATTACTTTAGTTCTATGGCATAGCTACATTTTTCATGTGTTACCATAGTCCATATAGAATGACTGCTTTTGATGGTTTTTCAGTTGTGTGTGTGTGTGTGTGCGTGCGTGCACGAGCGCACATGTGTATGGGTGGGTGTGTGTACAACACCAATTAAGTACACTGGTTTCATTCCATGTAAGCATTATACAGTGTATGTAGATGATAAGAGATTGTGTTGCTCATCATTAAATTGTAACTACTGTTACTTAAAAACAAACAAATAAATAAATGCACTAAATTTTTATCCCCACACACAATGTTTTATGTATATGATGTCATACTTCACATCCTTTTATTTTGTGAATCCTTTAACTGATTTTTATAGATTTTAAATTGATTTTGTGGCTTTTGTGCTTTAACCTCTGCACTGGTTTTATAAGTGATAATCTACTACTTTTATTTGTTTGTACTTCCCTGTGAAATATTTTCCTTTCATAGTTTTCATACTCCTGATTATAGCCCTTTCTTTCCACTCAAAAAATTTCCTTTAACATTTCTTATAAAGCTGCTTTAGTGATGATGAATTCCTTTAACTTTTATTTCTCTAGGAAACACTTTATCTCTCCTTCTATTCTGAATGATAACCTTGCTGGATGTTTTTGGCTGTAGTTGTTTTCTTGTTTGTTTGTTTGTTTGTTTGTTTTCCTATCAGCACTTTGAATATATCATGCCACTTTCTTCTGGCCTGCAAAGGTTCTGCTGAAAAATCAGCTGATAGCCTTATTGGTTTTTCCCTGTATGTAATTGTTCTTCCTCTTGCTGCTTTTAAGATCATTCATTATCACTACTTTATGCCATTTCAACTATTATGTGTCTTGATATGGATCTCCTTGGATTGATTTTGTTGCAGGGTCCTGTGTGCTTGTTGGATATGGAAGTCTGTTTCCTTCCCCAGATGCAGGAAGTTTTCAGCTATTATTTTTTCAAATAAATGTTCTGTCACCCTTTCACTCTCTTCTCCTTCTGGGATCCCTATATATAGTGAATGTTATCATGCTTGATGGTGTCACTAAGTTCCCTTAATCTCTTTTTTTTTTTTTTTTTGCTTTCTCCTGTTCAGCTTGATTGCTTTCCATTACTCTCTCCTCCAGGTTGCTGATCCATTCTGTTTCCTCTAGTCTACTATTTATTCCATTTGGTGTATTTTTAATTTCAGTTACTAAGGTCTCCATCTCTGTTTTTTTTATTATTATTATTATTTTATCTCTTTGTTGAAGGTCTCACTGAAATCCTCCATTCTTTTCTGAAGTCTGGTAACCATTATTTTGAATTCTTTGTGACCATCACTTTGAATTCTTTATCAGGTATACTGCTTATCTCCACTTCATTTGGCTCTTTTGCTGTTGTTTTGTCCTGCTCTTTCATTTTAGATATATTCCTCTGTCTCTCGATTTTGTCTAACTCTCCGTTTGTCTCTGTTTATTAGTAGAGTCATTTACACCTCCAGATCTTGAGAATAGTGACCCTATGAAGAAGGGATCCTGTAATGCCTTGTAGCACAGTGCTCTCTGTTCACCAGAAGCAGGATCTTCAAGGGTATCTTCTATCTGGGCTACATGTACCCTCCTATTGTGGCTGAGCTGGGCTGGCCTTTCTTCCAGTCAGCTGTAGTGGCCCACTTTGTCTGTTGTAGGCCTGGTTTGGTCCCTGGCTATTAAGGAGCTAGTCTGGGGCCACCATGGGCTTGTAGTTGGGTGGCGTCAGTAGTTAGGCCAGATGCCTGACCTCAGCCACTTGCCAGAGCTGCATTTGTCCCAAACTGCAAGGTGCTGTCCCTGCCTTGTCCCCTAAGAGGCTTTTGTTGGTGGCTGGGGACTGCAGTCAGACCAGATGCCTACTCTCAGTACGTCTGCTAGGGCTGCGGGCACAATGGTCGGCAGGGCCCTCTCTTGGCACTGATAATTGATTGCTGTGTGTGTGGTTATTTTCCCCTCCGCCCAGGGCAGAAGTCACTTTGGAGTGGCACACAGTCCCTGCTGGGGCTGCTTACAGGTTGAGAGGTGGCAGGAAGTGATTATTAAACTGCTACTGCCCTTCTGTATCTGTGTGGGGTTGTTCATTACGCCATCTCTTTAAGGACGGGGAATCAGTTTCCTATTACCCTATGGCTCTCCCAGACCCAAGCCCCTGATTTTTAAAGTAGCCAACTTCATAAGTTGTAAGAAAATGGATGTAGTTAAGCCCCACTGGTTTTCAAAGCCAAATATTATGGGGACTCACTTTTCAGTGCCGGTCTTCCAGTCTGGGGCATCTGCTTTGGGCTCTGCTCCTCTCCCTTCTCCACGCTTATGATATCCCTCCCGTTTGTAGTTAGTCTCACCAGAAGTTTGGTTCCCAACTGTGTCTCCACCCCTCCTGTCATTTTCTTCTTGTGGCCTCCTCTCATGATTAGCTGTGAGGAGTCTGATGTGCCTGTTATCTCAGGAACCGCCTGGTCCGCCATTCAGGACATTCTTGATCAAAAATATGGATATTAATGACTCAGTGTCAAAAAATGATTCCAAAGAGTTGAATTCTTATATGAAAAATTTTTAGGAATGCTTAACCTATTCATTATAATGCTGTTTTCCTTTTCATATTGTACAGACATGCTATAAAATACCTTTGCTAAGCAAGTATTTAAAAGTTCTCGAAATGACTGTAAAATAAAAACTCAAGTGATAAAAAAGCACTTTGTCATATTTTGACAACATTTTTTTCTGCCTCCATAGGACATAAAGTAATGTGTCATATATTCAGTGATGTCTTAGATTTGATCAAATGTGGTAATCATTTTCTATAAAAATCTTAATATGTACATTATTTTAGAAAATTATTCATAGTTCCCAATATTAGCACCAGTGCACCTTTCTTTCTTTCCTTTTTTTTTTTTTTTTTTTTGGTAGAGGGAGAGGTGGGGAGAGAGAATCTTAAACAGGCTCCATGCCCAGTGCAGAGCCCAACATGGGTCTCAGTCTTACAACCCTGAGATCATGACCCAAGTTCAAATCAAGAGTTGGACACTTAACTGACTGAGCCACCCAGGTACCCCTACTGCACCTTCTTATTTATAAGTAAGTATATTTTAATTCGATAGAATTTACCTCCTTCAATAAATATTAATTAAAAATCTGAAAAAAAAGAACTATATTAGGTACAATGTGGAATATCAAAATAAATAAGATGGCCCCAGCCTGGGTGGCTCAGATGGTTGAGAGTCTACCTTTGGCTAAGATTATGATCCCAGGGTCCTGGGATCGAGCCCCACATTGGGTTCCTGGCACAACAAGGAGCCTGCTTCTCTCTCTCTCTCGGCCTCCCCCCTGCTCATGCTCTCTCTCTGTCTCAAATGAATAAATAAAATCTTAAAAAAAAAAAAAATAAGACAGCCCCAGGCCCCAAAGAATTTACAATCTAGTGGATAATTTATATTACTCTTCTGGTGTGTTTCATTTATTTATTCCTTCAAAAATATTTGCCTGACAATCGACCTAAGATTGTACTCTTGCCTGACTTTCTATCCTCTCCCATCTTGTATCTCCCTCTACCTCACCCTTCTGTCCTGGGAACACCTCTTTAATAAATCATTTGCACTTAAATCCTTGCCTCAGGGTCTGCTTCTGGGGCATCCAAACTAAGACGAATAAATAAATATCTGAAGCCAAGAGTCTAGATAAACTATAAGATATCAAGAGACTGGATACTCATAATTTTTGTCTATATTTAATGTTTCAAGAGATTTGAGTGTTACTTTTTGGAACCAAGGCAATTCTGAATGTTTCCAAGTATAGTTTACCCCTGAACAACATGGTTTTGAACTACACAGGCCCACTTATACATGAATTTTTAATACAAATATATTTTTATTTAATACAAATATATTTTATTTTCCTTCTTCTCTTTTTTTAAAGATTTTATTTATTTATTTATTTGAGAAAGAGAGAATATGAGTGAGGGAGAGGCTCAAAGGGAGAGGGAGAAGCAGACTCCCCACTGAGCAGGGAGCTTGGTATGGACCTCGATCCCAGCACCCTGGGATCATGACCTGAGCCAAAGGCAGAGGCTTAACCGACTGAGCCACCCGGTTGCTTCTTCTCTTCCTTATTTTCTTAATAACATTTTCCTTTCTCTGTTGACTTTATCTTAAGAATAGAGTGTATGATACATATAACGTACAAAATATGTGTCAGTTGACTGTTACTGGTAAGGCTTCTGGTCAGCAGTAAGCTATGAATAGTTAAGTTTTGGGGAATTTGCATGTGGATTTTTTACTACATGGGAGGTTGGTGCCAAAACCTCTGCATTGTTCCAGGGTCAGCTGCATAAATCCTGCCCTTACACTGCTGAATTTGTATAACAAGCATCCAGGGCTCAGCTGGAATAGGATTTCTGAACTAGGTCATCCCCTTGATATATAAATATTGGTCTCTGGACACAAGTATAATAATGAATAGAGGAGGGGTGCCTAGCTAGCTCAGTAGAGATTGTGATTCTTGATCTCAGCCTTGTGAGTTTGAGCCCCATGTTGGCTGTAGAGATTACTTAAAATCTTTTTTTTTTAAGATTTTATTTATTTGAGAGAGAATGCAAGCACGAGCAGGGAGGAGGGGCAGAGGGAGAGGGAGAAGCAGACTCCCTCCTGAGCAGGGATCCCAATGTGGGACTCGATCCCAGGACCCGAGGATCATACCTGAGCCGAAGACAGATGCTTAACCAACTGAGCCACCCAGTCACCCATAAAAATAAAATCTTTAAAAAAAAATGAAAAGGGACACCTGTATGGCTCAGTTGGTTAAGTGTCAGCTTTCAGCTAAGGTCATGATTCCAGGGTCTTGGGATGGAGTCCTGTATTGGGCTCCCTCCTTGGCGGGGAGCCTGCTTCTCCCTCTGCCTGCCACTCCCATGCTTGTGCTCACTCTGTATCTCTCTCTCTGACAAAGAAATAAAATATTTTTTAAAAAAATGAATAGAGGAATATGAGTGTGTGTGCCTGTATGTGTGTGTTGGTATATGGGTACAGAGCAAGGACAAAGCAGTCCTATGTGTGTGGTTGGCTGTTAAGGCGGCAAGGCGAGGGACAGTCTCAAACTCGACTAGAGAATACATCCTGGATTCTAGAATTGTCTGCCACATATTTAAGAGTAATATAAGCACATTCCAAAAAGGAAAAATGGCCATGAATGCATATCATTATATACTCAAAACTATTTGTTTTAGGCCATTTACTATATGTCAGGCACTGTGCTGGGCACTGGGGATACACTGTGAATTGGCACATGTAAGTCCGTTTTCTCCCTGCACTTACATTTTGCAGGAGAAGGATTAAAGGAGAAGGAGAGACAAACATTAACTAATTACCTGAGTAAGTAAGTATTTATGTACAATTTCTTATGTTAAGAAAAAGAGCACACAGCATTATTAGAGTAAGTAACTTAATAAGAAAGGCCTCTCTGAAGAAGTGACCCCCAAGCCGAGCCTGAAGGATAAATAGAATTAAGCAGAGAGGATGTGTGTTCTGGATCTGGGGCCCAGGCAGATGTTTCTTCAGACTCGAGCCCTAAATGATATTATGGCGGTGCTCTAGCCGTAAGAACCATCCCAGCAAGACCACAGGGGCTTTGCCCTCCCAGACACTTTTTTCTGAAAACGGATTTTGTCAATGCCCTACCTGGAGGCCATCTGCTCATCTCTCAAGATTCAGTTCGTGCCACTACCTCTTGGAATCTTTTGCTGACTCTGAGAAATGTTAGACACTCCCACCACCATGTGCCTTGGGCATTCCTGGCACATCATAGGTACTTGGAAAATATTCATTAGATATTTAGTGAATAAATATGATAGCACCTTATTCAGTAACCTTTTTTACATGTTTAGCCCATCTCCACACTCTGAGCCCCTGGAAACAGAGGCTGTGTCTTGTTCATTCATCAGAAGTTTGATTTATGGCACCTGTTAAAGGTTTATTGAATGAACACATGAGGTTAGGGAACTGGTGGTGAAAACAGAAAGCTAAGAGATGAGGTTTCAACATACACTGAGGTCAAATCATGGAAGGTCTTAAATGTAATTTGAAGGAGTTTGGACTTGTGTGGACATGGGGAGGCACTACAGGTGTCTGAAGGAGAAACTGACCAGTCTAGAGCCGTGTTTTATGAAGATAACTTGTGTCAGCAAAGTGAACGATAGGCAGAAGCAGGAAGGGAGTGGAAGGGAGTGGACCAGGTTGGAAGTTACCTAGATGAGTGGTAGTAGCAAGGGATGGAGAGGAGATGATTGGAAGGCAGAACCAGCTGCATCAGGCTGACAAGACTCCCCATGGGAGATTCACGCTGGGGCATTTGCCACCAGAGGCTGTAATTTGCATAAACTCTCTATAATGTTTCCTAAGAATTCTCCAGAGGCACAGTTTCCTAGTTAGGTAATTAAGAAATAGTTTCATTCTCCAGAGAATAGTTAAATGCCCTAGATACTGCCTCCAATTCTGATTTAGCAGAGGGTATGATAGCTATGCCAAAATTCCTTTGTGGTTAATTCCTACTGGTTCAAAATAAATAACCATTGAGTAACAACCCAGAAACATCAATAACCTAAGTTTTTTCTAGAAATTTCCCTGTATCAGCTCCTAGATTCTGGGCTTCCCTCTAATAACTAGAGTTAATGTTTCATTTTTATTGCTCCATCCCCCTGCAGCTTTAATTACTAATACAGTAGACAATGCTGTGGGTTTATTAGTTCATTCAAAGTAAATAAAATGAAAAAAGAGGAGGGAGCATATAAAAAACTTAGAGTGTATTACAAATTTTATACCAGAAGTCAGGAAATAGAAAACTTAATATTCTCAAGGCACATGAATATTAATTTGTCTGCCCTGCATGTTTTACAAGATGTTTTGATTTGAATCCTGAATCCAAACTAATCATCTGTAATGTGGGTGGGTTAACATTAGTATAATATATCTTTCGATTTTTTTAATTTCATGAACAATATTTATGAGTGACTGTTCTGTGTACTTCTAAACATTTATGAGGGCCCATTATATTCCAAGAACTGTATTTTGTATCCTTATGTATCTAAAACTTTAATGTTTGCAAAACTCCTGCAAGATGTTGTATTATTATATCTATTTAAGAGTTGAAGAAACAGGCTCAGAGTGGCTCAGTGACTTGCCTGAGGTCACACAGCTCACAGGCAGTGGAGCCTGTTGGGAATTCAAATCCACTTGGCTCTAAGCATGCCCACCATGCTGCTTGTCTCTCAGATTGACCCAGACTGCAAGTCAGCTCTAACATAGCGAAACAATTCAAGAAAAACATTGACCGTCTTCCCTAAAATTGGCAAGTAAGTAGAATTAAAGCTGTCTTTCATGCTGCCTGTGGTCAAAGCCAAGAATAAGCTCCTGTAAGCATAATAGTTGCAATGAGCAAAAGAAATGGATTCCCCAAGAAGTAGTGCAATGACCGCAAAGCATGTACTAGCTTTAAAATCGTTTTCTCTTTTTAATGTAACTGCTTTCCCAGGTCTCAGATGGGTGTCACATGTCACCAGATCATACAATTGTATCAATATTGCAGGTTTCTGTGGACTGTTCCATTGGAAGTCTCACACTTTACAAGCATTTCCCCTCTGTGATACTTGTTATTGTGTGGAACAAGACTCTGAACATTTAAAGGTAATTGATGGCTTATTTATATTTACAACAGCCGTCCCAGTGGTTTGAAACTGGGTGCGGCTGTCTGTCTGTCTGTCTCTCTGTCTCTCTCTCTTTCCTGATGTATAGAAAATCAGGATTCCCAATTGGATGCTGAAATCAAATGCTGGTCTTTGGCTCCAAGTTCAGTGTGATCTGTGTACTTGAAGATTATCCCTTACTTGTTAATGTGGGAAAATACTAAGGATAGATGCTTTCCTGAAGACTGCAGGATAAAAATACTCCCTATCTTTTTTTCTACCTCTGAAGTTATGGAGGAAGGAATTTGTGGCTTCTCGTCCTGCTCTGTATGCAGCTGTGCCAGCCAGTCACTCACTCACTGCGTCATCCGTATTCTGGACCTCCATTTCACAGGCAGGGAAACAGAATCTCAGATACATTAAAGAAATGGCCCGAAGCCATTCATCTAGCAAATGGCAGATCCAAGGTTCAAACCCCAGGTAAACAAAGCTCAAGCTTGTCCCACCCTCTCAGTACTACATCTCTTACTTTTTTATCTTTAACTACTGATACCTGTCAGAAAATTCTAGAGACAGGCATGAAAAAAACACAAATAGTTAAAGTTCACAGATAACTGCCAATTCTTATTTTTGTGTTTCTGCCAGATCTTTAATTAGAAAATCAGAACTGTTATGTAGTTTAATTGGCTGCCATGAAATCCCATGCTTCACCCTGGCGATGTTCTGTATCATCGGGATTTACTTTCATATAGGTACTCCTATTTGAAGAGTAAATTTCAGATATCTTAATTTTACATTTTAAATAGTAAATTCATAATATCACAAAGAAACAACACCAGTGTATTTTCTTTTTCTCATGGAAGTTCAGGATTAATGTTTTGAATCATCATAATAGACTAAAACTTTTCATTTCTTTCCCAAAGCATACTAATTTCTCAAGGCATTGTAATACAAATGTTACAGAAAAATGCTAAATGTTCCTTTTTAAGGGGAGAAATGTACAGAGCTGATAAGGAAAGATTAGGGAGTAACTGCTGACATCAAAAAGATAGAGAAAGGACCCCACCCCAGTCTGGGTCCCCTCCAGCTCTGGCCATCCCACTGAGGTGGCCTGACACAGTGCACCCTGGGACCACATGCCCACTCCCACTCCAGCTCTGACTGGCCTGTCAAAGCCACTGGGCACACACAGTCTAAACAGGGGTTGTTCCTACACAAGGCAATTCCTTCAAGACCAGCAGAGGTAGCTGTTCTGCCTAATTCGTAGAAATAAACACAGAAAGTCAAACAAAATGAGGAGACAGAGGAAATGTTCCAAACAAAAGAACAAGATAAAAGCCTGGCGGGGGGTGGGGGGGAGGGGGGGGACTCTAATGAAATGGAGATAAATAATTTAACTAATAAAGAGTTCCAAATAATGGTCATAAAGATACTCATTGAATTCAGGAAAAAAAAAATGGAAGAACACAGTGTAAACTTCAATATAGTGTTAGAAAATAAAGAACCAATAAGGACCAAAGAATACAATAACTGAAGTGAAAAAACACAGTAGAGGGAATCAGTAGCAGATTAAAAGGTGCAGGAGAACAGATCAGTGATCTGGAAGACAGGGTAGTAGAAATCATCCAATCAGAACAGCAGAAAGAAAAAAAAATAAAAAATATAAGAATAGGTTAAAGGACCTCTAGGACAACATCAAGCATACTACCATTTGCATATAGGGTCCCAAAAGGAGAAGAGAGAGAGTGGGGCAGAAAATTTATTTAAAGAAATAAGGCTGAAAAATTTCCCTGACCTGGGGAAGGAAACAGACATCCATGTCTGGGAATTGTAGAGTCCCAAACAAGATAAACCAAAGAGATCCACCCCAAGACATCTTATAATTAAAAGGGCAAACATTAAAGATAAAGAAAGAATTCTAAAGGCAGCAAGAGAAAAATGCATGAAAAAGATCATAAGATTACCAACTTATTTTTCAGCAGAAAGTTGTCATTCAGAAGTGAAGAAGAGATAAACTTTCCCAGACAAACAAAACTAGAGGAGTTCATCACCACTAACCTGGACTTAGAAGAAATATGAAAGGATTTCTGGTAAGCAAAAAAGAAAAGGCCATAACTAGAAATAAGAAAATGTATCAAAGCAAAAAAAACCCACCTCAGTGGTAAAGGCAAATTTGCAGTAAAGGCAGTGGATCAGCCACTTAAACAGCCAGTATAAAGGTTAAAAGACAAAAATAGTAAAATAAACTATAAGTACAATGAGTAGTTAAGGGATACACAAAATAGAAATGTAAAATATGACATCAAAAACATATAACATGGTAGGTGAGGTGGCGTGAAAATGTAGTGCTTTTAGAATGCATTCAGACTTACACGACTATCAGCTTAAAGTAAACTGCTATATACACAAGTCAATATATATGAACCTAATGGTAACCACAAACCAAAAACCTACAATAGGTATACCAAAAATAAAGAGAAAGGAACCCAAGCATAACACTAAAGAAAAATATCAAACCACAGGGAGGAGACCAGGAGAAGCAGAAAGGAACAGAAAAGAACTATAGAAACAACCGGAAAACAATTAACAAAATGGTAATAAGTACATATCTATGAATAATTACTTTATTTGTAAATGGCCTAAGTGTGTCAATCAAAAGACATAGGGTGGCTAAATGGGTAAAAAAACAAGACTCATTTATACGGTACCTATAAGAAACTCACTTCAGATCTGCATAGACACACAGACTAAAGTGAAGAGATGGAAAAAGATATTCCATGCAAATGGAAGCAGAGACAAAGGTGGAATAATAACATCTGTATCAGACCAAATAGACTTTAAAACAATGACTTTAACAAACGACAAAGAATAGCATTACATGGGGCACCTGGGTGGCTCAGTGGGTTAAGCCTCTGCCCTCGGATCAGGTAATGTTTCCAGAGTCCTGGAATCGAGCCCCGCATTGGGCTCTCTGCTCAGCAGGGAGCCTGCTTCCCCCTCCTTCTCTGGCTGCCTCTCTGCCTACCTGTGATCTCTCTTTCTGTCAAATAAATAAAATCTTCAAAAAAAAAAAAATCTAAAAAAAAATAGCGTTACATAATGACAAAGGGATCAATCCAATAAGAGCATATAACATTAATAAATATTTATGCTCCCAAAATAGGAGCACCTAAATATGTTAAGCAAACATAAACAAACATAAAGGGAGAAATTGACAGTAATTCAATAATAGTAAAGGACTTTAATTCCCCACCATCATCAATGGGTAGGTCATCCAGAGAGAAAACCAATAAGAAAACATTAGTTTTAAATAACCAACAAGACCAGATAAACTTCATAGATTATACAGAATAATACACCAAACAAACTGCAGAAAACACATTTTTTTTCCTGAAAAGCACATGGAACATTCAATAGGATAGATAACATATTAGGCCATGAAACAAGTTTCAATAAATTTAGGAAGATTGAAATTATATCAAGTATCTTTTCTGACCACATGGTAAGAGACTAGAAATCAATTACAAGAAGAAAGCTGAGGTGCACCTGGGTGGCTCAATGGGTTAGAGCCTCTGCCTTCGGCTCAGGTCATGATCCCAGGGTCCTGGGATGTAGCCCCACATCGGGCTCTCTGCTCAGTGGGGAGCCTGCTTCCTCCTCTGTCTCTCTGCCTGCCTTTCTGCCTACTTGTGATCTCTGTCTGTCAAATAAATAAAATAAAGTAAAATCTTAAAAAAAAAAGAAAGCTGAATACACACACCTATACACACATGCACACAAACACAAACACGTAGAACCTAAGTAGCATGTTACTGAACAACTAATGAGTCACTGAAGAAATTAAAGAGAAAATCAAAAAATACCTTGAGACAAATGAAAATGGAAACACAACTTTCTAAAATCTATAGTCAACAAAAGCAGTTCTAAGAGGGAAGTCCATAACAATACAGAACTGGCTCCAGGAGCAATAAAATCCCAAACCCTAAATTTGTTATCCCAAATAAACAATCTAACCTTATACCTAAGGAAACTAAAAAAAGAACAAATGAAGCCCAACATTAATAGAAGGAAGGAAATAATGAAGATCAGAGCATAGATACATGAAATAGAGACTAAAAAAACACAAGAGAAAAAAAATTATTGAAACTAAGAGCTTGTTCTTTGAAAAGATAAACAAAATTGATAAACCTCTAGCCAGACTCATCAATAAAAAAAGAGAGAGTGACCAAATAAATCAGAAATGAAAGACAAGTTAGAGCTGACAACAAAGAAATAACAAAGGATCATAAGAGACTGTTAGGAACAATTGTACACCAAAAATTGGAAAACCTAAAAGAAATGGATAAATTTTTGGAAACACACAACCTTTCCAGACTAAATCATGAATCATGAAGAAATAGGAAATCTGAATGGACCAATTATAAGTAATTTAAGTATCAAAAAAAAACAAAGTCAGGACCAGATGGCTTCACAGGTGAGTTCTACCAAACATTTAAAGATGAGTTAATGCCTATCCTTCTCAAATTATTCCAAAACGTTGAGGAAGAAGGAACACTTCCAAACACATTTATGAGGCCAAAATGAAGTAACTTTAAAAATAATCATCTTTTTATTTATTTATTTGTTTATTTATTTATCTGGAGGGGGAAGGGCAGAGGGAGAGAAAGAAAAAGAGCATGGGGAGGGGCAGAAGGAGAGGGAGAGAGAGAATCTTAAGCAGACATGCATCCAGCATGGAGGCCAACGTAGGATTCAATCTCATAATCCTCGATCATGACCAGAGCTGAAATCAAGAGTCAGACACTTAACTGAGTCACCCAGGCACCCCTAAAAAATATTTATTATCTCTCATCGTTCTGTGGTTAACTGAGGTCACGCGGCTAGTCCTCACTTGGGGTCTCTCATATAGATTGGAGTCACATGACACATGGGCATGAAGTCATCTGCAAGTTCAACTGGTATCTCAGCTGGGATGAGTTGAGCTGGAGACTGGCTAGGTGACACAGACCCCCTCCTTCTCCCACTCTCTCTCTCCATATGGTCTCTCCTAAGTGGCTGACTTGGGCTTCTTCCTGGTAGTCTCAGGGGGTCAGACTTCTTACATTGTGTCTGGCTTCTTCAGAATGAGCATTTCAAGAGACGTGGGTAGCAGCTACAAGAGACATGGGTAGAAGCTCCTTATGAAGTAGCCTCAGAACTTAGAGAGCTATCACTTCTGTAAGTTAAAGAAAAGTCCAAGGACTGGCCCAGATCAAGGGGAAGAAACACATAAGAACACGAAAATAGGGATGCATAATTGATTGGGGGCCATCTTTGGAGACTACCTATGCTGTAGCCCACCCACCTCACCCAAAACCATTTGCTCCCCATTTTGGAAATTCAGAAATTTTTTTATAATTCATAGTTATTTTTTTTAAAAATATAAATGTTTTTATTTTTATTAAATAAAAATTTATTAAGTTTATTTATTTAAGTAATCTCTACACCCAATGTGGGGCTCAAACTCATGGCTCTAAGATCAAGAGTTTGGGAGTCTTCTGACCGAGCCAGCCAGGTGCCCCCACTTTATAGTTAATTTTGATGAAGAATAGATAATTTTTTTAATTTATTTATTTGACAGAGATCACAAGTAGGCAGAGAGGCAGACAGAGAGAGAGGAGGAAGCAGGCTCCCCGCTGAGCAGAGAGCCCGATGCGGGGCTCGATCTCAGGACTCTGGGACCATGACCCGAGCCGAAAGCAGAGGCTTTAACCCACTGAGCCACCCAGGCGCCCCAAAGAATAGATAATTTAAGTATGACCAACAGCCTCCTACATTAAGCCAGCGAAGTTCAGTATGAAATCATCCAGTCCCTTCTTTCTTGGAGAGGCAGTATAACCCTCAAATCAGACTACCTGAATTTGGCTCTTGACTTCACCCTACACTGTCTTTTAGAGCTTGAGCTGGTTTGCATCCCAGTGTTTCCAAACGAATCTTGTATCCCAGCATTGGCCTGTAACTGCAGTAAGACACACTGGGCAGCAAACACCTTCAGCTCACTCGGAAATTCCAGGCAGTTGACAGGAGTTTCAAAAGGTCCAGGTAATGAGCTTTGTAGCGTGACTATACTGAACAAGTGGGAGATTGCTGGCAAGCATGGTTGTAGACCCGGGCTAAGGAAACTTTCACTTACTTGGATCTGTGTCATCTCCCAAGCATTTTGTCTTCAGCTTCATGGGGAAATGATGGAAAACAGGACCTTACGTGGCCTTAACTTTTTCAGTTTATTTTATTATACTGGTAGGAATTTAACTAATGACATGTTCAGTTGTGTGAACAAATAAAACCAAAGCTTTGCAGACAAATGCAATAAAATCTGCTAAGTGATTCCAGGAAGCATGGCTGGCTAGAAAGGAGTGGAATGGGAAGAGACTGATTTTTTTTTTTTTTTAATTTTATTTACTTATTTGACAGACAAGTAGGCAGAGAGGCAGGCAGAGACAGAGAGAGGAGGAAGCAGGCTCCCCGCCGAGCAGAGAGCCCGATGCGGGGCTCGATTCCAGGACTCTGGGATCATGACCTGCGCCGAAGGCAGGGGCTTTAACCCACTGAGCCACCCAGGCGCCCCGGAAGAGACTGATTTTAAGACAGGTGGGAGAAGATGAAAGACCCTTCTCACCGTTCACGGGGAAGAAGGCAAACCAGGCTCCACTGGTCTTCCATCAAATACCTAGAAACCAAACAACAGAGGCACCAAAAAGGCCCAAAGCCTTTCTAGGGTTGACTGTGGGATTGGGGTATTAGGATAAGTTTTGGGGTAGGAGGGAGCTCCTTCAGTGGAATAAGTAGTATGTCATCCTTTGGAGGTCTTGTCCCCGCATTCCTGGTACTGATGGGGAGGGTGGGGCTGTCATCAGGCAGGTGTTTTGTGTCAAGCACCAGAAACCTGTTATTGAATGGAAAGGAATTCATCGGACGGAAACTGGGGTACAGAAGGAAAATGGAGAAAGGCAGTTTCAAAATGGACAGGCCCCAGCATCTCCAAAGACCTCAGTAGCAGACATTACTAAATGGTCTTACCTGGACATCCCCACTGGAAAGGATGAACCATTCCAACTCTTCTTAGTCTTTTTGTGCCTAAGTTGAAAGAGGAGGACAGCAATTGGCCTGTGCAGGGTTGGTTTGCCCAGCCATTGGCTACAGACAGGATGACCACCATGATTGAAAAGCCCATTCAGTACATCCAACAGGAGAGGGGTAATTCCTCCAAACAAGTGAGTTCTTTTGCCCAAGGAAACTAAAGGAAGGTAGACTGCCCAGAGCAACGCGGATCTGTTACAAAGGTCAGTATCACCATGCAGGATTCATTTCCCAGTGGGAAAATGAATGGTCCTGCCTTATTGAGGCAGAATAATCAGGCACAGGGGGGGCAACAGACAGCCCCACACTGCTGTTCTGCGGGTGGTGACTTGTTTTGCCTCATGAGGCTAGGAGTTGAAAAAAAGGATAATTACAGTCTGAGGCAAGCTCTCAGAAAAACAGATCTATTATTATCTCGTGTCCCATTTGATCCTCCAAACTTCTATTACCATGTGAAATCCCAAACACAGAAGCAGTCTTTTCCAAAGACCTACTCACTTATGGAAAGGAAAAGACTACTAGAAAATCAAATGTTAGTTTGGACGAATTAATTGTTTGCTTTTCTGTTCATCTTGGTGAGGGACTAGGGTTTGAGTAAAGAGGTGGAGAAGGAGGTGGGTGGTTTTGGGTGCCCTAGAGAAGTTGGGGCTGACCCAGGAGAAGCGTAAGTGTTTAGAACAAATGAAGGTCCAGATCTCTGAAGAAAGGGGGATCTGCAGTGGAGGAGGGCAGTCAGGGCTGGCATTAGCATTGGACCCTGGAAAAGGGGAGGAACACTTCTTTCTCTTCCTCTCCCCAGAGGATGTGGCTCCCACTCCCAGACTCGAAACTCAGGCTTCTGTTCTCATGTGGCCACATTGAGGGTTAAACCACCTTCTGCAGAAAAGTGTTTGCAACCAAGTCACCACTTATAACCTTGTGATTGGGGAAGACATGCATCTTGGGTTTCTAAGCACTGACTTAGAAACTTCTGGAGCTCAGCTTTTTCATAGATTGGGCACTGTCTATAATATGTCATTTATACTCTGTGATTTTGTTGGTGGGATTTACTCTGAGCCATCCGGCCCGGGGAGTTCCATCATCAAGCAAACATTTCTCTCTCACGCATGTAATTTGGTTAAGCCCTTAATGATGCACAATGGCTTTTATCATGTCTGCCTCGTGGCTTTATTTAGTCTGACTGATTAACCAGCTCAAATCCTGTGCCTCTGCGGAGTACAGAGATAAACAAGGGTTTACCAAACTCAAGGGGACTGTACAGTCAGTCTCCTGGGCGGCAGTGAGAGACTGGGGGAGCTTCTCAGAGTGCTGTTCGGGGCAAGAGCATGTCAGTGACCTGAGGCTAAGAGGGAAAGAGAAGTTTGATTACCCAGGTTTGGACAGGGGAGATGGGAGGGGGACCCGGGCTCTCTGCAGAGGATTATATTGGAGCCTAGTTAAAGGAAACATCTTTCCCCTTTCCCTTAGTCTGCCCTCCCACTCCCCAGCCTGTCCAGGAGAACATAAAACCACAAGAGGGAGGAAGAACAAAAGCCAGAGCACAGACTGGTCCTGACCTCATCCATCTTCCTCTCCAGAAGGCTCCACTGAGCCTTGGCCTGCCCTGCATCTCAGGAGGGCAAGAGGGGAGGATGGAGCTTTACAATGGACCAACCTCCTTTGGTGGTGGGGAGGGGGTGCGGAGGTTAAGAGTGCTGGAAATTGCAGCTTTGTGAAAAAATGACTGATGTGTTATTTTAACTGCTATAACTTCAGCTTTCTTTTCAACAGGATGTATTTAGCATAAACCATTGTAGTTTTGCATTTCTACTCTTGAGATTGTTGGCAGGAAGCCTTTAATTAGTATTTGTTTTCTTTTCCAAAAATAGTGTTCCAAGGACATTTGTATCAGGTCAGATTTCCAAGGGAAAGCCGGCCAATTTTCTAGAAGTTTTCAAAGGGCAAATAGTGCCCCCAACAGAGATTGTGCTATTCCATGTTCATTAATGGGGGCCAAGTCTGATGGGGAAGAGCAGTGGCGTGTCTGGACAGACCCCCTCCCTCCCAGACAGTAGACGAGAAGACAAAGCACAGGTAGGACAAGGGGAATTTATTGGCATTTAACCAATTTCTGATTGATTAAAGTCACAGCTTGACGCGGATCTTCACTCCCACTCCCATTCCAGCCCCGAGCTATTTTTAGGGCAAAGAACTTGAGACTTTACATCAGAGGTTAAATTTAGTGATGACTGTGAAATGTGGAGTTAATGGAAACTCTCTTCCCACTTGAGCACATCATCAGGTTTGGGTCAAATGCATTTGCCTCGAATGCAAAAAGCCATAAAGAAATGACAATGAAAAGAGGGGGAAAAAGGTCCAGTTTGAAGGCTGGGTCTGATCCTTGGCTGAATTCCATTTGGCCTGTGAGATGAGTTCCCAGATCTGATTTGATTTAGGGCTACAGTCGTGAAAATGCAATAAGGTATTACATTTAGTGGTGATGCTCTCCGTTGAAAGATGAAGACAGGATGATTTATGGTCCCTTAAGAGTACACAAGACACTTTAAAAAGAGAGAAAATAATCAGTATGGCCCATGTTTCCCAGACTGTACCCCGTGGGAGTACAAACAAGGGGGTATGGGGACAGTAACACATTTCTGACTTACCACTCCCTCAAGGCTAGGAGATCCTGCTTCATGAACCTGGGGTAAAATTATTATATGTCAGCCTCCAAACTCACCTATCACTTGAATGGCTTTCTTCTCTCTGTACGGGCCTCTCTCTCATAATAAAGCAAAGAACTCAGAGATTGTCTTAGTTCAAGGAGCTAGACTTGCTTTATTTGGCTAGAGTCAAAATTCAGGTTTACCCCCACGAGGCTAAAGGATGACTATTACTGGATACAGCTTATTCTGTGCTAAAATCATTCTGGGCTCCAGTGAGATCATCTCTGTGACTCAGGTCTCTGTTACATACACACTGACTCACACACAACCATCTCCCACCCACCCCTTCCCCACAAACCCTGCTGTACCCAGATTAACCCTTCACCAATAGAATTGGGGCCATGCTATGGGCCCAGGTGACCAGTACAAACATCTCTTTCCCAGCTTCCTCCCCCTCCCTTTCCACTAAGATGACTTCCCCTTGGGTCCCTCTAGTCCACAGTCTTTCTGTCCCCTGACCTCTGTGAGACCACCTTGACCTGTCTGAGATGTTTTATAATGTTGGATGACTCCCAAAGGAAAGGGATTAGCGTCCTTCTGTCCCTTCAGGAGGCTCCATAGACTGTTTGCAATTCTGTGCATCTCCTCACCTCCCCAAATGTTATATTCCAACCTTCCTCAGGAGCCAGCTAATGCCGATTTGCACTCATCTGCATAACCAAATGGGGCTGCGTTAATGCTTCTTCCTTGAAGACCTGCTCCACGATGACTGTTGTCCCCACTGTTTGGACCCTGTTCTGTGTTCCTCCTAGTCAAACAATCACAGATCCTTTAGAAGTGTAACTGACTCCAGAAAATCCTCCCTCAGAGTGTGAGCTGGGTGAAAGTCGGATGGGCTTTGGGACTATTTCCTGAGGCTGGGGGCTCCAGAAACGTTATTTCTACAGGTAAATATCAGTAGGCTGTGTGTGACTGCCCAGATCCCAGTGCCATGTAAGGGACTCAAAATGCGGTTTGTCCTCCTGCAGTCATACAGGGTGCCTTAATCCTCTGAGTTTGAGGAAGTGAAGCTCGGGATGATCTGGAGGTGACCCCACTCTCTGTGACTACAGGCAGAAGCAGGGCGCTTTGGTTTGGTCAATAGGATGGACGGATTCCCTAGCCTGAGCCTCCTACCTCTCCTTCTTCACCGCTAGAGTCAAGGCTCCACACCCCACCCAGGTCTCTGATTCACATTGACATGGGGAAATCTCTTGTGACCATAAGGGAAGTCTCCTCCTCCCTGACCTGAGTCTCTGCTGCAGGATCCCAGCCGGGGGCCATGTAGCCCTCTCTGGCTCCCTTCCAGATGGCAGAGCGCAAAGGCGTCTTTCGTGGGCATGGCCCGCCCCTCCCCCGTTCTGCCCCTAACACTGGTGAGCTCTGGGTCTTCTCTAGTCCCTCCTTCTAGGGTCTTGCCAGGCTAGAAGGGGTCCCCCTGCCATGGTGGAACCATGGAGAACTGCACCAACGGGCTGCCTGGCTCAGCTCCCTCAGCTGCCGTATAACCAGCTGCCATTTTTTTTTTAATATTTTTATTTATTTATTAGAGAGAAAGAGAGATCACAAGTAGGCAGAGAGGCAGGCAGAGAGAGAGGGGGAAGCAAGCTCTCTGCTCAGCAGAGAGCCTGATGTGGGCCTCGATCCTCGGACCCTGGGATCATGACCTGAGCCAAAGGCAGAGGCTTTAACCTACTGAACCACCCAGGCACCCTAACCAGGTGCCATTTGCCAGGAGCTGGCCCTGAAAGGCCAAACACATGCACCTTCCAGGAGTTTGTGGTGATGTCATTGGATGTAAATTTCCCAGATGGGCCCCAGTGATAGGCCTCATTTTGTGATTCCTTCTTCTAAAGCAGAGTCTAGGCTAGTCATCCTTCATCAGGGCTGTCGCAGCCATACATAAGCACCAGTCCCCTCACTTCTAGATTATAAGCTCTTCATGGGTCCGTTGGTGCCCTCTTGTCCCTCTTTCCTCATATCTAAAATGGGCAAAAAAGGATTCGTAAATGCTTAGAACCCTGCCTGACACAAGCTCTCAGTAAATAACAACCATCGTCGTCGTTATAATAATAATTTAAGATAATATCAGCACCATTACCGTGTCCCAGGCATGCAGTAGAACGCCTCGAGTAGGTGGGCCCTCACACTTACTCACTGAGTAGACAACGTTGCAGAAAACCATGAGGACTCAGGGCTTGCTGGACGGAGTGATGACTTTTGGGAAGCCAGGGGAAATAGCTACGTGGAATGTTCTCTTGGACTCCCTCCCTGCCAGGCCATCTTACTCTCTTAGTAACAACCCAGTGTATTCATTACAGACTCCAGAAGGGGAGGAATCGGGCTCCCGCTTTGGTTTTTCCCTCCCGTGACATTTCTTGTATTTGCAAAAGTGGAAGTTTCATGAAAAGCTCTTCATGGGCTTTTTCATCCTCTCTCTGTGCCATGTTTCCTCACCAGTAACACCAGGTCATGAGTGGTGGCTAAGTCGGAGTGGGCCAGCACAGTCATTAGAGCCCCTCAGGAGCAGGGCACCAACAGTGGAGGAACAATTCAATATATTCTACAACCTTTTATTGGCATATAACATTTTTTTTTAAGATTTACTTATTCCTATACAGTGGATAACTGAACATAATAAAATAAAGCAATAAAAAAAGATTTATTCATTTTTAGAGAGGCAGAGGCATGTGTGGGGAGGGGCAGAGGCAGAGGGAGAGAGAGAATCCCAAGCAGACTCCCTGCTGAGCACAGAGCCAGACACAGGGCTCGACCTCATGACCCTGAGATCACAACCTGAGCAGAAATGAAGAGTCCTAGGCTTAACTGACTGATCCGTCTCTAAAATGGTTTATTAAGACAACAAATACATCTTTCACTTCTACTGGTGTGTGAAAAAAAAGCAGAGACAATACACGAGTTGAAACAGCGGAATCCAGTACTGGTGCGTGTGAGAACCACTTTCTTTCCTTCCCTTGAGATTCCCAGCATATCACAAAGGCAGTGTTTGAAAACTTTGTTTACTGTGTATAAACTTCTAAATGGAAGCAACACAAGCAAAACGTTACCAGGTACACACTGGATACATTGTCTCTAATTTAGCTCTTATAGGATTATTTCCTCTTGAATGGGTCTAGGAAACAGCCTCCTCCTAGTCCCCTTTTAGGACACAATTTTAAAAAAAGAGAGAGAAAGAGAGGCCAAAGCAGTTCTTGTCCCTGTTTTTTTATCAGTTGACCTGTAACCTGGCCCCAGTAGCCAGGGTTGGGAATGGGTGCTGGGGCTCCGGGCACGTCTAGCCCGAGGCAAGTTGGTTCGGGATCTTTGTCTGTCCCAGGCGTTCTCTGTTAAAAGAGAGATCAATGAAGGCATTTAGAGCTTTTCTCTTGTCCCTGGGGAGGGGCAGTCAGTAGCAATGGCAGAAACCAAGAGGCAAGGGGAGACAGCGAGAAAGATGGAGAAAGCCGAGCCACCAGGTGGCAAGTGTCATATGGGAGAGCGGAGATTAGAAAGAGTGTAAAATGGAAGCGGAGGGCTCATTCAGAGACAAACAGGGCTGGAAGAGGCATCAGGAGAAGGGACAGGAGCATTTTTGCTGGAATGACAGCTCAGAGCTGCTTAAGACATCAGAGCGTTTGTTGTTTCCTGAAGGGCAGCCAGACCCTTGCAGCTCGGGCGGCCTGGCCAAGTCTCAGAGGCCGCTGGTTCCAGAGCTTTCCTCCATTGGCTGTGTACACAGCCCTACCGAAAGACCACAGGCCTTGGGGCAGCCTAAGCACTGCCATGCTCCTGACAGATGCCCTGATGAGGGCTTCCTGTGCCCCTCACACTGTTGCCTGTGGGGTCAGCCAGCCCAGAGTTGCTCAGGCCCACGCACCCAATGTTACAAACCAAAGTGATGGGACTGGTAGCTCTTTGAAGACGCTGGGAAAGGTGGGGAAGACTACCGCCTACAATGCTGAAGACAGGGAGGGGCTGGGTGGATTCTGAGATCACAGGTGCTGTGCCAGCAAGAGTGTCTGCTGCCTTTCCCTGCAGAAGCTTATTAGCTCAGTGTTCCTGGTACCCACTGTCGATTGGAATCACCCAGAAGCTTTTTAAACAGCACAGATGACGAGATGGTGCCTCTGACTGATTAAATCAGAGGGTCCAGAGGTTGGGCCCGGGGAATAAGTATTTTTTAAATGCTTCTCCGGTGATTCCAAAGTGCAGCCACGGTTGAGAACCATCCGTTCAACCACATTTAAAGGACTCTTTCCAGTTACCTACTAAACTCTCTCATTATCCGCTTCCAAGGCCATGGACAATTCCTGTGGATAGAGAGGAAATCTTTGTGCACCAGAATGTGATATTTGCTTTGCTCTGCAATCCTTTTCAATTATTAGGAGCTCCCTCCTGCACCCCCCCAAGCTTATAGTAAGCTGATAGTTAACTACTGGTAATAATTGTCTCAATCATTTGTGTGTGTGTGTGTGCTAATTCTTACTAAAGTGTCAGTGTGAATTAAATTCTCCCACCCAAAGAGATGTCTACTCCATAGTGATGCAGCTGATGGCATGTCCGAAAAATACTTTTTTCTAGGGAAGACCATTTATTTATAGGAGGATAGCACGTGGTCTCCTGTACCCTTTTAGAGCCTCTCCACTTTGATGTATGGCTTCACTTGGTGGTTTCGGAATATTTCAGGGATCATACAGATCCAAATGCAGATGAACAAAAAGGAAGAGGTTTCCTACTCAAATGCACTGTGCAATATCTTTTTTTCATCTGAGCAAAAAGATGAGATTAGGTGCCTGATTACATGGCATTAGAGCGTGATACATTTTTGAAACATAAATACAGCTGAACTGCCGGTCACTGTTCCTTCAATTGGGTTCATGTTGAGAATACTCTTTCCTGCCCCACTATGCAGCCCTGAGTATCTCTCCAGACAGTACTTGTCTGTCTCCGTGGTCTCTGTTAGCTTTTGGCTTCAGACATTGACATCCTCCTCTGTACGTCCTTTTTTTTTAATTCTTCAACTCGGCTCTCACTTTTGCTCCTTCCTGTTGGAATTCCCCTGCTGCCTCTCTCTGGCTCGGATCTCTGCTTCCCTTCTCAAAATGCCATGCTGATGTTACCTTTCCAGCTTCCATAGTTTACCTTACTCTTGGAACTACTTCTTACTTCGCGAGAAAGGATTAAAGCTTTTAAATGGTTTCTTCTGACCTCTTTAAACACTTAATATTATCATATCAAAAATATTGATATCTTGGTTTGTAAAAACTTATAAATAAGTTAATACTGGCGCACTGTAGATTTCCAAACCTCTAAGATTTCCGTAACTCACATGGCTGCTGTGCCTTTCAGTTACGCCAGAGGACTGCGGCCAATAAAGCCGCAGATTCTGGGTTCTATAGCTTCTTCTTTTATAGCCTCTTTCTCTTTGGTTCTGATTCTACCAGATTCTCACTTTGTACTCTCTACTTGAAGAGTCCATTGACACAGCGAATCCCTTTCCTTGACCCGTGTCCTTGAGGAGTGCTTCTCAATTGTTACACGAATATGAATCACCTGGGGATCTTGTTGAAATTGGATTCTGATTCAGTAGGTCTGGGTGGATGGTGAGAGCCTGCATTTGCTACAAGCTTCCACATGACACTAATGTTGCTGATCTAGGGAAGCAATAGTCCAGGGCCTTCTTAAACAGCTTTTGTGCTTGTGCCAAATGTTTTATAACCAGAGCTTTCTCTGTGCTTTGCTAATATCAGATCAACTCTCAACCAATTGCTGGATTAAGATTAGGCCAGTAGCCTTTAATATTGATGTTGGTTCTCTAACTACACTTAAAAACTTTATTGTTGTTGTTTTCATTTTGCCAATCAATCTTCCTAGCTTTTGGCTAATTACCCTAACTTAGATCACCACAACATGTCACATGCTTCAAATCTTGATCCTTAATCATTCTTGCAAAACAACTTTTGTGACCATAGTCATTTTCTCTTCACATTCATTTCCTAAAACTTACTTTTGTTTCTTTATAATTGTCCTATCTTATTAGCCCTTTTAAAACTTCCACTGATTTTTGATTTACTGGACATGATGGGATTAAAAATGTTCATAAAATACCTCAAAATGAGACATACACATGTCATAGACTGATAATGCAGTGGTCAAGACAAAAATGATTGGGCACAGGTAAAGCCATCTCCCAGTGATGGGCAGAGTCTTTTGTTCTGATTTGGTCCTTTGTAGGAACCCATGAAACAGTAAATTGACAATTTATGAGCAGAGGTAGTTACTTAATTGAATAAAATTTTTAAAGATTTATATTTCTCAGTAACTGTGGCTTCCAAATCAGCTAAATACTGAGGCATCTTTCTCTATAGATTTGATCATGGGATCACTTACTCAGTACCCATTTCTGGGAGGTTGGAGGAGGGCTCAGCGACAGCACCCCTCTCCCTTACTTGTCTGAACCAACCGAGAAATAAGACAAGAGCGTCAGCATAAAGTGGCCAGAACATCACTTTCATTTCTGGTAAGGCTGATGAAGCACATGGCTTATGTAATATTTATGGGCCAGCAGAATTCCTGTTACTGAACCTCAGTTTAAGGCTTACGTGTCCAGTCACAGAAAGCAACTGGGTCGCCCCAGCCTCCTCACCAGGCAGTCAGTCCTTGTGGAATGGAATGAGTGTTCTCTGCTGGAAATTTGCAGCCACAATAAAGAAAAGAAGATGGGGCCGGGCTCCTTTGTCCCTAGCTTACTAACCAACACAGTCACCTCTTCTCCTCCAGGAAAGGCCTGGAGTGTTACACTGTGGAAGGAGATTTTGCCACAGGGAAGAAATTATCCAGAGGGGGCAAGAGGTGTTCACCGCTGCCCCAACCATAAGCCACAAGCTTTATCTTATTTGATTCCTACAACAAAACAATCAGTATTTTCTGTTTATGTTTGATATTTTGTTCATCACATTTTTTGCATGAATTCTGATTTTTTAAAATATTGCATTAAAATATTATTTATTTTGAATACCGAGCTTTTTGGCTCCCCTTAAATTTTGCACCTGAAGTGAATGCCTTACCTGCCTCACCCTAGTCCCAGCCCTGAATTTAAAATAAATGGTGTTAAAAAATTAGTTAATAAACAACTTTTTCTTAATAATTATTAAATAAATTACCAGAGAGTGATGTGGACTAAGTTGAAAAATAGGTCGTGTATAGGAAGTGACTGTGTGGATAACATGAATGATCTATGAAAACTTACCTAAGGGGTTGATATTTAAGCTGAGATCTGAATGCCATAAAGAAGCCAACACTGGGACATTTTGGAGAAGAGCTTGTGAAAAGGCCTCAAGATGGAAATGAACCTGGAGTTTTCAAGGAACACACACACAAGGTTACTATGGCTTAAATGTCAAGGTCATGATAGGTGAGTAGTACAGTTGACCCTTGAACTGATCCCCTAGCAGTTGAAAATCCACATATAACTTTTGACTTCCTCAAAACTTAACTACTAATAGTCTATTGTTTGCTGGAAGCCTTATCAATATAATATAAATAGTAGATTATTTTATATATGTATTATATACTGTAATCTTGCAACAATACCTAATTTTTCTTTTTTTGATATTTCTAGGCTATGTGGTTTCTCTTCAGGTTTCTTCTAATTGTCACATATCTCCAAAAAATTTTTAATGTATTTATTGAAAAAAATATGCATGTAAGTGGTCCCACACAAACTCGTATTTGCTTTGGATAGAGTATCAGGAAGGGGTCAAATTTTAGGACTTTTTAAGCCAAGTAAGGAGTTTGAATTTTATTCTGAAGGCACAGGAAGCAACTGAAGGCTTTAAAGTAGGAGGGCAACATGATCTGATTGCTCTTTTAGATAATTCTCTTCAGCTGCCATGTCAAGGATCTACACCATTACAGGGGTGTAGATGGCAAAAGACTAGAATCAGGGGAACTGTCAGTGTTCCTAGTGTGAGATGACAGTGTCCTGGTCTAGGGTGATAATCATGAAGATGGAGAAAGGGGAGCAGGTTCCAGGAATACCTTAGAAATAGAGTGGATTGGAAATAATAAAAATAGAGTGGCTTAACTTGAACAACTTGGTGGATGGTGACACCATTTCCTAAAATGGAAAAGACTGGGGAATGAGAAAGTCAGGAGTTGACTACGCAGTCAAGTCTTCAATTTTGGGTATGTTGGCTTGGAAATGCCTACTGGATACATGTTAAGTGAGCAACTGGTCTAAATTGAAGGGGCAGGAAGGAGGACAGGGCTGGAAATAGAGAATTGGGCGTCCATCAGTGCCTTGATAGAATTTCCAGCATGGTAGAGCACACATGCAGAGCGGGAGGCCGGTGATGGGGCCCTGGGAGCAGCTGTTGAAACAGGAGTGGAGGGGAAGGGAGAATAGAAATACGATGTCAAGAGAAGGCAAGAGAAGAATGTGTCTTAAAAATGGCATGGGGGGAGGGTGCAGCACCTGGGTGGCTCAGTCTGTTAAGCTTCTGCCTTCCGCTCAGGTTATGATCTCAGGGTCCTGGGATTGAACCTGGGGTGGGGTTCCCTGCTCAGCAGAGAGACTGCTGCTCCCTCCCCCTGCTCTTGTGCTCTCGCTTGCATGCTCTCGCTCCCCCACTCAAGTAAATAAATAAAATCATTTTTAAAAAATGGTATAAGGTACTGCTTTGAGAGCCACTGAGAGGTCGAGAAAAAAATCAGGGTAGGTAAGTAACAAATGGCACTGGCGACATGGCAGACCACGGTGACCTGACAAAGGCGACCTCCTTTGGTATGTAGGGCACAAAAGCATCATGAAGGTCGAAGTGGAAAAGGGTGATGTCGAAACAGCTGATTATCGTTCCCATTTTATGAGGGAAGAAACCGAGGCTTAGAATAGTTAACTGTCTCATCCAAGGGCAAAGCCGCGGGGTCAGATCCTGTACCCTGTGCTCCAGGGATGTGCATGCTGCCAAGAAATTTACCCAAATCTCTTCCAAACCGGAAAAACCAGCCCTGCACTCAGCGAAGCCCTCGATGAAAACATTCTCTCATGATGCCAATTCTTTTTCGGAGAAAAACGAGAGGGCCTGGTTTGGGCTACAAAAGGACATCAGGGCCTCAGTGGCTTGCTCAGCTGGACGAGAAGAACCGCCCCTTTTCCGCAGCTCAAGGCCGACGCGGCCCACTGCGCCTGCGCGGATCTGGGCGCGGCGGGGGCGGGGGCGGGAACGCGGAAGGGGCTGCGGCGCGGGGCACCGACCGAGCCGGGGGCGGGGCCGGCTGCGAGTGTGCGGGGCGCTCAGGTGACAGGTGTGGCGGCGGCCTTGCGAGACCCGGGGCGACGGCAGCAGCGGCGGCGGCCTGAAGCTTGAGCGGAGGAGACGCGGCGGCGGCGATGCTGGAGACCCTGCGCGAGCGGCTGCTGAACGTGCAGCAGGATTTCACCTCCGGGTGGGTATACGGTGGGGGACGGAAAGGACCCGGGGGCTGGGCCGGGGACCCCTGACGCCGCCTCCCTCCCTCTCGCGCCCCGGTCCGCTCGGGTCCCGCCCCGCATTTCCCATTCCGGCCCGGCCGAGGAGCGGAACGAACTTTGCGGCGTCGGTCCGGCGGCACCGAGTAACTTGGGTCCCCGCCGGCCGGCTCTGCCTCGCTCCGCGGAGTGCGCGGGGGACGCCAGGGTCCCCGTCCCGGTATCCGCGCGGCCCGGCGGGGGAGTCACGTGGCGGGCAAGCGCGCCCCCCGCTTCAGCCGGTCGCGGGACGGGGGCCTGCGCCTCCTAGGCACCTGCCGGCTCGGGCCTCGGTCTCCTGCGGCGTCGCGGGTAGCCGAGCCCGCCGCCCCTTGCCCAGGCCGGAGGTCACGGACGCCGCCGCGCGTGCTGCGGCTCCGCGTCCCGAGTCCGCGTCCTGGCGCGGCCAGCTCGCCGGACCCTCGGCGCTGCCGGCCGGCCGTCTCTTTCCCTCCCTTTTGTTTGCTTCCTGTGTGTCTGCCCCGGGTTCGGCGCCTTGGTGAAGAAATTCGTGGGGCAAGCACAGCCACAGAACTACGGCGACGTTGCTCACAGCGAGGTCATGGTGACAGGCGCAGACCAAGCGGTTCCCCAACTTGTCCTAGAGTCACCGGGGAATCTTGAACACGCCCGACACTAGGCTGGCGCCCTTGCCGATGTAATGAGTTTTCAGGATTCCCCCGGCTGATTCCAGGGCGCGGGGAAGTTTGGGAACCACAGCACAGATTCCCGCGCCAGACTCCCAGGACTCTCAGTCTCCACCTCTAAGCAGATGTGGTTTTGCACATTACTTGAGTTGTCTTGCCTCGGTTTCCACAACTGTACGGAGGTGATAAAGATGGTACTAACAGGATTGTGAAGATTAACGAATGGACATTAAGATACAACATGTGTTCCCCTCCGTGGAAGAGTCCCCGTGGAGACGGGACAGCCTCCGAAGCATACAAGCACGGTTTATTTTTCGTCTGGCAAAAAAAAAAAAAAAAAAAAAAAAAAAAAAAAAAGGTACAACATGTGGAGGCGCCTGGGTGGCTCGGTGGGTTAAGCCTCTGCCTTCGGCTCAGGTCATGATCTCAGGGTCCTGGGATCGAGCCCCGCATCGGGCTCTCTGCTCAGCGGGGCGCCTGCTTCCCCCTCTCTTTCTGTCTGCTTCTCTGCCTACTTGTGGTCTCTCTCTCTGTCCAATAAAAGTAAATTAAAAAAAAAATACAACATGTAGAACAGAAAGCACCGCGTCATCTGTTGTTACTAGTTCATGCTTAATTCGTATTTTTTCATTTCTTTAGAAAAGGTGTCACCTTCAGAAAGAGTCTGTTACCTTATCGTACAAATCCTTTGGAGAATTTTCTGAACGAGAACACCTCGATCATAGGGTTTTAAACTGTCATTGAGAAAGATGGGGCTAAGATTTTATCTTATGGGACAAAAATGTTTACATGGTTTGTCTTTTGGATGCTGAGGATTGAGGCAAATACTGGAGCACTTACCCCATGTAAATAATTCTTGATAATTTTGGTTTGGAGTTGGTAAGAATATGATACACGCTCTATGAGTTATTAATTTATGGATTTATGGTTTTTTTGTTTTGGGGTTTTTTTTTTTTTGCATGCTTGCAGTTTTCCCCCCCATTTAAATTGAAAAAGTAACTTCAGGTGTAAATGATTGAAGAGTTTTGATGGGATTCTGGAATAGTCTGCTTGGAGCATGAGAGTGGTCATAGATAAACCCACCTGGTACACCTGTTATCATTACTTTGAAGGAGTTTTGAGGAGGTAATAGTCCAGCTTCTGGTAGTTACTCTCACTCTCTTGGTTGTGTAGTTGCCATTCATACTCATGATCTTTGCTTAAGAAGGTTAAACTTAACTAGGAATAAACTTAACTAGGAATATAGACTCTGGACCCGAACCATCCTGGGAGGTCTGGACACTCAGTTTAGGGTTTAGTTAGGAAGAGAATTGAGATCTGGTTAGAATCCCTTGGAAACGGGCTTCTTGACCCTATCATACACTGGAGCCACTTTGGGATTAGACGTCCTGAGAGGGCTGTCAGTCCATTTAGACACTTGATTGGCTCCCTCCTGTACTGGTCGTTGTCAACTGACAAACACACTGGTCACTGTGTGCCACTTAGCCTGTCACCTGGCAGAGAAATCACTCCTTTCCAGGTGAGGTCTGCCTTGCCGCTGACTGGCTGCTCTGAACTCTGATGTTCCCTTTTGTCCAGTTCACAAATTCCTGTACGACTCTTAGAAGAAAGAATCCTCTTAACTTTGGTAAACTCTCCGTATTCAGCTGGCGATCAACCTATTTTACATAACTGGATATTTTGCCTTGCTGAGGAAAGATGAAATTAATCAGCGGACGTGTATGTTGCATGCAGGCTCAGGGGAATTCACAGATGAACGTTACCTCCCAAAACTATCCAGTTGCACGTGATACTTGTTTAGAACACTTGGTGTTAGTGCGTGTAGAAGAAACCAGAGCAGCAGGCTTCTAAGTAATTGGAAACTTGCAGTGTTGGGTTGCCCAAGCGAATGAGTAGAAGGAAGGCCTGGTGGGTTTCTGTGTTCCTTCAGTGTTGCGGGAGCTGCTCTTTCCAGTTGTCCAGGGTGCCATCCTCTCAGCTTTTCTGCTCATTTTCAACTTCTGAAAGTTCATGGTACGGGACCTTAAAATGTAGGAAAATCTTTTTTTTTTTTTTTTTTTTAAAAGAAAAGAGGCCTAGCTTTATCAGTCTCCCAAGAGAAATTTCACATTAGTGATAAAAGCATCTCTGATGAACACAGTGAATTTCCACCTTCCATTCAGACTTAAAAAAAAAAAAATGCAATTTAAGATCAGTTCAGGACAGTGGCTAGAGATGCTGGTGGCTTGGGGGGGGTGGGGACTATAAGTTGTCCATGGACTTGGGGTATTTTTATAATTTTTTAAAAAGTTATATTTATTTGAGAGCGAGTACACAAACGGGGTGGAAGGGGCAGAGAGGGAGAAGCAGATTCCCCGCTGAGCAGGAAGATCCCAGGACTCCGGGTTCCTGACCTGAGCTGAAGGCAGCCATTCAACCAAATGAGCCGCCAAGGCTCCCCTTTGTAAATTTTTATTCCTAATAACAGTTATGCCAAAATTGAGATAAACCTGGAAATTATATCATGTTCTTTCTGACGTAAGTGATTGGCTGGCTGGTCCAAAGGACCACAGAGGTGAGGTTTGGGGCCTCAACCTTCTTGAGTCCTAATTTCATTTAACTTAGAACTTTTCGAGCCTTTTGAGAGGTTCATGTAGAACATGCACTTTTTAGGGATCGGCTTGAGCTCCGAGGGAAACTTTGTTAAATAAGCACATACTTCAAATTCACTCTGGTCTTTGGTTTTTACCTTCTGAGCAGGTAGGACCAAAAGCCTCAGGAATGAAGTAGTGAGGAATGCAGGACCCTCAGGGAATTGGTAATCAGATTTCCTGAAGGTTTATAGCTGCCTGTCACCGACGGGTGTTTCCTGTTTTTGTGCTCTGGGTTCTTGCGGGTAGGGATAGAAAACTTGTTGCAGTCAAAGGGTGGGTGTTTACCCCCGCGAGGTCACCCCTGCCCAGCATACTCATTTTCTCTGCTGCCCTTCCATAGTATCGAAATCCACTGGAAGGAGAGGCTCGAATAATCTAATTCATAGTGTGCTAAAATGGTGAGATTTTGCCTAAAATCTTGACTCTTCCGGGATTACTCACCTTTTTAATAAGCATGGAAAGAATCTCAGTATTGGACCTGATTAACTATGTACTGCGTTCCTACTAAGTGTCAGACACTACTAGGTGATGCACTCAGACGTGTCCTTTTTCCCAGCTCTTTTCCATTTCATTAAAAAGCAAAAATAGGTAAGCCATGTGCTCAGTTTTCTTTACTAATTGGCATGTGTGTCTCTGGCTGGATTCTGGGGCTACAAAGTCCTAGGAAAATGTAAAGGGAGGCAGGAGGAACAGAAAAGATACAAGTGAATGTGTGCGTTGTGTGAGCCCAAAGTGAGGAGTCCTTCATTCCTGCAAAAAAGGAAGCATTGCAGAAGGCTTCAAAGAGGAGGTGGCTTCTGGACTGGGCCTTGAAGAATGAGGAGGGGTTGTAACGGATTTGGGGGAGGGCATCTCCAAGACAGAGAGGTTGTGGGAGAGGAAGCTGAGAGGGAAGTTGAGTGACTAAGAGAAGATCTTTAGCCCGTTGCTGAATTCATTTATCTAATACTTACTGAGCATTTACTCTGTGGCAGGCACCTTCTAGGAGCCAGGGATGGAGCAGAGAATGCAGCGGGCAGCAGTGAATGTCCCTGGGCTCTTTCTAGTGGCTGGAGGCACAGTGTCTGGAAGGCCATAGGAACTGTCGCAAACAGTAAAGCAGGTTAAAGGGGTTGGGGTAGTCCTGAGTCTTGGAAGATTTTTGTGGAGGGAGCAGCATGAGCCTGCCTGTGTTTCTGGAAGAAATTTGAGAGGCTGTGTGATGAAGAGCCGGAGATGGGGAACAGGGAGAGTGTTTAGAAGGCTCTAATTACGGGCCAGGGGAACGATGGTAAGGTGGTGCTGGTAGGAGTTTCTCACGGGAATGGACAGGACGGGAACGGGGGGATTTGTAAACAGTGAAATGTAGGAAGGGAAAAAGGTGGGGAAATTAACGATGTTAACTCGAGTATCTTAGATAAATGATGTCATTTACAAACAGAAGAATTTCAGAATAGTTTTTTTTTTAAGATTTTTAAAGAATTTATTAGAAAGCAGGAGCAGGGGGAGAGGGAGAAGCCAGCTCCCCACCCAGCAGGGAACCCGATGCTGGGCTGGATCCCAGGACCCGGGATCATGACCGGAGCCAAAGGCAGAAGCTTCCCTGACTGAACCACCCAGGTGCCCCTCAGAACAGTTTGAAAGAGAAGGGGGGTTGGCTGTGAATTTGTTGTGTGAGATCACTTAGGGGTTGACCTTGAAGAAGCAGTTAAGATGTGTGAAACCCTTTATACACAGAGCTAACTGCCAAGATGTTGTTTCTTAGAAAATTAGTAAGTCTGCTGTCTTATGGTCCTTCCCTGCTGTAAGCTGATTTACCATATAGGCATTAACTAGGTTGAAAACATGGGCAAATCAGATAAAACCACAGAAGGACCGGTGGGGCGGGGGGAGACGTGTGAAACCCTTAGGGCACAGGTCAGCACTAACTCGGTGTAGTTGGGGTTAATTAGGATAGAGGTGGTCTACATTCCTCTCCCTTTCCTGTTTGTGCAGCTTTTGTGTGACTCTCTAAGGCTCCAGAGCTGAGGGGTCATGTGTACTTTTTTTTTTAAGATTTATTTATTTATTAGGGGCACCTGGGTGGCTCAGCCATTAAGTGTCTGCCTTCAGTTCAGGCGGAGAGCCAGCTTCTCCCTCTCCCTCTGCTGCTCCCCGCTGCTTGTGTGTGTGCGTGCTTGGGTGCAGACTCTCTGTCAAAAAAATAAAATCTTTAAAAAAAATTTATTTTAAAGCGAGGATACGAGTGGGGGGAGGGGCGGAGGGGGAGAGAGAATTTTTTTTTTTTTAAATATTTTATTTTTTTTGACAGAGATCACAAGTAGGCAGAGAGAGGGGGAAGCAGGTTCCCCGCCGAGCAGAAAGCCCAATTTCGGGGCTCGATCCCAGGACCCTGAGACCATGACCTGAGCTGAGGGCAGAGGCTTAATCCACTGAGCCACCCAGGCATCCCGGGGAGAGATAATCTTAAGCAGGTTCCGTGCTCAGCAGAGAGCCCGATGTGCTGGGCTCGATCCCAGGACCCTCAGATCATGCCTTGAGCCTAAATCAAGAGTCAGATGCTCAAGAGACTAAGCCAGTCAGGCACCCCAGGTCATGTGTATTTTTAAGTGTGATCGATGCTGTCTTTCCATGGTCTTGTTTTTGAACAAAGAAAAAAAAAATGACGAGCTTCCCGGAAAAATACAGTAGATTGGATTTGTCTTGTAAGGAGAATATAAAGTCAGAATAATGGAGACTCATACATGGTTAAAGGAATCAAACCTTAATGACAAAATCTGCTCATTGATATGTTTTTGTGGTGTTCTGCATCCTGAGCTTTCACAGTCGCTGATGAGCTTAGCTGAGTAGGAAATCGAAGCCCAAAGGAATGCCGTTAAGGTCACCGGGTGAGGTTGAGTCAGCTAGAGAAAGTGCTTTTTACCGCTCAGCGTTCATCACCGTGCTCCCGAGGTCATTCTGTTGATCTGCTTCTCTGTAAACCTGTGTGGCAGCAGTTCTGCTAATCACCTCCATGTCTTAGGAGGATGCCCCCATTTTAATATTTTCTGCACAGCCTTTAAAAATAAATGTGCTCTTGTCAAATTAAGGTGTAAGTCTTTGAAACAACCTAAAAATAAACTGTTGAAGCCTTAGGACAAATTTGAGATTAGTTGCTTTTGGCAGAAGATAATTAGGTGCTCACTTATGTCTAAACTGGTAGTCACACAGCAGCGCTTATGTCTTCCTAGGGTTGTGTGGGTTTAGGAAGAAGACTGGGAACAGTGGGGAAGCCTTTTCTGGAAACTGGTGCATTCAGGAACCTCCACTTTATTTCGCCTGGGCCCGATAATGTAGGGAGGTTCTTACCTTTCTTGGTGGAGATAATACTTTTTTTTGTTGTTGATTGAAATCTTTTTTTTTTTTTAAAGATTTTATTTATTTGACGGAGAGAGATCACAAGTAGACGGAGAGGCAGGCAGAGAGAGAGAGAGAGAGGAGGAAGCAGGCTCCGTGCTGAGCAGAGAGCCTGATGCGGGACTCGATCCCAGGACCCTGAGATCATGACCTGAGCCAAAGTCAGCGGCTTAACCCACTGAGCCACCCAGGCGCCCTGGCGGAGATAATTCTTACTATACTTTTCATGTGAGTGAGTTCTGTTTACAGAATGCTGACAAAGTCGTATTTGGACTTTAATTCCTGTGGCAAATCATTACGTCAGTATAATACCACCATTTTATGTTTGAGGAAACTGGGGTATTACACCAAAATCAGTATTTCCCTCTTAGTGAGTCCTGACATTGTGGGGCATTAAATTGCTTTCATCAGCGTGTTGTTTCCAGCACAGAATCACCGTGAGAAACTTGAAGTAGATTTAGTACCCAATAAAAACAGTATGTTGCTTTTGCTTGAATTCTAGGTTTTGAGTATATATTTCAGAAGGGACTTTTTTGCTTTTTTTGTTACTTATTAAATATACCTGACCTTAACGTACGTGTGTGTGTGTGTATAAATATATATAAATATAAATATATACATACACAAATATATATATACACTTGACCTCATTTTTTCAGCTCTAAGAATAATAGTCCTTGTGACCCTTGTCTGTGTTCCTCTCCTTAACCTTCTTCACTATTTCCCACCTCCTTCCAGCTTCCTTGTTTTCTCTATCAGTTTCTGTTCTGAAATTTGGTGCATGGATGATTTATGTTGAGAAGGTGTGATGAGAAGAGATGAATGTCTAAAAGACTGTGTTTGTTACAAAAATGTTTACAAAGTTTCAAACATATAAAAAATAGAATCTCACTGTTGACGCAGCATATCCATGATTGAGATCCAACAGTTGTCCCTTTTTCTTTGTCCAATTGTCCAGTGTCGCCACTTTCGCTTTTGTCTCTCCTGTCATGGCTGTGATTGTATAGTGGTTAGTACTCTGTGTTGTGTCTCTCCTGTCATTATAAAAGTCTCAGATTTGTCTATTACATCTCTCCATCAGTTTGCACCCCTAAAGAAATAGATTACATTAATGCAATCCCGACATCATACTTAACAGAATTAACACCAATTCTTTGATATTATCAATGATCCAGTCCATAATCAAATTTCCTTGTTCTTCGAAGTGTCTTTTTACAGGTGATTTGTTCAAATCCAGATTAAATAAGTTCCACACATTACATCTGGCTAAGGACCAATTTTAAAGCAGATGGCTGTTAAGGAGCCACGTGGAGAAGCTCTCCTTGACCCTTCCAGTGATTTTATTTTCAGCTTCCTGTGATATTCCTTCTTTCTATTTTTTTTGGGGGGGTGTGTGGAGGAGCACCCCAAATTTGATGTATTACAATTGACAAAGTTTATTTCAGAAATAAATATTTGAGATACCAACCTCCAGATTTGCCAGACCATATAAGAATGGTCCAGAAAGGATCTTAACAGTTCCCTTGCAATATCCTTGTACACCTAACTATATGGAATTGCCCTAGATCACTAAAAAATTATTAAAATGATTTTGAGTATAATGTACCACTATGTATAACCATCCTAGTACAATTCTACCTGGGATGTTGCAGCTAGGTGCCTTTCTCAATTTTGGAGTGGAGGTGATAGAGCATGACTGTCAAAATACGTTCTCCTAGTTGTTGCGTAATCTTAATTTAAATCTTAATTTAAACTGGATTTACTAGTTGCCAAGGTGAAGCTTGGAAGTTTATTTTTTTTTTAAGTTTTTTTATTTATTATTAGAGCGAGAGTGACAGAGAGAGAGCATGAGCAGGGGGCAGAGGGAGAATCAGGCTCCCCGCCAAGGAAGGAGCCTGATGTCGGTCTTGATCCCAGGACATTGGGATCGTGACCTGAGCTGAAGGCAGACGCTTAACTGACTGAGCCACCCAGGCGTCCTGAAATTTATATTGTTTCACTAGGACAGTTCAGACTTTTAAAATACAACTCCTAGACTCATCTAGAGAGAAAGAAACAAATGAGTTTTGTATTAAAGAGATTGCAGAGTCTTTTTAACAACAAAGAGCTCATCTCACCAGTATTTTAGTTTTTTAAAAACAACATAGAGGAATGTAAAAATTTTTGTATGAAACTGGCATTCCAGTTTTTTGTTTTTGTTTAAGTTCCTTTCTGGTGGTTAGCCAGGCATTATGGACAAAAAGGATGGAGTCCCAGGTCTGGGCTTGCACAGAGAGGCTCAGGCTCGGGGGCTTACATGGGAGAGTCAGCTTGGACAGTCTCGGTTACTAGCTGAGAGCAGTCGAGCACTTTAAGGAAGGGGCACCTATTTCTCGTTTTACCAAAGGCATGTTCGGGGCTAGTGGTGGTACTGTGGCCTGCATTTCAGACTCTACATAGAAACAAAGATCTGTTGAAATAGCCACATTAAGAGCATTAAACAGTAATTTCTCATTTGATATTATAGTGGCTCACAAGGTAGCACTCACTTTCTAGCAACTTCTGTTCTATGGTACAGGATCAGCAGCCAAAAGAAGAAAATGGGCCATAGAAGCAGAAATAAACTGTGCAGAGTCTATGAACTTCAAATGCTATGTATGGAGGAGCCCATTTAATTTTATTTTTCTGTGCATCTCTAGCCCATTTATCTGTTTCCTAGCCCAGGAATTTTAAAAAGCTAATAACAGGGAAGGAGGAGGCTGCAGTAGCACAGGAGCAGCCGAAGCCGTGAGGTTTCCTCCGAGAACCAGATGACCAGTGGTGGGGGTGGGAGATTTAAATCGAGAAAAAAAAGAGACACAGGATCCCAGACAAACTCATATCACCGTAGACTGGCTTCAGGTAGGTCGATGAAAAGGCATTCCCAGCTCGGACATCTGAGGAAATGACCACGAAAAGTCATCAGTGGTATTCATAAGAATGACCTGGAGCTAGCAGAAAATGTTAAATAGAATATACCAAGTCCTCTTTACAGGAACCCTCCTACACTGTTGGTGGGAATGCAAGCTGGAGCAGCCCCTCTGGAAAACAGCATGAAGGTTCCTCAAAAAGCTGAAAATAGAGCTACCCTGAGACCCAGCAGTGGCACTACCGGGTATTTACCCTAAAGATACAAATGTAGTGATCCGAAGGGGCACGTGCACCCGAATGTTTATAGCAGCAATGTCCACAATAGCCAAACTATGGAAAGAACCTAGATGTCCATCAACAGATGAATGGATAAAGAAGATGTGGTGTGTACACACACACACACAGGAATACTATGCAGTCATCAAAAGAAGTGAAAACTTGCCATTTGCGCCGACATGGATGGAACTCGAGGGTATTATGCTTAGCGAAATAAGTCAATCAGAGAAAGACAATTATCATATGGTCTCTCTGATATGAGGAATTTGAGAGGCAATGTGGGGGTTTGGGGGGTAAGGAAGGAATAAATGAAACAAGATGGTATTGGGAGGAAACAAACCATAAGAGACTCTTAATCTCACAGAACGAACTGAGGGTTGCAGGGGGGTGGGGGGGTGGGAGGTGAGGGGGTAGGGAGGGGGTGGCTGGGTTATGGACATTGGGGAAGGTATGTGCTAGGGTGAGTGCTGTGAAGTGTGTAAACCTGGCGATTCACAGACCTGTACCCCTGGGGCTAATAATACATTATATGTTAATAAAAAAGAAATTAAAAAAAAAAACAGAATATACCGAGTCCTCTTTAAAGAAAAAGGTTTGTAATATATTTTAGAAAACTTTTGATTGGTGTCTAAAATTTCACAAAATGTTTGTACTTAAAGAGCTTTGAGTGCCTAGTATCTACGTGTTTTATTAAAATGTGCCGCTTAGGCATCTTTGTTACCTACCTAATTCACCTGTGTGCATCACTTCTTTTTCTAATGATGCCAGGTAAATGACCTTTCTCTAGATCAATCAGACTTAGGAATTATTTATAAAAAGGGGATTGGGGCAAGAAAAAATATAAGGATGTTTGCTATAGATATTCTATTTGGGGTGCGACATACAGTAAATACTCAAATGTTTGTGGAGGTGCTGAATTCTTGCTAAAATAATTAGCTCATTTGATCTAAAATTGCAAGAACTATGAAACTCATGGTTGCAAAAAAATTTCTTAAGCTGTAAAAATATAACTTCTACTTATTGAATTATAGGCTGAAGACTCTAAGTGACAAGTCAAGAGAAGCTAAAGTAAAAAGCAAACCAAGGTAAGTCTGTGCTAAGATTTAATTTACTGTGACTTATATTTCACACAGCCTTCGGCTGTAGTTCTAATAGCATGATTACTTTGGTGGGGTTCACGTCTGTTGAGTGCCTCTGACTACAGAGCAATCTGATTACTTATAAATTGTGTAATGCAGGAAATTGATAAAATTGTGAAATGGCTGAGGACATGGCGAGGTGTAGTTGTTTTATTCTTGGACAACCAGTGGTTACTGTTTGATCGCAGTTAATCATTTTGTATATTAAGCACAAAGTGAAAGTCCTTCATTATTGAGAAGCAGATTAATAATGAAACAGTACTTGGCAAGTGAGCCTCTGGGGCTGTTACCTGTTTTATATAAAAAACAACAGTATTGTGCAACTTTTCATTGTTTTTAATACATAAGACATGACCAAATTTTACTTTAAACCTAGAGATTATGAGCTTTTAAAAATTTTTCTTATTGGGGCGCCTGGGTGGCTCAGTGGGTTAAAGCCTCTTCCTTCGGCTCAGGTCATGATCCCAGGGTCCTGGGATGGAGCCCTGCATTGGGCTCTCTGCTCAGCGGGGAGCCTGCCTCCCCACCCATCTCTCTACCTGCTTCTCTGCCTACTTGTGATCTCTCTCTGTGTCAAATAAATAAATAAAATCTTAAAAAAAAATTTCTTATTTAGCTTTTTATCAAGGTGTTTATCTTATGTGCTAAAACCAACTGTAGGGCAGAATGATGGGTGATAGTATATTACAGTATTTTAATTGTGAACAAAAGCAGTGCATTTCTCTGAAAGTTTAGGTAAATTATTAGTAATTTACAAATATTCCACATTACAATTAACAGTGTCAAAATTCTCATATGTAGCTTTTTATTTTTTTAAGTTGGCCTAAATTGGAAGCAATTTTAATTAAATAAGTGGGTTTTTTTGTTTTGTTTGTTTTTTTGGCAGGACTGTTCCATGTTTGCCAAAGTACACTGCTGGTCTAGAATTACTTAGCAGGTAAGTGTTTCCATTTAAATAAGAAAATTATGCTTCTGACTATTGTCTAAAAATATTTTATAATTTTATAGATAGAATCCTTAAAGCAACTAAATTTTACCTAAGCAGTGATTAGAATTATTAACTTATTCGTTTCCCTGAGGGGTTTTTACTTCTCATAGATTAATGCAAAGGCCATTTAGACTTTAAGCAGATTGATCACTATTGTATCTGCGAGTCAGTACTTTATTATGTGTATTTATATTTATGGTTTTTCTGTTGCAAGAAAATTGATTTTGAATTTAAGTCCTTGATAATCCTCTTACTTTGACTTTTAATTTTATGCCATTTCTTCTCTACTCCCCTCCTACTGGCATGCAGATTAATATTAAAATACATGATTTTCTTACATGTGCACCGGAAGCATAAGCCACAAAAAAAAAAAATAAATTGAACTCTATAAAAATTTAAAGCCTTTGTACTTCACAGAACCCATCAAGAAAGTGGAACAGCAATCCACCGGATGGGAGGAAATATTTGCAAATCATTTTTCTGCCGAGGGACTTGAGAGTATATAAATTTTATAACTGAGCGATAAAAAGACAATCCAGTGAGGAACAGGCAAAGGATTTGAGCAGGAGTTTCTCTACGGAAGATATAAACAGCCAAAAGTCACGTGGAAAGAAGCTCAGCACCGTTCGCGGATGCTGTCAAGGCCACCGTGAGATGCGCCTTCACACCCCCTAGCCGGGCTGTAATCAGGAGCACAGACAGTAACCGGCCTTGAGCACACGGAGAAATGGCGCCCGTGTGCACTGCTGGTGGGGACAGAAAGTGGTGCGGCTGCTGTGCACAACGGTTTGGTAGTTTCTTAGAAAGTTCAATGTAGAGTTACTGTATGACCTGGCAGTTTCACACCAAGAGAATTGAAAACAAATGTCCACATAGAAACTTGTGCACAAACGGGCATAGCAGTAATATTCGTAATAGCCAGAAAGTAGAAACAACACAAATACTCATCAACTGTTGAGCGCACGGTCAGCCACCGAAAGGAACGGAGCGCTGGTACGTGCTGCAAGGTGGGTGACGCCCAGAACCAGCACACCAGCCACGTGCTACATGATTCCATTTGTGCAAATGTCCCGGATCGGCAAATCCATAGAGACAGAGTAGATTAATGGTTGCCAAGGATTGGAGGAGAGAGGGGAGTGAGTATGGGATTTCTGATTGGGGTGATGACAGCGATTTGCAATTAGATGGTAGTGATAGTTGCCCAACACTGGGCATATACTAACACTACTGAATGACACACTTTAGAAGGGTGTATTTTATGGTGTGTGAATTACCTCAGTATAGCTGTTACAAAAATACGTGATTTAAGTATGTTATATGCGGTTCTGAACTTAATGTGCCCTCTGACAGATCCGTGCTAAAGATGCGTGCGGGAGAAGGTCATCTGCGCCTAGAGTTCGCTTTCTCTTTTCTAGCTCTTCACTGCCTTTCTTTTTGTGGTTGCTAAATCTAGAGATTTTTTTTTTCTTTTTTGAAATGAAAAGTGCTTAATTTGATATCAATTTCCTGCTTGGTTTTGTTGAGTGAAGAGTGTAAGTGAACATGAAAGAAGGTATAGTAAAGAGCAGTGGTGTACTGTTTACGTTTTATCTTTATTTTTGTAAATCTAGTGATTTCATTGAATGGACTTCATTGAAAGATTTATTTTAGATGTGTAGATCTTCCTCTGTGGTAGTGGTTTGAACGGGGGTGCACCGTGGGACTTAATATGAAAATTTACAGCTGTAGGAAGATGTCCGTAATATGCCCGTTGATTGCCTTGAAACACCGCTTTATTCTCTTTGGGACTAATATTAAGTGGAGGAAGGACTATTTTAAATAGCAGATCTCTAAATTACAATGTTTTTAATTGTGAAAATTGTGATGAAATGCCCATAACATGAAATTTACCAGCTTAACCATGTTTAAGTGCGCATTTCAGTTCAGTAGGGTTAATAAGCACATTTACATTGTTACGCATCCAAACTCCACAACTTTTCATTTTGCAAAATGGAAACTCTGTGCCCATTAAACAACAATTCCTGGTTGCCGCCTTCCCTGTCTCTGGTGGCCATCACTCCACTTTCTCTTTCTGTGAATCTGACTACTCTGGGCACCGTGTGTAAGTGAACTCAAGCAGTGTTTGTCTTTTTGTGACTGGCTTGTTTCACTGAGCATACTGTTGGCGATTCTGACATATACTGTTCAAGCTATGTCAGAAGTTTCTTTTTAAGGCTGATTAATTTTTTTATAACTATATACCATATTTTGTTTATCCATTCATCCATTAGTGAACACTTAGTTTGCTTCCACCTTTTGGCTATTGTGAGTAATGCTGCTGTGAACATGAGTGTGAACTTCTCTCTTCAAGACCCTCCTTTCAGATTTTTAAATCCTTTCAAATTTACTCACAATTGCTGGAACATATGGTCATTATATTTTTAATTTTTTGAAGAACTACTGTACTGCTTACACAGCAGCCACACCGTTTTACATTCCCACCAGCAGTGCACAGCAGTGCCCTTTTATCCATATCCACACCAAAACTTATTTTCTGGTTTGGGTTTTGTTGTTGTTTTTTTTTTAATAGCTATTCTAATTGGTTTGAAGTAGGATCTCATTGTGATTTTGATTTGTATTTCCTTAACAACCCATGGTGGTGAGCATCTTTTCCTGTGCTTATTGGGCTCTTAACTATTATCTTTTTCAGATAGGTGTCTATTCAGGTCCTTTGCCCATTTTTGGATAGGGTGGTTTTTGTTGAGTTTTAGGAGTTCTCTCGGTATCTGGATCTTAATCTCTTATCAGATAGATGATTTGCAAGTATTTTCTCCCATTCTGTGGGTTTCCTTTTTCTCTGTGTTCACTGATGCACAAAAACTTTTAATTTTGATGAAGTTCAACTTCACCATTTTTTGTGCCTTTGGTTTCCTGTCCAAGAAATCACTGCCAAACCCAAAGTCATGAAGCTTTTCCTATGTTTTTTCTAAGAATATTATAGTTTTAGTTCTTATGTTTAGATTTTTGATCCATTTAGTAAATTTTTGATGATGTTAAGGGCACAACCTCATTGTTTAGCATATGGATATCCAGTTTTCCCAGCTCCATTTGTTAAAAAGACTGTCCTTTCCCCATTGTATGGTCTTGGCACCCTTGTTGAAAATAATTTGACTGTGTATGTGAGGATTTATTTCGGGGCTGTTTCATTGGTCTGTATATCTGCTTTTATAACAGTAGCACACTGTTTTGATTACAGTACCTTTGTAGTAAGTTTTGAAATCTTAAGTGTGAGTCCTCCAACTTTGTTGTTCTTCTCGAGATTGTCTTGGCTGTTCTCGGTCCCTTGAGGTTCCACATGAATTTTAGGGTGGATTTTTTTTTCTGCTTCTACAAAAAATATCATTGGGATTTTGATAGAGATGGCATTAAAATTTATAGATTGCTCTGTGTATTATTGATAACATCTCAATGATCTTAGTCTTCCAATCCAGGAACATGGGGTATCTTTCTATTTATTTACATTGTCTTTAATTTCTTCCAGCAGTGTTTTATAGTTTTCATCATACCAGTCTTTCATCTCCTTTGTTAAATCCTAAATTTTTTAATGCTTTTACAAATGGAATTTTTAAATTTCTTTTTTGAATTTCCTTGTTGACATATGGGAATACAACTAACTTTGTGTGTTGATTTTATATTCTGATACTTTGCTGAATTTGGTTATTAGTCCTAACAGGGTTTGTTTCTGTGGAATCCCTAGGCTTTTATACTTGTAAGATTATATCACTGGCAAACATAATTTTACTTCTTTCTTTCCAATTTGATACCTTTTCTTTTTTTTCTTGCCTAATTGCGCTGGCTAGATCTTCCAGTCTTGTGTTGACTAGAATTAGCAAAAACAGGCATCTTTCTCTGTTTCTGATTTTTGAGAAGAAGCTTTTAGTCTTTTGTCACCAAGTAAGATGTTTTTTATATTTTCATATTTCATATGTGGTTTTTATTTTGACATAGTTCCCTTTTATTCCTTGTTTTTTAAAAATTTTTAAAAGATTTTATTTGAGAGAGAGAATGAGAGAGAGAGAGCATGAGAAGGGGAAGGGTCAGAGGGAGAAGCTGACTCCCCGCCAAGCAGGGAGCCCAATATGGGACTCGATCCCAGGACTCCAGGATCATGACTTGAGCTAAAGCCAGTCGCTTAACCAACTGAGCCACCCAGGCACCCCTGTTTCTTGAATTTTTATCTGAGTTCATGAAAGTGTGTTGAGTTTTGTCAAATGCTTTTTCAGCATCAATTGAAATTATATATTTTTTCCCTTTCATTTTGTTAATGTGGTGTATAACATTGATTGGTTTTCATATGTGAAGTCGAATTCTAGGAAAAAATCCTCATAGGTTGTTGTCTATATCCTTTAAATATGCTGCTGAATTCAGTTTGCTGTATTTTATTGAGGATTTTTACATCCATGTTCATAAAGGAAATTTATTGGTCTGTAGTTTTCTTGTAGCATCTGTGTCTTTGGCTTAGGAATCAGGGCAGTGATGGCCTAGAATGCATTAGGGAGTGTTCCCTCCTCCAGTTTTTTGGAAAAGTTTGAGACAGTTGTTTTTTTAATGTTTGGAAGAATTCATTGGTGAAGCCATCAGGACCCAGGCTTTGCTTTTTTTGGGGAGGTGTTTAAATTTTTTTTCCAGTTTTATTAAGATGTAATTGAGATATGTCACTATATAAGTTAAAGGTGTACAGTAATAGTTTGATTTACGTGTATTGTGAAATGATCACAGTGAGTTAAGTTAGCCTTTATTATCTTGTAGAGATGAAACAAAAAGAGCAAAAATAGAAATTTTTTCCTGTGATGAGAATTCTTCACAGCTCCCATACGTTTCACACAGCAGTATACTGAAGTCATCCTGTTGTACTTCCACTCCTAGTACTTACCTTACAACTGGACGTGTATACCATTTGACCACCTTCCTCTAGTACCCTCTCCCTCCACTCTCTGCCTCTGGTAACTACAAATCTGATCTCTTTTTCTGAGTCTGAGTTTTTTTTTTTAATTCCACATATAAGTGAGATCACACCATAATTAGCTTTCTCTTTCTGATGTATTTCACTTAGCATAATACCCTCAGAGTCCATCCATGTTGTCACAGATGGCAAGATTTCCTCATTTTTTTGTGGTTGAATAATATTCTGTTGTATATATTGTATATCTATACACCATTCATCCATCAGTGGATGCTTCCGTTGTTTCTATGTCTTTACTATTGTAAATAATGCTGCTGTGAACATTGGGGTGCAGATAACCTTTTTGAGTTAGCGTTTTTGTTTCCCTTGGATAAATACCTAGAAGTGGGATTGCTGGATCATATGGTAGTTCTGTTTTTAATTTTTTAGGGTCCCCCATTTTCCATAGTGGCTATACTTGTTTACAGTCCCACCAAAGTTAAGTGAGGGTTCCTTTTTCTCTACATCCTCCCCAGCATTTGTTACATCTTTCTGATGATGGCCATGCTAACAGGTGGGAGGTGCTATAGTTCATTGTGGTTTTGATTTGTATTTCCATGATAATTAGGATGTTGAAGATCTTTTCATAAACCTTTTGGCCATTTATCTGTCTTTGGGGAAATGTGTACATGTTTTAAAATTGGATTTATTGGGGGGGGTTTGGTATTGTATATATTCCTTATATATTTTGGATATTAACTTTTTACCAGATACATGGTTTGCAAATATTTTTTCCCCATTCTTTAGGCTCTTTTCACTTTGTTATTTCTTTTGCTCTGCAGAAGCTTTTTAATTTGATAGAGTCCCACTTCTTTTTGTTGTTTGTTCTTTAGGTGTCGTATCTAAAAATTCATTGCCAAGATCCAGGTCATGGAACTTTTTATGGATGTTTTCTTCTAGGAATTTCATGGTTTCAGGTCTTACACTTAAGTCTTTAATCCATTTTGACTTAATTTTGGGGCGAGGTATAAGATAGGGGTAGAGTGCCATTATTTTTCATGTGAATATCCCATTATTCCAGGACCATTTACTGAAGAGACTGTCTTTTCCATTGAGTATTAGTTGACCACATATGCTTGGGGTTATTTCTGGACTTTTATTCTGTTCCATTGATCTGTTTGTTTTTATGTCAGTTCCATACTGTTTTGATTACTGTAGCTCAATAGTGTAACTTGAAATCTGGAAATGTGATGCCTCACTCGTTATTATTGTTTACTAGGATTGCTTCAGCTAGGTGAGGTCTTTGTGGTTTTAGGATGGCTTTTTGCACTTCTGTTAGAAAAAAAAATCCACTAGAATCTTGATAGGGATTGCATTGAATCTATGGATGGCTTTTGGTAGTATTGATACTTTAACAGTTCTTCCAGTCCATGAATGTGGGGTGCCTTTCCATTTATTTTCCATCTTTGATTTCTTAAATCGTTGTCTTAACAGCTTTCAGAGTAGAGATCTTTCCCTTCTGGGTTAAGGTGATTCCCCATTATTTTATTGTTTTTGATGCTATTGTAAACGGGATTGTTTTATTTTTCAGATAATTCATTGTTTATAGAAATGCTACCAATTTTTTTTATATTAATTTTGTATCTTGCAACTTTTATTGCATTTGTTGATTAGATCTAACAGGTTTTTTGGTGGAATCTTTAGGATTTTCTACATTTAAAATTATGTCATCTGCAAATAGAGACAGTTCTACTTCTTCCTTTCCATTTCTGATGCCTTTTATTTCATTTTCTTGTCTGATTGCTCTGGCAAGGAGTTCTTAGTACTCTGTTGAATAGGAGTGGTGAGACTGAGGACCAGAAAAACTTTGAACCTTTCACTATTGAGTATGGTGTTAGCTCTGAGCTTATATACGGCTTTTATTATGTTGAATTATCCTCCTTTTATACCTAATTTGTTAAGATTTTTTATCATGAGCAGATGTTGAATTTTGTTAGATGCCTTTTCTGCATCTATTGACATGATCATAGGATTTTTTTTTTTTTTTTTGGTCTTTCTAGAAATGTGGTATATCACATTGATTTGCAGATGTTGAACCATCCTTTCATCCCAGATCAGGTCATGATCTCAGGCTCCTGGGATGTGCGTGCTGCACTCCCTCCGTCACATCCCAGATCACAACAGATCGTGGTGAATGATTCTTTTAATGTGCTGCTGAATTCAACTTGCTAGTATTGTATTGAGAGTTTCTGCATGTGTATTCATCAGAGATACTGGTCTATAGTTTTCTTTTCTGATACTGTCCTTTACTGGCTTTGGTCGCAGAGTCCGCTAGCCTCCTAAAATGAGTTTGGGAATATTCCTTCCTCTTCATTTTTTGGAAGAGTTTAAGAAGGATTGGCATTAACTCTTTTTGAAATGTTTAGTAAAATTCATCTGTGAAGGCATCTCATCCTGGGCTTTCCTTCATTGGGAGATTTTTGATTACTGATTCAATCTCCTTACTCATAATTACTACTGAAACTTTTTGTTTCTTCCTGATTCCATTTTGGTAGTCTGTATGTTTCTAAGAATTTTTCCATTTCCTCTGGATTATCCAGTTTGTTAGTGTATAGTACTTCATAGTAGTCTCTTGTGATTCTTTATATTTTTGTGGTGTCGGTTATAATGTCTCCTTTTCCATTTATAATTTTGATTTGGGTCCTGTCTTTTTTCCTGCAGTTAGTCTAGCTGAAATTTTGTCAGTTGCATTTGTCTTTTCAAAGAATCAGCTCTTAGTTTAGTTAATCTTTTCTATTGTTTTCCTATTCTGTTTCATTTATTTCTTCTCCAATCTTTATTATTTTCTTCCTTCTTCTAACTTTAGCCTCAGTTTTTTTTGTTTTAATTTTTTCTAGTTTCTTAAAGTGTAGAGTTAAGTTGTTTATTTGGGATCTTCTTAATGCCGGCATTTGTTGTGAACTTCCCTTTTAAAACTATATTCCATAAGTTTTGGTATGTTCTATTTTCATTTGTTTCGGGATACATTTTTATTTCCTGTTTAATTTCTTCTTTGATTCATTGATTATTCAGGAGTGAGATTTTCAGTGACTGATGCAAACTCCTTACTAGTTACCAGATTTTCTATTTCTTTGGGATTCAGTCTTGGTAGATTTTGTTTTTCTAGGAATTTGTTTCTTTATTATTTTAATTTTTTTTTTGAAAATTTTATTTATTCACTTGAGGGAGCGTGCACATGAGCACGAGTTGGGGGAGGGACAGAGAAAGAGGGAGACGGAGGGAGTGGAGCACACACGATCCCAGGAGCCTGAGATCAGGACCTGAGCCAAAGGCAGACTCCAACCAACTGAGCCACCCAGGTGCCCTAGGATTTATCTGTTTCATCTAGATTATCTGATTTTTTTGGTGTACAGTTACTCATAGTACTCTTATAATCCTTTTTATTCCTGTAAAATTGGTAATGTCCCCACTTTTTTTTTTTTTTCTAATTTTGAGTCTTCTCTTTGTTTTCCTTAGTCCACTTAAAGATTTAATTTTGTTGGTCTTTCTAAAGGACCAATTTTTGGTTTCATTGATTTTCCCACTATTTTTATTCTCTATTTTATTTATCTGCCATGGTGTTTATTTTTTCTTCCTTTTGCTAGCTTTGGGTTCAGTTTGTTCTTTTTCTACTTTAAATTGTGAAGTTAGGCTGTTGATGTGAGATCTTTCTTCTGTTTAAATGTAAGGCCTTTATAATTACAAATTTCACTCAAAGCCCTGTTTTTCCTGAGTCCCTTAAGTTTTGGTATGTTGTGGTTTTATTTTCATTCATCTCTTAGTATTGTTTGATTCCCCTTATGATTTTTTTCTTTGATTATTTAAAAGAATTTGTTTAATTTCCACAAATTTGCAAATCTTCCAGTTTTCCTTTCATTGATTTCAAACTTCATCCCATTGTGGTCAAAAAAAGATACTTCGTATGATTCTCTTTTTGTTCAAAAAAATATATAGACTTTTTTAGAGCAGACTTAGGTTAGCAAAATTGAGCCAGAGTTTCAGAGATTTCTTATTTACCCCCTTTACAAAAATCTCCTGAGAGTTAATTTGTGGCCTAGCAGATAATCTATCCTGGAAACTGTCCTGTGTGCACTTGAGAAGAACGTGTATTCTGTGGTTGTCCAGCACAGTGTTCTTTATATATCTGTTCTACCTAGTTGGTTTATTGTGGTGCTCAGGTCCTCTCTTGCTTATCTTTTGTCTGGTCATTTTAACCATTACTAAGAGTGGGGTATCGAAGTCTCTGTTCCTGGAGAATGGTTTATTTTTCCTTCCATTCTGTCAATTATTGCTTTGTGTATTTTGCAGACTTTGTGTAAGAGTACAATTGTGGAAACCAGGAAGTTAACACTGCTCCCTGGCCTACAGACCTCGTTCAGATTTCATCAGCTATCCCACTAGTGTCCTTATTTTGGGACCAGGATCCAATCTAGAATCATAGGTGTATTTAGTCACTGTACCTCCTCCATCTCCATTAATCCAGAACAGTTCCCGAGTCTTTGTTTTTCCTAACCTGGACACTTTTGAAGAGTACTTTTTGATATTTTGCAAATTACCCTTCAATTTGGGTTTATATGCTCCCCTACCTCGTGATTAAAGTCTGTGGTGTTTTGGCAACACTACCACAAGGGCAATGGTGTGTGCTTCTCAGAGCATCACATTAATAGACACATGTTTATATGTTTCATTACCGTGGATCGTGTGGTTAGGGGAGTGTCTGCCTGGTTTCTACATTGTTGTACTATTTCCCCCTTTTTAATTATGGGTGTCCTATAAGGAGATACTTTGAGACTGTGTAGTAAATAATGTTTCTCTTCATAATTTCTCACTGATTTTAGCATCCATTAGAATTCTTGCCTGAAACAATTATTGTCATGTTTACCAAGTGGTGATACTTTGTTACCATTTTTTCTGCAGTTGTTAATTGGAAGTCTACAGGAGAATTTCTCCCTCTCCCCCGTTCATTTAAATTGCTGTGAACTCGTGGATGTTTATGTTAGTCCTTGAGTTATAACCCGTCACTACCATTATTTTGTTGCTCAAATTGTCCCAGGTTTGGCCATTGGAAGCCCCTTCAAGTTTCTTCTATGTCCCTGTGACGTGTCCCCGTTATTTTTGAGTTGCTATTTTTCCTAGGATACCATAGGATGTTCCAGGTTCATCTTTAGATGTTTTCTTTTTTTTCCTATGTGATGTGCATTTTGAATTACTTTTTGCTTTTTTGAGGTATGAAGATACATGGGCTGCACTTCACAGAAGAGCCAAGGAATGTGCAAGTGCTGGGGAGGTAAGGAACCAGCTAATCTTATACTTGTGGGAACAGTATCTGTCTGCAGTGCTAAAGGCTAGTTTCTAAGGAATTACATTTGGGATTACATTAAAATATTTTACAGGATATCTGCAATTAAATTTGCTAGTTGATTATGGAACTCCCTCAATTACATTTTTGTAATTTCTCCAAACTAAGCCTAAGATTAGTTAGGCTTAGAGAGATTATTTTATTTTCAAGTCACAAGTAAATATTTGGCTCATCTAGGTACAGTGCTCTGAATTTGAGTCTGATGCCTAAAATCATTAATTTGCTTAACAAATAAATGTAAACGTTTCAGGGGCCATCCTCAATTCACTCATCTTCTAGCAGTATGTGTACAGTGTATAATGAGTAAAAGTGACTTGTAATTCAAAGTATTTGGTACATGGACTGAAAGCTTTATTAGCCAAGATCAAATACTCTGTGCTTTTGATGTCAATCAAACTTCTTTCTAAAAACACTTCTGTGATTCTGACTTTTAATTAATTTAACCTGACTTTCTTTATCACTACCTAAATTAGTGAAGCTGTAACACTTACATAGAGTAGAGTAATACATGTGATAAAAATTTAGACATTAGTGTTTCTCTTAGAAATTATTGAAAAGAGGGAATATAGGTTTCTGGTAGTAAGGTAAACCAGGTACTTTGAAAAACCCTATAACCATAAAACACTTCAGTGCTGGATAGATTTTTTAAAAATTATTTAACACACTAGGCTCACAAAAATGAAGGGAAATCCTAAAGGGCCAAAAAAAAAAAAAAAAAGCCCACCCCACCCAAAAAAGAAGAAGAAGAAAACAAAAAAAGAACAGGGAACTGAAATCAGAGTTGTTTAAAAAAAAAAACAAAACCTGTGGAACCTGGGGTAAAATACTAAAATAAAAGCTTTCAAGCTCTATGGAGAAAGGAGATTTTGTAGGGAACTGGATCTGAGACTCCTGCACAAAGCTTTTGAATTTTTGAAGTGGCTGCATCCCTCTTGGTGAATGGTGAAGGTAGGCAAGAAAAGCTCCCTGTCTACAAAAAGAGGCAGCATGGAAACCTCTCTGTCTTCATAACAGCTTGGAATAAATACAGCTCCCTTTCTAGATTTCTTACTGTCGCCTTGGCCTCGTTTCAGTGTGGGGGCTCAAATTTATACTTATACAAATTTATACTTCCTGTACGACTGACGAACCACTAAGTTGAAGAATGTAAGGACCAAACGTGACTATGTTCTTTGACACCCAACAGAAACAAACACAAATTCTACACGGATGAAACTCTGTAAACCTAGGTCCCTCCGTATTTCTATAGATTAATTTTCTACAACCCCTCTACAAAAAAATTAGCAAACACAAATTCTATATGGATGAAGCTTTATAAACCTAGGTCCTTCCGTATTTCTACAGATTAATTTTCTACAGCCCCTCTACAAAAAAATTAGCAAACACACAGAGGAATGTATTTTCAAAAGCTTGAGGGGTGCCTGGGTGGCTCAGTGGGTTAAACCTCTGCCTTTGGCTCAGGTTATGATCTCAGGATCTTGGGATCTGGCCCCTCGTAGAGCCCCCTGCTCAGCGGGGAGCCTGCTTCCCCCTCTCTCTCTGCCTGCCTCTCTGCCTACTTGTGATTTCTGTCTGTCAAATAAATGTTTAAAAAGAAAAAAAAAATTTGAGAGGCACCAGACCCAAAGAGTACAATTTAGACCTACAAAGGATGTTAGATATTGCACCATTGGGTGCAGACTATTAAATAGGTAAATGCATAGTCTTTTAAAGCTTTTATAGAGATAAAAAATGGATTAAAAAATGAATAAGGAATAAGATTTTATCAAACATGACTTTAATAAGTCACTGACAGTAAAAACCCCAAGGGTGTGCTTCAACAGCAATTATATACAAATGAAGAAAGACTACAGTGATGTAGAAGGGATTCTGAGATAATTTGTTTTTCATATTTTCCACTTTAACAGAGAATAGTTCTAGAAGATCTTGAGGTTGAACCAAATGAGATGACCAGTGTTAGACTAATTTGGATCTGTAAAGTTAGAGTCTCATATGGGTCAACTTATCTAATAAACATTCTAGAAAGAATGCGGGAAAGACAATATAGGAGAAGATCAATAAACAAAAGACAAATAGAATTACAAGGGGAAAAAAAAAACAGATAAATCCATAATCACAATGGGAAGATTTTAATACATTCCTCTTGAGAGGGGGAAAAAATCATATAAAACAAGTATGGATATAGGAGAATTAAGTAATGTGATTAACAAATTTCACTGGATGGGCAAATGTAGAATACTGTCCCAACAAATATAAAATACAGGTTCCTTAAAGCATATCTGGAACATGTAAAAATTGACCGTGTGCTGAAGCATAAAGCAGTCCTCAGCAAGTTTCACACAAGGGAAGTCCTACAGACTCTTCTCTGATCTCACTGCAGATGAAGCTGAAAGTCAGGAAAACAAGTTTGAAGATTCCATGTGTTTGGAAATAAAAAATATTATGGGGCACCTTGGTGGCTCAGTTGGTTAAGCAACTGCCTTTGGCTCAGGTCATGATCCTGGAGTCCCAGGATTGAGTCCCACATAGGGCTCCCAGCTCCACGGGGAGTCCGCTTCTCCCTCTGACCTCCTCCCCTCTTATGCTTTCTATCTCTCTCAAATAAATAAAATCTTTTAAAAAAAATATTATGACTATGACTATGCATGGCTCAAAGAAGGGAAAGTATTGAAAAATTTACAGTTTACATATGAATTATTGAATGAGCTTATCTGACTTAAGAATTTGGAAAGAGAACAGAATAAACTTCAAAGAAGGAATGAAAGATGATAAAATAAGTAAATGAAATAGAATATAAAAATACAGTGGAAGCTAAACAAAGTGAAAAATTCTTTTTAAGTTTTATTTATTTATTTTTAAGTAATCTCTATTCCTACCATGGGGCTTGAACTCACACCCCAAGATCAAGAGTCACATGCTCGGGGCACCTGGGTGGTTCAGTTGGTTAAGTAACTGGGTACTGGGTACTGGGATCAGGGTACTGGGATCAGGCCCCGTGTCAGGCTCCTTTCTCAGCAGGGAGCCTGCTTCTCCCTCTCCCTCTGCCTGCTACTCCTCCTGCTTATGCGCTCTCTCTCTCTGTCAAATAAATAAAAATTTTTTTTTAAAGTCATATGCTCTACTGATTGAGCCAGCTAGGTGCCCCCAAAGTGGAAAGTTCTTGGAGAGGACTAATACAGTAGGTAAATCTCTGTTCAAAAAACAATTTTAGGATCAATATCTGATCAAGAAACAATTTTAAGAACTGAAGGGAATGTAACTAGTTATCACACAGAGTGAGATTAAGAGTTTACGAACAATTCTGACAAATTCAAAAAGTTAGATGAAATGGCAGAAATCCTAGAAATTTTTACCCAAACCAGTTCTAGAAGCAATTCAAATCCTAAATAATATTGTGGTCACTAAAGAAATTATGTTAGCGTAGTGATTAAAAATTTTTTTCTGCTGAAAAAGCACCAGGTCTGTCTGCAAAATTAGGAGATTCCTATCAAACTTTCAGGGAATCTTCCTTTTCAGTGTTAGACAAACTTTTGCAGCAAATGAAAAAAGAGGAAACTGTGCCCAGCTCATAATGAAACCCAATAAGGGAAGTATGAGAAAGTGACATCAAGTCTAGTCACATTCATGAATATAGATACAAAAGTTAAAAACAAAATAAAGTCATTATCTTTCACCTAACTTCAGTTTCTGAAAATCAGATGTTCTTTTTTTTTTTTAGTTCGGATCATGTGATTTTTTTTTAATTTTATTTTTTATAAACATATAATATATTTTTATCCCCAGGGGTACAGGTCTGTGAATCGCCAGGTTTACACACTTCACAGCACTCACCATAGCACATACCCTCCCCAATGTCCATAATCCCCCCCCCACCCCCCCCCCCCCCATTAACCCTCAGTTTGTTTTGTGAGATTAAGAGTCACTTATGGTTTGTCTCCCTCCCAATCCCATCTTGTTTCATTTAATCTTCTCCTACCCCCTTAACCCACAGATGTTCTATGCAAAAACTCTAGCTCGGACCCTGTTTCCCATGTTCTAAATTGTAGAAGTTACAGCGTGTTCTGTGTCAACCCCAAACCCTCAACCAACTTGCCTAAATATATGTAAAACCAGCAAAATGTCTACACATGGGTGTAGTGCTCGAGGCCTAGTTTTCTGATTACCAAACCTTTCACATGCCTGTTTGTAAACAGTTGCTTTTGTGTGGTAATGAGATCCCTCAACACTAGCAGCCCAGGAAGGCCTGCATCTCCTTCATGGCTGTGCTCCTCGTACAGTCCTGTGATTGTGATATGCTAACGATGGTATTTGATTTATAATTTGGGAATCTTCTTGCACATTGTCTTAAAATGTGTATCAAGCTTAAATATAAAGTCTTCCTAGGTAAATATTAGCTAGAACTTTGTACTGTTTATGTGTATGTCCTGTGAGTATTGGATGATAGACAGAAGGCATTCTATCGGGGACACCTTTGGCAGTGTGTGATTGTGTTGGCAAACCAAAGCCAGCAGTGCATAAAAAGCAAAATACTATACACCAGGTTTATTCCAGGATTGAAAGGTTGACATTAGAGTGTTTTTCTTTTTTTTCTTTTTTTTTTTTTTTTTTAAAGTGAGAGAGAAAGTAGGGGAGCAGGGAGGGGCAGAGAGAATCTTAGGCTCCATGCCCAGCATAGAGCCTGACTCAGGGCTCAATCTCATGACCCTAAGATCATGACCTGAGCCCACATCAGGAGTCAGATACTTAACTGACTGAGCCACCCAGGCACCCTGACCTTAGAGGTCTTTTACATGTAATTGACCATGTTAACATATTAGAGGAGAAAAATACACGATGCAGAAAATACAACGGATCAGTTGTACAATATACAATCAAAGGAAGAAATTCAATAAAATTAAGCACCTCTTTAGAGTAAAATGATTTAGCCGGTTTTTGTAGAACATCATTGTCCTGAAATCTGCCCAAACCTGCAGTATTTGACTTGTAGCACATTTCAACCATCTTGCTGAATCCTCTTTTCTTTTCTTTTTTTTAAAAAGATTTTATTTATTAGGGTGGGGGGAGCATGAGCTGGGGGGAAGGGCAGAGGGAGAGGGAGAAGCAGATTCTGAGCTGAGCATGGAGCCCCATGTGGGGCTCAGTCCCAGGATCCCGGGATCATGACCTGAACCAAAGGCCGCCGTTTAACCAACTGAGTCACTCAGGAACTCCAAAATCCTCTTTTCTAATAATTTGTATTTGGGTGTGGGAATTCTTTTGTGTAGATGGTAGGTTTAGTTTCTTCCTTCCTAATGTGCGTAACTTCCATGTCTTCATGGTTTTGTTTGTTTGTTTTTTACACTGGTTAGAACCTCCAGTATAATGTTGAGTAAGAGTAGATGAAGACCTTTATTCACATTTTGGCTCCATCAGAGTTGAATGTGAAAGGGAAATTATTTCTTTTGGGAAACAATGGAAGACCCTTAAGACCTCCAGGTAGAGAAAGATTCCTTAAGGAAGACATAAAAAACACCAATCAAAAATACTAGTAATTTTTATCAAGGCTTCTACTCCTTAAACAACACCATGAAAAAGTTAAGCAATTCATAAAACACAGGACACAAGTATTCAGAAAATATGATCAGCATATACAAACCAATAAAAAGAGGGCAATATGGGGCGCCTGGGTGGCTCAGTGGGTTGAGCCTCTGCCTTCGGCTTGGGTCATGTTCTCAGGGTCCTGGGATCGAGCCCCGCATCGGGCTCCCTGCTCAGTGGGGAGCCTGCTTCCCCCTCTCTCTCTGCCTGACTCTCTGCCTACTTGTGAACTCTGTCAAATAAAATAAAAATCTTAAAAAAAAAAAAAAAAAAAAAGGCAATAACCCAATATAGAAGTGAGCGAGGGCCCCTGGGTGGCTCAGTGGGTTAAAGCCTCTGCCTTCAGCTCAGGTCATGATCCCAGGAACCTGGGATCGAGGCCCACATCGGGCTCTCTGCTCAGCGGGGATCCTGCTTCCTCCTCTCTCTCTGCCTGCCTCTTGCCTACTTGTGATCTCTGTCAAATGAATAAATAAAATCTTTAAAAAAAAAAAAAGGGGGGGGGGCGCCTGGGTGGCTCAGTGGGTTAAGCCTCTGTCTTCAGCTCAGGTCATGGTCTCAGGGTCCTGGAATCGAGCCCCGCATTGGGCTCTCTGCACAGCAGGGAGCCTGCTTCCTCCTCTCTCTCTGCCTGCCTCTCTGCCTACTTGTGATCTCTGTCTGTCAAATAAATAAATAAAATCTTTAAAAAAAAAAAAAAAAGCGAAAGATAGGATCAGGCATTTTACAGAAGAAAAAATACGAGTGGCCAATAAAAATAAACATGAAGATGTGTTTCAAGGTGATTAGTAATCAAAGAAATACATATTGAAACCACAGGTTTATACTCATTAAGTTATCAGAAATTGAAGCCTTGAGTCTCTGTGCCGATGGTCATTATTTGCAGAGGACAGTTTTGGTTTCTTCCCTGGGAAGAAACATGATGAGCAACTAGAACTGGGGAATGTGAGTCCATGCTAGGATTGTATTAGAAAACAAACATCGGCAGGGGCTCCAGGGGGGCTCAGTCATTGAGCAACTGCCTTCAGCTTGGGGCATGATCCCAGGGTCCTGGGATCCAGCCTTGCATTGGGCTCTCTGCTCTGTGAGGAGTCTGCTTCTCCCTTTCCTTTGCTGCACCCCCCCACCACTTGTGTTCTGTCTCCATCAAATAAATAAAATTTTTAAAAAATTAAAAAAAACAAAAAACAAAAAACAAACCTTGACGTTAAGTAGGAGTTGACGTTGGAAGGTACCTCTCCAACAGCAGTTCTGTACCTAGGGGGAGATCCCCAGAGCATTTTCATCTCACACTTTCCCCTAATAGTACTGGTGTGGCACATACTTCCTCTGATAATGTTGCCATGGTCTTTATTACACAGTAAGCAGATGAGGCTACTTGAAGTCAGGTAGCTAGTCTGGGGTGGTCTGATGACCCCAAGGCCCACTGAGCCACTCTGAGATGAAACGAATACCTTGGATGCATCTGTAAGTCATTGGTGAAACTTGACTACGTGCACCAGGAGATTTGTACCAGAATGTTTGAGCAGGTTTTTTGAAACTTTAGACTATCTACAGAATAAAGTACAGTGTCCTTCGTAAAATCAAATACTGTACAATGGTGAAAATTAGCGAACAACTGCATCTATGTGAATCAGCATGGAGGAGTCCCACTGTGCTTAGTGAAGACTATATCTTGTAGGGGAGATTTAAGAAATAATTCTTTTGATTGTAAGAAGTACTTTATATTAAATATGTAGGAGAAAGAATTTCCTGTAAGGTACATTGTTGAATGTATGCTATTTGGTAATGTTAAATTTATTCATAGACTTGTTTTGAGATCCCCATCTGATCAAAAGTGCCTCCTGTTCCTTTCCAGAAATACAGTACTCAGCTTTAAAAATGAAAATTTTGGGGCGCCTGGGTGGCTCAGTGGGTTGGGCCGCTGCCTTCGGCTCAGGTCATGATCTCAGGGTCCTGGGATCGAGTCCCGCATCGGGCTCTCTGCTCAGCAGGGAGCCTGCTTCCCTTCCTCTCTCTGCCTGCCTCTCTGCCTATTTGTGATCTCTCTCTGTCAAATAAATAAATAAAAATATTTTTAAAAAAATGAAAATTTTGGGGTGTCTGGGTGGCATAGCCAGTTAAGTATCCAACTCTTGGTCAGCTCAGGTTGTGATCTCAGGGTCCTGGGGTTGCTGCCCTTCATATCAAGCCCTGTGCTGGGCTCCACACTCAGCATGGAATCTGGTTAAGACTCTTTCCCTCTCCCTCTACCCATAGCATGCATGTGCTGGCTCGTGCTCTCTCTCTCCCTCCCCCCTGCATGTGTGTGTATAAATCTTTTACAAAGAAAATTTTTTGTTTGAATTCAAGTATTGTTAGTTTCAGAGGTAGAATTCAGTGATTCATCACTTATATATAACACCCAGTGCTCATTACATCATGTGCCCTCCTTAATGCCCGTCACACAGTTACCCCGTCCTCCCCCCACCCCGGCCCCTCCAGCAACCCCCAGTTTGTTCCCATGATTAAGAGTCTCTTACAGTTTAAAAAAAAAAAAAGTCTCTTATGGTTTGCCTCACTTTCTGATTTCATCTTGTTTTATTTTTTCTTCCCTTCCCCATGCTCCTCTATTTTGTTTCTTAAATTCCACATATGAGTGAGATCATATGATAATTGTCTTTCTCTGATTGACTTATTTCACTTAGCATAACACCCTCTAGTTCCATCCACATCGTTAAAAATGGCAAGATTTCATTTTTTGCTGGCTGAGTAATCTTCCACTGTATATGTATATATACCTCATGTTTATCCACTCATCTGTTGATGGACATCTGAGCTCTTTCCATAGTTTGGCTATTGTGGAGATTGCTGCTATAAACATTGGGGTGCTGGTGTCCCTTTGGGTCACTACATTTGTATCTTTGGGCTAAATACCTAGTAGTGCAATTGCTAGGTCATAAGGTAGCTCTATTTTTAACTTTTTGAGGAACCTCCATGCTGTTTTCTAGAGTGGCTGACCAGCTTGCATTCCCACCAACAGTGTAAGCAGGTTCCCTTTTCTCTGCATCCTTGCCAACATCTGTCGTTTCCTGACTTGTTAATTTTAGCCATTCTGACTAGTGTGAGGTCGTATCTCATTGTGGTTTTGATTTGTATTTCCTTGACGCTCAGTGATGTTGAACATTTTTTCATGTGTCTATTGGCCATTTGTATGTCTTCTTTGGAGAAATGTCTGTTCATGTCCTCTGCCCATTTCTTGATTGGATTATTTGTTCTTTGGGTATTGGATTTGGTAAGTTCCTTATAGATTTTGGATACTAGCCCTTAATCTGATAAGACATTTCCAAGTATCTGCTCCCGATCTGTACGTTGTCTTTCGGTTTTGTTGACTGTTACCTTCGCAGTGCAAAAAGCTTTTTGTCTTGATGAAGTCCCAATAGTTCATTTTTGCCTTTGTTTTTCTTGCCTTTGGCGATGTGTCTAGCAAGAAATTACTGAGGCCGAGGTCACAGTCACACAAAATCTCTAGGGTTTTGATAGATTCTGGTCTCACACTGAGGTCTTTCATCCATTTGGAGTCTATTTTTGTGTGTGGTATAAGAAAATGGTCCAGTTTCATTTTTCGACATGTGGCTGTCCAATTTTCCCAACACCATTTATGGAAGAGACTGTCTTTTTTCCACTGGACATTTTTTCCTGCTTTGTTGACCATAGAGTTGAGGGTCCATTTCTGAGCTCTCTATTCTGTTCCATTGATCTGTGTGTCTGTTTTTGTGCCAGTACCATACGGTCTTGATGGTTACAGCTTTGTAATAGAGCTAGAAGTCTGGAATTGTGATGCCGCCAGCTTTGGTTTTCTTTTTCAACATTCCTTTGGCTATTCAGGATCTTTTCTGGTTCCGTACAAATTTTAGGATATTTCTTCCAGCCCTGTGAAGAATGTTGATGGTATTTTGATAGGGATTGCACTGAATGTATAGATTGCTCTAGGTAGCATAGGCATTTTAACAGTATTTGTTCTTCCAATCCATGAACATGGAACATTTTCCCATTTCTTTGTATCTTCCTCAATTTCTTTCATGAGTACTTTATAGTTTTCTGAGTACAGATCCTTTGCCTCTTTGGTTAGATTTATGCGTAGGTGTCATGTGGTTTTTGGTGCAATTGTGAATGGAATCGATTCCTTAATTTCTTTCTTATTGTTAGTGTTTAGAAATGCAGCTGATTTCTGTGCATTGATTTTATATTCTGCCACTTTGCTGATTTCCTCTATGAGTTGTGGAAATTTTGGGTGAAATCTTTTGGGTTTTCCACATAAGAGTGTCATATCATCTGCGAAGAGTGAGAGTTTGATGTCTTCTTTGCCAGTTTGGATGCCTTTCATTTCTTTTTGTTGTCTGATTGCTAAGGCTAAGACTTATAGTACTATGTTGAACAACAGTGGTTATAGTGGACATCCCTGTCGTGTTCCTGACCTTAGTGGGAAAAGCTTTGTTTTTTCCCCATTGAAAATGATATTTGCTATCGGCTTTTCATATATGGCTTTTATGATATTGAGGTATGTTCCCTCTATCCCTATACTGTTTTAATCAAGAAAGGATGCTATACTTTGTCAAATGCTTTTTCTGTGTCTGTTGAGAGGATCATATGGGTCTTATCCTTTCTTTTATTAATGTATTGTATCACATTGATTTGCTGATGTTGAACCAACCTTGCAGCCCAGGATTAAATCCCATTTGGTTGTGGTGAATAATCTTTTTAATGCACTGTTGGATCCTATTGGGTAGCATGTTGGTGAGAATTTTGTTGAGAATTTTGACATCCATGTTCAGTAGGGATATTGGTCTGTAGTTGTCTTTTTGGTGGGATCTTTATCTGGTTTTGGGATCAAGGTAATACTTGCCTCATAAAATGAGTTTAGAAGTTTTCCTTCCATTTCTGTTTTTTGAAACACATATTCTTCTTCTTCAAATGTTTGGTAGAATTCCCCTGGGAAGCCATCTGGCCCTAGGCTCTTGTTTGTTGGGAGATTTTTGATTACTGCTTCAATTTCTTTGCTGGTTATGGGTCTGCTCAGGTTTTCTATTTCTTTCTGTTTCGGGTTTGGTAGTTTATATGTTATTAGGAATGCGTCCATTTCTTCCAGATTCTCATAAATGAATCTTTAAAAAAAGACAATTTATTTTAAAGCCTGATGTATTTTTTTTAATTTTTTTAAATTTTTTTAAATTTCTTTTCAGTGTTCTAGAATTCATTCTTTATGCACCACACCCAGTGCTCCATGCAATACGTGCCCTCCATAATACCCACCACCAGGCTCCCCCAACCTCCAAAACCCTCAGTTTGTTTCTCAGAGTCCACAGGCCTTCTGATGTATTGCTGAGACATACGTAAGTTTTTAAAATGTATATCTTTGATACGCATAGTGTTAAACCTATGATGAGTTATATTTTGTCAGATTGTGCTCATGTGAAAGGCCAAACAACCTGCCGGGGCAAATATACTTAAGAACTAGTCATTCTTTTTTGACAAGTTATTTTATACTCATTTCCTTTAAAGCTTTTTCTTACTATATAGTCTTAAAATTCAGACAGTATCTTGTAAAATAAACATTTGTAGTTAATAGTAATACTTTTTTTTTTTTTTAACAAGTTCTTTGACTTTTTTTCCTAGCAATATTATAATGAAGAATAATGTTAGGGGTTAGACTCTGAGGGCAGTTTTTAAAAACTAGACTTCCAGTGCATTATTTGCTTCTAATTCCTATTGCTGTGAAGTATTTGCTTGCCTTCATGTTGAACTCCTAAGGTTCATGGTTGAACAGTTTGAAGTGTACGCTGGTTAAATGAGACATGCTTCACTGTCTGGTCCAGTGTGTCTCTCCTCTGGCTGCGGCAGAAAGTTCACTGAACTGGGTGATGGAAATCCTACTTTCTGCACTAGTCTATTTGACCTTGGGCTCCTAACTTGGTTTCTCTGTTGTTAGTTTCCCCGTCTATATAATGGCGTAACACTACCTACCTTGCTTACCATACGAAGTTGTTTAGAAATCACATGAAATTGTGTACCCTAAAACACTGAGCTGTTGAGTTTGGTATTCTCCTTTTCATGCTCCTGCTTCAGTGTCCATGGGAAGGAATTTTGGAATGAAGCACGGTGGGTTTGCTTTAATTGTTTGAGTTTGATTTCCTGGTGTTTGATCTGGCTTTATTCAGAATTGTTTATTTAGAGGTGGAAAAACTGGCCTTCTGGTGATAGATCATTTCTTATCATTAAGTAGAGTTGAAGTATGGTTTTTTAGAATGTTTTCTTCTGCTAGCTTCTCACTTCTTCCTTGCCTACACCCCTGTAGCGCAATCTCTAGAATACTGAGTGAGGGCCTGGACTTGAGTGTCAAATTCCATGGGATTGATCTCAGTCCACGGAGGCCCTGAAAAGAGACATAGCTTCATTACACCTTAGGACCTTTATCTGTAAAATGGAGGTGCTAGAAGTGCTTAGTTTATAAGGTTGCTGTGTGGTTTAAATGAGAAAATATATGTAAATTGCTTAGCATAGGACTGGGCCCATAGAAAATGCTCAGTGTTTTTAGTATTATTGCATAATCATTGATAATGATTTTGAGAATCCATTCAGTGTCTCATTCTTTTAAATAAAAATGGTATTTTAGTGTATTCTTATATTTTTTCTGTATATGCTGCTTCTATCCTGTATTGAGAATGTAATTTTCAATTTTGTGGAAGCTGTGAACTAGATTGTAGTTGTTTTAATATTTATGTTGCACTTTCAGTAAGAAGTGGTTAATATAAAAAAATTGTTCTCGATTTTTCAAAGTAACCTAATTAACCAGGGTAATTAAGATTTCACAGACTTTATTAAAAAAAAATACACCATGTACCAGGAAAAATATATTTAGCCTTAAATCAGCCCTGTGATCCAGGAATTTTTTTTTTTTTTTTTTTTTTTAGAGTTTAAAAAGTGAAGCTAATTTGAGAGACCTGCTGTGAGGATTTAAGCCCCCAGGGGGCAGGATTTTTTTTTTTTTTTAAGATTTTATTTATTTGACAGAGATCACAAGTAGGCAGAGAGGCAGGCAGAGAGAGAGAGGAGGAAGCAGGCTCCCCGCTGAGCAGAGAGCCCGATGTGGGGCTCGATCCCAGGACCCTGGGATCATGACGGGAGCCGAAGGTAGAGGCTTAACCCGCTGAGCCACCCAGGCGCCCCTGTTTTGTTCACTGTTACATCTCCGTAGCCTGAACAGTGCCTGGCAAACAGGGAGCGGTCAGTACAAGTTGAATTTTAGGGACACAGATCCTCATGTCAGGCCTTAGTTTCCTTATCACTGCACAGCCAGATAGGGTAGCATCGCTCAGCATTTCTTCAACTACTCTTAGCCATCTTTATAAAAGTGGTTGGCAATACACATTTTTAAATATATGAAATTAATGAGCTGTGCCACCTGGGTAAAGCTTGGTGTCACCTCTCCAGCTCAGCGGAGGCTTGTCCTGGAGAGATGACGTGGTCTTCTCTCCAGTATGGGCCAGAAAGCAATGGGGAGGTGTGTGAGCCAGGGGACACAGTAAGGAAACCAGGCAGCTTTTAACACCTCTGTCGGAGCTTAGTTCTTTTGTTGCCATGTGGGAATTTCTAGAATATTAAAATGTAGAAACTGAAGCCATCTAGCACTACGTACAAGTAACTTTGCCCTTGATTTTGATATTTTTATTTCTCCAAAGTAATTTGTTACCTTAGTGGGATATAGTAAGAATTAGTGTTCAGGGGCGCCTGGGTGACTCGGTAAGTTAAGCATCTGACTCTTGATTTCAGCTCAGGTCATGATCTCCGGGTCCTGGGATCAAGTCCAGCATGGGGCTCTGCGTTCAGCGGAGAGTCTGCTTGACCTCTGCCCTTCCTCCCTAAGCTCGTGTCTGCATAGGTGCACATGCGCACATGCTCTCTCTCTCTCAAATTTTTTTTTTTAAAAGTCTTTTTAAAAAATTTGTTGTATTCATGTTCTCACTTGAGAAATCTTAATCTCGGGATGAGTAGATTGCCTTTCTATTTTTTTTTTTTTAACTGTATTGTGAACTCTGACTTAGATAAAATTCAAATGCATTTCCTTCTGTTATATAAGGAATTTTGCAGTCTTTGTATTTACTGCTGTGGTTATCTTTCACAATTCTTGCTTATCGTTGGTGGTGTTTTCAAAAGATGACCTCTCCCTGCTCCTTCTAAATCTTATTCTAAGTTCTTTCCCTCCCATTATAAGACCAAAACAGAATTGTCTGGGAGAAACTCCCGATTGCCATTTTCTGTATAGTCTTCAGTAAAAGAGGTTAGCATTCTTTCAGGCCCGTCTAGTATGTCACAGTCTAGTATGTCACAGCCGTGCTATCAGGAGCTTTACGTCTGAATTCCTTCTCTGTTAACAGTGCTTTCCCCCATTTTTTCTGGAATCGGTCAGTTGCCTTAATTCCTTCACATACAAGTAGTGTTTACGTTACTTTTTGCAGTGTGTTGCTGTTTAAATATAAATTCAATTGTATATATTCTAAATGGATTCAGTAACTTTTCTGTTCATAAAAGCCCTTTTGTAAAGCAAATAATTATCCGATAATTGTGGTTTGGGTTGTCGTGTTTTCTTTTTGGTTGTTAGTGTTGGGTTTTTTATTTATTTTTTCTAGATTTGGATTTTCAAATACATAGTTTCCTTAAAAACAGGGTATACTTAGTGATTTCTAAGGTCAGTTCTGGACTTTTTCTTCTCTGGGTTATGATGCAGTGAGACAAGCAGTAATTTGAGGTTTTCTGCACTGAATGTGAAGCTGGTGCTTTTCTAAGAAAGAAAACAAGTCCAGTTTTCTCGGGAGGCGGGAGGATCCTGTTGTGGATACTCAGTGGAGGGGTTTTAAAGAAAACATTGAGTAACCCTCATTCTGCTGTCATTTCCTGGTGCCTGAAATCTACTTTGACTTTGTCCTTGCTCGTCTGTGTTGCAGCTGGTGGACAGCGAGGTGGTTATGCTCTCAGCGCACTGGGAGAAGAAGAGGGCGAGCCTGGTCCAGTTACAGGAGCAGCTCCAGCAGCTTCCCGGCTTAGTAGCGGATTTGGAATCCATGACAGCAAGTCTGAGTGAGTTTCATGTTTGTATCATGTCCATCACTTTTAGAAAGGGGAATAATTTGGACAGAAATGGGAAGAAATTCAAAGCCCTCTAAGAATACATTAAATTCTTAGTTAATATGATTTTTTGGAAAAGAGTGACTTCTAACTATAACTTGTAACTGTAACTTATAATTTCATGTCTGATTAACAGAGGATTGGACAGGAAATAGTTTGAAAGTATAGAAATTATTTCGAAAATAAATCACTAACCTTTTCTGCCTTTGTTCAGCTCAGGATGCACAATTATAATTTTTTGATTCTTAGAGTGACTCGGGTGTGTGTGTGTGACATTGTATCTCAGTGTAAAAGGATAAATATACGGGGCACCTGGGTGGCTCGGGTGGTTCAGTGTCTGACTCTTGATCTCAGCTCAGGTCTTGATCTCAGGGTCATGAGTTTGAGCCCCGCATTGGGCCCCGCGTTGGGTGTGCAGCCTACTTTAAAAAAAAAAAAAAGTACAAATACATAAAATAAAAGGGGTTATAGTGACTTTGTTCTGGTTGTAGAATGTACTCTGGAAGTTATTGCTTTAAAAATGAGGTCTGCTTAGAGCTTCGTGTCTTGAAATGTGTTTTTTTTTTTTTTTCCCTCAAACACTTGAGAGATGAAACAAACCCAGGCAAATGAGGGTGCCTGTTTGGCTCAATTTATACCTGATGAGGTTCATATTGTTTTGTTTTCATTGGAATGAATTTTGCTGATATTCTTCATTTCTTGGGTTTATAGTCAAAAAATTCCCTTTTATGTTTGATAGCGCCACATGATGGGATAATAATGTGGCTCACTTTTCTGACCGAGCTTAAGATCTTAGTGAAGTATAAGAGGTAGGAGTATCTATGCAGGAAATAAACTTCCCAAGCTAATAACCTGATTCAGTCTTATAGGTAAGAAGGTACAGATATCCTGTCATCTCTGCGAGGTGCTCTACAAACATGATCTGTAATCCTCACATGAACCCTTTAAAAGTAGCTATTACTATCCTACTTTATAGCTAAGGAAAGTAAGTCTCAGAGAGACCATGAGTTGCTCAGGGTGGCACAGTTAATAAGTTGTGGTTCCAGGATCCCAGTCACAGAGATGATGTCCTTAGTGGGGGATGAGACAGGATGGCAACTGTCACCCTCATCAACTATATGCTCTTTTTTTTTTTTTTAAGATTTATTATTTATTTGAGAGAGAGAGAGCGAGTGGGAAGGGTAGAGGAAGAGGGAGAGAGAATCTTGAGTTGAAGGCAGATCCCAGTGTGGGACCTGAGATCACCACCAGAGCCAAAACCAAGAATCAAGACACGTCGTAACAGACTCTGCCCCCGGGCACCCCCCATGAACTGTATTCTGAAAGCCCTGGCTGTTACAGGCATCACCTGGAGCCCATGTTTTGTTGTTTCTGGAGACAGGGCATGAAAAAGAGATTCTGGGTCTTAAGAGAAATGTAAAAAAGCTGTGGTTGCCCTCTGCCGCACTTCCCTCTTGTGGGTATAGTAATGATCCGTCTCAAGCCTTTCATAGCTCAATAGAGCAATAGCCTCCAAGACATTTGGGATTTTCTTTTTAGCCACTTTATTTTGGCCTATCTTCCTGCATCTGTCTGAATCATTGGCTTTAAATTGGTTGTGTATTTCTTTACAGGTGGGAAAACCTCCCTTCTTCTTTCCTAGCTGGGAGTAAATGCTGTTGATAGGTGGTGTTCTTGGTTTGATACCACTTTACTGATTAAGGGCATTTTGCCACAATTCTAATTATTCTCCTAGTTAATTCTGCTTGGGAAATGCAGTTTATATAAGCCTTACTTAAAACAGAATATACAGGCGTGCCTCAGATACCGTGGGACTTGGTTCCAGACCAGGGCAGTAAAGCAGATATTGCGATCAAGTGAGTCAGATGAATTTTTTTAGTTTTCCAGCTCATATAAAAGTTATGTTTACATTATAGTCTGTTAAGTGTGTACTAGTAGATGTCTAAAAAAATTACGTATGTACCTTAATTAAAAAGTACTTCGTTGCTGGGGTGCCTGGGTGGCACCGTCAGTTGGGTGTCTGACTTTGGGTTTTGGCTCAGGTTGTGATCTCGGGGTCCTGGGATTGAGCCCTGTGTCGGGCTCTGTGCTCAGTATGGAGTCTGCTTGGGATTTTTTTCTCCCTCTCCCTCTATGCTTACAGCTCGTGCTCTCACACACTCTCTTTCTGTCTCTAAAATAAATAAATATTAAAAAAAGAATACGTCATTGCTGAACAATGCCAATACCTCAGCTTCCAGCGAGTTGCCGTCTTCCTGCTGGTGGAGGGTCTTGCGTCCGTGCTGCTGGCCGCTGACTGGCCAGGGTGCTGGTTGCTGAAGGTGGGGGTGGCTGTGGAAGTTCTTAAAATAACACAGTAATGAAGTTGGCTTCATCGGTTGATCTGACTTTCACGATTTCCCTGTAGCTTGTGATGCCGTCTGGTAGCATTTTACCCACAGTAGAACGTCTTTCCGAATTGAAGCCGGTCCTCTCCGACCCTGCTGCTGCTCGATCAACTAAATTTATGTCATACTCTAAATCACTGACTGTCATTCCAACAATCTTCACGGCATCATCACCCAGAGAAGCTTCCATCTCAAGAAACCACTTTCTTTCCTCATCCATAACGAGCCTCTCCTCATGAGGTCTGATCACGAGTCAGCAGCAGCTCAGTCCGTCTTCAGGCTCCACGTCTAACGCTGGTTCTCCAGCTCTTTCCACCACTTCTGCGGTGACTTCCGCCACTGACATCCTGAACCCCTCCAAGTCATCCTTGCGGGTGGGAATCAGCTTCTTCCAAACTCCTGTTCATGTTGATAGTTTGACCTCTTCCCATGAATCATGAATGTCTTATTGGCATCTAGAATGGTGAGTTCTTTCTGGAAGATTTCCAGTTTGCTTTGCCGAGATAAACCAGAGGAATCACTGTCTATGGCAACTTCAGCCTTACAAAATGTCTCTCTTAAGAAATAAGACTTAGAAGTCGAAATGACTCCTTGATCCATGGGCTGCAGAATAGATGTTGTGTCAGCAGGCATGAGAAAAACATACATCATGTCCATCTTCACCAGCTCCTGCGTGACCTGGTGTGTTGTCAATGAGCTGTCCTATTTTGAAAGGAATCTTTTTTCCTGGGCAGAAGTTCTCAACAGTGGGCTTGAAATAGTCAACCATGTTGCAAACAAATGTGCTGTCATCAGGCATTGTTGTTCCATTTATAGAGCACAAGGTTCTTAACCTAGGGTCTTCAGAATGGTGAATGAACATTGGCTTCAACGTCAAGTCAACTGCTGCGTTGGCCCCTAACAAGACAGTCAGCCTGTGCTTTGAAGGCAGGCATTGGCTTCTTCTCTCCAGCTACGGAAGTCCTGGGGGGCGTCTTCTTCCACAACAAGGCTGCTTCATCTGCATTGAAAATCTGTGCTTGGTGCAGCCGCCTGCATTAGTTCTCAGCTCGATCTTCTGGAGAACTTGATTCAGCTTTTCCCTCCACACCTGCTGTTTCACCTTGCGCTTGGTGTTACGGAGATGGTTTCTTTCCTTAAACCTCTTGAACCAACCTCTGCCGGCTTCAGACTTTCCTTCTGCAGCCTCCTCACCTCTCTCAGCCTCCACAGAGCTGAAGAGAGTCAGGGCCTGGCTCCGGAGTAGACTTTGGCTTAAAGGAATGTTGTGGTTGGTTTGATCTTCTGTCCAGACCGCTCAAACTTTCTCCATGTTGGCAATACGACTGTGTTGCTTTCTTATCATTCATGGGTTTGTTAAAGTAGTACTTTTCATTTCCTTCAAGAACTTTCTCTTTGCATTCACACCTTTGCTAACTGCTTGGTACAAAAGGCCTTGCTGCTTTCAACCTGTCTCAGCTTTCATAATGCCTTCCTCACGGGGCTTAATCATTTCTAGCTTTTGATTTAAAGTGAGAGACGTATGACTTTTCCTTTCACTTAAATACTTAAAGGCCATTGTATGGTTGTTAATTGGCCTCATTGCAGTATTGTTGAGTCTCAGGGACTAGGGAGGCTCCAGGAGGTTGGGGGGGGGGGCGCGGAGTGGCACCTTGGTAGAGAGAACACACACAGTATTTACCAGTTAAGTTTGCTGTCTTTTATGGGTGTGGTTCATGGCATCGCAGATCAGTGACAGTAGCAACATCAAAGATTACTGATCACAGATCACCACAGTAATAATAAAGTTTGGAATATCATGAGAGTTACCAAAATGTGACATAGAGACATGCAGTGAGTAAATGCTGTTGGAAAAATGGCACCAGTAAACTTGCTCCATGCAGGGTGGTCACAAACTTTGAATTTGTAAATAACACAGTATCTGTGAAGCACCGTAAAATGAGGTATGCTTATTTTGAAGAGTTTATTCTGTTTGCTTAAAAATAGCTCAAATCTAGGTGGTTTTCATATCTGTTGCCAGTCTGAATTACCATTAGCATTTGAAATACATGCTGTCTGTGGTTTCACTGTGTTGTTGTTCTTTGTCTGATATGTAGTTAGTTAGTAATGTATACCGCTGTCTACATTATGCTGTATACAATACTGCCACAGTAATGTACCCGGCTGTAGAACAGACAACAGGAAGTCTGAAGGCCTCCTGTCTGTTGACTTTGAAATCGAGACTTTTAGTTAACAACTTAAACATCTTGGACCGGGTGCTGATATTCTTTACAATAGGAAAATATTTTAAAGCCAAATTTGGTGGGGTAGGTTATATAATCATATATCATTAATGTAGTTTATGAGTTTTTTTTTTTTAAGATTTTGTTTATTTGACACAGATCACAAGTAGGCAGAGAGGCAGGCGGCGGGGGCTTGTGGGGGGGGAGCAGGCTCCCCGCAGAGCAGAGAGCCCGATATGGGGCTCGATCCCAGGACCCTGAGATCATGACCTGAGCTGAAGGCAGAGGCTTAACCCACTGAACCACCCAGGCTCCCTATGACTTCATTTTAAGGAGTATGTACCATTCCTAGATATTGGAACCCAGTGTTTTATTTTATTTATTTATTTTTTCTGGAACCCAGTGTTTAAATGTTGCTCATATATTGCTGGATTCTTTTATTTTTTGGCAGCTTCAGAATCTCTCTTATCACCTGAATACTTTGACATAATAGTACAAGGCTTAAATAGTCAAGCAAATTATTTAAAAAATTTAAAAAACTAGGAAATAGTAACTGACCTGTATATAGTCCCAGGGTTCCCTTAACTTCTTTGAACTTTGTGCTCTCTCCCTGTCAGATCTGATACTGTATCCAGTGGGTCCCGCCATCTTCCGGGCTACATGTCCTTTTCAGTCTTGCTCTGACCTCTAGACCGTCTGCCCTTTAATTACAGAGTAAAGGACTTATGTGATGTGAGCAATCTGAACCTTGATGATGCTTTTAACTGTGCCTTATCTTATAGCTTAATAAACACAACTCCTGATTACCTGATCCCCAGGAATTGTGATGCAAGACTGGATAATCCCTTCTTTTTTTTTTTTTTTTTTTTTTTTTTTTTCAAATGGAGTGGGATCCATTCATCTCACATAAGCCTGTGTAATAGATAATTACTGGTAGTTTGGTGTTTAAAAAAAAAATGACGATACACTGGGAACTGGAGAATAAGGGTCATGAACTTCTCTCATATCTGGGTTTGGATCCCAATACCACAGCCTCGTGTGGGACACCATGCAGGCCTCTTGAGCGCTCCAAGCTTGTTTCCTTGCAGAAAGAGGATGAGAGTTCCTGCTTCAGAGGGTGGTTGGAGGGTTGAACGAGATGACAGATGTACGGAGAGTGCTCAGCTCAGTGCTTAGTACCTAATGAGACATGTACCGTGTGCCGTGGGCTCTGGGTAGGCGCGGGGACTACAGCACTGCACGGGACTGGGTACCTGCAGATGCCGATGTTCTAGTGGGAGTCTCTCCAGCCTTTGCAAATGTACAAAACCGCTATTCTTTGACAGAAGGGTTCGGGTGGATGTTACTCAACTGAGCTTATCGCTAAAACTGGGTAGGTAGCATGAAATGTGGTAGGTGAACAGTGTCATAGTCTGAACATTGGTAGATCATGTATAAGGAGAACAAAAAATGGAATGTTGTCAACCACCTTCTACAGACGTGCTTCTTCTGAAATAACCAGTGTCCATGTTGTCATAAACCTGGTAAAATGTGTGGAAAGTATTGAATTCTCTTGAACTTCCACTAGAGGGCAGCCTAACCCTGTTCATGTATTGAAGTTTAACACGTCAAGGGCCCCTCAGAGTTTTTGCTCTCGCTTAGTTTATTTTAAGTGACCTACTTTGAAAAGACTGTTCTCTTCTTCCAGAGCAGAAGAATCTGTGAATTCTTAGATAACAAAGTGCTGTGAGAGTGACAGCCATAGACTCAGTTTGTATCTTTCTTTTGCTGTGACCTAACCTGATACATTGTTGTTTTGCTGTCTTTCTGGAATTTGAGAGCCTCTAGACAGGCGACTGCCCCAGCTACAAGTGTCTCGGGAACTAGGTTATTTTTATTGTTCAGGTTCCTTTCTGAGATTAGACCCTTCGGGAGGCACATTAACTCTCTTTAGACACCTTTTCATGTGCTCCCCAGATCTCGTCTGTGCCATAACGGCATTTGCAAGTTAATGCACTTCTTAAAGTTCCCCATCACTGCTCTATTATCGTATTACATAAAAGGGTAATGTAAGCACTTGAAGATTCTTTCAAGCCTTTTAGTACCTGGCCTCTGTGACCTCTGGGTTTGCAACCAGAAGAGATTTCTTTCTTCTTCGAGGCTACTTGTTTTGTGAGAAAAGTACTCATTAAGTATGAAATAATTTTAGTGTGCCGCCCCATTCTTCATACGTAAGTGGTTCCCCTGCAGATAATACGTATTTCAAACAAATGGCCCAAAGAAAAATGCCAGACAGAATCGCTCTTCCTCTGGGACGGTCTCCTCGCAAAGATTTGTGAGGCGCTCTCCTGCACAGCTGTCAGGCGTTCCCACATGGCTTTTCACAATAAAATTCCACCGATCTTTTCCACTGAACACTAAATAAGACATATGCTGTTGTTCGAGCGAGCAGAGTGGTCAAGTCTAAGCTTCTAGTGAAGGTGCCTGTGGAGGCCTGCTGGTGTTTTATGCACATGCATTCTGAGTTTGGTTGCCTACTTCCTCATATATCCGATTCATTTTGTCTTGGAAAATGAGAAGGTTGTGACTGGGACATTCAGTTTCTGCCATTTATATGCAATATAGGGGCACCTGGGTGGCTCAGGGGGTTAAGCCTCTGCATTTGGCTCAGGTCATGATCTCAGGGTCCTGGGATCGAGCCCCACATCGGGCTTTCTGCTCAGCAGGGAGCCTGCTCCCCACCTCCCCACCCCACGTCTCTGCCTACTTGTGATCTTTGTCTGTCAAATAAATAAATAAAATATTTAAAAAAATAAATGCAATATAAAATATTCAGAGTACACATCACATACATATGCTTGTAATTATTTAAAAGAACTTTTTAAAGTTTTTAATATAAAAAGGGAAGAAAATTTATTTTTGTCAGTATAGTTCTTCTGCATCTGATTACTGATTTCAAGCCAGTCAGAGTTAAAATGGAAAATTTCCATTGCTTTTGCTGCTCTAACTCACTGATAAAGGGGCCTGGTCTGACATATCAATTACCATTGTGTTGCCTGATGTTTTCTAACTTCTCTGCCTGTGTTTAATTTATCCTTTTACAAAATTTAGCATAACCTCCTAATATTTAAGTTCGATGACCACGAATCATGCGGTTGCTTTTGTGGTTATTATTTGATGTTTTAGTGGGATAGAGCCATTCTTAGTTGAGTTCAGTAGACTAGGTATTATGGGATACAAACATGCAAACATACAGTTATTACCCTTAAGACCCTTCCTGATTCCTGAGAGAATACTCAGGAATATACAAGTAGTTGTAGAATATCAGAGTTTAAGCTCTGTGCGAGGTTCAGAGGTGTGGAAGTGCAGGAGAGGAGGGAGGGCAGCGAGCACAGGCACCCCAGGAGCAGACAGAGTCAGAGAGACAGAAAGGTGCATGAGTTGTCTTAGGGTGGTGAGTGGTCCCAAAGGAAGGAAGTAGTGAGACTGGAAAAGTAGGCTGTGGCCCTTGGGGGGGCGGGGCGGGGAGGTGATAGATATATTAAGATGAATACTTAGATGAATACTAAATAAAGGTGTTAAACTAGATTCTTCTCTTTTTTTTAAGATTTTATTTATTGATTTGAGTGAGAGTAAGGGGATGGAGCAGAGGAAGAGAGAATCTCAACCAGACTCCCCCCTCCACCTGCCCTCCCTGCTCCCCCTTTACCCCCTCCCCTTGCAGGGAGCCTGATGTGGGGCTTGATCCCAGCGCCCTGAGATCATGACCTGAGCTGAAGGCAGACGCTTAACCGACTGAGCCACCCAGGCGCCCCTACACTGGTTTCTTCAAGTACTCAGGAACCTTTAACTTAATAAAAGGAGAGAACAGAAATAGGAATTTGTGGTAGCGATGAAATGGACACTGAGTCTCCCAAGTGTTTTAGATCTAGATTTGCCATCCTGAAACAAGAACATGAAGCTGTTGGTCAGTTCTGAAGCGTGTACCGTTTGTTTCTTAGCAGTAGCCCCAGGCTGGTACGAAACCAGTCCCATGTCCCACTTGGTCGCCATTTTATTAACACAAGAGTGAACCAGGGTGGCAAGTTGAGTATGTATCTAGAAGACTGTTTCTCTCCATGACAAATGAACTGGCCTGCGTAGGTATCAAGTCATTTCATTCAAGTTCCTGGCCTCATTAGTTCTCTATCACAACAGAGCTAGCCTCTAAATACAAGTTGCCATCGGTCCCAGTAAAAATTAAAAACGTAAATACATATGTGTATGTCTTCAAACACAGAGCAAGTATTAATTCCATTACTTACTTTCGTTTTAGCAAAATCATTTGAAATGTAATCCCCCTCACTTACAAGGGATCTTAAGTCTAACAGCATAGTTTTGAGTATAATTTATAGGCATGTCAGTGTCCTAGAAAAAGTGAAATTCTCTTGATATTTTGGTCTGTTAGATCCATAGGTGTTCACAACATGATCATTTCTGGTCTATAAAATTATTAGTTTCAAATGACTTTTGTATGAGGGGGCTCAGTCAGTTGAGCATCCAACTCTTGGTCTTGGCTCAAGTCATGATCCCAGGTTCATGTGATCGAGCCTTGTGTCAGGCTCCGTGCTCAGTGGGGAGTCTGCTTGAGATTCTCTCCCTGCCTCCCCTTCTGCTGTCCTCCCTCCCCCTTGCTTGCATGAGTGTGTGTGTGGACTCTCTCTCTCAAATGAAATCTTTTAAAAAATAAATAAATGACTTTCATGGAACTCAACTATTTTTAATACATTTTTTTCTCTGCATTTTTTTTAAGATTTTATTTGACAGACAGAGATCGCAAGTAGGCAGAGAGGCAGGCGGTGGGGGGGCGGGGAAGCAGGCTCCCTGCTGAGCAGAGAGCCCGAAGTGGGGCTCCATCCTACGACCCTGGGATCATGACCTGAACCAAAGGCAGAGGTTTTAACTCACTGAGCCACCTAAGCGCCCCTTTCTCTGCATTTTTTTTTTTTTAAAGATTTTATTTATTTATTTGACAGAGATCACAAGTAGGCAGAGAGGCAGGCAGAGAGAGAGGAAAGGAAGCGGGCTCCCTGCTGAACAGAGAGCCCGATGTGGGGCTTGATCTCAGGACCCTGAGATCATGACCTGAGCCGAAGGCAGAGGCTTTAACCCACTGAGCCATCCAGGCGTCCCTTTCTCTGCATTTTAATAGTCAATTATAAATTACTGTCAAGTGCTAAATTAGGTGCACTTTGTATTTATATGTAAGTATATAGTGTTTATATGCTGGGCTCCATTGGACCCTTTTGACAGCGTTGGAAGATGTGAACTGTTAGCCCTTTTTTCACTGATAAGATGTCTTACGTCATTGTAGGGGGCAGAGCTGGTTTCCAAGCGCACTTCAAAGCCCTTCTCCTGGCCAGTCCCCGTATGCTAAGGATAACAACATGCATGATACTGCAGGAACCAAGTAGCTTAGAGTTAAATGGATTTCATATTAAATTTAATTATTCTAGTTCTTATCACTAATCAAAGTGAAATAGCCTTTTAAATAATCCTATTAGCTATGATCGCCATTTAAGACCCCGTCAAGCTAGTTATAACAGAATGCGCTAAACACTGCTTCTTCAGGGCCAGTAGCCCTAGCTCCCAGACTGAGGCGCCTACTCGTTTTTCCACTTAATGTAATAACAACAACAAAATAACGTAAACAGCAGTGAATACAGTAACATCATTCCACCAGTTTTCCCGCACATGAACTCTCTATGTACCATGCAGGTCATTATTAAAAAACTTGGATTTAATTCCTCGTGGACTGAAATTTAGATTTTGCATATGGTTTTGGGTTAGGCTTTCCATGATCACGTCTCACATATAGTAAGTCTTTTGTGGCCCCGGAAGATAGATTCAAAACTGCTATGAACTGCGTGACGGTCAGCCCTTTGCAGCCCTCGTACAGGTTTACTTACGGTGACCTGTCAACATCTGGGAGTACTAAACTGTCATCACGCTTTCCCTTTTCAGTAAAATTTTATTTTCCCCCAAATCCCTGTCTTTAAACCCTAAGTTCTACCAAACAGAAGAGGGAGGTTGGATAGGTAGCCTGGATATTTAGACAGATCTTTGGATCACAGGTTACAAACAGGCCAAAATTTGCATCTTAATAACCGTAAAACTGCACGTTGAAATTTGTGGAGTTTGTGTCTAATCCCGATGCTACAAAAGCTGCTTTGGGCGGTCCTGCGGAAATCCAGCGGACACATGAAGGAATTAGATGCGCCGTGATTTCATTATCTGTTTGTGTGAAAGCGAGACTGGAAGTCCACACAGCTAGCTTGCTCCTTCCCTGCTGCCCCATCCCTTCCCCGCTGGGTGGCTGTGACTTCCAGATTCGAGGGTCCTTCTCTTGCTGGACCTTCCCCTCACCTCCCTCCTCTGTGTTAGGCGCCACTCCGAGTTTCCCGAGCTCTGTATGCCTCACTCTGCCAGGACATGGTGTCGTTGAAATGCGTCTCTCCTCCTTTCAGCTCTTTGGCACAAGGACTGTCTTTTTCATCTCTGTATCCAGTGTCTGGCACACAGGGTGTTTGGCCAATGGGCACAGTGCTGTTGGAGTTCTCTAAAATCTTCGACCTCTGAAACTTCTCTCCTGTTGGAGGAAACAACCAGCCATCACTTCTACAACTAGGAAGTCCTCGTTCCCCGAGCACCCGATCAATTCAGAAATTGTTGTAGCACAGGACGGACTTGGTTTTGATTCCCAGTTGCCCTTCAGTCGCTAGGTGACCTTGGGCAAAGCGCTGAATTAATTTCTGCAGGCTTTGGTCTGGGATCTTTTTAAATGAAGGCTTTTACTGGAACATGACCTCCATGTTCCAGTAAAGCTGCCAAGCTCTGTGGCCTAGAGACACAGCAGACACCTTAGTGGTCTGGTGAGCAGAGCTGAGGCTCTTGCCCACCAGCCTGTGCCCTGGGCTTACCAGGTCTGTGCAGCTTGGCAGCGACATGTGACGATCGCCGTGGACCATTTGCCAGGGCAAAACAAACGCCCTGCTCAAGTCACTTGGAATCTCAAATTTTAAATTATGTTTGGTATAATTTGTGTTAATTATAATTTGCTATATTCTCCTTTGAAAATTGATTATTCACATGTGGTTTATGGGATCATTAGGATATCACATTAGATGAATCACGATGCTCTGTTTCCTCATCACCCTGGTTAATAGAATATTTATGGTATTTTGGAAGATTACATTTGCAAATGCTTGAAATGTAAAAATAAAGTCAAGATAATTTTAGGTACATTTTAAAGATGGTCAATATATTTTATTTTGCTTCAAGAAAGCTTAATGAAGGGGCGCCTGGGTGGCTCAGCAGGTTAAAGCCTCTGGCTTTGGCTCAGGTCATGATCTCAGGGTCCTGGGATCAAGTCCTGCATCAGGGTCTCTGCTCAGTGGGAAGCCTGCTTCCCTTCCTCTCTGTCTGCCTGCCTCTCTGCCTAGTTGTGATCTCTCTCTCTCTCTAATAAATAAAATCTTTAAAAAAAAAAAAAAAAAGAAAGCTTAATGAAGAATACTAAAGACAGTTTCAACATTTTAAACTTTGTAACTTTTGGACATGTTTTTTTTCCTCTGTGATCGAAGATTCTGACTTTTTACGTTTGTTTTCTATTTTTTTTTTTGGACCTTCTGCACTTCCAGCTCATTTAGAGGCTAGCTTTGAGGAAGTCGAAAACCACTTGCTGAATCTGGAGGATTTATGTGGACAGTGTGAATTGGAAAGATACAAACATATGCAGTCCCAACAGCTGGAAAATTACAAGAAAAATAAGAGGTGAGTTTGAAAAATTGGTCAGCAGTATTCATTTACATGTTCTTCTTTATAAGTTCGGGCCAATAAAAGACAAAGGTTGCAACATGTAAAGCTCATTTGTAAGCTTTCCAGAATATGCCCTTTATATACATACGTGGTTTGGTACCACTGTGTGTTGCCATTTTATGGAGATGAGGCTGGGATCAAAGCTGGAGGGGAGCAGAACAACAGGCGGAGCTCTCCCAAAAATTCTGCACGAGCCCTGGCCTCATTTCCTCCCCAAGTGGCATATCCTGAGCCGCTTTTTCCCTTTTCTTTCCTTTCTCCTCCTTTATTATTAGAGCAGGAAGAAAAGGAACCTGAGCCCAGGTTGGGGAAAGAGGCTTGTAGGTTTGAAGCTCAGCTTTGTCACACGCTGGTTGTGAGGCCTTATGCGATTACTTGATCTCTCTTAGCCTCAGTGTGTCTCTGGCTGATAGTGAGGATGATACTGTACCCACTTCCTAGAGTTGTGAGCATTAGATGAGGTAAGAGCCATCAGGCCCAGTCAGCTCTGTAAGTATTAGTTATACTCATGACCATTGTCATGGGGCTGATAGGAACTTGATGCAGAAGAGAATCCCGAGGGTAGACAGCTTATGGGACCAGCTGTAGCATCCCAGTTCATACAGTGCCACCTTGGGCAGGCTCGGGGGGTCCCTGGTAGCTGATGAGGGTGCTGAGACGGTCCAGGGTCTGCCCTGCACAGAGCAGGGAGTAGAGCCGAGAGGGGGGCTGTCTGTGATAGGTGCAAGAAAGCAGAAGTTGTGCGATTGGAGTCGGGCTTAGGGCTAAGAACAGATTTGGAGGGAGAGGAAGAAAGATCAGCGGGGCAGAGTACCCTGTGGGTTTTAAGATTATTGGCAAATTGAGTTGTTCTGGATCCAGGGTGTAGCGGTAAAGGAGGAGTGGGTTGTTGACATGGGCAGGAAGTGCTGATCACTGGCATACAGGAGGTTCAAAAAAAAAAAGCGAAGCTAATATGTGGGTATTATAGACGATCACACTGACATCATAGTTTTCTAGAATAATGCCAAGGGATGGGGCGGAGATGAAACTGAGTATTCTGAAATTTTTGGTCAGGTCCATGTGTTCCTAGGGTTGGGTTTTAGATGTTAATGAGCCAGAAGAATCACCTGGGCAGTGTTTCAAATGCAAACTCCTGGGCTCCATCCTTGGACAGCCCCAATTGACAAGTTAATTCCAATGGTTTTGCTGTAGACAAGTCTTCCAGGCAGTTCTGTCACGGGCAGTTCAGGGAGAGACCTTTTAAGAGATAGCAGGTGGGGGTGAGATGGGGTGGTGGGCAGGCTGTACATGGAAGAGCTTCGAAAGGAGCCCCACGGGGGCTGTGGATAAAATTGCTTGGGGAAGTTTATAAGTATATGAATTTTTCTGGAGGTGCTTTCTGTAAATTGCATTTGCCTACAGAGATTACAGGAGGGTATGTGGCAGCCTTAAGAATGGAGTCTTTTTCACAGATAGGACTTTTGAATGAGTGGGTGAGCGCTGGGACCCAGGGACTTTCAGACTCAATCATGGGGCATGAGAGATGAACTTTCTCTCCAGAAGAGAAGAGAAGAATCCAAGTTACCAGAGTTCGAGATGGTCAAGTTAGAGATGGTTTGGCTTGTCTGTAATTTTAAATGAAAAAGTAGGGAAATAGTCTGTTGTCAAAGTGTTAATCATGTAAAGAAGTTTATTTATAAAACAGTAGGTTTCAAGGAGCATAATAGGAAGGCTTAGAATTTTGAAAGGAAACTTTTGCAGGAAATCGGGCACCATGTGTAGAAGTCTTGTGAACCCTAGAAGTTACATGGTTTCCTCATCTGTAAAATGGAGATAATACAGGACTTCGTAGGGTTATGTTAAGATTCGGTTGGTAACGTGCTAAGAATAGTGCTCAGCACGGGGTGAATGCTGTGTCACTTGGCCCGCACTGGCTGACTTGTATGAGAATGTGTACAGCTGGACTGAGGGGTATTCCGTATTTGTACCAGTTACGTTGTTCCACTAATGAACACCGGAATCGTATGAGTATCGTGGTTTTTCTATTCCATATGTGTTAATATTGATTATTGAAAAAGGGTATCTGGTACTTTAGTATGTAAAATTAAATTTCAGATTTTTATAACCTGATTAGATAGAAAAGAGTAACAAGATTTGGAACTATGAGGTTTTATATCTTTCTTTTCTTCACTTTCACCCAGTGGTTTAAATGTATTTTAATTAATGCATTATAATTTATAGGTTATAAAATGAAAATTAATTTTAGTATTTGGAGAGCAGCACTGCCTGTAATTTAAGTGAAAGTCAAAATATACTGAATGGGTCTTAATATGTTTCACGTAATTGAAATGACACAGCATTTGTCTTTTAAGAGATAGAATTATGTAGTAGAAAGAGTGTGTCTTTAAACTCAAAAGACCCAAGTCCTGGCTCTGTTGGTTACCAACTTGGTCGCTAAGCCTTACCAATAACGTAAACAGTTGATCAACACATACTTTGTATATTTCATGTACTATATGCTATAATCTTACAATAAGCTACAGAAAAAATATTACTAAGAAAATCATAGGGGAAAATACATTTATAGTATTATACTGTATTTATCAAAGAAAAATCTGTGGATACACAGACCCATGCCATTCAAACCTGTGTCGTTTAATGGTTAACTGAATATTGAAAACAGCGGGGTTCAGTGAGAGTCTGCGTATCACACAGTAGGGCTATTTTGGCCTCTGTCCTCACTGGCTCGCAGAAGTCTGACAGCCAGGCTTACACCCCCTGTGCAGATTATTGGAGGGCTCATCTGTGAAATTGCGTAGCCCGAGAGAAAAGACCTGCCCATATGGACCTTTGGGGGAGTGCTGTGATGAAAGAGCGGGGTCTGCTTCGTAGCACCCTGCCCCCATGCTGAGCTCCACACTGGTGTGTGTGATTTCTAATCAGCTTCATGGTGCCTCACTCTTAAATAGGAAGGGGTAGCTGGGGAGTAATAGCCAATGGAGGAAAGCTTCCAGAGTGAAAGGGGCCAAAATAAATAGAAAATAAACAAACTAATAATAATTTTAAAAAGCACCCAGACAAATGAGAGACTGTAAGGGGAACAAAAGGAAACTTACAAACAGAAATCATAGTTAATAGCCTCAGGTATACGATGCCACCTTCTAAGAGACCATTTTGCATTTATGAGACATGAACAGGATGCTACAGAAAAGGAATAGTAAGAGACAAGAAAGAGCTCTCAAAAATAAAACATGACAGCAGAAGTAGTAAACTTCAGCTGAAGTATTGGGAGATCAGGTTTGGCCTCTATGTAAGAAAGCACAAAGATAAGAAAAGCTAAGAATGTTGAGAAAATTACAGAATTCATTCCTGAGTCCCATATCTGACTACTAGAAGCTTCAGAAAGAAAGGGGGAGAAAGGCAAATTTATTAAAGAACTAACACAAGATAACTGTTCAGAACTGAATGATATGAATAAGGTTGAAAGGGCCCACCAAGTACCTGACAAAATGAGTGGGAAAAATCCATTGTCAATGCATATTTTTATAAATTTCACTACACTAGGAATAGAGGTCATAAGAGTCTTCAGAAAAATCCTCATATTAAGGATCAGGAATCAAAAGGAACTTGAGAATGGTTCTAGAGCTGGAGAGTGATTTTTCACTTTACATTTGCTGAGCAACATTTTCATCAAGTGGGAGGAAATGGTCGTTTCCAGGTGTACAGGGGCTCCGATTTCGCTCATGCACATACCGTAGCAGGAAGCTGTGGGAGGATATGCTATACCGACAAGGGAATAAACCAGGGAGAAGGAAGAACGGACACAGAAGAGACATGAATTGCAGTGAGGATCCAACGAGTTCGAAAGAGAAACAACGGGAATGCTCAGCGGGATGGCAAAGAGAAGTCTGAAGAGGCCTGGTGAGCGATCCAGACTGGAGAAGGAAGACCTTCTGGAGGATTCCAAGAGCAATGTTCAAGGGAAAAAAATGAAACTAATGGGTTGTTTGATAAGCTTGATCATATTGAGAGTTTTTTAAGCTCTGATGGCAAGTCTTTAGTGATAGGTAAAACGGGCCAAACAAGGCAACTGTTAACATTAAGGGAGAACACAGTTTTACCAGAAGAGAAATAAAACACCGTATGACTCCATTACAGACAGTATTTATAGAACTCTGTAATACCTAATGTGGAGTTAGGCTGCAATTCTGATATAACTTACTGGAAAGATGGAGAAGCTTTCAGACCATGAGGGAGGGATTGAAGAAAGCTCACCCTCAGGCTTCCACAGCAGGAGATCAATATGTGATATTTAAAATAGAAAAAAAATGAATATCGCTGTTGGCATATTGTTTAGAAAAAATGGAAGTAAATACCAGAAATAGCCAAAAGAATGGAGTGTTGTTTCTTGTGAAAAGCAGGACAGGAAGGTGGAGAGAGCTGGGGCAGGGAACTCTGATCCTCCTCATGGATAAAGCCTGTGGGCACTAGTTGACTTAAGGAATGTACGTGTGTCATTTTGATAAATACAGAAACTGAATTTAAAAACACTCTAGAAGGACGCCTGGGTGGCTCAGTCTGTTAAGCTGCTGCCTTTGGCTCGGGGTCATGATCCCAGGGTCCTGGGATCGAGTCCCGCTTTGGGCTCATTGCTCAGTGGAGAGCCTGCTTCTCTCTCTGCCTCTGCCTGCTCGTGCTCTCGCTCTCTGATAAATAAATAAAATCTTTAAAAAAAAAAAAAAATACTCTAGACTGAGAAGATTGCCACTGACAAAACCTTCCACGATCACATAAGTTCCAGAAGCACTCCGTCCTATATTTGCCTCGGGGAGTTTTGTAGGACATGTCAGTGCCTTCAGAGTGCTGGGAATTCCTGTAGTAAAGAAATTTGTTTGACCCAGCCCCTCACAGCTTGCTTGTTCCCAACCAGTCTGTGTATAATACATGTTAAAATGCCATGACTTGGTATTCTCCGTATAACACCATCTGAAAAATTTTCAAATACTGGTTCCCCAAATTATTTGATTGCACAGGAAAGACTTGCTTAAAAATAAACCTCCTTCCTTTTTAACAAGATGCCCTACAATCTGAACTATGACTTTTCTTGCTCTAAAGAAGATAACAAAAGATTGGCTAGGGAGTGTGTGTGTGTGGGGGGGTGTTTTAAAATGTCTGCACACTGGGGCACCTGGATGGCTCAGTTGGTTAAGTGTCCGACTTTTTCCCCCCCTTGAGATTTATATATTTATTTATTTGAGAGAAAAGAAGCAGGAAGGAGGGGAAGAGGGAGCTGGAGAGGCAGACACCCCGTTGAGCAGGGAGCCCAACTCGGGACTGGATCCCAGGACCCTGAGATCATGACCTGAGCTGAAGGCAGAGGCTTCATGAACTGAGCCTCACTTGATACACCAAGCATCTGACTCTTGATTTTGTGGCTGAGACGTCAGATAATTCAGAAGATGCATTAGCCGTACATGCCTAACTCATGGATTCCTGGCAATAGGAAATAAATACTTTTCATCAGATAAGAAGAGTTAATATTTTGTTTTTGTTTTCTTTTTTTTATTTGAGGATAGTTGACAAGAGTCAGTATTTTGTACATGAGCCAAAATAAAGAACTTCAAACCATTCACATGTCTGTCTATCGCTAACAGAAGAATGGACCTGAGATTTGGAATTAGTCATGGTATTTGGTGGGGGGGGGGTTACAGATGTGTAACAAAGTATAATTTCTTTTCTTTCTTTTTTAAGATTTATTCACTTATTTTAGAGAGAACGAGTAGGGGGGCAGAGGGAGAGAGAGGATCCCAAGCAGAATTCACACTGGGTATAGAGCCCGACCTCATGACCCTGATAGCATGACCTGAGCCAAACCAAGAGTCGGATGTTTAGCTGACTGTGCCACGCAGGCGCCCCTGTAATAAAGTATAATTTCTGGTGATTATGTAGGATTTGAAGAAAATAACACAGGATAATGTTCTCGTGGTAAGGTGGTGGGGGAAGGTGCTGTCATCAGGGTGAGCGGGGAAGGGACTTCTGAGAAGGTCCACAAGAACCAGGACCTGAATGGGAGGGCAGCCGTGTAAGGATCTAGCATTACACAGTTCCACGCAGAAGGAAGAAGAGGGACAAAAAGCCTGAGTCGTGGGGCACCTGGGTGCTTGGTGAACCACCACCAGTTGGTGAAGCATCTGCCATGGCTCAGGTCATGATCCCAGGGTCCTGGGATCGAGCCCTGCATCGGGCTCCCTGCTCAGTGGGGAGCCTGCTTCTCCCTCTGCCTCTGCCTGCTGCTCCCCCTGCTTGCTCTCTCTCTCTCTCTGTCAAATAAATAAATAAAATCTTAAAAAAACAAAAACTGAATCATGAGCACTGTTAGAGAATGGAGAAGTGGAGAATTCCAGCCTTCTGAATTTTTCATCTTTCCACCATTATGTTCCTTAGCATGCTTACTAAGATTCTTTCACAATAATTATCCTTAAAACCATACATAAGTGTGTAACTTTATTAAAATATTTCTTATTTCCAAATTTTGGGATCCTTTGTTTTCTTCAGCATGCAGCATACTGTCAGAATTTCTCTGAAAATAGCTACATCTTGAAGAAGACAGTGATTTTAGTGATTCCACTTAATTATAAATGACTCATAATTTTCACAGTCCTCTGTTGGCCTTGAAATCTGCTCAGCGGCATACTAAAACATTTTTCACTGGTTCAGACTTTGGAACTGGGTTGTTATCTCTCAGAAACTCTTGTTGGGTCGGGTTGGGGAGGGTCACTGCTTCTGTTGAGGTCTAGTGATCACGCAGATCTTGAGAAAGTTACTCCTTTTACTTTCTGTGTCATGGGTAATGCTAAGAAACTGTGCTCTCTCTCTGTTATTTGGTAACACGTAGACTGCAGACGAAGTTTCAGAAATCTTCAAAGCTGAGTGTAAGAGATTTATCTGAGATGGTACGACATACCTTTAGTAGAAGTTGACCAGTTTATGTTTCAGAGAATAATCTGCCAAACTCCTGAGCTTCCAGAAATGACCATCCAAACTAATCTAGAAAAGGAGTGGGTCTCAGGTCTGAGCTGTACTTCCCATACCTGAAAGTTGGGGATGGTGGTGGTGGGAGGCTTGGCAGGAGTGTAGCACTTTGCTGAGAATAGAACAGAGGAAACCCGTGGCATTCTACAGGGTGAAGATTGTTCTGGAACCAGAGAAGGTCCGAAGTACCTCATCCAGAGGAGTTGGGCAGAAGGTGGACAACCAGTTTCTGAGGTTTTGCGGCAGAGTCTGGTTCGGAATGGAAAGTGGATCAGGAGGACATTCCCTCAGGTAGTGCTCTGACAAAAAGGGCGTGGACTATCTACCCAAGATGGAGTATTAGGGACCAGATTTACTTTCCCACCTGATACAGCCAAAAACCAGACAAAACAATGCTTCTTAAGACCCTGGACATGAGGCAAAGAAGAGAAGTGATCCTTGATGGACAGGAAACAGGTGCAGTGAGACCTCCTCTTGCCCCTTCATTCTGCCTCGAGAGAGTTTCCAGGCTACAGAGCAGGACGGGGGACCCAGGAAGAGCCTGGCACATTCTGAGTCGAAGAAACAGAGCTGGGAGTCCGGGAGTCCGAGGCAGCCAGTGTTTATAGGACACGGTGCCGGAGAGGAGAGAGCTGCACAGAGAGGATCCCGGAAATCCGCCAAGGGTTCCCCTTGAATATCCAGCAGCGTGTTCCTAATGCATGTGAGGAGACTCCTAGAGGCAGGAGGGGTGAAAAGGCAAAGCTAACAGTTGCTGTTATTACGCTGTGCCTGTTCTCAACAGCCCTCCTGGAAAATGTTGTAATTCATGGGACGCTGGGAAGAGCACTCAGGAAAGTGTTCTCTCAGTAGGGGGTATAATTAGCCCCCAGACGAGTCCTGCTCCAGACCTGTTTAACAAATCATGAAAGCAGTCATCCAAAGGACCAGATTGTTTCCAAGGAAATTAACTCCCAAAACAGAGCTCAAGAATATTTGTAGGAGGAGGACCTGAATATCTAGCACCCAAAAGATAAATCACGATGTGTAGCATCTGATTAAAGATTACTCAGCAAACAGGGAGATAACTAGTCAATCAAAAGCAACTCAGAACTGGTACGGGTGTTAGCATTAGCAGACAAGAACACTAAAACCAGTTATTGAAACTACTCTCTAAGTTCAAAATATTAAGTGGACACATGGAAGATGAAAAAAGGCCCAAACCTGTCTCTCCATTTTTCTACATTTTACTTCCTCCTTCCCTATTAGATGCTAGTTTTAGGTGGTTCCCAGGTGGTTAACTGATAGTAAATTATTGTATTTATTACGCTATAGTAATCACACCTGCTAAGCCAGTGACCTCTTGCTAGGAGGCTGTGAATTTATGGGGTTCATGAATTTGTAATCAGATCTTACATCTCCTTTCAAAATGAAACCTAAGCTTATGAGTTGGCGAGGAACCCAACAGATTCCTATTCTGAAGTGTCAGAGAATAAATCTTGACAGTTTCAGACTTTATACATAGTCACAAGAACAGATGTAGCTAGAATATTTTCACAGGTTATTAGATCCTCGGGTTGACAGTAAATATAGTTCAGGACTGATAATTAAGTTCTTCAAGCTTTATTTTGAACGAGTATCTGTTTGCCATCAACATTAAAAACTCATGTTCTGTCTTGCTGCTTTAAAAATAATATTTCTCTGATTGGTTTACGGTACTCTTTTCCCAAACTTTTTCTCCCAGTTGTGTAAATGTAGTTCTGTATGCTCATCAAGATGTTTGCTTTGACAGAGACAGTAAACACTTAAAATATATATTTGCATTTGAAAGTGGTCAAGACTTAAAAATATAGCAACCTTGAGAAAGGTTTACTGAAATTCGGGCAAACATAATTATGATTATCCTGGGTTTACCAAAAAAAAAGATTATCCTTTTTCTGAAGATAGATTGGTTATAGCTTCTGCGTAGTCATTTACAGAGCATGTAATAACTGTCAGTGTTCTAGAATTAGCTTGTTAAATTCGGGATCGTAATTTACATCTGACATGGCCTGATACCGTTTTGGAATTTGTTGCGTCTCCTCGTTCGTTACTCTTTTTTCCAAGATGCTTTCAAAAGTAGGCAGCCGGTTACTGTAGTCTTCAGGTGAGCATGGCTAAAACATGGTGCTACCCTCTGCTTTGCTCCTCTGACATTCTTGGTGGATTCTCGAGACGGGACAGGCAGAGACCTGCTCAGCAGCCTGTCCTACCTGCTCGCCCTGCGGTCAGTGGTCGGAAAAATCAGCGCAAAGGCAGCAACAAGAAAGGGAGTGCTCCTCCTCTCCCACACGCGTTCCTCCAGGGCGGTGCGCTCTAGCGTGGCTATATTGGCCCCATCTCTCTGTGGTCTCGCTTCCTACCTGCGTTCTGCCATTTCTGGTCTTCGTTCTGGCTCAGAAAATTGGCACCGTCCGTGTTTCAGAGGACATTCAGTCGTTAGCTACTGGAACCGTTACTTAGAGGTTTGATCCTGGATTTCAAAGAAGGACATTCTCCCCCAAAGTGAGCAACGCTTTCCTTTCTCTCTGGAAGTTCCATGGCATGTTTTGTTCATGATGAATTCTTCTCGTTATACTGATGGCAGAGAAGTGCATTACTGTCATAGTAAACAGCACATTACTTCTTAGAGGAGGAGAAAATAGAAGCTGATAATACATAACTCTCAAGGATGAACTCAGATGAGAATTTATCGCTTGCTACCAGTATTCTGTGCTTTTACATGGTTTTAAAAACAAAGCATCCCGTAAAATTATAAAATAAATATTGGACCGACTCAAGGAAAGTTCAAACAATATTTACCCTATAAGCAAACTTTTAAAAAGATTCATTCATTCATTCAAATGAATGGACAAGATGCTTGGCACACTAAAGTCAAAATATTGGTAGAGAAAGAAAATTGAATAAACATTGTATAACGTGAAGACCATAATAGAGACACAATCTATGATGTACTTTGAATATTTGTATTTTTTTTCCTTAGTTTTTAGGGAACCAAGTCTATTGACATATAAATCCCCATTTATCTGACTTCTTGAAGCTGTCCATTCTTGATTTCTACGATACTAGCATGCTTTCAGTTTCCTTCAGAGGCGCTTGAATGTTGGTATTCTCTTGACTGTCGCCTCCTCCCATTCTGCATAGCCTCCCCCAGTAGTCCTGCCCTCTCCTTGGCTCACCCACCCCCTATGTGGTGACCACGATCAAATCACTGTCTTCGGTTCGGGTCTCTCTTCTGCCTGCAGAATCAGCTGCCATCTGGACAGCCTTACTTGGACATCTCAACCGACGTCTGCCCCAAATTATACTCCACAGCCACACTTGACCTTTTCTTGTCTCAGTAAGGTACCGCCATCTACAGATCTACCCATTCCACAAACTTGGGAGTCGTCATAATGCCTTTCCCCCACCCTGCCATCTCTGCTCAGTTCCTAGTCCAGGCCAGTCCCATATTCTTGAATCTGTTCTTGCCTTTCTGTCCTCACTGGTCCTTTCCAGATCAGTCGTGTGCAGCCTCAGTTCCGGTGACAGCCCCCTCATTAGTCTTCCCGTCGGTAATCGTGTCCCTCCAACCACTTATGTTACTGTCATTGCTTTTTTTTTTCCCCCTAAAATACAGTTATGATTAACACTTCTAACCGTTACTTAGGTAACAGTAACATTTATTTAGCATTTACTGTGTGCCAGGTACTGTGCTTCAAAACCGTAGTCTAAATTAACTCAAGAGAATTCTCCTAATGACTGTCTGAGGGGGCGTGCTCTCCTTGTTACCAGCGAGGAAAATCGGACCGGGGAGATTAATTCACCAGCAGCTGCAGAGCCAGGAAGTGGCAATGCGGCACCAGACCAGTGTCTCTCAGACTTCCAAGTCTGTCCGTACCCTTTATATTATATCAGCGCCCCACAGAGCTGTCCACACTCTGGGGTGGGATGCTGGGGCGTAGGAAGACCATCTTGCTTCTCTCAGAGCTCTGATCACTTCAGCTCTCGTGACTGCTAATTATAAAAATGAGCAAGCAGGGTTTTTCCATAGTGGTACCACTGGATCACGGACACGTCTGAATGTGGGATGCATGATTTTTTCCTTTAATCTACCTTCTACCCCATCAACCACACGTTCACCACACCTGTGGGGACGTCGGGTTTCAGGCGGCATCACGTGGTTGTATGATGCTGAGAAACAGCAGACCACTGCCTTGGTCGTAATGAATGGTAGAGTGGGCTTTTTTAGGAAACTGGATGGCCAATTAAAAATCCTGAATTTAAAAAAAATCATTAATGCAAAAGTATTAGAATTCTTTCACTTATTTCAAAATTTAGAAATTAGCTACCATGGCTTAGTAACTGGACACTTTTCAGTACATCAGTGAGAATAAACATGTTTAACAGGCCTTGTGAAACTCACGAGACATCTTCAAGGGCATGCTAGGTTTTCACTTTAGGTTCACATCAGTGATGATGGCTTTCAATTTTAGTTTCATCGATTTCCTAAAAAGGAATGTGCTTTCACAGAGATGAGTGGACCCGGATGTGGCCCCAAAATGTGGGGGTGCGTCTGGGTTTTATATACATGACTTGTATCCAGTAGACTAGAGGGTTTACTTTAAGTACTTTCTGGTGGGGCTGAACTCTCAGGTGGGTCACAGCTTGCATTTACAGAGGGTGTGTGCCTTTGAACTATGTTCTGGGTGCCACAGATCGCACACGCTTGGAGTCTGAGAGGGGCGCAGATTGTGTTCCCAGTCCTGTCTCTTATTAACGGGGTAGGCTTTGATCCGTAAGCCCCTTTTTCTTCACTGGGTAGGTGTTATGTGGTAAGAACTCAGTGAATAGTCCTTGCTCCTATCTCATCCTTCATCCTTCATATCCTGCTTCAACCACAGGCGTCCCTCTCCAACTCAGAGAGGTCTGCATGGAAAACAGGCCTGGGGAAGTAATCTTGCAAGTTTGGAGGGAATTTAATCTGTACGTAACTTAGTTGCCACCAACCAGCTGATTTCCTAAACCTTCATTCTCTTTGGAGGGAAGGGCATTTTTTAAAGTTCCAAATCCTTGTTACCATATTGTCCAGATTCTTTTCCATTTTAAAGGCCAGTGTTCTAGGATCCTATCATTTCATTATTTTTCTTTTTAGGCTGTACTCTCCCAAAGTAGAAATATATGAAACTGGCGTTAAAAGCATTATAAATACGGCCTTAGTGCAGCTTTTTTTTTTTTTTTTTTGAACTAGCTGCTTTTTAAAAGGTTTCATTTTACAGATAATGTTAAAAACTGTTTTGTTCTGCAACACATCCCCTGGGCATGATCTGTGTAAGGAGTACATGACAACAGGGATTACAAAGATACAGATGGTTTTGAGAAAATTCACCGCAAGCTAGAAGGCCAGCTCTCCCTCCCCACCCCCCTCCCCATCCCCACCTTCTGTCCTGTCAACCCCAAAGCCACCAAGCCTGTAAGGATACGCGTTTTCGTGACTGTAGGGTGCGGGGAACGACAGATTTGATGATGAGTGGTAGGTGGGTCATTTTGAAAGAGGTCGCGTGAGATCTTTCCCGTGAACAGTTAGTCACGGTGACAGATTCCGTCCATCCGCCATAACAAAGGGAATGCCCTTCAAGTCTGTTCTAACCAAAAAATACTCCTGATCATTCTTAAAAAAAAAAAAAAAAAAAAAAAAATCCCCTGAATATTTTCAAATGTGAAGAAAAACATTAGAGTTGCTGTTGCAGTTTGGCTTTTTGAATGTGGTGGCTGGTCACACAGCATCGTTGCGTTAGCTTCCGGTCCCAGATTCGTCCTCGGGGAAGCCGTTAGTGTTGGCAGTGTGCTCCATCCCTGAGGTGCTTGTCTTTATGGACACAGTCATCCGGTGGTTCCAGTCTGTTAGGTTTGCATCCGCGAGTCTGATGTAGTTCATTTCTATCCATATACAGATTTAAGACACTTTCTGGAACATTCCACAGACTTATTTATTAGTATGATGTTTTTGTTCTTTTTATTCTGCCCTTGTAACTCAACCCCTGTAGAGAAGATGATTACATAGCACTTCCATCCTTTGGAAATATTATTAGATTTTGCGTCTGGTGTTATTTGTTGAATGTTTTAGTTTCAGGGTTCATTATGCTGAATTTTGTAAAGGCAGTTGCTGAACCGAGTAAATTTTAAAATATGGTAAAACGTAAGAGAGTATTTCAGTTCTTTCTACTTATTTGATCTTCTGAAAATGCCATTAAACTATGAAAAATAAGAGACTCAAATTTTTGGAAATGAAAGTGGCAAACAAGTTGTTATCAAATGAGATACTATGTGACCAGACTTTTTTATGAAGAATAAAATTCTCAGGGCGCCTGGGTGTCTCAGTCAGTTAAGCCTCTGCCTTCAGCTCAGGTCATGATCTCAGGGTCCTGGGCTCGAGCCCCACATTGGGCTCCCTGCTCAGGCTCTCTGCTTCTCCCCTCTGCGCCTCCCCACTGCTCATGGTCTCTCTCACTCTCTCTCTCAAATGAATAAATAAAATCTTTAAAAAGAAAATAAAATTCTCTATAGTTACAGCAAGGGCTTCCTTGAAGAAGCAGATCTTAGTCATTCCTTGATTTTTCTGAGCGTTGGTTGGGTCTGACTCTGCACGTGCATGATCACGGTGGATGACACAGGCTTTCTGCACATCAGGAGCTCGGCAGCGTCATTGTGGAGATGATGTCTGTCCGGAAAGAAGCGCATCACAGGGCAGCACGTGAGGTTCTCTAACACGGAGAGAGTTAAGCACCCTAGGAATTTAGATGAGGAGAGTTCGCCAATTAGGTGTCAGAGATGAACTTGAAAACTGTTCCGCACTGATCGTTATCATTTCTTTGTCTGATAGAGTTTGGAGAGTGACCAGAACGTAAAACACCTGCTGAACCTGTGCCTTTCATTTGGTTAACTGAGAGAGTGACATAATGGTTAAGAGTAAAACATCTGCCATGTCCTCAGTAAGTGTTACCCATCATCCTTCAAAACTCAGTCCTGTCCAGAAAGCCTTTGCTACAAACCAAGGTGCACGAGCTGCTCCCTCCTCTTTATTCCTAGAGAAGCCTCAGCCTGTCGTTACCGGAGCTCTCACCTGTGGGGAAGATTTCTGATTGTCGCCGTACTTCTTTGTCTCCCCCACCGGAGGCCCATGAGGTTATGAGACATGCACATTCGAACCCAAGCATTATTCCTAGAGTCCAAGACGCAGTAAATTTATGTTGAACGAATAATTGAACACAACAAAGGTTACCTTCAGTATAAGAAAATGGGTATAAGGCTGGTAACAGTTATGATGGGGAGAAATGGATGAACTCAGGATATGTTTTGAGATAGAAGTGACAGGGTTTCTTGACAGACTGAAAGTGAAGAAGGAAGGAACGGATAAAGCAAACTTGAGGAACTTGGTAATGCCAGTAGCTGACACTCAGGCGCCTGGGGAACAAGAGGCCGTCTCGCACACGCTGTTCGAGAAGCTGACGCCGCTTGAGTGCACCCCTCAAACAGGCGGGCGTGTGTGAGTCCGGAGCTCAGAGAAGAGATCAAGATAGGAGACGGAGCTCGAGAAATCAGCATATAGCTGGTATTCAGAGCTACATGGCTGGCTGAAATGGCCTTGTGAGAATGTAAGTGAAGGAGAGAGAGCCCCAAGCCAGTCTTGCCGCGAGCACTGCAGTCATGGTCAGAGAGAGGCGGAGGGCTAGCAAGAGAATCCAAGAAAGCAAAAGCTCGAGGAAGCTTTCTCGGGGGGTTGCCGATTGGGTCAAATGCTGCTGAGGGATTCAGAGGAGCCCTGAGGAGTGATCATTGCACGGGGCAATGTGATTGTTGGTGACCTTGACTCTGCAGGGGGTGGGGTCCGGAAGCCAAGTTGGAATCCGTCCAAGACTGGGAAGTCAGGGAGTAGAAATCTGCAGGAGCTGGATTTTCGGGGCGCCGACGCGGGGTGGGCATCGTGTCTTCCTGCATCACCGGATTATTTCATCAGATTCCAGACTGAACTCCCGCACTGCTTTCCTCTTTCCGAGTGTTCATTGCTCATGGACTCACCTTCCTCCAGGGGTCCGGACCGGAACCCTCAGCGGTCAATGTCCTCCTCCCCTTCCGCTGCTTATCCCGGTGGGATCAGTTGCCAGGACTGTCGAGTCCTCTCCACGGCATTTTGCAAACCCGACTCCTCCTCTCCATCGCCCTTGCCACTTCCTGCTCTTCCCAGGTAGCAATTAGCCCTTCTTCAAACTCCTCTGTAGCTTCCCGAGTGCTTCCTGCTTCGATTCTCCCCCTTGCCAGTGGATCTGTCCATCACAGCTAGAACGTTCTTCCTAAAGCACAGCTTTGCTCCTGCGATTCTGCTAAAAATAAAACCAGATCCTTTTAGCCTGGCACTCAGAACCCTCTACCTTCTTAACCTCGTCTCCCACACCTTTCTCTCTGTTCAGCCCGGGCTCTCCAGTGTTCGCTCTCACGGCGGTCTGTAACCTGCATCGTCTGACCTGCACCTGCGTGCCTTCGCGCTCACTGTCGCGTCTGCTTGACACACCCGGCCCTCGCTCCTCTCCTGTCGTCCGTACCTGCAGATGCTCGTGACCCCCCAGAGACGCGCCATCCACCCAAAGAACCTGCAGATTCCCAGCCTGTCGGTGCCTCTGCTTCACCGAGTTCTTAGTCCTCTCAGAGTTGCCCGACACGAATCTCTCCCTTACCCGACGGCTGTCCTTCCCTTCGGCCAGTCTTCCTTTTTAGGAAGTGGGGACAGGAACGATTCCCCTTCTGGAAGTTTCTCGAAGATTTTACTAACGGTGTGGGTTCCATCAATAGAGGACACCTGGGGCGCCGCTCGGCTGCTCCCCATTTCTCGGTGGGCACCTTCCCGTTGAGGGGCTGGGGCAGCCCGAAGGTGGAGAAGCGAGCGTGCCCCTCCCGTGAGAGGCGACTTTCCCCCACCCAGCAGTGAAACACCCTGGATCGTTTGTCTGGCTCTTAGTTGTGGGGATTTGGGGGTGGGAGTAGGGGAGACGTCTCTGAAATTGTGACTCTTTGATTTCCGGCTTTTTAAAACAGAAGGTGCCTTTTGGGAATTTTGCTCAGTGCCACACGTTCTAGAAGCTTCTCATCAGAAAAGAATTACTCATTCATATGGAGCTGAGGGCTCTGTCATCTCGTGCACCCAGCAGGGGGCTTGGAGACTTGCTCCTGGGAGGGCATCCGTGGGAAGCACATGAAGGTGTCTTTGTAAGATGCTCTCTGACGACCCTGTTGCCTCTCAGTTAGGTATTCTCAGTTTCATCCTGTTATTAGGAGGTAAAGTTAAGTTTTAGGCGCATTTAACTTGTACCTAATTAATCTTCCAAGAATGAAGTGGGGCTATTGGCTGAAGGGAAACAATTGCATTTTGTTTTTCAAGGTGAGATTGAAAATAAGCTATGTTTCTGGAGCGTTGTTACGAGGAGTCGGTGTTTTCAGAAAAGAGGAGAGAAGTGCCTGTCTGATTTCAGAGCCTTCCCTTGGCTGTGACAAGAGTATTACGTGTTTGGCCTTCCAGCAGGCAGATTGCCCGTCCCCTCCACCAGCTGGTAATTGTAGTCGACTATTTTGGAACACGAGGGGTATCGTAATTAGTGGTGTGGAGTACTGACTGGTGAGTTCAGAATAGCCCTCCGTGCTTAGTAAAACCTAGAGTGTAAATAAGAGATAAATGTCTCCTATTTTGAGTGTGATAATAAGCTTTTCCTAAATAAACTCACCTCCTCGACAGTACTTCTTATCACCACCAATAGAGAGGGAAAATCCAGTTCCAAAATTACGAAGGAAAAACCTGAAAACAACTTCTTTTGACTTCTTGGTCAAAAATGTTCTGTTTCATGATTGTTCATCTATTTTATGCTGCTGTGCATGTCCCCGGGAAACCTGGTATCTCGGGATCCTTAATTGACACCAACAAAATGACAACTCAGAGCGGGTCCTCCAGGCGTGGCCCTTCTGTGTCAGGATGAGCTGTGGACCTCAGTCTTTTGATATGTGCTTTCCTCTTTCACTTAAAAGGGGCGATAACTGTTCGTATATTGGATGACTTTTAGCCAAAGATCTTAAAAATCTGTTATTTAATATTGAGCAAATTGTTAAGTGCTTTTATAAACTGATTCTCATATATACGAGATGGTTCATAGCTGGTATTAAAATGCTTTTTATTTTTTCTAAGTGTTTTCTTTAAATTCTGGTTGAATTTTTTTTAACCCATTAATTAATAGCAGAAAAACTGAAAATAGTGGGACGCCTGGGTGGCTCAGTGGGTTAAACCTCTGCCTTTGGCTCAGGTCATGATCCCAGGGTTCTGGGATCGAGCCCCACATCCACAGCTCTCTGCTCAGCAGGGAGCCTGCTTCCTCCTCTCCCTCTGCCTGCCTCTCTGCCTACTTGTGATCTCTGTCTGTCAAATAAATAAATGAAATCTTAAAAAAAACCTGAAAATAGTTGCTTTAGACTAATTTTATTGGTAATTTCAGTAAAGCATAGGGGAACGTCCAGAAATACCACTCTGGGTTTTTTAAGTATATTTTTATTATGATCAAAGAGCAGGGCTTTTTAAAGTATATTTGTCTTATAATCTAAGAGCAGTTTACATTGGAAACAGATGATTTTAAAATTTACATTTTCTTAAGAGACAAAAAAACCCCCCCAGACTCTTACATACAGAGAACTGGTTGTTGGCAGAGGGGAGGGGAGTGGAGGGATGGGGGGAAATAGATAAAGAGGTTGAAGAGGTACAAATTTCCAGTTATAAAATAAAGAATTCACAGAGATGGAAATAGGGAATATAGTCCATAATATTGTAATAATGTTGTTTTGTGACAGATGGTGATGGCATTTATTGTGGTGAGCACTGAGCGATGTATAGAATTGTTGACTCACTTATGTTGCACACCTGAAACCAATGTAACACTGTAATTATACTTAAATAAAATTTACATTTTCTTTTTTCTTCTACAGGAAGGAACTCGAAACCTTCAAAGGTAATTCTGTGTTTAATTCTTCACTTTAAAGTAAATGAGAGTTAATTGATGTCAGATGTTCTCTCATGATGAACTCATTCCTTTTTCTTCGAATCAGTTCACATCAAAAAAAAAGTTTACTTAATCCTGTTTCTGTAAGTTTTATTTAATCACCGGTGGTTTTGATACCCTCTTTGAGCTGGAACACATATCCTAAGTGAGAGTTTCATGATGATCATGGCAAGTAATGCGTAAGGACGGCCTCATCCTACCTTGGAGGTTGTTGGCAAATCCCAGTTTGACTAGATTCTGGTTTCTCGTGTGCACAGTCTGGGCCACGTGGAGAGGCATGGTGATAGGGAGATGAGCCCCTGTGATCGATCGATTTTGGAAGGTCACTTGACCTTCCAAAACGTGTTCCATCCCGGGTCCTGCCCTGCCACTGTCTTGTAACTTTGCATAAGTCTCTCACCTTATTCGGGCTCGGTCTCTCCATCTGTAAAATAAGAAGCTCGGGGAACTATATCCTGAGATACCAAAAGCACCCCATTTTGCCTTTTCATTTTAGGGAACTTTTGAAGGTGGGACACTGGAAAAATAACTCCAGGTCACGTTGACCCTTGCTGCTCATGGCGCAGCAGTAGTGCAAAATAGAGAAAACCACAAACTCTCCAGCAGATCCGAGCCCTTCTAGCGCGCTGCTTTTCAGTTACGGATGAGCAGGTACACAGAGAGGGCAGCGTTCTCCAACAGACTCATCCCAGCAACTAGGAGGCTCTGAACTACTGCCTCTTATAGTACACATGAAACCAGTTTTATGCTTATTGTATTTCACATACGAGCTAGCACTGACTAAGATTGACTGAATGAGTACGTTTTTCTAGTTTATCATTTACAGCTGACTTGTTTATGCGTACGGTCTGTTTAGCTATTTTGGGAAAATGACCTTCAAGATAAAAGGTAGAAAGTCTATTCCTACTGTGACTCTAATTGAACAGGCTTGTTTTGGCTAGATTTCTGTTTGACTGACTACGGTTACAGTAAAGTGGCTGAGGTCGTGGCCGGTTTGTTGAGGGTAATGCTAAGTATCGTGTGATAGAACGTGTTCTCGTGGTTATCATTATTTCTCATCAATTTGTGCAGCAGGACTCATGGATGTTATTTTCCATCCATGGTTGAAAATAAGAATGAAATCCTCATAAAATGTACTTTTCCATCTCATTCTTTCTCTTGTAGGCTAGCATGTTATATAACATTAGTGGGTGGGAGGGAACAATCAAGTTAATATTGAAAGACAGGCAGGGACACAGATGATGCAAATGTCAGCTTCACTTGCATCTCAGTACTGGGGCCTTTTTTTTTTTTTTTTTTTGGTATGACAATATTCACAGTGAAAGAAGAGACCAGCCATTTCCAAAACGTTAGATAGTGTTATATCGTACCCAAGAGAATAATTCAGTTTATGCCGACGTTTCTACGTTTATACACACGTGCCTAATTATGGTACGGCCTGTAACAGTGTATCCAGCCCACCCACGGGCCAAAGAAAGCTCTCATATTTGAACAAACCGTAAACTGATTATTACATCATAACAAAATTTTTTAGTACCAACATTCTTTGAAAATTCTGCCCTCCTGAGTGTTTTGCCAATATTTCAAAAGCATGCGTAGCACATAATTAAAAAGAAGTGTAACTGTTCTTCCAAGAAAAAACGTGGAGGAAAAAAGAAAAAAATTTACAAATATAACAGTTCCTTACTATTTGAGTGTACAAATTGTAACAGTTCCTTACTATATGAGTGTTGTCTTTGGTTTTCCCTTATAGGTTACAGGAAGGCAAAAGATGTTACTTGGTCTAATTGTTTTATTCAACTTTTGTAGTTGTATTTGGAAGCTTATTTTTTAAGTTCATGAAGCGCTAACTTCGGGGAACAAAAACAAAATTAGTAACCCTCAAAGTTAGTGGTACAGATCAGAATCATCCACATTCTGGATTCTTCCTTCTGTACTCCATGGATGTTAGTGGGATAGGTCCCCATTCCTGGGTGACACCGATAGCATGGCTCTAAACATTATCGATACTGGCTATTGTTTGTTTGTTTTTTAAAATATTGGCGGCAGGAAGGTTCTCTGTGTTCGCTGAATATTGCTTTGTTTTTTGTTTTTTGGGTTTTTTTAGAGAGAAGGAGAGAGCCAGGTGGGGGTGGGGGGGAGTGGTGAAGAGACCAGGGGAGAAAGAGAATCTTAAGCAGACTCCCTGGCTCAGCACAGAGCCTGACGCGGGGCTCTGTCTCAAGACCCTGAGATCTTGATCTGAGCTGAAATCAAGAGTCGGAAGCTTAAACGACTGAGCCACCCAGCCCCACCCCCCACGAATATTGCATTTTTAAAAAATTTAAATGATAGTCCCTTGGATATTAAACAATAGGAAAAGGAGAGTAGGATTTCCTAAATCTTAATTTTTAATTTTCAGTGGGGAAGGAATTCCATTATTAAGCATGTGTAAAGTAAGGTTTTCACAGTCCTTAAGGACATAGGGAATTGGCCTTGAATAGACCTGTTTGTTCATTAGGTATTATTTATCACTTTCCCATTTTAATTTTAAAAATAGTCATTCCATGTATAACTCTCAAAATCACTCTCAAGGTTTTTAAAGTGTAAGTCTAGAAAGAGTGTGCCCCTGGATTGGATGTTGCTCTAACCTCCATCATTCCTTACTTAACATGGCTTTGCTACGCAGACTCTTTCTGTCTTCACTTAATTAATTCACCAAACTAACCGTCGTTCTCCATAAGATAGACCAACTGATGCCCTGAGCATGCTGAGTACTCACGGCTGACAGGCTGCTCACCGGCACACCCAGACCCTTCTAGTTCACTGCTTGCTCGAATGCTTACCTTGGGCGAGTTGTTTGCTCTCCAGTTCCATGCTTGTTGTTAAAATCTGCAGTTCAAATAATACCAGAGAAAATGAGAGAACCTCAGTGTTAAGGGGACCTGTTTGTAAGAAAACTAAGTTGACAGCTAGGGTAGACTTGGTATAGGTAAATAGATTTTGAAATTGCTGCAAAAGGCAAAATTCAGAATTAGAAAAGAATTGGGAAAAAATAAGAAAAATCCTGAAGGGTTCTATACGTGAATTGTTTCACACATCTTAAATTCCTGCTCTGCTTTTTAAAATAGACTGCAAATTTTATTCATGGTAGTATGGGTAGCTTAAGGAAGACTTTAAGGAAGAATTTTCAGTCAGTGGACCTATGCTCAAAAAACTCACAAATAAAAGTATTGGTTATATTTTATATTAAGGTGTTTGTATATGTGTTTTTAATGGATCCCTATATTTTTTATAAAGATTTTATTTATTTATTTGACTGAGACAGAGATCACAAGTAGGCAGAGAGGCAGGCAGAGAGAGAGGGGGAGGCTGGCTCCCTGCTAAGCAGAGAGCCCGATGTGGGGCTCAATCCAAGGACCCTGAGGTCATGACCTAAGCCGAAGGCAGAGGCTTAACCCACTGAGCCACCCAGGTGCCACTAATGGATCCCTGTATCAACTGTTTTTTAAAAAATTAAATGACAGAGTGCCTGAGTGGTGCAGGAGGTTGAGCATCCCAACACTTGGTTTTGACTCAGGTCATGATCCCAGGGTCATGAGATCGAGCCCCGTGTCAGGCTCTAGGCTCAACATGGGGTCTGCTTGAGACTCCCTCTCTCTGTCCTTCTGTCCCTCCCACTAGTGCTCGTGCTCTCTCTCTCTTTCTCTCTCTCTCTCTCAAATAAATAATAAATCTTAAAAAATTAAATGACCAACATGGGATCTAGTTGTATCATATAAGAGGATGTCCACTGTAATCTCCTTAATATAAAATTACCCAGCCATGTCAGATGTGTGACTGACAGTGTGAAAACCTGCGAGGATTTAGGAGTTATCACTATCACAGTGAGTGATAGTGAGAGTATGTGGGCAAAACCAGCTAAGGCCAGCCTGATACAGTGTGGTCACAAGTATGGCTTAGCTATGGAAAGCGAAGCCAATGCAGGACATAGGTCCAGAGTGGTCAGAGAAATGGGAGGAAGACTAAGACAATTTAGTAACAAGGAAGGACAGAGAGGAGAAAGTGTAAAGGAGAGGTGGTTATCAGTGATATAAGTAATGCGGTATGGGGAAGTCCCATTGGATTTGACAGTGAACAGATTGTCATATTGGTAATTGGGCAGCAGAAGGAGCTATTTGTAAAGGGAGAGTCCAGATTGCAGATCAGAAGTGTATAAGAAATTAGCATACAAGGGTGATATGAACTCAGTATTCTTTTAAGAATGAGAAGAAAGAAATGAAAAAGTGACTTGAGATAGAATCAGGGTCAAGGTCATGGGAGAGGGTGAAATCGGGGATATTAAGGAGTCGAGTAAGATCCTGGAGAAGACAGAAAGCAGTCGTATCCAGATGGATTATCCTTGGACAGGATCCAGAGACATCTCTTTCCCAAACCTTAGAGAAGGGAAGATGCCTGGTAATAATGGGAAAAAGTTGATACGGTGGGAAGAAGCAATTTTTTAAGAATCCATTTAGAGTGAGATGGTCTGAATTTTGCAGGGCTAGGCCCAGAAGTAGAAATAAAAACTGAAACAAATATGCTTTGGTTAACACAGAGTTGGGACTTGGGAAGGCACACAGAGTAGATCAGCAGTTTGGTGATCTTGGAAGCTGATGAGAGCATGGTTCAAATGCCTGGCCATGGGATTCGGGCTGGCAGGGAGAGGCCTGACTAGACCAGTAAAATAAGCAAGCTGGGAGGCCTGGGGGTTGCTGTGCACCATGAAGATGGAGAACACGTCAATGGTTGAGGTAGATCTTGTGGCCAAAGACGGAGGTTTGAAATCTTAGAGGTAGAACAGTTCCCAGTGATGATCGCTAAAAACAGAAGTCATAAAATAGTGGAGGTTATCCGAGTCAGAGAGTCCTGACACCACTGGGAGTCTCACTTGTTTGGATGACTCTTAGATGTGAGCTATAGATACTTCCTGCTTGGCAGGCCTCAGCCTGCTGTAAGTCTTCATGTATGGTAGATGGTAAACTTGGTAGAGTTTGTTGATTCTATTCAAGGGTTAGCTTGATGTATAAGGTACAACTATTCAGCTGCCATTTGTCAATATTTAAGTGATGGAGACTCAGGTTGGATCATAGAACTGCCCTCTGTCCTCAAGGCTAAAGCCCTGGGGTAAAGCTTGTAGGATAAAAAGGCAAAAACATACATTTAATATAACATAAAAAATATTATAATAGAAGTGCACTAAAGCAGGAATGATGGACTGTTTAGAGAGAGGGGCGGTACTTGAGCTGGATCTGAATGAGGAGGGCTTACCAGGTCGGAAAGGGCAGTAAGGACATTCCAGAAGGAGGAAAGAACAATTGCAAGGATGCAGAGATGTTTATTTCGAGAACACAAGATTTAACTTCTTGTTCAATGAGGGAACTGCAAATAATTTGTTAGAGCTAAAGCATATGGTGTGTGGGGCAGAGCTAGTGAGGGATGCATCGAGATGTAGGCAGGAGCAACTGATACCCAGCCTCAAATGTCATACAGAGGAGTTTAGACTTTTCCCTTTGGGCCAGTGGTCTCCAAGGAGGGATGTGACTATGCAGAATAATAGCAGTGGAAGAAGAAAACTGGAGCTTCGTTTCTTTTTTAGGCCTTCCTTTTAGATTGCAATTTTTGTGTGTATTATATAATAAACTGGTACAGGAATTCATGTATATGATGTATAAATATACAAATCTGGGTTACATGTTAAAAGTTTTTAACTCATGGTGGAGGACCATGGTAAGGGAGCTTAGAGGAGGGTTCTGTGGAGGCTGGTAGACACAGGGTGGGAGTGGGAGAATGCAAAGGGTTTTCATTAGGGTCGTAGAATCAGATGATTTGCATTAGAGAGCAAGTGTTCTGATACCATGTAGAAGGCCGATTGGAAAGAGCAAATCTAGAGGAAGAGATTTGTTGGAAAACTTACAGAGATTTGAATTGAAGGCAGTGGTAGATTGGAAAGACATAGGAGCATGACGGTGCGTGGAATCACAAGGCTTGTAACTGCGTGGGGTTCCTCTTAGACTTCTGGCTACAACCTTTACACACACACGGTTTTTCATGCACCAAGAAATCTGATACTGGCCAAAGCAGATTTGGGAGGGAATGGTAGTGAATTTGGCTGTTTTTTGGGGGGAGAGGTTGGTAAAAGTATCATTTTGCAGGCACGTTCCCCATAACCTCACAAAACGTTTTGGTATCCAATAGATTGAGAAATGATTTTTGAGAACAGTTTTATTGAGGTTTGATTTGTGTACAGCAAGGTTCCTCCATCTTTAAGTGCGATTTCAGTGATTTTTTACTAAACTCATGGAGTTGCACGGCCGTCGCCACAATCGAGTGTTGCATCGTTTCCGTCACACACAGCGGTTCCTTTCTGCCCGTTCGCACTGAGTACCGGCTGCCTCCCAGGCCCCAGGCCATCCGTAATCAGGGTCTGTCTCCATCAGTTCGCCCTTTCTGGACATCTTATAAATGCAGCCATACAATTTGTAGTCTCTTTGCATCTACATTCTTTCACCTAGTTTAAGATTTTTGACCTTTTTTTATTGGCCAGTTGCTGTTACGTGTACGAATACATTGTGTTTCGTTCGCGCGTTGGCCAGCTGTTGGGCATTTGGACGGCTTCCAGCCTGGGGTGCTTGTGGGAGATGCTGTGAACTCTCACGTGCCAGTCTGTGTGTGGACATGTGTTTGCATCTCCCTTGGGTGTGTAGCTAAGGCTGGAGTTTCTGGGTCATATGATAAGTTTAAATTGAACTTGTTAAGAAGCTGTGTGACTTTTCCAGAGTGCCTGCAACGTTTTCCATCCCCACCAGGCCTGTATGAGGGTTCCAGTTCCTCTCCTCCTTGCCAGCACTTAGATCCTTCACCCTTACGTTTAGGTCTGTGATCCATTTCCTCTCCCATGATCCCTTTTGAGTTATTTTTTTCTGCTTGTGGGATGGAAGAGTCTAGGTTGTTTTTGTTTTTGTTGTTTTGTTCCTTTTTTTTTTTTTTAACAATATCTTTTTGTCCCAGAACTGTTTTTTGGTTAGACGGTCTTCCACCCCCCCGCCCCCCCGCATTGAATTGCTTTGGTACCTTTGCAGGAAATCAGTGGCCATAAATATAAGAGTTTATTTCTGGATTCTCAGTTTTGTTCCCTTTTGCCAGCATCACACTGCCTTGATAACTGCAGCTTTGTAAAAAGTTTTGAAATTGAGAAGGACGAGTCCCTCAACTTTGATATTTTTAAAAATTGGTTTGGTTATTTTAGGTCCTTAGAAATTCCATATAAATTTTAGGATCATTGTGTCAGTTTCTTTAAAAAAAAAAAGAATTCTGGGGCTTGGGTAGGGATTGTGTTGAATTTATAGATCAATTGGGTGAGAATTGCTGTCTTAATATTGAGTCTTCCAATCCATGAACCAGAACCGTGTTCCTATTTATTCAGCTCTTTTTTGATTTTTCTCAGCAGTTTTTTATTTTCCAAATATAAGTCTTGGACTTTTGTTAAATTTAGCCCTAAATATGTTATTCTTCTTGGTGAATTCTATCTTGATCATACTGAATTTGAGGTGTCTGTGAGACATTACTAGTAGAAGTGTCCAGGGGGCATGTGGACCTTCAGAGAAGGAGCTGTGCTATATTTGGGAGTAGTCAGCGTATAGGTGGGAGAGGAAGCCTTGGGTTTGGATGGGCAGGCAGAATCCACAAAAAAATGACCACGGAGAGAAATTTAGGAAGCGCTACTATTCATCAGATAGACAGAAGAAGAAAACTTCAGTTGACCCTTGGACAACACGGGCAATAGGGGCTCTGGTCCCCTGCATGGTTGAAAATCTGTGTAGAACTTTCGATTCCCCCCAAAACATAACTACGGTAACCTACTGTTGACTAGAAGCCTCACCAATAGCATAAACAGTCAATTCACACATATTTTGCATGGTATGTGTGTTACATAGTGAATTCTTAAAGTAAGCTAGGGAAAAGAAAATGTTAGTAAGAAAATCATAACGAGGAGAAAAACATATTTACAGTGCTGTCCTGTAGTTACTGAAAAAAATTTGCGCATAAGTGAATCGGTGCCATTTCAAACCCGTGTCGTTGGAGGATCAGCTGTAGTTGCTTGTCATGGAGGCTGAGGACAGTCATCCCCAGAGGTGAGGTTTGAAAACCGCAGGGAACCTTTCCAGGAAATATCAAGAAGCAGAGTCATACTGCTGTGGAGAGGTCGGATGCCGATCGGTGGTGTTCCTGGGAATGATTTCAGCAGCATGGGGTGTTCACGTGTGAGGGGGGCAGTGGAGACCGCAGTGGGGAGGCTCAGGGCACGAGGAACACGAGGGAACCGTGTCCTGCCTCACACAGCACCATCGCCTGGGGGCTTGGCACACTGGCGGTTCCTAAGTGTCTGAACGAATGAGAAGTCGATACAATGCTTTCAACAGCGAAGACTCGGAAGGAGAAAGAGGGTCGAGGGGAGGGTAAGGTGCAGAGGAGGTTTTTTTTTTTTTTTAATTTGTGAGAAACTTGAATCTGTATGGAAAGGGAAACGTGGCAGATGAGGGAGAGGGGCTGGCAGAGCTGTGGCTCAGAGGAGACCGGAGGGAGCGGGGTTCCGAGCATATGGTTCTGAAACAGGGAAAGACGCTGACAAGTGATTTGTAACTGTTGGAATTGTGATGATTTAAGATACTTATTAAAAACACACAGCACGCTCTAAGCCACTGGTTAGTGTTGCTGAATTTGAAGAAAGCTTTAGGCTAAATTTATGTTAAAAATGAAGTGGGGGAAATTTACAAGATACCGAATGTGTTATGAAATGAGCTATATTCTTCATCTTCATTTTATTGCTTTCCGAGAGTGAGGCTTCTTCTCTCTCTTCGCGTGTCATGAGCACATCTCTGTGTCTCCAGGACCAGCTCACATGCGCTGAGTGTATTTTCAGCCCCACCCCCGTGGCTGAGCCGCACTTGGTACGGCCCCCCCATCCATGCATCCATCTCCGCACACCAGAGCCCCGGGAGCTTGCGTTTGGCTTTTACTGAGGCGGTAGATTCCGACACATGTCTGCTTAAGCCATCAGCAGAAAACTAACAGGCTTCCTACAGTCTCTTTGGAAAAACCTGCTCCTGGCTTCAGCCTCGCTCCCTTTGTTCTCCGTCTCAGAAGATGCACAGCAGGGGGCCTGCCTGGTGACTGGAGCTTGCCCGTGACCAGCACTGAGCTCCGGTTCCCTTGTCCACTTTTCACATCCATGTCATCTCCAGGACTCACCGAAAATAGTCAGAGGAATCCCTGTAGGTGGAACTTTATTTTATGTTTTTCCTTCGCTGCTTTTCTTTATCGTTTTTACCTCCATGCTTGAGTACATAGCAGTGTTTGCATGGCATACAGATGATGTGTTACTAAAAAGCAGAAATTAAATTTCAGTTGGATTTGACTCTTTGGGCAGTACAAGCTAATGAACGCTTGGTTAGTTTCTTCATATTACCAAGTAATACTTACCAGACTAACACCTGAAACAAATAAATTAAAGAATGTTGCATGCAAATCTGGGACTTTGGGTTTTATACTGTTGTATCTTATCCTCCATCAGGTGAACTACACCAGACAGTCACTCATATGAGGCAGCATTTATATTAAAAGAGAAATATAAGATCCCAGGAAAGTCAGGACAGCTGTTAGAATAAGGAGCCCCGTTCAGTTCTTGTGGTACAGCTCCATGAAACTAATTTGGCTTCCCTTGCTGCTAGTGTGCTCATTTTCCAGCAGTCAGTTAATACAGTTAAATTTGTGAGCCCTCGCCTACTGGGGAAAGTTAAAATTCATCCCATGCTACTCTATGGGTTTGCCTAAAATGGCGATTTTCCTAATGGATTTTGAAAATGTCATAATGCTTCATACAGATTTAAAAAAAATATATGTATCCTTTTCCTGATTCTGCAGAACTTCAACACACCTTGTATCACTTGTTGGCTGGAGGCCATGGTTTTCATGATGTCTGTATGTGGCATTGTTATAAATACACACGCAAGGATACTAAACTTGGGCAATTTACTGCAAAAGATTATACCTTAAAATTACTCGGTGGATTTTTTGTTGTTGTCGAGAAATCTGTTTATCCATGGAGAACACTGAATAGTTTTCAATAATTATTGCATTTTTAGAAACTGCATATTATGCCTTGTAGGTGTTAATGCCGTGTCAGTCTATCGTGCCCTGTCAGGGGAGAAATGAAAGAAGTACATGTTGTCCCGATAGTTTACTCTATCATGATTGCTCTGTTTTTAGATCACAGATAAGAATCAGGTACATCGGACTTGAGTTAAATGGAAAGTTCCTTCTTTTTCTCTCCCCTATCCATCTTGTGTGTATAGTAAACCCTTCAGGCTTCTTCAGCTTAGATAGAACTACTGAAGCAAAATGGTAGCTCAAGACTTTAGTATAAAATTGGAGAATTAGTGGAATGAAATTTTAACTTGAGGTATTACCACCTTCTTCATTATTTAATTGTTCAGGAATAAACTGGTAAGAGTGGAGGAAGTGAGAACCTTAGTGTTTATCTTTTAAGTATTTTTAGGGACTTTATAATAAATGGCATTTTCTTCCCTCAATCATTACTATCTTAGCAGAGTTGTTTTAAGAGTAAAGCTTCGAATATAGATATCATCATCTAGTGTTTAATTTTAAAACTCCATATTATTCATTTAAGAAATTACTCCCTGAAAATCTTGACTTGTTAATGAACTGGCAAGATTCTTGAGTATCTGCTCTTTTTTTTTTCTCCAACATGTCAACATGTGTAAGTGTATATTTGTTTTTTAAAAACCAGGTTTATATCCTGTAACTGAGTATTTAAATAAAGTGACTGCCTGTGTCCTGTAGTACAGAAATATTTATATCCTGTCGGCTAATTTGGGCTCTTAGTTTATTTTTAGGACCCTTGTTCATTTCTTTGTTCTGATGCCCTATCAGAAGATGCCGTACTGTGGCATGACCTAGGACTCTCGAAGGTGATGTTTTGTATCCAGGGAAATGGGACTTCTAACAGCTTATTTGGGTATTAATCCACACAAAAGTAGAGCCTGGAGTTTAGGTTGTGATGCTTAAGTGTTACCTTTCTGTGATTACCTGTCCTGATTATATACCACTGTTGTGTAACCGGTAATTGTAGCGATAGTGTATTGTAGCTCTCATGAGGACAACTTTGTGTCGTGTATCATACATGCTTGGTGTCACGAATGAATACAGCTGTTCTCTTTCATTACCTTTCTGCTGGAACACAGCGTAAACTTGAAAGCAAAAATTACACCTTTCAAAGAAGTAAATTCCAGTACCACAAAAAGGAGAGTTCTATGAAAATGTTACCTGTCAGGCTCGAAAAGAGATTTTATTCAGAGCTGCATGATTTCGTGTCAGGTTTTTGGCGGTTTGTGCTGGAAAATAACGTGTAGGCTCTTGTAGCGTAAACTGTCTCGGGCACCTTCTCAGAAGACTGGTAGCTGCCTGGTGATTTTTAGAGACTTTGGGACGGGGGAGAAGTCAAGTGGTCCTCCGAGCCCCACGCGCACCCTCTCTCTCTCCCCTTAAATGTTCATCTGACTTTCCATGTGGATCTGTGTCCATTCCATAAATAAAAGTCTGTGAAATTTGGTCAGTTTGACCATAGTTGGGGAATAAAACAGTGTTCACGGTAAGATAAAGGAGGTAAGTACAGAAACACTGGCCTAGTCCTAAGGGGTTTACCTCCCATTTCTCCTGCGCTAAAGGCTGGAAGCGCTAGTATAAGCTGACGAAGAGGAACATAAGGTCCTTCCAGGCAGGCCGTCTGCTTCCAAGCCTCTAGTTTCCATCCAGAAAACTTAGGAAGGAAGTATCGTACTTGTAGATACGATGAAATTGAACAGGCAGAAACCTGCTAGGTGAGGAGCACTCCTCGTTCTGTTTACATTTCGTTCTAATCGAAAGTAAAGGTAGTTTTAATGAAAATTGTCTCAGTAATTTCAAAAATGGAATAAAAGGGATGCCTGGGTGGCTCAGTTGGTTAAGTCACTGCCTTTGGCTAAGGTCAGGATCCCAGGGTGCTGGGACCGAGTCCTGCATCGGGCTCTTTGCTCGGCAGGGAACCTGCTTCTCTCTCCGCCTCTGCCTGCCGCTCTGCCTACTTGAGCCAGTGCTCTCACTCGCTCTCTCTCTGATAAATAAATAAATAAATAAAATCTTTTTAAAAAATAGAATAAAAAATAAATAGTATTTGAATATACAAACTTGACAGGATTTGTTCTGTTTTAATTTTGTAACATTGATGTGGTACAGAATACCAGTGTACCATGATAGCTAGCAGAGTATAATCCTGTTATTTCTATTAAAATTATAATAAAGAGAAGGAAACAATTATCTATAGTATGCTGTCCTATCATAGTATCACAGTAGCTCAGTTAGGATGATAGTTACTAATCCATAAGATGAGAAGATTGAGACTCAGAAGCAGTCACCTGACCATGAGCATCTCAGCAGGGATTTAAACCCAGGAATGTCTGCCCTCGAAACTTGAGTCTCTCTCTCCCTTCAGCACAGTGATTCATGGGAAGTGAGGAAAAGCAGACAGTAAAAATAGACTAATTTTCTGTTCCTGTAGTGTTTTCCTTTATGTATTATGTTAACAGCTCTTTATTGTATGCCCTGCTCTCTTTCTGTACCAGATCAGCTTAAATTCACACACTTTCATATCTCAGTGCTTACTGAGATTTCATCTTTAACTTCATTTTAACTGTTGCCTGGTCTTGCTGAGTTGCTTGCCTGACTTTTTTTTTTTTTACTCCCTTCCTTCCTTACTTATTTAAATTTTGCTTAGTTAGCATATAGTGCAGTATTGGTTTCTGGAGTAGAATTCAGTGATTCGTCACTTACGTACGACACCCAGTGCTCATCACAACGAGTGCCCTCCTTCATGCACATCACCCATCTAGCACATTCCCCACCCACACACCTCCCTCCATCAACCCTCAGTTTGTTCTCCATTGTTAAGAGTCTCTGGTGGTTTATTTCCCTCTCTCTTCCCCCCATCCCCACTATGTTCATCTGTTTTCCTTCTTAAATTCCACGCATGTGTGAGATCACATGGTGTTTGTCTTTCTCAGACTGACTGACTTCACTTAGCCTGATACTCTCTAGCTCTATCCACATTGTTGCAAGTGGCAAGATTTCATTCTTTTTGTTGGCTGAGTAATATTCCATTGTGTATATACACCACATCTTCTTTATCCATTCTTCAGTCGATGGACATCTGGGCTCTCTCCGTAGTTTATGCCAGGTGGTTTTCAGGACAAATGCAAACAGAAACCCAGTGTAAGAAATGGCACAGGGTTGGGGGGAGGGCAAGCAGTTAGATGCTACAGAACCCTGGAAAGATCTCTCTGAATTTGGGGTGTGGATTGCAGCTGAAAACAGGACTGAAAGCCTCCCAAACCCTTCCTCACACCATCGCTACATCTGAAGTGAAAAATTGAGCTCTTCTTAAAATACAGTCTTTTTCTTTCAGATACTGATTTCTACCTGAAAATTTTAAAGAAATTTTAAAGGAATTCCCCTTTCTCTACTTCTGGAATCCTGTCTTAGGAAAAACCCTTTTCTGTCCTATAATCCAGCATCCTATCCTATATAGAATCCCTTTTTTGGGCAGTTCTGAGGATGTCTGTGTAGAGTTGGTTGAACATCCTTGTTCTCCATGGACTTTCCTGAGTTTTGGAGTCTTAATTCTCTCCCCTTTTCATCCACAGTACCTGGTTGGAGATGCTTTGATCTCCTGGTCACCCTTTTCTGGGCACACAGTGGTGTTCAGTACCCCTTAGGAAAATGGTGTGAAACTGCCATCTTCCAGAAACGGTGACTAAATGACATAGCATTTACTTTTTCACCTGTCAGGTCAGTTTAACCACAATACTCACATCTTTTTTAGTTGAAAAGTGCCCCTATATTTTTATTCTTTTTACATGACTCTAAAAACAAAATGTCTCTATTGTGGACAACTTACCAAAAAACACCAAGAAAATAATTGAATCACCAGTCAGAAGCAATCTCAAAAGTTTTGGCATGCACACACACACACACACCTCTGCACACCCCGTTCTCGACTTTTGATTGTGGTTATGTCCTGATAAACCCAATCATTGCAAGTTAAAAATGCATTAATATTCCTATCCTGTTGGTCATCGTAGCTTAGTCTAGCCTGGCTTAATCATGCTCAAAGCTCTTATATTAGCCTACCATTGGGCAGAAGCATTGAGCATAAAGCCTGTTTCATATATCCGTAGCCTGGGAAAAGTCAACATTCAGAACTCAAAGTATGGCTTCTACTGAAGGCATATCACTTTTGCACCATCGTAAAGTTGAAAAATTGTGAGTCAAACCATCTTAAGTTAGGGACTGTGTACACACACGTATACATGTACATAGATATATCCGTATATAAGTCAAGATAGCATATAAACAATTCTGTTCCTTGTTCACATTATCAGTATGGCCTCATGTCATTATAATGAATTCTTTAAAAATACTGTTTTCCTGTTGGAAATATAGGTAGTTGCCAGTTTTATGCTGTAATTAGCACTGCTATGCGTGCATATAGTCTTAAGGTCATGTATTCTTTTCAGTTCTTGGTGTCTGTTGACCTTTAGCTTTTCAGAAGGGTTATTCTGGTCCACACCTTCATTAACAGTGTGCCTGGACTGCCTCACGTACCCGCACGTGAGAATTTTTTTTTTTAATACAATAAAAGTAACATGTGATTATTGATTGAGGTGCAGTGGTGAGATGAAATTTGATTTATTGGCCTTGCACTGTGAGCTGTCCCGTTCATGCTCTGGCCACTTTAAGGGCCTCACATTGCTGTCCTGTTTGTACCAGATTATCTTTCCCAGCTGGTTATTTGCCCTTTAACTTGTTTACTTATTAATTACACACAGAGGTTTCATGTTTTGACGTATTCAGATGAATGTTTTAAAATTATGTTCTCCACTGCGTTTATGCCTAAAAAGTTTTCTCCCAGTCCTAAGAGATAAATTTTAAATTGTAATTATTTCTAGTTTATTTTTTTAATTTTTTTCTAGTTTCTATCTAGCTGATTTTTATTTGCTGATTTTACTAGTTGACCTGGAACTTAATTTGGATACACGGCATGAAGTGAGCCCTCGGTTTTTTGCCGTTTAGCTCGTTACTTTTTCTAGTCCTAGGGAATTACCCTGTGCTGTTCTCTGCCTCTGCTGTTGGCAGATTTTAATTGGTCAGATTGAACTCTGCCTGTGCGGTGCCTCGACGTGAGCAGCTGAATGGAGCTGGGGAAAAACCAAACCCGCCACCTTTCCCCGAGGCTGCCTTGAGCGCAGACCCGCCATCCTTCCCTTCTCTCAGACCGCTCACTCCCGTCTCTCCTCTTCTTCCTGATGCGTTGCTTCTGACGTCACTCGGGGGATAGAAGCCGTCAGAAGGGGACTTGCGGGCGTTCAGTCCCCAATGCTCCTGGCTGCCTGTGTCTGCCTCCCGTCTGTCTGATCCCCCACCGCCTGGGGACTGTCCCGGCTTCCACAGCCACCCTGTCCCCCTGTGCACCACGTCCTGTCTGCTCTCTCCCACTTCAGGACTTGGGCAGGTGTCCCCCCTTCCTGCATCGTTAGATTTTACCTCTTGCTGCGTCATTCCCAGGGATTATTCTCGTTTCTCCTCGTTTGCTGTCTTGTTCTGTCTCCCAGCCCCTGCGTCCTTTGTGCTCACCCCCGCGAGATGGTGAGGTGCCCCTGAGCTCCGTGCTTGGACCTTTCTCTTGTCTCCTGTGGTCCCAAGGCTTGAAATGCCATCTGATGCTAATGACCCCCCCCCCCGAGTTAACAGCTCCTGCCTGGCCTCCTGCTGAGTTCTCCATCAGTACCTGCAGCTCCCCACGCCCAGGGCTGTGCTCGCAGGCATCTCACCAGCAGCAGCGCGGCCTCCCGCCTCCCTCGGTCTCCCCCGTGTCAGGAAACCAGACTGCCGTTCGTCCCAGGACCTAGGGCAGACACAGCCAGAAAATGCTGCTGGATTCCTCTCTCGCTGTCGCACCTCACACCCGGTTCCCACCAGTCTAGTCCGCTCTGCCTCTGCTCTAGACCCGGCACCTGACCCCCTCTCCCTGCCTCCGCCGCGGCCTCGAGTCCAGGCTCCTGCACCCCCCATCCTGTTTCTACTCCCACCTGCCAGCCATCGGGCAGGGGGTGGGGGTCACCTCCCCTTGCCCAAGACTCATTCCTGGCTTCCTGTCACCCTGACAGTACCATCTGAGCCCTTCTCTGGGTTGGCGAGGCCCTCCCCACGCAGCCCCCGGCTCCCTCTCTGACCTCTCCTCCCCTTCTCTTCCCCCTCCTCCCCTCCGGCCTCCTGGCCTCCACGCAGCCCCCTGGCCCCTTCCTTCTTGCTGCCTCCTCAAGGGTCTCCTCCTCTTAAATCATGCAGCCCTCTCTCTCTCCCTTTGCCTGCTTTGTTATATTTAGGACGCATTATTATTGTTGTTATTGTTTTGGTCAAAGCGCAAACCTAATGTACGTTTATCTGGCTTTTCTCTGTTCGAGTGTCTGTAACAGTGCCGGGCACGGCTCTGACCCCATGTTCATGGGTTGAGTGGAGAGCTGTGACAGCATCTTACCTCCTTGCTTTCTGGCTGGGACACCTTTCAGCTCTGTCTTCCAGACATTGCTGGAGCCCCTCACCTGACACTTCACGTCCGCCCCTATTGCTAAGCCTCGGGGGCTCCCTGATCCCCGCAGCCATGTCTCCCACACGTCAGTCACGTGAGCCTCACTTCTGCAGCCTTTGCCCTGCCCATGCACAGCCCATACTGTTGTTCACTGATTTTCTTTACATCATTTGGAAGTTGTGTTTTAAAGGTACAGTTATTGTTGTAAATGGGAAATTAGTGTCCCTTGACACAAGTAGAAACTAATTGTGAAAGTAAACATGTAACCGTTAACACTGTCCCAGCCCCAAATGAGCTTGCCTACAACATGTTAAGAAAAACTGAGGCCCAGGAACACAGCTCTTTAACATGGAGGATGAAATTCTTCTTGAAAGCTGTGCTCGCCTCGCCGGCTTCTTCACGTGGCCTCTGTGTCTGCTCGTCGCAGTCCAGAGACACTTCATCACCTGCTTCAGCCTTTGGTCGGGCTCTTCTCCCCGGATCCATCTCTTCCCTCTCGTCCCTCATCTGGCTCTTACCCCTTTATTTCTCAGGGCTGCTCAGTTGCCACCTCCTCTAGGAAGGCCTCCTTGAAAGCCCGTTAGGTAGGTGCCCTTCGGTGGCACCCTTTCCGTTCCCATGGCTCCCCTAGTTGCCCCTCGTCTAATTTATATTGAACTGTGGTTTTCTGCAGGAGTAGACTGGGAGCTCCTTAAGCACGGCATCCAGTCATACCCACCTACACAGGCCTCACACGGAGCCGGTGCCTGTCCGTGAGTAAATATGGCAGGCGGCTGAACCCGGCCCCGGGGTGGGGTGGGGGGGCGAGCCGTGCATGCAAACAGGACAGAGTGGTCGGCTTTTGGTTCCAGGTTGGCCTGTTTCAGAAGATCCCGAGATTTTCTGCCCAGTGGATGTGGGCCAGGAAAGCAGGCAGGGGTGGACGGGCTGCCTGTGGCATAGCTGCAGAGAGAAGCGCCCAGCAAGGCGGACGCGCAGCAGGTTGGGTCTGCCTCGGTCCAGCGCCGCTGCTGATTTGATTTCTGCACATGTTGTGTCCGGGCGGGAGGAGTGACCAGAGTCTGGGCTCAGCGAAGGATGTCCCAAGCGGGAGTGTTAAAATTAGTGGAAACGGGAGGCGTTCAAGAGAGAAAGCGGTGAGAGAAAGCGAGCACACGATCTTCTCAGTGTCCGGAGAGGAAGAGAGGGGGACAAAACCCCGGATTTGTGTCTGCAGGGGAGGACGGGGGAAGGATTTGCAGCATGAGGGCAGAGGTGCGGTGAAGCAAGCCTCCTGCGCATGTGTTAGTTACTCGGCCAAGTTCAAAGGGACTTGTTTTGAAGCTTCTGGGAGTACGTTCCCAAGGTATTTGCTCTATACAGGACTTGAGAGCAAAAAACAAAAAAAAAAAAAAAAAAAATTTTTTTTTTTTTAACTACTGTCCTAGGAAGCACGAAGCCTGCCTCCTACAGGGCTTGCCTAACAAAATGGGGTTGTCAGAAATGCTTTCCGTGCTGAAGGCTTTGAAGGTGTGCCACCTGCTGAGTGTATCTTGAGCCAGACAGTGTTTTGAGAAGTATTTTTCTTCTCGATCTATACTAAAGTGCAAAAAGAAAACTGAAGTCCTCCTGAAAGCTCTTTTGCCAATAGACCCACAGCCCTGGTGGCGACTTCTCCCTCTCCTTCCTTCCCGGGGGCACGTTGTTAGCAGTGGCATTTTTGCGGCCAATTTTGCCGATTCTGTTCTTTGTGCCTGTGTGAGACCGAATACCAGAACGCCAGTTAATAGGAAATAGGACCCTGACACTAAAGCGACGTGTGGTCTCCTGCCCGTGTGATTGTGGAGATCGTGGCAAACATGGAGGGGATGAGTGGGTTTTTCTGTCTCTCCTTCCTTCTTCGTTTGCTTCCTGGGCAGCCTCTTCTCTGAGTGCCCTTGGAGGAGTCTGTATTGTAGTATACTCTGAAGAACACATGTGTTTCGTTTTTCTAGAACCATGGTAAAAAGGTTTATATTACTGTGTACCTTTATTTTATTTTACTATTTTTTTTTAATTTCTTTTCAGTGTCTGTGTACCTTTATTTAAATTTAACACTGGAACAGCACAAGACAGTATTTTTTTAAAGAAGTCTCCATGAAAACCAGAAAAAGATATTCCTTTAAATGGCAGATTTGGTCTGTGTAGAACTAACAGCAGAAACATTGCTGTTTTCTGGACTCAGACCATTGTGCTGGCCTGGCAATATGACGTGCATTGTATTCAGAGAACATGTAGCAGAAAATTGTGATTATGTTTATACAATATATCTGTCTTCAATTCTCTGTTCAGAAAAATTCGCACGGATCATACCGCGGTGGAAAGCATTCTGTTCAGATCAGAGCCCTCTCGCCCTTCTTTTAAGGTTGTCCTGAGTAATGTTAGAAACTTGGTGACACTCCTGTTCTGCTCGAGAGACCTATCAGAGGATCTCACCACTAACTAATAAATAAGTTTGTATTTTATTATGTCCAGGTAACTCTTCCTCTGAATGGTGAGACGCTTCATTACCCTTCTCCTGCCCCCACAAACATCTGTTCGAGCGTCCGGCTGCTGCTCTGTCTGCTGGAGTGTGTTTATTTCCATGTGCATTGGAGAGTGACAGTAGATCCACTTCTAATGATTTTTGGTGAAAAACCTATGCTTGGAGTGGAATGAAATGAATATATATAAGACATCCCAAATTGTATGGCTTGATGTACTCTGAGTCTTCCCTTTGGGTCTCAGAATCTTGACAGCTGCCTCATGCTTTCAGCCCCCCCCCCCACCCCCCCCGCCGGACGCCCTCGCTCGGG